>NC_142707.1:42514530-43139530 GCF_055471065.1 Atractosteus spatula | reverse complement strand
TTTCTCCAATCAGAGGGGTTAGATGCTCGGTTAAAAGCAAAAGAGATTGTCTGTTATAGTGGACATAAAAACAAGAGTTCGCTGGCATTATATCCTGGAAGACACAGACCGGCGCTAGACCAGTAAAATGCCTGATGAACTAGGGATTGGACAGTTTCCAAGTGCTTGTACAATCGATGGAAATGTTCAAATAAATGTGCAAAAGAAATAAACAAAATAATCATTTATTTCTTTATCATATTGGCTAGCTAATGTCCTCTCTTTGCTAGTTAGTGGCTGTGTTTCTGCGTTGGGTAGCAACGGGTGACTGTTCTCAGGCGGAAGATGTAAACAGCTTAATTTTCGTTTTAAATAATTTTTTTAAATTAAAATTCATTCTATACAGCAATCACATATTTGGGTACCGTTTCATAAAACTTTAATGCTTAAAATGTTTAGGGAGAAATGGAAGACTGGTGTGTATTTTTTCTTTAAACTACCAAGACCAGCCATACACAGTACAGTTTACGTACATACAGTAATGTTTATGTTCGTAAATTAATATCGTTTATGACCTTCAGATGCGTTATGCTCCTCTTCTTTTTATGCTCAGCTACTAAAATTTCCCTTTAGTGGTAAAATTCCATATAAATATTTAAAACTAAGCGGATTAAAATGTGCACAGTAAAGACATTAAATGATTAAATCTTTTCACTACCAACCAATGCACCACGAGTGCCCCTGTCGGTCATTTTGGCCAGCCAATCACTTACAGCGGTGCCCTACGGTGCCCCGCGGTGGCTTGTGGGTAGATTACCGTACCGCGGGTTTGTACCGCGCATTTTGAATGGCTGCATCTGTAGGTGTTTTCCAAAGAAGAAATCAACTATGATAGATGCCTTAGGTACAGCAAAGTCATATTTCTATAATAACATTTCTGTATTTATGTAGCTGTCCTTTTGCTAAAAAGTAAGAAAAAATACTGGAAGATGCATTAATCAAAGGATGTTCCTGATAATGTATTCAGGTGGATTCAAAGTATATCTTTAAGACTGCCATATGAAAGAATAAACTTTCAGAGCAGGCCATACCTAGGATGTCATTAAGCCCTATTAAGTCCATAGGTACCATAGCATAAATACAGGAGCATGCATAAAAGGAAAAAGGAAAGAAAGGAAGGAAAAGAGAGAAGGCTAAACAGACTTCATCACTCATCATCATTCATCATCTCTAAGAAAAAAATGAGCCAGAGCTCATTTTTCTAACCAATCTAGGAACCTGATTCTGGCCAGGTAATCTGAGAACTAAAGAGTACTTGACTCTGAGAATTATTTCAGTTATTTCAGTAGAATAATCTTGTCTAATGATATATAATAAAATATATATATGATATATAATAACATAATAATGTTGTCTTATTTATGTTAGGGATTTCAAATAATTTATATTGTGGAATCCTCATTATAGAAACATTTCTCTTATTTTATTGATACATTGTTACCATTACTAGTAACTGTACTAGTGAAACTGGATTCCATTAACTTGTATGCATCCATGTTCTGGAGAGAGAGATTAAGTCCTAGGTAGAATCTTCTCTTATTGGTCTGTTAAAGTGCTTCTTGGTATATTTAGATTATATGGACAGAGTTCTGGAATTAGGTATAAACTAAGAAGAACTCTTAAACAGGTTATTGTACTTGTCTGTAGTGTAATGTTGTTTAAACTATTGTTAACATTCATTTGTCTTGTCTATGTTTGGACTTAATAATTGCTTGATCATCACAGCTGTGGTATGGTTCATGAAGCTCACTGATTTTACCCTCCCCAGGAGGGAGATATTGTTAATGATTATAATTTGCTTAAATAGCAAGCTGATTTCAGAAGCTAATTTTAACACCCCTATTTTGTAAGAATATACTTTTGCTAAAGTAAATGAAATTGGAAAGGTGTGGAATCCATGTTATATGACTATATAATTTGAATTTCTATTTTATATGCTGTTGGATATTGTTATGAAGTGAATATAGAAACAAAGGGTAACACCTGGTTAGTGTCAACATTTCCAGCTTCAAAGCAGGGTGATGTTTGCTGGGATGTAGGGGTGCCAGAGTTAGTGATTAAAGCAATGATAAAGTTTAACTTGGTTTACCTTAGTTAACTACTTCTGGGTAAATGATTGAGTGTTAGTCAACAGCCCAGGAACAGAGCATAAAACAGGCAGACAGAATTTGAGAAGGAAATGGAGGAGAATAGGAGAGGAAAGCCAAAGGGTGAGAGCTCCTTCTCCAGACCATCAAGAAAGAAAAGAATAGAGCTAAGTATTTGAGTCTTGTTAAGAGAGCTTACTATAATTATGTTAATAGTATCCGGAATCACCTTGTAAAACCGCCAGGTGGAGCTAATAAAATTTAACCTCTCATGTACAGCATTTGAGCTGTCACCAGAAAACACCCAGTTTCGTATCCCGATCACTGCTGAGGAACAATCTTTATTCAATTAAAAAAGTTGTATACTCTTTAGACTTTTAAATTTAAACTGTGTATTAGAGCATATTAATCATTATACATTAAAACGTTGGTATAGTTTTTGCAAGAAAGATTACTCATTTGACAAAAGTACACAACCTTCCATCTTTATGACGCGTTAATTTGCGACATGCCCACCGCGTTGTACCGCAGCGTACCCTGCTCGTTTTAAATGGCTGCATCTGTAGGCCTTTTGATAGACCTTATGTGTACATTTTTAAATACCGTTAAATACTGTGTGTTGTATGTTTATGCTGTGTGTTGTTTAGTGTGTAATTGGTATTGTCAATAAATATATTCAGTATTTAATGTTTTAGAAATATACTAATGTTTGACTTTAACATAGGTCTTTTCTGTCTTGCTCAAAGGAATATACAGATCCGGCCATTCATAATGCACGCTGGATAATGCAGTTGATGCATGTGATGCATACGCCTCACCACTTTTTTAAAAAGTATTTTATTGTGGCACTGCACCATTATGTAAAACTACCAAATGCTTCGTCTTAAATCCCAGTCAGTGCTGAGCCCCTTGCAACAATCTTTTTCCAGTTATAGAACTTATGTTGCATAGAATTTAGACTTTTATTCCTTTTTATACTTTATATTACAGTGTGTTAAATATTTAATTAATTTGAAAAAAGTAGGGCTATTTCACAAAAACAAAATTTCTCAGTTCAATATATTACAGTTTATTATTATAGTTTGTTGTGAGCATGATTTGCTTCTTTCACGTTTACATCCGCATTAAAATAATCTATATTTTGTCTTAATTCAAATTTCAGCAAAGATAAAACATATTTCACATATACTGTAATGTAGTGGCTTTAAAACCATATGGTATCATACTGTATATACAGTATAATAAACAGTATATGATCTCACTGGCTAGCAGCTATATCGCTCTCAACTGGCTACCCACTTAAGCTAAGCAGAGTTGAGCCTGGTCAGTACCTGGATGTGCGATCTCCTGGGAGGCTGTGGTTGCTGCTGGAAGTGGTGTTAGTGGGCATCTGCTGTCTGTGTGGGTCCTAATGCCCCAGTATAGTGGTTGGGACGCTATACTGAAGTGGGCGCCGTCTTTCGAATGAGACGTTAAACCAAGGTCTTGACTCTCAGTGGACATTAAAGATCCCCTGGCATTTCTCAACAAGAGTAGTGACTTATCCCAGTGTCTGGGCCAAATTTTCCCCCTCGGCCTTTACCGTGGCCTCCAAATTGTCCACACGTATGATTGGCTTGAACTTGCTCTGCGTTGGACTGGTGCCCCGTCCAGGGTGTACCCTGCTTTGCACTCATTGCTTGCCGGGTAGGCTTCGGCTTCCCTCGACACCATATGGTTTAAAGTGGTTTGGCAAATGACATGACATGATCACACTGCAGTTAATTGATGTGTATGCTACTTTCATTACATCAGCATTTCAGTATATCTTTCAATACGACTTCATGGAATTTGCATCTGTGGAATGTCAGAAAAGTTGAGAATTAGCTACTAAAAATCCTGATCAAGAGAAAAATGTCCTGTGTAATATTTGTTTTCCTCATTGCAATATATAGTCTAACAGTGTGACTTAACAATACATGTATGTAAGACAAACTATTCCACAAATTAATACAAATTTATATTAAATTTATTTTAAAACCACTAACATCAACACAACACATTTATATTTTATATGTATATATGTGAAAACACTAAGACTGAACCTGTGAGTAACCCCAACAACCACATCACTGGTACAACATACATGTATAACAATCACAATATTAAGTAATAAGCAGCTATTATATTCACCATTGTATTAACAGTTACAACAGATATAAATCTTAACACAAATCTGAAACCATTTAAACAGGAGTTTTACACCTTCATGCCAGATCACGGTGAGCCCAGTGGGTGTTTTGTTTTGATTATACTGTGAATAGTCCCTGAGCCATACAGTCAAAGGTTTCAAGATTATAAAAAATTAAACCTTTATTGAGTTTGTATGAGAGAAGGGGTACCTACTTGAGAAAATTCAGCTACTTACAAAGTAGCTGAATTTGACAAACTTAAACAGCATTTTTGCTTGATTTGCTTTATTCTGCTTAATTGAGCAGAAAATTATCTTGCTCTTACAAGTGCCTGTGTTAGCAGTTGAGTTTGTATTAACACATAAGAATATGTTTATGACTTCTGTTGGACCCTCCCCTGAAGGAAATTATAAAAACTCAACAGTTCCGACACCTACTGTAATGTCTGATCTAAACTTAAGTCTTGTTATGCTAAATGTTTTAGGGCCACGTGTTCGCTTGTTAAACTTTGAGATCCTGACTGATTTGACCTAATATTGTCTCATAGCTGAAACAGAAAATTAATGCATTCTGTAGTTAATCTTATTGGAATTTTATTTATTATAAAACCACCAACATCGATACAGCAGCTGCAGCAATTCATAGCCTTTCATTAAGTTACAAATGTGCTGAACTCTGCGACACTACACCCTTTTGACTGGGTATAATGCCTTTCTCAGTCTGTCCAGGGGGTGGAGGATTGGGCTGAATTCGTCGTCTCCCTTCTTCAATTTAACATCTGATTTGTTCCCAGTACTGCTACGGGTTTAAGACATTATCAATGTAAAGTGAATATTTAACATACTTTGATATATAAATTTAATAAAAACATCAATATAGTATACATATTAAGTTAATTCAATTTTAAGATAATTATTTTATTTATGATTCTAATTCAAGAAATATATTAGATATAGTGACTTTAACATCTACATATTTTAAAAGAACAAATTAAAACTAGGAATTACTTATTGACCAGAAGATGTAGTAGTTGCCAGGAAGTAGGCCTGTGTTTTAGGGTGTTCTCCACTGTGTAGTGTCCATAGAGTGTTAGATTTAATATAACAGTGTATTACTGTGATCTTTATGTTGAAAGTATATTTTTTAAACATTTATAATTGCAAATACACTTTGTATTGTTATTCAGTTTGTGTCTGTGCATTAGTTATATCCAACTTTTATGTAGCTCCCCACTTTCACCTTGCCATAACTATAATGTGAAATATTAAACAATATAGTAACATATTTGGGGGCTGGTCTGAGATCTTTTGTCTGTTTTGTGGAGCCAGTATTTTTTTCCTTGGTGCACGTGTTGTTTTAGTTTTCAGTGGTCCATAGTTTTACAGTTGCTGCGTAGAGGTAATCGGTGGTGTGTCCATCATGGCATTTAGTTTAGAGGATTTTAATCTGCACTTGACTTTGGACCAGTTTGAGAAATGTTGTAAGGCAGATATTTTATTGATTTCTTTAGTTTCTTGGTTTGTCTGAGGATATTAGAGTGTCACCTTCTCTGAGCTCTTTCAAATCTAGACTCAAAACCTGTTTTTTTAGGGCTTTTTATATAAGAAGACCAAATGTCTTGTGACTTCAGTGTATTAATGTGAAAGTGCCAGTCCAAATTTTTAATTTACTTTTTATTTTATTACTAACTTTATTAAGGTAGAAGTATTAATTTGGTATTAGATTTAAAAAAGCTTCGACTGATGTATAAAGAAATGTAATATAATGCGTGCTGTGGTGAAAAAGCCATTGAGCACAGAACATTGTTCCTCCTGTCAAAAGAATGTAGTTTATCTTTATCTGACTAAAAACAAAAAAGACAGAAAGAGTTTCACAAACTAAAGGGAGGTTGAAAACAATACTCACACAAGATGCATAATTATAAAGGATTTTGAGTTTGAGTTGTTCTGCTTTATATGGTAAGGTGTTTCAGATACATAGTTTTAGAATAGTAATTGTCGCATTATGAACTTGTTTACTCGATCCACTTCATTCAAGTCTGTTCGTAATTGCACATAAACTAAAAACTAAAAAAAATAAGGTTTAACAAAACAAAATACAAGCAGTTTGAAATTATTATTTGTATTAAATAATTAATATTGTTAATGTTGTTGTTATTAGACTTCTCTGGGTGGTCTTTTTAAAACCACATTATTATTCTAGATTATAATTAAAATATACATATTATTTCATTTTAAGGCTTGATGTAAACTGGTAGAACTAGTTTTTACTCGTGCATTGACAGTATTCACATTTGCTTACTCGTTCATGTTTTTAATATATTAATATCATTTTCATATTTAATATGTTGTGATGTTTAAAAATAATAAAATGTACTATTACATATTATTGCACATATTATTTACTATTTTATTCTAAGAGAAGATGTCTTTATTTGTTAAAAAATAGAAGAGAAGAAGTCTTTTTTTTGTGCCCTGACCAGGAATCGAACAGTGGACCTTCTGGGTGATAGACACTCATAATACCACTTTACCACAAAGGATTACTTGGTAACATAATTAAAATGGACACATCAAAATGTTTCCAAAGTGAATGAGTAAAAGAAATTCATGCAGATGTTTATTAAAAAAGTAAAATACGGTACTTCTACCAGCTATTTAAATATAATATATTTAGATCCATAAATTAATATCGTTAATGACATTCAGAAACTGTTTTTATTTTCAGCTACCAGAATTTCTTTAGTTACATGATTCCATATTAATATTCCCTATTAAGTGGAAAGTACAACAGCAAGTATTCATAGAAAATGTTAAAACACTATAGCTTTTTATAAAGTATATAAACTTAATATAGTCAAAAGGAGCACATCAAACTTTTCTAAAATAACCACAGTAAAAAACATAAAGACTTTAATGCAGAAAATTTGCAGAAGAAGATGAGAAGAAGATGGTGGAATGCTGTTGTGTATTTTTTTATTTTTAGATGCCATTACCAGCCCTATACAGTATGTATAATTTATTTAAATCCACAAACTAATATGATTTATCAATTATGAGTTTCGGAGACATTATGCTTCTGTTATTTTTATTGTCAACTAACATAATTTCCCTTTAGGTAAAAAATTCCATATTAATATTTCATGTTAACTGGATTTAAAGATGATAAAAAGCAGGGAAACAGGTTAAATGAAGCAACCATTTCACTAACATCTAACGCACTACAAGTGCCATCTATCGCTCGCCTTTGGCCAGAGAATCACATAATATAACGCACTGCATTACAGGCACTGCGTTTCGAAGAGATGACGCACATTCTGAGTGGCTGCATCTATAGTCATTTAATCATGTAACTTCAAAAACATTATGAGATCACAGTATTCTTCTGGAAATCACCCACAGCTAATTGTTAAGGATATTTGTGTTTGTGTTAGTTGATTTTTGTTTCTCCTATCTGACTGAATTAAATGTCACTGTACTTCAAGCTGGGTTTTCCACATTCTTAATGGTTGTTCACAAATGGATGTTTGCACCCAAATGATTTGTCTTACAAATTTATGTAATAAGACATTTTTGTGTGGAAGACTTTTTCAATCTTCTTTAATTTACAATTGTTTTTAATGTGCACTTTCCAAGTTGATTCAAAACTGGGAAACAGAGCCTTGAACAAATTTAGCAGAGGAAAACTTTCTTTTTCAACATGATACTATTGCTCTTTGCTAATTTCTAAGAATTTGGTTATTTTACTCCTCTTTTGTAGTATGGGTGATCGGCAGCTACTCTTTGGACCACATCCGCACTAAAAATTCCCTTTCAGAGTAGTTTTCTAAATGGGAAATCATAAGAGATCTTTGGCAAATTAATGTTTGATGGCAATATATTTTCTATTTCACAGTGTGTCTGTGGCAGGGGGAGGTAAGTCTTGTTACTGTGGGTGTGTGCTGACTTTCTGTGCTTTTATTTCTCCACAAAAGAAGCCTCAATTATTCAAAATTTGCTGCTTAAATAACCGGTTTAGAAATTTTGAAAACCATAAATGATATCCTTACATTTTGATATATAAAGCTGTCAAGAAGTTACATTGTATTTACTGAGGAATACATTATTAGTTAAAGGTTTTGTAATAAAGATGAGCAGATAAAAGAATGAATTGAAAGAAAGTTAAGAAAACAGCAAAAATAAGATAATATATAAAAAATAAATACTCATTTGTTGCATTTTATTGCCTCTCATTGTATAATTTACTCTTCTAATCAGTTTAACAATAAACACATATATTTAAAGAATTTTAGATTAGGTTGAAATGAAGTATACACAAAAATGAAAACAGAAAGGGAGTTTTATGTAATGCACAATGTTCAAAGTCTTTGAAAATCATAGTTTTAAATACAAATAATTTAATAATGCACCTCCAGTTATATATAGTGCTTTGCAAAGGCAAAACCCTGTGCAAAGTTTCCTTATTTTGTTGCTACTGTACCTGAACTTACAATTATAACACTTTCAAATAATACTTTATATTTAGAATGTCCACAATCTACTCCAAACCAGTAAGGTTAAAACTATGTTTTTGATGGAAGTCACTATTCATACTTTGACAGTATACTGGTCCCTTACACAAAACTGGCCTGAAAAAAAGAGGATTTTACAAAAAAAAGAGTAATCTTAAATCTCATATTATATACACCGTATATGTATCTACAGTAAATGCAAAGCATTACATATGGTGCACACCCAACACAATACATCATCCAGTCAACACCGTTCCAACTGTCAAGAATAGTGTGGCAGCATCTTGTTATGGGAATACTTCTTATCAACAGAGACTCAGAAGCCTGTTAGGACTGAAGAAAAAATAGATGATGCAAAGGATTGTCTAAAGCTGTGGTTATTAACCTTTAGTGCAGCTTGTACCCCCTTGGCTTCTCAAAATATGTTCTAGGATTCCCTATCAAAATTTGTTAAAGTAGGTCAGTTTTTTTTAAACCCAAGATAAATCATAACTATAGAATGAAATGGATAGAATTATATATTTATTTTAATTTTAAGTAAACTAAAAAATACACAAAATGTACATGTTTTTAAGTTTTGCCTTAAAATACCTAAGCTTGATGAAACAAAGTACTTATGTGCCTGTGCTTAATTTGTGTTTTCTATGATTTACCTTCTAAAAAATCAAGTGTGTCTCGCACCCCCAGAAAGGCCTCCTCACACCTTCAGGGTGTGTGTGCACCACAGGTTAAGAACTACTGGTCTATAGGAAAAATCTGTTTGAATCACCCAGGAATACATTTCATATACAGGTGCAGTCATTTAGTCAGGCACTATACCCCAAGAAGTGCCATAGCATGACTGACAGCATTGTGTTCCACCCTTATTATTTTTTTCAATCATCTGGTGAAGGCCTGCACTACACTGTAAAACTGTCAAGCGGTGAAGTGAATCCTTAAATTACAGCTGTGTATGATTGCAAGACTTATTTTAATAAAAATCAAATGTTTATTAACGTGTTAGTGCTTTCTGTCTCTAATAATTTGTCGTTTAGATATTTAGACAGTGACACATTTTTGTTGTTTTGGCTCTGTTCTCCAGCACATTGGATTTGAAATGAAACAATGACTATGAGGTTGGTTTTGACACACCTAATGTTTTGTCTATGTCTTTGTTTGTTTGTTTTATTCTGATTTTCAGCCTCACGGTGGCAACAGCTATCAGCAACAGCAACAAATGCCACATCTAGACTCAACTCTAGACCTTTTGGTAGTTCTCTGGTGAATGAACTAAAGATGCAACAACACACAGCTGGCCAAGAAACAACTGAGCAGTCAATTGTCCAATTACGTTTTGGTCCCATGAAATGGGGGGACTATGTATAAAAAGGGCTGTGATTCCTATATGGTTCACCCAATATAGACGTAAATACCCTCGAATTAAAGCTGACATTCTGCACTTTAACCTCATAGTCATTGTTTTATTTCAAATCCAATGTGCTGGAGTACAGAGCTAAAACAGCAGGAATTGTGTCACTGTCCAAATACTTATGGACTGCATTGTAGAATGAAATGTTTCTTTGGAGTGTAATGGAAAATAAAACTTGCAATCAAATAACCCATCACTAAGCAATGCTTGTATGTTTTCCATTCAGCTCGTCCAATCAGAGTGATGCATTGGTTGTTCAGTGGTCTCAACTTCCCATGCAGGAGGCCCAGATTTGGTTCCCAGCTAATGCACAAACTGCACTTTAACAATTTGCCCCTTGGGGATAATGAAGACTCTTCCTTTAACAATATATAATAAATTGTATGTACACTATATTGAAATTCTTCGAAATTTTATATATCACAGTATGTTACAGTAAGGATTATTTGTTGATCATGTACTGTACAGTAAGCTGCATTGTAGCTAATACAAGTCTGCATTATATTTAGATCAGTATATTTTAATTGTTGATATCACAATTTGCTATTGAATTACTTCACATTATGTTCTGCTTGAAAAGTTTAATGCAATATAATTTTAATGATTGCTTGCGAAACAGTGGTGCTAGTATGACATCTAAATGAAGGCAGTCTGCAAGAACAATGCTAATCAGTATCAGAATCCAGACAGGAGGGAATATTGCTAAAGACGTAAAGACAATGGCCCTTTAGAATAACTGGTTTCTGGGTCAGTTTACATCATAAAGACATCTGTAGCAACGTTTTGAGGAGATAAGATTTATTAAAGTTAATGGTTTTATAATAAATGTAATACACATTTGTATTTATTCAAAGGATATTTTTACATATTTCAAATGTATATTGTTGGATTATATACTATCTAACCAAACATTTTTTTTAAGGAAAAAGTAGTGCAAACGTACTAACCAGTTCATTCACACTATTATTGTGAAACTATTGTGCATGACCATTTGCATTGGCAACATACTGTATCAGATATTACACTGAGAAGAACATATCTTTTTATTAAAATTAATCAAATGTCTACAATGCTGTTAAGCTGTTTCTTAACAGTAGAATGAACTGGGTTTAAAAAAACAGCAGAATGTAATGAGTTCATGTACAACACACGAGACATATGTAAATAAACAACATAAACGAGAGAGCTACAAGCTAGACGACGCCATTGAACGGCGCCATCTTAGGAGCTATTTATCAGATCGTAGGAAGTGGTCAAGTCCTATGTCGACTACTGTGTGGACAGATCTGTTCCTACCAAGAAAATCCGGATATATCCCAATCAGAAGCCCTGGATGAACAAAGATGTTCACTCCAAACTTAAAGCGCGGTCTGCTGCCTTCCAATCAGGTGACAGAGAACTGTATAAAAAATCAAGGTACTTTTAATTGTATGTTGCCAATACTGTATTAGCTAATAAATGCTTTTAACAATTTATCTCCTAAAGGTCTAGCTGCATATTCTTTGCCTGTCAGCAGGAAACGTATAGCAAGTGCTGTCCATTCACGATTTCACATAACGTCTATTCGGAACTTGTAGCATCCTGTTTTGTGAATGCTGAGTTCTGGCAAAGTGCCATATAAGGAGGTCTTTTCTGTTAGACCAGCATAAGAACGGAAAGGACTGAGTCAACAGTTAGCAAGTCATATGATGTATGTGCTAATATTTTGTTTGTTACACTGTATAAAAAGACTAGCTTTATAACTGCTCGGGGAGACTGGCTTTGGTAAGCTACTCTCCCGCTTGCAAGCGTAATAAACAGCTCTTCTTTCACCAACACTCGGACTCTGACATTTTAATGTTTCTTCAACCTGGAGAAAGTTATTTAACTGGCAAAGCAGGAATATAAGGACAAATTAGAAAAACAGCTTGGGGGTGACTCAAGGCACATGTGGCAAGGCTTGAAGGCTATCACGAACTACAAAGGCCAACTTCAAGGAGATTTCTCTCTCCCCCCCTACCTACTGCATGAGAATGTATATCAGCACCACCTGGGTTCTTAAACAGAAACCCTATGTTATATTCTCACATGATTCCCATGTGTTCGCCCTAAAACCACGGCACTAGATGGAAAGCTACTGAAAGCCCTTATATCTCTAATGATCCTTTAGAGAGACTTGTTTAGAACCCTGCCATTCATTCTAGTTCACGGGGTTGAAGAACTTAATCTGAGTGACTATACACTGGCTTACAACCTCGTCTCGAACCTTCTGCCCGTGAAAAGGCAGTCCAGAAAACCCACACTGTTACAGAAGCACAGTGCCAAAACTGTGTTATATTGTGGTATGCTTACCATTAACGCAAGATTCATGTGCATCATAGATGATTGCAACAGTAAGCACAAGGCCAAATCAAACTGAAGTGTACATATGAAATATAATGGATGTTTTTGAGTCCTAATTCAAATCCTATAGACATTTCATGGCAAGTGGCAGTCTGTCAAATATTCCTAGTGAACGTATCAGGCATATCAGGAGGATTGGTGGCAGAAAGAATAGACAGACACTCCCACTGGGTTTAGCTGGTAGAGACCTATACAAAATTGCCTCTACCAAGTACTGACTCAAAATGCAGTTTTGAAAAAAGTACTTTTAAAAAAATATTGATATTTTTTTAAAATATTATTGATTGGAAGTAAATGTTTTTCTAAAGCATTTTGTGTACTAAACAGTGTCTTGTTTAACACATATGCCCCTGCGTTTAACAGGAATCTAAGCCCCCCAGGCTGAAGGAGTTCTCCTTTAGCTCAGCTGGCAAGTTCCCTGTTGCATAACACTAGAGACCCAGGTTCATGCCCAGGCAGTGAAGTACAAACTGGCAGGGCAGAAGCGTCAAGGTTGGAAACTCCAAGAACTGTTACACTTGGAAAAGTATTCAGATCTTTGTGCAGTTTTTTGCTATAAAGCTTGCAGTCTTTGAAGACTGACACTGTGGAGTATCAAAAAATCTCTGTTATGTACATAACCTCTTCCACACATTTAAAACAAAAATAAAAAATAAAAAAATAAATTGTTTATTTGTAAGGTCTCTGTAAGGTTGCTTGTTGCCAAAGATACTTCCACCAAATATTGATTTCACAGGCATGAATACTTAAGAATTGAACATCTTTTGGCTTTTTGTTAAGTTTTCATTACATTACATTAAAAATATGTAAGATTAATGACATTAAAAGCATTCAGTTTGAGCACTCAAGATTTGAATTGAATGTTAAGTTAAAAAAGTGTATCATTTGGTTATGTCACATTATGGGACATCACATGAAGGTATGAATACACAAGGCACAGTATTTGTGCTGTATATGTAAGGTTTTGAGGGAGTGCCTGTTTTTCTGTTATTTTTTCATGCAAGAAGAACCCCTTGAATCCTGCTGGTAGGTCTAAAGTAGAAGAACAACTGAATCCAGATATCTGTTTAAGCTCTACAGATGCAGCCATTCAAAATGCGCGGGCGATACCGCATTATTTTGCGGTACGCTGTACGCAGTCTACTGCAAGTTACCGGTGAATACCGCGAGTTACCGTAAATTCTCCTATAATACGACAAGCAAAATAATAGTATCCGGAATTTCCGCAAGGTGGAGCTAATAAAGCTCAACCTCTCATGTTTGAGCTGTGGCCATCAAAGTCTTTAACGAAGATATTACTAATAGTATTAATAATGAATGACCTTGGACAAGCTGTAAGTGTAAACTCAAAGTATTGCCCTGGTCAACATTCTTTTTTTCATTGACCGTCTTTGTAAAAGTAACACCACAGCATTTCGCAATCACGCATTTGTTTCCAATCATGCAAAGTACAGTGATTCACCATGCCTTTCACATGCTCATAAAAGAGATTGATTTAGGAACATAAACATATTACCGTATGCAAACTGTACTGTATACAGTATGTATATGTATATTTAATGTCTTAACTGTGCCCGTTTAAGTATTGAATATTCATATCTAATTTTACCACTGAAGGGAAATCTTAGTAGCTGAGCATAAAAAGAATAGGAGCATACTGCAATGCGTGTGAAAGCCATAAACGATATTAATTTTGGAACATAAACATACAGTATATGGCTGGTCTCGGTACTTTAAAGAAAACATACACGAAACATGGTTTCATTATGACCAGAATCGGTCTTGAGATATTTTTAACTTGATTTACAGTATTTGAGAGGTATGTCTTAACACCGATACTACAGTGCTTAAGTACTGCTCACGTATATGTTTCTAGGTTTATATTATGCATTTCATACAGTCAAATTACTTTTGAGCAACTAATAAGAAGCGCGAAACGGTATGCGTTTTAGTTTCGTTTTGTGCTGGGACCCGTGGATTGATTAGAGATATCAAGTCCATACAAGTCATTTTTTAAATGTTGTAGTTCGTCTTGAAAAAATGTTACGAGTACATCATCTATCAACAATTACACAGGTTCTGTTTCCATATTGCGGATTTTGGTTACGTAATATTATTTTCTAGATTTCACGTTGTGAATATATGATTTGGGCAAACAGAGCCGCAAAGAAGTACATTATGGGTTGTTGTTTTTTTTTTGCAGTTTTATCTAGAACAAGCGATGCTTAAACCTTTGTCTGATTCTTGTGAAACTATCCACACGACAGTTACAGTACCTAGGAGTTGACTTCAGTGATGTCACTGATGGGATGTTTCTAAAAATCCATCCTCTGTAAAACGTCTTCTCTAGTTGTCCTGCATATGTATTCGCTAATGAAGCTGTGTGTTCTGAGCCTGGATCTCTACATTTCTGTATGAACCAGCTTAGAGGGCTAAAGACAGCTTGTGTTTAAATTGAGTGTAAGGCAATTTATGCTTCTAAAGTCATGGTCAGCATTTATTATTGTACTGTGCTGTAAACTTGTTCTGTGCCAAGTCACATTATTTTATAGCGTTTTTATAGCGTTATCAAATCCGGTGGCGCTGTGTGTTAGTTTCCTGACTCCCATGTCACATGGTCTGTGATTGAAACCTGTAATACCGGTTTAATTCGTCACAGCCAGCACTCCGGTTGTAAAGTAGAAGCAGGCGAGATTTCCAGCGAAAAACACCTCCCCCTTCTTCAGGTGTGAGGGTCTTCTGCTCAGAATGAAACGCTAAAATGTAATGTAGGCTCTGAATGAGTTCAGTTATGATTTGGGCTTGATTAAGGTCGCTGCCTTTCATCTAAAACCCTACTTGAATCCTTCTAAACTAAAAATCAGTGTTAGTGAGTTCTAAATAAAGAGGTATCCAGGTAACAGTGAAACGGGCGGACAGTCTGGGGAGATCGCCCGTTTTCCATGTAAATAGTTCCCTGGTTCCGCACCCCTTGGTGTTCCTCTCGCTCTCTCTCGGGTCACCTGATCATTAGCTCGAAAGATTTGAGTGCTTTGTGTATATTCTAATGGTAGTGGGGGCAGGGTGTGTGGGAACAGGTTTGGTTGAAATTGCATTGGAGATCTATGTTCTTCACACCTGAAACATTTTCTCTGAAAGCATTTTCTTCGCAGTTTAACCGATCTTGTTACAGCATGTTACAGTTTACTATTATTAACCATATTAATTTTAAGTGCTTAATGTAAAATCTTGTAAAAATATATTTTCATTGTTCAAATATACATTAAGTCTGACTATCATATAATAAGTTAAATACAAAACTAAAGAAAAAATAGGGTCAAATATAATTCAAAATATTTTGCTAACAATGTTAACTGTTTATGAATAATAAAATGTATTAACTAAGGAGTAGGATGGCACAGTTGTTAGTATGTTTTTTGTTTTGTTTCTTTTTCATAAATACAACAGTAGTACCTGATGTCTCAGTGGCTTTCAAAATTAAATTATGCATGCAAACCTGTGAACTAGAAAGATAACTAAGATATCCATCCATTATATTCCATAATATCCATGAAATATATGGCGCTGAAATATGTGTGATGCAGTGGTGGCCTGACACGGTGAGGTGCCCTGGCAGCTGTATGATGCAGTGGTGGCCTGGCATGGTGAGGTGCGCTTGCAGCTATGTGACGCAGTGGTGGCCTGGCACGGTGAGGTGCGCTGGCAGCTGTGTGATGCAGTGGTGGTCGGGTATGTAGAGGTGCACTGGCAGCTGTGTGTTGTGACGCAGTGGTGGCCTGGCACGGTGAGGTGCGCTGGCAGCTATGTGATGCAGTGGTGGCCTGGCACGGTGAGGTGCGCTGACAGCTGTGTGGTGTGGCGCAGTTGTGGCCTGGCATGGTGAAGTGCGCTGGCAGCTGTGTGATGCAGTGGTGGCCGGGCACGGTGAGGTGCGCTGGCAGGTGGGTGATGCAGTGGTGGCCTGGCACGGTGAGGTGCGCTGGCAGCTGTGTGATGCAGTGGTGGCCGGGCACGGTGAGGTGCGCTGGCAGGTGGGTGATGCAGTGGTGGCCTGGCACCGTGAGGTGCGCTGGCAGCTGTGTGGTGTGACGCAGTGGTGGCCTGGCACGGTGAAGTGCGCTGGCAGCTGTGTGGTGTGACGCAGTGGTGGCCTGGCACGGTGAAGTGCGCTGGCAGCTGTGTGGTGTGACGCAGTGGTGGCCTGGCACGGTGAGGTGCGCTGGCAGCTGTGTGATGCAGTGGTGGCCTGGCACGGTGAGGTGCGCTGGCAGCTGGGTGATCTAGTGGTGGCCTGGCACGGTGAGGTGCGCTGGCAGCTGTGTGGTGTGACGCAGTGGTGGAAATGTTCACCATGTTTCACCATGCTGAAAATGTTTGTACCAGACTTTTTTGAGGCCTGTTTAATTGTGTCTGAAGTCTGATGTTGTAAATTTTATTGTTAAAAAGATCCATGAAAATGTCACTACTAAAGTTAGCTGGTACTGTTGGTATTGTAAGTGGCAAGTAGAGCTCATATTTTAGATTTTGTGTAGTTGCTAGCGTTGAACTGTGTGTTGGATGCACATGAATATATTCATTATATGCCAGCGCACCTCACCGTGCCAGGCCACCACTGCGTCACAACACACAGCTGCCAGTGCACCTCTACATACCCGACCACCACTGCATCACACAGCTGCCAGCGCACCTCACCGTGCCAGGCCACCACTGCGTCACATAGCTGCAAGTGCACCTCACCGTGCCAGGCCACCACTGCATCATACAGCTGCCAGGGCACCTCACCGTGTCAGGCCACCACTGCGTAACACCACATAGCTGCCAGCGCACCTCACCATGCCAGGCCATCACTGCGTCACACCACACAGCTGCCAGCGCATGTAACCGTGCCAGGCCACCACAGCGTCACACCACACAGCTGCCAGCGCACCTCACCGTACCAGGCCACCACTGCGTCACACCACACAGCTGCCAGCACACTTCACCGTGCCAGGCCACCACTGCGTCACACCACACAGCTGCCAGCGCACCTCACCGTACCAGGCCACCACTGCGTCACACCACACAGCTGCCAGCGCACTTCACCGTGCCAGGCCACCACTGCGTCACAGCACACAGTTGCCAGCGCACTTCACCGTGCCAGGCCACCACTGCGTCACACCACACAGCTGCCAGCGCACCTCACGGTGCCAGGCCACCACTGCATCACCCACCTGCCAGCGCACCTCACCGTGCCCGGCCACCACTGCATCACACAGCTGCCAGCGCACTTCACCGTGCCAGGCCACAACTGCGCCACACCACACAGCTGTCAGCGCACCTCACCGTGCCAGGCCACCACTGCATCACACAGCTGCCAGCGCACCTCACCGTGCCAGGCCACCACTGCGTCACAACACACAGCTGCCAGTGCACCTCTACATACCCGACCACCACTGCATCACACAGCTGCCAGCGCACCTCACCGTGCCAGGCCACCACTGCGTCACATAGCTGCAAGCGCACCTCACCGTGCCAGGCCACCACTGCATCATACAGCTGCCAGGGCACCTCACCGTGTCAGGCCACCACTGTGTAACACCACATAGCTGCCAGCGCACCTCACCATGCCAGGCCATCACTGAGTCAGAGATTAAATAAAACCTCACTCGCACCAAACAAATTTATATTTCTAAATATCACAACATGATCGAATTTAAGTCATTTTAATAACAATGAATAGTCACCTAGGCGTTACAATATAAACATTTATATTGATTTAAATAACGTTTTGATTTAAATCGCAAATGCGGGTTTAAATATATGTGTTTTTTGATTCACAATCAGACAAATGCAACATAAATTGATATCTTTGTCTTCTAAGTATCTTAATAAACTTTCAGCATAGCTTTCTCCCCGTTTAGATTTATTTTGGGATCAAACGTGGAAAGATTAGATTGTAATCGTTTTTATTTTTTAAATACATTTTAGAAAAGTGTAATCTATACTAAAAAGCTGTACACCACCTGCTATAAAGATACATATTGTAATACTTTCGGGTTCGGATAGGACAGACACAAGAACTCAGACTTGCGGAGTTAAAGCAAGTTAAAGCCTTGATTTTATATATCACCTTTAAAAGTGGCATCTCAAAGCAAAGTAAGTACCCAACACTGATTGTACCCATCTGTCATGCTAATAAAGCACCTTGAATTGAACTGAGGGGGGGGGGGGGTATATTTGCTTTGTGTATAAAGTACATTGTGAATGTTTTCACAGCCTTCACTTTGTCGTTTTTATGCCATTTTTTGACCACGCACGAATATTCCTATGTCCGTATCTTCGCAAGGGAATCAGTGCGAATTTTAATACTAATTAAATGACCGCGGGCACTTTCCACCCCCTCTACATTCTCAGAGTAGAACAGACTAACCTTCTAATGAAAGACGGTCCACCCCCCACGGACAGGAAAAGTGCCCACAGGCACTTAAACTTAATATGGTCAGTAACAGTAAACAGTAACATGGTCAGAAGGAGCACGTACAAAGGTTTCCGAAATAACCACATGTAAGACTCTGATGCTTAAAATGTTTAGGGAGAAAGTGGAATACTGGTGTGTATTTTTTCTTTAAACTACCAATACCAGCCATATACAGTCTGTAACGTAGGGATTCTATATGTCTTTATTTAGTGGTTACATTAGTGACAAAGGCTAAACTTTTAGCTTCAGTAACGTGTACATATCTCCCCTTTTTATAAAACGACATGGTTGAAAACTGTTCCAGAGCCACTGTTGTTTCATCAGTGAAAAGTACATCATGAAATGCCTCTCCCTGTTCAATCCACTGGAAAAAAGAAAAGGAGCATAAAGCTTCTGATGGTCATAAACGATATTCATTTAGGAGCAGCATCAGAGGAATGTTTTTAACTGCACTGCATTGGAGAGAATACCATAGTGTGTTTTTTTTTTTACTCCCTGGCGGAAACTGGCTTCCAGAAGAATCAGTATGGCTCAGAGATTAAATAAAACTTCACTCGCACCAAACAAATGTATATTTCTAAATATCACAACATGATCGAATTTAAGTCATTTTAATAACAATGAATAGTCACCTATGCGTTACAATATAAACATTTATATTGATTTAAATCGCGTTTAAATCACCTTTATTTAAAACCCATAAATAAAGCTGATACTGTTTAGACTTTTAATTATTTAAAACTGTATTAAAGCAGCACGATACACAATGCAACGTAAATCGCTATCTTTGTCTTCTGTGTAATAATGTTCACCTCTCTGTCCAGCAAATTTACAATAGTAATAATAATGAACTTTATTGTATATGGCGCCTTTAAAGGTGGCTCCTCAAAGCGCTTTACAGGTTAAAAACAATACTGTTAGGCTGGGAAAACGATTTTTTTTTAAGAAATACAAAATGAGATATAATGATATGTTCCGGCTTAGACATTAACGAAGAGCATAACGCGTGTACTGTATACACTGCAAGTACAACCCCCCTCTCTGCAGGAGTGCTGGCTGTGACGAATTGAACCGGTTTCACAGGTATTTTCAAAGTAGGAGGCGAGATTTCCAGCGAAAGACACCTCCCCCCCCCCTCAAAAACCCAGTAAGTACAGTACTTACTAGTTAAAGGCTAGGCTCCTCAATGAAATCGCTTTAACATGCTAATGCGTTGGTGTAACAGTCCGGGCGTGGCAAGCTTCTAATTTCAACCCGACTACGGCGAAAGGAACCCTTCTTTCATTAGAAGACAATGAACATATTTTAGCCCTGAATGAATTAATAGCAAACATGGTTTACATAAAATACATTTTTCCAAGAAAGTTTAGCCTTTGTCACTAATGAAACCACTAAATAAAGACATAAATATAAAAATCTTAAGATTTTTAAAATACATGACTTTGCTAAAATTTATTTGAAAATAAAAACAATTACAACCGCCAGGGGAGAGAGAGAACAGGGGAGGGATGTTGGTTTTGCATAAGGGGCGGGGCTATGGAAATGAGGTCTGTTTGGGAATGTGTAGTTTCATGTTCTGGCTGTTTGTGAATTATCGTTGTTGAGTATGGAGTGTTGAGGTATTGATTTTGTGTAATGCTTTATGTTGAAAATTGAGGTGGATTTTGTTTATGATAAAGAGGATAAACTGGGATGGGAGGAAGGTTTGGTTTTGCATAAGGGGCGGGATTATGATAATTGGAGGACTTTGCGAGAGTAAAATGGTTTGATATATTTGATTTTGTATTGTGGTTGTTATCTATGTTTTTGGTTGGTATTATGCTTATATGGTTGTTTTTGTTGGTTGGTTGTTATTATGGTTATTAATAATACGATCTATAGTTGAAATCTGAGCCTAAATAAAAAGAAAAAGCAAGTGATTAGGTTTATGAGCAATCTAATTACTTATTCGTTTAAAACGCTATATAAAATAAAGTTTATTATTAATTTGCTGGACAGAGCGGTGAACATTATTATGCATAAGACAAAGATAACGATCCTGATCAGTTTAGAAATCTGTGTACGCTGTAAGGTTTTTACTTCTTAAACTTTTAAAATACACGTTTTGAATAGAAAGAAATCCTCTTCCTGGTACAGTATGTATAGCAAACCAGCACGTCTTTTTTCTCCAATCAGAGGGGTGTCAGATGGTGTCAGCCAATCACCATTCTGAAGCCCTACCATAATCTCTGGTATGGGGAGACCCCAGAATTCTGTCCCATAGTTTAGACAGATGATAGATACTTTTATTGATCCCGTGAGGGAAATAAAGTAAATCATTTTCATTTTAGGAAATTATTAAACGCTCGGTTAAAAGCAAAGGAGATTGTCTGTTATAGTGGACATAAAAACAAGAGTTCGCTGGCATTATATCCTGGAAGACACAGACCGGCGCCAGACCGGTAAAATGCCTGATGAACTAGGGATTGGACAGTTTCCAAGTGCTTGTACAATCGATGGAAATGTTCAAATAAATGTGCAAAAGAAATAAACAAAATAATCATTTATTTCTTTATCATATTGGGTAGCTAATGTCCTCTCTTTGCTAGTTAGTGGCTGTGTTTCTGCATTGGGTAGCAACGGGTGACTGTTCTCAGGCGGAAGATGTAAACAGCTTAATGTTCGTGTTAAATAATTATTTTAAATTAAAATTCATTCTATACAGCAATCGCATATTTGGGTACCGTTTCATAAAACTTTCATGCTTAAAATGTTTAGGGAGAAATGGAAGACTGGTGTGTATTTTTTCTTTAAACTACCAAGACCAGCCATACACAGTACAGTTTACATACATACAGTAATGTTTATGTTCCTAAATTAATATCGTTTATGACCTTCAGATGCGTTATGCTCCTCTTCTTTTTATGCTCAGCTACTAAAATTTCCCTCAAGTGGTAAAATCCATATAAATATTCAAAACTAAGCGGATTAAAATGTGCACAGTAAAGACATTAAATGATTAAATCTTTGCACTACCAACCAATGCACCACGAGTGCCCCTGTTGGTCATTTTGGCCAGCCAATCACTTACCGCGGTGCCCTCCGGTGCCCTGCGGTGGCTTGTGGGTAGGTTACTGTACCGCGGGTTTTTACCGCGCATTTTGAATGGCTGCATCTGTATATTCAAAGGCAAAATGGTAAATCCCCACATACATATGAGAACCTGTGAAACCCAACTATAGTTTGCAAGAAAGTAGAATACAATTATTTCAGGGGAAAATCACTTCTGTTGGCCTGCTTCTCATCAAACACAATTTACAGCATGGAAGGCTAGATATTTAATTATAGTTTAATGTTTCTAAATGTAATCTGATGTTTACAAAAGTCTAAAAGATTGTCAAAAACATTTGTCTTGGCAGCATATGCAAAGTATTGAAAATACAAAGGGTAGACATAGTATCACAGCTACTATCATTTTTTATATTTTGAATATTCCAAGGATAATTAGCCTTCTGATAACATTTCAGTATGGTTGCAATCTGCTACACATTAAGATTGTGCCTAAGGTGGTAATCAACAGTGCCTCCCCGTGTGGAACTTTTCTGTGTTGAATAATTCTTACATAATATGAAAACCACAAATAACTAGCTTTTCACATATTTTCTCTACTTCCATTAGCCTTTAAGTTATTTTATAAACAAATCTGATACTGTAATTGTTTTTTATCCTGAAGGCTTTTCGTAAACTGAATTTATACTGTCACATATCCTATCAATCATAATGACATTTTATGCACATCAGTGTAGCTAATACAGTATATTGCATGGGTGAGAAATAAAGTCCAGATGCACTTTCAACCCCAATCCATATTGTTTACCAAATTATTCGAACATGAAAGTGCTTGGCAGTTTGTGATTGGTTACGTAACAGAGCCAGAGGCAGGTGAGAGACTAAATATTGTCATATTTATTTATAATCTTTCACATTATGATGCACCCTAAATTCTCTATCTCTGTGTCTTTAAATATTATACAGGTGTATATGTGGTTCATTTTCAAAATATGGATTTTACTTTTGTTCATGGTTTTGTGCGTTTTCAGAATGTCTGTAGAAACGGGACCAGATATGAGCACAGCATTATACACAAAGATATATTATGCAGTAAAAGAAAATGAATGCCTTTTTCTGTTTTCGAGCTCTTATTAGTGGATGAATGAAATCTAAAAATGCAGCGCAAGGCAAATCTGCTGTTATATAGTAAACATGTAGCGAAATCTGTGACAGTCTATACGATTTGATGTAACAGGCATGCAATCAGGGATACAAATGATTATGCTGAAGAGAGAGTTGAAAGATAAATGGCAACAGCAGGATCATCAGAGAGAAGTGTAACATACCCAGAGGGAACATTTCATGAAGGTAGTAGGATATCATGAAAAGCATGCAAAATTCCTTTGAATTAAAAACAAGAGAAAAACAAGCTGCAACACTGAGATATAATAATGGTTTTACATAGATGGAATCTGCAAGGCCTGAGATTGACAGTAGAAGAGAAAACTAAAACACAAAATATGTTAACAGATATATTTCCTAAACAAAACACAAAACAGAAATAAGTGGCTACAGCAGTAGGTTCTGACACAAAGTGCATGAAACGGGCTGCGGAACTTCATTGTGATGTAAAACATCACTTTCCTAATCTGCTCTATTGGCAGTCCAAGCTTCAGAAGTATTTTCATATTCCAAAGGTATCTAGTAAAATGAGAGATGTTCAAAGCAGACACCAGAATTATGACATATCATAACTGTAAGTAAAATAATTTTCTCATACTTTAACAATTAAGATCATTTATTTTGATTTAATAGCTTCTGCATTGAAGTGATATAAACTATATTTCTGTTTTTTTTTTATTAGCTGTAGCTTGCCTATGATTTTCCTTAAAAAAACCTGTGTGAAAAATGCAGCTTTACCAATGGAACTATGATTTATTCTTAGATCTGTTGAAAAAGCAATTTATCTCAAACAACAATAATAATGATTATAATGGTGATTATAGGCTTACAGAGCTTAATGTGAAACATGAGGCAATTTCAGATAAACGCATAGATTAGAAAATATGGTCAGTTGCCAGAGAACAACACGCTAAAATAAGAATCTCATTTCATCTATAAGGATTTGGTGAAAAATAAGTCTGCATTTAGTAGCTTTGGAAGCATGGCATGGATAAGACAAGGCACATTTAGTCATCTGGAGGCTTCAAATAAAAATGCTGCTGTGAATTTCAGGCGTGTTTGAATTTAACTCTGGCACTGTCTATGAAAGCAAGACAGTAATGTATATATTGATGTAAAAAAGATGTAGAAGACTTCTTAAGAAAAGCTATTATCTCCTTTGCTAAATAGAGCTTAAGAGAATTTTACTAATAAATAAATTTAAGTTAAGGACTTTGTTATAAATCCATGAGATTAATGTTTCTTTATTTATGGAGTAACTGAATTGCCTCTTCAAGAAACAACATATTCTATCCTGATATTGTACATTGACATGAAATATTCTTAGTTTATTTAATGGATCTACAACTACTGTCATGAGTTACCTGTGCTAATCACCCTGATCAATCTTTGTTTCAGATTAATTGGGAGTGAATATGTTTACAAAATTTCCACATATGCCTTTACATATAGCCCAATAGCTCAGACAGGTACTGAAGTGCCAAGCCATGCGGAGCCTTATAGATGAGCATGAAGATTTTGAAGTCCAGACGAAACTTGACAGAAAGCCAGTGCAAGAACTCCAGTATAGGAGTAATGTGATCACTTGCACGAATTTTGGACATACTGAAGTTTGTTCAATGTGGATATAGATGGTTATACATACCCCAGTGAGTAGAGCATTATAGTAGTCAATTCGGAAGAACACAAATGAGTTGATCAGCTTTTCAGCCACAGTTAGTGATAACATAGGGCGTAATCTAACATTTTCTGAGGTGAAAGAAAGATGTTTTGACAATATGTGGCACATGTGAGTCAAATGTCAAGCCTGAATCAAATATTACCCCAAGGTATTTCAATTTAGACTGAAGCTCAAGTACAGTACCATCCACAGATAGGGTTACAGGACTGGCTTTACAAAGCTGATGGGGGGGGGGGGGGGTGCCAATAAGCATGACTTCAGTCTTGTCACAGTTAAGATAATGTCAATTTTGAGTCAACCAAGTTTTTATGTCAGAGATGCAATTAGATAGAATAGAGGCAACCACATTAGTGCCAGGTTTGGTATGGATGTATATTTAAGTATCATCAGCATAGAAATGATAGTGAAGATGTGATCTTAAAAGCTGACCAAGTGGAAACATGTAAATGCTGAAAAGTAAGGGGCCCAGTATTGAGCCCTGAGGAACACCAGACTTAACAAGACCAATTTCAGACATAAATCCGCCAAGAGATACAAAGTGACAGCGATCAGTGAGGTAAGACTTGAACCATTTGAGAGCAGTGTCAGAAACTCCAAACACAGTCTCAAGATGAGAAAGTAAGATATCATGGTTAACAGTGTCAAAAGCAGCACTGAGATCAAGAAGAATGAAGATAGAAAGAGAACCAGAATCAGAAGCTATTAGAAGATCGGTAGTGACTTTGACCAGGGCAGTTTCTGTGCTGTGAAGTTGCTGGAAGCCAGATTGGAGGGGTATGAAAACATTATTTGCAATGAGGTGGTTATGTAGCTGAAATGTGACAGCCCGTTCTAGAATTTTTGCAAGAAAGGGTAAGTTGGAGATGGGGTGAAAATTGTTTAGATTGTCCAGAGCCACGTTAGGCTTTTTTGGCACGCAGTTCTGAGGACCATTGGTACAACACCAGTGCTCAAGGATTAATTTATTATATTGAAGACAACGGGGCAGAGAGAAGTGAAACAGGACTGAAATAAAATGGTGGGAATGGGATCTAATATAGAGGTGTTGGATTTCATATGTGAAACCAATTTACTGAGGGCAAAAAAGCTGGACAAGCAGGGAGGAGGTGTGGAAATGATATGCATTGTGGAGAGAATGTAATGCCAGATGTTGTTGATCTTGGAGCTAAAGAAATCTAAGAATGGGTTGCAAAGTTGTTATGAGGCAGGTAATGTGGTTGGAGCAGTTAGGCTTTAGCAGTCTGTTGATGGTGGAGAAAAGATGCCTGGGGTCATTATGCTTATTTTCGAAGATTTGAGAGAAGTAGGTGGATCTAGCAGATTCTATCGTATCCTTATTTTCAGACAAATAATCTTTCAAATCCTGATAATGTATGTTTAGGCCAGAAATCCTATTACTATACCTCTTTTCTCTTCTTTTGAATGTCTTGTTTTAAATGTCTTTGTTCCCCACTCTGCCATTATTGCCATGGTTTATAAAAAGAAAAAGAGATGGTTTGTGTTTTTAGAGGAGCAAAGGTGTCAAGGGTAGATAAAAGAGCACTATTAAGCAACTGTATGTTGTCCTCTAGAGGGTCAGAGGAAGAGAAACAAGATAAAGAGAATTAGAACAGAATTAGAACCTAGGCTGATTAATTGATCACCAGTGGCGGAAATTTACAGAGCATGGGAGGAACTGTTGGGTAATTCCAGGTTGAAAAGAATAGGTAAGTGGTCAGAGAGTTCAAGGGAAGAGCAGTGGGAAACAAAAGAGTCATTTGCAATGATTAAATCTAAGGTGTGTACTTTGTTATGTGGTGGGCTACAAACAAACTTTGATTTAGATCAAAGCATCTAAATAGAGCTTGAAAATCCTTATCTAAATTGGAAGACCTTGAGTCAATGTGTAATGTGTATTAAAGTCCTCAAGAATAAAGATCCTCTCAAATCGGAGGCATAAAAATAAAAGTAAATCAGCAAACTTACCTAAAAAGGTTTCTTTAGGTTTGGGTGGTCTATAAATTGTGGCAATGATAGTAGAGTGGGGAACAGAGACATTTAAAATAAAACACTCAAAAGAAGAGGGAAGAGGTACAGTTACAGGATGTAAATTGTAAAGAACATTGTAAATAACAATGATGCCCCCACCTCTGCCTGAGAGACGCGGGAGGTCAAACAACCTGTACCCCGGAGGGACTTGTTGGTTGAACAGGATACCATTGTTTTGTCTTGCCCAGCAGCAAGCCTCGTGAACCGCCGGTACCCAACCATGATCTACGGTAGGAACTGTCGACAGTTGAATTTCAGTATTCAGGACTAGCGCTACGTCGGGAACGAACCAGTCCTCTTCCCGTCTAAGAGTGTGTTTCATGTGCACAATCTCTATTAGTTAGGCCAGAACTAACTAGTTGGTCTTCAGAGAGCCCACCGCCAGTGCGCCGCAGCAGGAATCTCTCCCTCCTTCTCCCCCACCTCACGCCGAACCAGGACTGCCTGGCACCCGGCCAGAGGACGCCGATTGGATGCAGCAACAGCCTGTTGGTGTTCCTTTGTGTCTGCGGGAGATCTGAATCCACACAGATTGGATGAGTACTCAACATTCTGCGTTACAGCTCGAGAATTCAATTGTTACCTCAACGCCAGTTGATATCAATTTAATTCCTAAGAGTGATGTACTTGCTTTTGAGTATCTAGTGTAGAAGTTGTAATCAAAGCTCATTAACAAAACGGTATAAATGAATGGTATACTGAATGTATGTCTCTCTTGGTATTTGTAACTCTTTGTTATTGAATATATACCTTTGTATTGTGCAAACCCTCACTATAAAATCTGTTATGTCTATATGCACCTTTTATGAATTAAGGAGTGTATTCTCGTGTATTAGTATCTGTGTGTGTGCATTGCTGAGTCATTCCGCAAGATCGGTTTTCTAATAGCCATCAAAGAATCATTTTGTGACGTAGTGCTACAATTAATAATTGTCCCAGTAAATGCACAAAACCCCTACAGTGTATAGAGTATGGAATAGCAACTAAATATATTATTTAATAATTAAAATCTATAATGAAATAATCTACAATTAATCATCTATAATGAAATTAATCAATATATAATTAAATAAAAAATATGTATAAGAGGGAACTTCCACACAAACACCTATTAAACGTACAGGAATATAGGCAACAGAAACCAAAATGGTAGACATGGATAATGACTGCTTTCTAACTCAGTTCATCAGAAAAGCTACATGAAGAAATATGTGTATTGAACAGACCTTTTCAAGAAATCAAAACAAGATGGGGTATTTTAGAAGTAATAAATCATTTAAATAATTATGACCAAAACGTGGGAAAGTAAATGTAAAATACTGTGGATTAAAACTAAAACCATTGCACTCCATTATGAGAATGATAGTAGAAATCACTATCAATAAAAGATTGTGAATCTCCAAGGTTGGTCTATATTTTTATGTATTTTAGACCTCAACTGTAAAATAGATCTTTCATGAAAGTCTAAAATTAAAGATAGATTTTTATAATAATTTAATTAACACAATGACCCATCAGTAAATATCCCTGAGTAAATACATACGACACCCGAAGAAGGCTCCACAGCTGAAACATTGTGTTTTTTTTCTTCTCCTTTCAGCATGGAATAAACTTATTACTTGTTCCTAAGTGAATATATATGCGAATCTTTAAATACAGTAATTGGTGACACTTCCATAAATAGTAATGACTTGGACTAACATTTTATGCAACTGTTTTTAAGTCTCTTTAAGTTTTAAGTCTTTTCTTAGGAATTTTGGCTTATTCTTGCTAACAGAATTGCTTCATGTTTGTAAGATTTGATCGTTTCCTTGCAAGAATAACTTGCTACAGGTCCAGCTGTAGCATTTCAATAGCATTTCAATAGAGTTTAGGTCTGGATCTTGTTTAGGCAGAATGCATTTTTCAGCCATTCTTGTTTGTTTAGGATAATTGTCTTGTCGCATGACTCACTTTCTTCACAGCTTCAGCTGACAAATGGAGAGCCTGACATTCTGCAGGATTTACTGATACAGTGTCGAATTAATGGTTCATTCACTAATGGTTAGCCAGTGATGGCAGCAAAGCATTATCCGTGATACTTATACCACCCTGCTTGATGGTCAGGATGGCTTGAAAGCTGTGTTTTTTTGCATAGAAAACCTCTATAGACATCGTTTTTCATAAGAAGATGTAAGGTCAACTGTTTGTAGGAATCTTAATAATTTAATAAAGAAACAATTAATTAAATATTTATTGTGGTTTAGACTTCTGATACTTGTAACCATTTATTACTTAATTCACATTTGTTTCTTGTCTAAATTAGATGTACTGTAAGTGTTTTATAGAGAGACTTTTGAATGACTATTTTTGTGCTTAGGGGTATTATGTACAATACAATGTACAGCTATGCACAAGCTATAACAGTTTTACAGGATATTTGAATATATCAAAAATGTTCTCAACTGATTGCTATAATTTTCTACTAGTTTTTATGATATTTACATAACATAACTTAAAGTACACAAGAATATACAACAAAATGTGAAATAATGACAATCAGGAACCATTCTATGTCTGAATTTCACAATTATATAATTTTCTTTCATTCTTGTGAGCAAAAAAGAAAGAATAAATATCTTTAAGCTTTTGTATCCTAGTAATGTAAAGCATGTCAGTAACTGGACTGGAAAACTGAAAGCTGAGCATTCTGAGGTTATTTTCCAAATATTCACCACCTGAGCAGTTGGCCTCATGGACCACTGAAAAACAGTTATGAAAGGTAATCAATCAAAATACTCTGAACAACATAAAGGTGATGTTCATGCCAGATGACCCTTAAAATATACATACAGTGTAGATCAAGAGCATGACAGTTACATTACACAAATGCATTGAGATAGGATAAAGCCAATGTACAGTCAGTTTATATTAAGACAGTTTGTCAAAACTATTAAATGTACAGCATTTCAGTAACAGCTTCAATACATACCAGACTGGAAACAAGGAATATTGTTTTCTTGCTATTCTGTGGGAATTGCTAGTGATTCATTCATCTATTATCAGAAAGTCAGAAATCCTGCTGAGCAAAGGGTGTAAGGTAGTATTAAGAGCATACAATTTTTGTCCTGCATGAATAAAGGGACAACACAGAATAACCAATCAAACACAGGCAGCATATCTTTGAGCGATTTGTCATTTGTGGGAATGAACTGAAGTACCAAAACAAAACCCATTACAAAACACGTTGACCACATAAACTCCAAATACTGCATATAGACACATGATGCCAGTAAGGCAGTACCTATGGTGCAACGAGGCAACAACGCTCACAGCCATGTATGCATTCTGCATCATTGACTAAACATTTACACATTAACGATTCATGTCATGTTTTACTTGATTGTGGTGGTGTCTTTATTACAGCAATATGCCAAATCTCATAACCACAATTAGCAACTAGTTCTGATTTAACACGTACAGATGCTGCCATTCAAAACGAGTGGGGTACGCTGCAGTATTAGATTATGTTAATAGTATCCGGGGGCACCTTGCAAAACCACCAGGTGGAGCTAATAAAGTTTAACCTCTCATGTACAGCATTTGAGCTGTCACCAGAAAACACCTGGTTTCGAATCCCGATCACTGCTGAGGGACAATCTTTATTCAATTAAAAATTTAAGTTGTATACTCTTTAGACTTTTAAATTTAAACTGTGTTTTAGAGCATATTAATCATTATACATTAAAACGTTGGTATATTTTATGAAAGCAAGATTACTCATTTGGCAAAAATACACAACCTACCATCTTTATCATAAATATTTTAATTATGCAGAAATATTTTAAGCATCAAAGTCTTTACTGAAGATATTACTAATAGTATTAATAATGAATGACCTTGGATAAGCTGTAAACTCAACATATTACCCTGGTCCACATTTTTTGTAACCGTCTTTGTAAACGAAAATACTTTATTTTTTCATTGACAAAAAGTAACACCACAGCATTTCGTTGATCTGATCACATATTCGTTTTGAGAATCTCTGATTCACCATGCCTTTCAAACGCTCTTAAACGATATTAATTTAGGAACATAAACATATTATGTAAACTGTATATTGCTGGTATTGGTAGTTTAAAGAAAAAATACCCACCAGTATTCCATTTCTCCCTAAACATTTTAAGCATCAAAGTCTTACATGTGGTTATTTCGGAAACGTTTTTGTGTGCTCCTTCTGACCATGTTACTGTACGTTTATATACAGTACTTTGTGAGAAAAGTGATAGTTTTAAGCTTTTCTGCGAATATGCTTGATATCGGAGTAAACAAAAGCATACTTTTAGAATTTGATTAATAGGGAATTTAACATGGAATCGCATATCTAAAGAAATTAATAAAGATATAATTATATTCATGTACTATAGCACAAACAGTAGTATAAGACTTTCTATTGATATGTGTATGGCTGTTTCACTGGTTGTTATGTGACTGTGTTAGTGGTGTGATGGCTTAAGTGAGTGACTTTTAACCCTGAGGTTGGGTGTTCAAATCCAGCTATCGGCAAGAGTTTTCTTTTAACAAATAAACATTTCTTTGAAAAACTAAAATACCAATAGCAAAATAGCAGTATTATGGACACTTTATTGACTTTTTTATATTTCTAAATATCACAACATGTTCAAATCTAAATCATTTATTATTAAAAGTGAATAGTTTCAAACTGCTACTGATATAATTATCATCAATGTGTGAAAAAAGTGAATTCTGTTTTTTATGGTCTGTAGCTCAAATCCTGCTTAACTAAAAATTAGACACAAGAAGAGTATTATTGGACAATGTTGTGAGGCTAAAGAAATCAATAACGATATTATTTCAAAGATCTAAATATATTTAACGCATACGCCTGACATTAGAGGGTGTGTCTGCTCGCCTGCGCGATTTAGATACACGAATCCATATTATATTCCCTATCAATCCAATTCTAAAAGTATGCCTCTGTTTAATCGGATAACAAGCTAATTCACAGAAAAGGTTAAAATGATCAATTTTCACAAAGCATATAAATGTATATAATATGGTCAGAAGAAGCACGTAAAAATGTTTCCGAAATAACCGGATGTAAGACTTTGATGCTTAAAATGTTTAGGGAGAAATGGAATACTGGTGAGTATTTTTTCTTTAAACTACCAATACCAGCAATATACAGTTTACATAATATGTTTATGTTCCTAAATTAATATCGTTTATGACATTCAGATGCGTAATGCTCCTATTCATTTTATGCTCAGCTATAACTTTAGTTGTAAAATTCCATATAAATATTCAATACTAAGTGGATTAAAATGTGCACAGTAAAGAGATTAAATGATTAAATCTTTTCACTACCAACCAATGCACCACAAGTGCCCCGTCGGTCATTTTGGCCAGCCAATCACGTACCATGGTATGGCGCGGTGGCTCGTGCGTAGTTGCATGCGGTACGGGTTTGCACCGCGAACTTTGAATAGCTGCATGTGTACTGTATCTTTTATATCAAATGACAAACTGCTCTGTAGAAAATCAGGTACAGCAAACTTAATATACTCAATAACAATAAAAAACAAAACGTTTGGCTCTGGAAGAGAATGACCTGGAGTCCAAGTCCAAAAGGGCAAAATTTCAAGCTTTCTCTCCTCTGAGAAATGTGTAACATACAATAAAGTTCAGTAAACACAATTCTTTCAGGTGAAATATCTTTCTCTCTCACCTAACTTCTTTTCCAGAGAGTATTTAAGTTCATGTGTTCCTTTTGGCTCTGTCTAAGGAAGTCAGCAGGGTTTCTTTTTTGTTGTTGATCAAGCTTACAGTATAGTGAACATTGTCTTCTCTCTCTGACCCATGTGAGAGTGCAGCTCTTAACTGTTTGTTTGATCAATTCTATCTGCCTAGAAGGTCACAATTCTTTGCATCAGCCAGTTGATTGTTGCTGTATGGAATCCTAGGATCTGCAGTTTTCTGCTCATATGCTTTCTAAAATGCAATGAATGTAGAGAACTTCCCAGGATATAGCAACCTTCCATGACCTTTCCCAAGACATTCCCAAGACATACATTCCTAGTATTTACATACACAGGCTGTCAAAATTATAAGAACATCTGGACACTCAATTGCTTAATTACAAATGCTTAATTACAAGTGTTAATCATCACTGTAGCACCACTGTGGAAGACATTGTGTATTGAAGTATTGCATTCTTCATGAATTCCAGTTTGACAGCACATTACATTGTTGTCAGGAATGTATTCAGTGTCCATTTATCCTCTGTATACTGCATAATTCCTATTATTAGTCTATTTTTAGTCTGAAAATGTATATGCACCTAAACGTGACTCATTACTCAAGTAACATTCTGAATATGTGTGGTGTCCCTAAAATTATCACAACATCAAGTATATTAAGATTTTCTGAACTATATTTTAACTTAGCCATTAAGTTATGTTTTTTGAGTTACTTAAATGATTAAGACAGTTTCTAGCTATCTTTAGCTGAATTTCGGAGATGAATTATATAATCACAGAGTACACAATATGGAACATACAGATGCAGCCATTCAAAATGCGCGGGCGATACCGCATTATTTTCCGGTATGCTGTACGCAGTCTACCGCAAGTTACCGGTAAATACCGCAAGTTACCGGTAAATACCGCTAGCAAAATAATAGTATCCGGAATTTCCGCAAGGTGGAGCTAATAAAGCTCAACCTCTCATGTTTCAGCTGTAGCCATCAAAGCCTTTAACGAAGATATTAATAATAGTATTAATAATAAATGACCTTGGACAAGCTGTAAACTCAAAGTATTGCCCTGGTCCACATTCTTTTTTTCATTGACCGTCTTTGTAAAAGTAACACCACAGCATTTCGCAATCACGCATTTTTTTCCAATCATGCAAAGTACAGTAATTTTTGAGAATCGATTCACCATGCCTTACACATGCTCATAAAAGAGATTGATTTAGGAACATAAACATATTACCGTATGCAAACTGTACTGTATACAGTATGTATATGTATATTTAATGTCTTAACTGTGCCCGTTTAAGTATTGACTATTCATATCTAATTTTACCACTGAAGGGAAATCTTAGTAGCTGAGCATAAAAAGAATAGGAGCATACTGCAACGCGTGTGAAGGCCATAAACGATATTAATTTTGGAACATAAACATACAGTATATGGCTGGTCTCGGTACTTTAAAGAAAACATACACGAAACATGGTTTCATTATGACCAGAATCTGTCTTGAGATATTTTTAACTTGATTTACAGTATTTGAGAGGTATGTCTTAACACCGATACTACAGTGCTTAAGTACTGCTCACGTATATGTTTCTAGGTTTATATTATGCATTTCATACGGTCAAATTACTTTTGAGCAACTAATAAGAAGCGCGAAACGGTATGCGTTTTAGTTTCGTTTCGTGCTGGGACTGTGCTGTTAGTTTCCTGACTCCCATGTCACATGGTCTGTGATTGAAACCTGTAATACCGGTTTAATTCGTCACAGCCAGCACTCCGGTTGTAAAGTAGAAGCAGGCGAGATTTCCAGCGAAAAACACCTCCCCCTTCTTCAGGTGTGAGGGTCTTCTGCTCAGAATGAAACGCTAAAATGTAATGTAGGCTCTGAATGGGTTCAATTGTGATTTGGGCTTGATTAAGGTCGCTGCCTTTCATCTAAAACCCTACTTGAATCCTTCTAAACTAAAAATCAGTGTTTGTGAGTTCTAAATAAAGAGGTATCCAGGTAACAGTGAAATGGGCGGACAGTCTGGGGAGATCGCCCGTTTTCCATGTAAATAGTTCCCTGGTTCCGCACCCCTTGGTGTTCCTCTCACTCTCTCTCGGGTCACCTGATCATTAGCTCGAAATATTTGAGTGCTTTGTGTATATTCTAATGGTAGTGGGGGCAGGGTGTGTGGGAACAGGTTTGGTTGAAATTGCATTGGAGATCTATGTTCTTCACACCTGAAACATTTTCTCTGAAAGCATTTTCTTCGCAGTTTAACCGATCTTGTTACAGCATGTTACAGTTTACTATTATTAACCATATTAATTTTAAGTGCTTAATGTAAAATCTTGTAAAAATATATTTTCATTGTTCAAATATACATTAAGTCTGACTATCATATAATAAGTTAAATACAAAACTAAAGAAAAAATAGGGTTAAATATAATTCAAAATATTTTGCTAACAATGTTAACTGTTTATGAATAATAAAATGTATTAGCTAAGGAGTAGGATGTCACAGTTGTTAGTATGTTTTTTGTTTTGTTTCTTTTTCATAAATACAACAGTAGTACCTGATGTCTCAGTGGCTTTCAAAATTAAATTATGCATGCAAACCTGTGAACTAGAAAGATAACTAAGATATCCATCCATTTATAATGGTGGCAAAGTGGTTAGCATTGCTATCTTGCAGCACTGGGGTCCTAGGTTCAATTCCTGCCATCCTGTGTGTGTGGGGTTTACATGTTCTCTCTGGGTTACATGGTTTTTCTCCATATGTGTGATATGACTCCCTCTCGCACTCCAAAACATACTGGTAAGTTAATTGGTTTATGGGAAAACTGGCCCTGGTGTGTGTGTGTTTGTGTCTGTCTGTCCTGTGATGGACTGGCGCTATGTCCAGGGTGTATTCTGCCTTGTGTCCGTTGCTTACTGGGATAGGCTCCAAATCCTCTGTACTGGATAAAGAGATTAGAAATGGAAGTAAAGGCACTGTGTGGATGGAACTATACACAGTGTTAGAAACCCACTATGAAATGGCAGCATCTCACTGAGAATAAAATATTTTATACTGCTGGCTTAAGGAAACAGCCTTTCCACCTCTCTTGCACATCAGTATCCATACCTAGTTATTTAAACAACTTGTCTCTAATTATAAACATCTTAATATGCTGGCTCTGTGGATCCGCATCAGCTATGTTTGCCCATTCCTTCAATTCATGTGCATCCAACACACAGTTCAATGCCAGCAACTACACATAATCTAAAATACAATCCTTATTTCAGTATCTATGTAAACATATAGTCTGTTAACTTCATCATCTTCATCAAAAGTATGCCTAACCCCATTAGGAAGTGTTCTTGTTATAAGTGTATTCCTCAGCTTTCCCCAAACTATCTTCTTCTTGCCAACATCTCTAGTCTTTTATCCTGCAATAACTCAGCCAACACTTAAATCTCCAAAAGCTGCTTGTGTTAATTTCTTTAAATCACAAATATCATGTGTAAATACTGGCCATGTAATACTCTGCATTGTGGAATAATAGTTTATTTTAAAGGGAACTAGAGAAACTAAGAACTAGAGAAATCTAGTTTTTTTCTAGAATTAATAAATGCACATCCTGTTCACTGGGGAAATTAAATCCACACTGAGCAATCTTCAATATGTTCAGAATATGACAGCAAGAATCCTATCAGGGATGCATTACACCTGTTTTCAAGTCCTTGCACTGGTTACCTATCAGATTTCGAGTCAACTTCAAAATCCTTATCCTCCTTATATACTGTCCTACAACTGTTATTATTGATCTCCGAATTATTGTACTTGACATGACTTCATTCAGCCTTTCCTGAACGTCTATGACAGGCAGAGAGAGTGCTGTTTCTGGTGCGATCTTTTACAGCTGACATTTCACTGTTTTAAACGAACAAGAAATTAGATTGCTCATAAATCACTTATTCTATATAAACACAGCGTAATTGCCCTCCGAAAATCTTCTTTTTCTTGTTCGTTTTAGAGACCTTGATCGAAACTGATTTTAGATGTCAGAAAGGATTTATTTTCTTTGTATTTCCTACATTGCTTTGTCGAGATTTTAACTTTATATCTAACTTTATATCTAGGCTCAGATTTCAACTATAAATCGTACAGTAATTAATAGCAGTAAATACTGATGTTTATACATAAAAAAGTCATGCCTTGGAGTATAGACCCCCAAAGGAATGCCATAGACTCAAACTGCAAAATAAACACATACAGAAAGAAAGTATTTGTATTGTAATTGCAAATCCTGGTACTGTATGAGTGATTGGTATGACTTTCCTCATTACAAATCTCTTATTAGAATTTAAATTTCTCTGTAACTCCAGGTCAGAACAGAGAAAATGTAACTGCCTTAAGGAGTTTACGATTATGAAAAATAGAAGGATAAGCATGATACGTATGTCTTCTGTCATTTTCTAAGTCATGTTACTGAGCACCAAATCTTATTGAGAATATGAATCCATTTAAGGTTTATACCATTAAAGTAACGGTTTATTCCATGCTGAAAATGTTTGTACCAGACTTTTTTGAGGCCTGTTTAATTGTGTCTGAAGTCTGATGTTGTAAATTTTATTGTTAAAAAGATCCATGAAAATGTCACTACTAAAGTTAGCTGGTACTGTTGGTACTGTAAGTGGCAAGTAGAGCCCATATTTTAGATTTTGTGTAGTTGCTAGCGTTGAACTGTGTGTTGGATGCACATGAATTGAAGGAATGGGCAAACATAGCTGATGCGGATCCACAGAGCCAGCATATTAAGATGTTTATAATTAGAGGCAATTTGTTTAAATAACTAGGTATGGATACTGATGTGCAAGAGAGGTGGAAAGGCTGTTTCCTTAAGCCAGCAGTATAAAATGTTTTATTCTCAGTGAGATGCTGCCATTTCATAGTGGGTTTCTAACACTGTGTATAGTTCCATCCACACAGTGCCTTTACTTCCATCCATTTCTAATCTCTTTATCCAGTACAGAGGATTTGGAGCCTATCCCAGTAAGCGACGGACACAAGGCAGAATACACCCTGGACATAGCGCCAGTCCATCACAGGACAGACGGACACAAACACACACACACCAAGGCCAGTTTAAATCTAACCTCAGAACCTTTCTTTTCAGAAGACTTAGTGTCTGTATCTGCTTCATTTTCTAATTTTGGTAGCACCTCTAACTGCTTGTCTTTCTTATATGCATTTACTTTGTAATCTGTGGTCCTTTTATCTGTTTTTACATCTACTGTATTGCTTTGAGATGCCACCTTTAATGGTGATATATCAAATAAAGTTTTTTATTATTGTTATAGGGAAACATGATCAGATTGTCCCTGGTTCAGAAAAAAAGATCTAAAGTATACTAGTTTGTCACTCTTCTAATTCCCTTTGCTAAATGACTTTTCATACTAATCTGATCAATCTAACTGCCAGTTTTCTGTGCTTTCTCTATCCTGCTAGATTTGCAATTATTCTGAAAATTTTCATCTTGAAATAACTAAATACCTTTTTCACTGTTAACATCTTGCAGCAACTCTGCGACAAAATATACACTCTGACAGTTCATCCTGCTACCAACATTAAATAGAACAAATCTTAAGATTTCTATATTTATGTCTTTATTTAGTGGTTTCATTAGTGACAAAGGCTAAACTTTCTTGGAAAAATGTCTTTTATGTGTTGTGGAAAAAACTGACTTGCTTTAACAAAATATGTTTACAAATCCTTTCACCTGGCATTTTCGTAGTTAGAAATTATGGAACGCTCTGTTAAAAGCAAGGGAGTTTTTATGTCCATTGCAGTTCTTTTGCAACATGAATATAATTATATCGTTATTAATTTCTTGAGATACGCGATTCCATATTATATTCCCTTTTAATCAAATTCTAAAAGTATGCTTGTTGACTCCGGTATCGTGTTAGTTAAAGACTTCGATGCTTAAAATGTTTAGGGAGAAATGGAATACTGGTGTGTATTTTTTTCTTTAAAGTACCAAGACCAGCCATATACTGTATGTTTATGTTCCAAAATTAATATCGTTTATGGCCTTCACACGCGTTGCAGTATGCTCCTATTCTTTTTATGCTCAGGCACTAAGTAAAAGGAGATGCTTCATATTGCTTGACTAATTTTAAAAACTAAGTTAGAAATGCAGACGCTCCCTCGGTGCGCTGCTCTGGTGCGCCGGCTCTTACACAGTGCCTGTCTGCCGTAAGCGTTACAATATACATACCCAACACTGCTTGTACCCATCTGTCATGCAAATAAAACACCTTGAATTGAATTGAATTGAGGGGAGAGGGGGGGAATACTAAAGCCAATACTGGCTCAATACCCTCGATGGGCTTTGACGTGCTAATGCGTTGGTTTAACAGTCCGGGTGTGGCAGGCTTCCAATGTCAACTCGACTCGATTGGAAGACAATGAACGTATTTTGTGATATTTAGAAATATAAATTTGTTTGGTGCGAGTGAGGTTTTATTTAATCTCTGACCAAGGGAAACGTTTCATTTTTTCAAAGAAATGTTTGTTAAAAAATAAAGTCATAGTTCTATGGGATTCAATCATAGACCATGTGACATGGGAGTCAGGAAACTACTGTAACACACAGCGCCACCGGATTTAATAACGCAATAAAAACGCTATAAAATAATGTGACTAGGCACAGAAAAAGTTTACAGCACAGTACAATAATAAATGCTGACCATGACTTTAGAAGCATAAATTACCTTACACTCAATTTAAACACAAGCTGTCTTTCTGTATGAACCTCTAAGCTGGTTCATACAGAAAATGTAGAAATGCATTAGCCTGATTATGATTAAAAAACACATAATTAAACACGCGTTTGCGATTTAAATCAGAACACGATTTAAATCAATATAAATGTTTATATTGTAACGCATACTGTCCAGCCTCCATTTCTCTATAAAAATTTACTCTGTTGCACACACACACACACACAATAGAAGCAGGAACCGCTGTCAGAAGGGAAGATATGTTCAAAATATCGCAAATATCGATCATGTTGCGATATTTTGAAATATAAAAGTCAATTGATTGTCCATAATATCGCTATTCTATTTTTTTGAAGAAATGTTTGTTAAAAGAAAAGTCTGGCACCAGCTGGATTCGAACACACAACCTGTCAGTTGGTAGTCACGCACCTAGACCAGTCGGCTACAAGACAGCTCATATGAACAGGCAGGCGAAACAGCCCTACACAGCCCTGTTGCAGCACACAAAAACCGTTATTAAATTCTTTAGATACGCGATTCCATATTATATTCCCTTTTAATCAAATTCTAAAAGTATGCTTGTTGACTCCGGTATCACGTTAGTTAAAGACTTCAAAGCTTAAAATGTTTAGGAAGAAATGGAATACTGGTGTGTATTTTTTTCTTTAAAGTACCAAGACCAGCTATATACTGTATGTTTATGTTCCAAAATTAATATCGTTTATGGCCTTCACACGCGTTACAGTATGCTCCTATTCTTTTTATGCTCAGCTACTAAGATTTCCCTTCAGTGGTAAAATTCAATATCTACAACGGGCACAGCAAAGACGTTAACTGTAAGTCTTTCTACGACAGACCAACGGACCACGAGTGCCCCTGTTGGTCAACCAATCACGTACTGCGGTGCCACGCGTCATCTTGCGTCACACTGAGCGACGCCACCTGCGGTACGTGTCTGTGACGCGCACTTTGAATGGTTGCATCTGTAACATCACTGTATCCCACAAAATTAAGTTTTAATCTATCTTCCCAAGGCAGTTTGTCAATTATATGAAAATTAGCAATCCCTGGAGAAGCATCAGTAATGCTAATTAACCAATGATTAAGTATTAATTATTTATTACTGGCTTTACACAAATGAGATGGTAAAAATGGATTTCAGGATGTAAAAGGTACTGGTGCCCATTTAACATAATTTATGAGCAGAAGGAAGGTCAGCAAAACCCAATGGTAATGTATTTACTGTATATATACAGTATATTGATCTCACTATATGATGTCGCACTATATGATTGTTTGGAATAATATGCAAAGCTAGGTTTCTAAAAAAAAGTAATTGAAACAAACAAAATTCCTGGAAATTAAATTGTCTAAAGCAGTCAATCAAAGAGGACTTTATGGAAAATGACAGCTAAAATTATTTTCTTTCCCAGTATGTTACATTTGCATAATAGAGAAATTTTCAATGTGATTTAATTAACAGAATTATTGAAAAAAATGTAAAGCATCTTTTCAATCAAAATGTAGCAGCTGTGTCTTGATTATATAATCTGCTTTCGCCAGAACTGCTTTTAGAATAACCACAGAGGTTTTTTAAATGATTATATTATATTTCTGTTATTTAACCATTGATTTTGTTAAATGGGATTCCCAGCATCTGGCATGCATCAAAAAGTGCAGAACAATTTTGCTTCAATTGCATTGGCAGTGCACTTCATTTCCTATCTACTTAATTACAGGTCATTTCTACTGGTTATGTAAAATTTTCAACTCAAAGACAAGGCAAGCAATGATACAGATAAGGAATGATCTTTCAATCTGCTGAATTATAATGTATTAGTTGTCCCATGCCTCTGTCTTAATTTTAGTGTGTTACTGATAGGCTTTGTTTTGTGTCAAAACCTTTAAATGCTTTCACCCGATTATTGGGATTTCAAGCACATGTGAATCCTGCTATTGTTTATAATGTTTATGGTTTTAACTATACAGCAACAATTTAACTTTGTAGAGGTACCTGCAATACATATCAAATCATGTTTCTGCGTAGTTGGTTTATAGTCTGTCTTCCACTGTTGGATGTTCTGACTTCATCTATGATGTAAATCAGCAAGGACTCTGTCTTAATCTAGACTCCACAATTAATTGTCATCTGTTTCACAACTCAAGGAAAAAAATGAAGAAGGATTAGGATACTGTATTATTCACAAAATCAAACCACTTGTGTGTAATGCAAAAAAGTGGAGAGTAAATCCACTCACTATTTTAAATTTAACAAGAGAAAAGATAATGTGGCTATCAGAAGTATTCACCTCCATTGGATTTTGTCACCATTTTTGTGTTACAAAATTGAATCGTAATATATTTCATTGGAACCAATAGTCTTAAAAAGTCATGTTAGTAGTTGGATGGAGTCTACCTGTGTGCAATGAAGATGTTTCACATGAATTTAAGTTAAGTACACCTGCAAATCTGCAGGAGGTGCCACAGTTGATTAGTACAGCTCCCAACACAAGTTACATTATGAAGACAAAGGAACATTAAAAGTAAATCTGGGACAGGGGTATTGAAAAGCACCAATTAGGTGAAAGGTATAAGTACATTTCCAAAGCATTAAATATCCCCCCAAAGCACCGGAAATCCCATTATAAAGAAATAGAGAAAATATGGCACAATTTTGAATCTGCACAGAATAGGGCATCCTCAAAAACTGAATATCCAGGCAAGAAGAGCACTGGACAGGGAGGAACCAAGAGGCCTATGACAACTCTAAAGGAAGTACAGTTTTCCCGAGCTGAGATAGAAAAAAATTGTGCATAGGACAACCTTTAACCAAGTGATTAACAAGTCTGGGCTTCATGGGAGATTGACAAAACCAAAAGCATTGATGCAAAAATCACATATCATATCCCAGCTACAGTTTGTCAGAAGATTTTTGGGAGATTTTGAAACTAAGTGGAATAACATTCTGTGATTTGATGGAACAAAAATTGAACTTTATGGGCTTAACACGAAGCAGTTTGGTGGAAGCATAACACCCCACATTATCCTGAGATTGCCATCCCTACCATGAAGCAGGTGGTATCATGCTATGGGGATGCTTCGCTGCATCAGGGCCTGGAAAACCTGTGAAAATAGAAGGCAAAGTAGATGCAGAAAAGTACAGAGAAATCCTGGAGGAAAACCTGCTGAAGTTGAAACCAACATCAAGTTGGAAAATGGTTCATCTTCCAGCAGGACAATGACCCTAAACATACAGCCAAAGTCACACTGGAATGACTTACAAACAAGTCAATGAAAAAAGTAAATGTTATGGTGTAGCACGGTCAAAGCCTGGACCTTAGTTCAATTGAGAATGTGTGGCAGAAGTTGAAAATTGCTGTTTACCAATGGTCCCCATCTAACATGAGGAACATAAGGGAGGAAGTATTTACTTTGACATTGTAGAAAGTTATGTGTTGATCAATGGAAAAAAAAAACACTTAAATACATTATGATTCTTGTAAAATATGTAAAATGTAAAAATATGATAACATCCAAGGGGGGTGAATACTACACAAAATAATTTTGCTTCATTACAAAGATTTATATATAACTTTCAGCTGGGTAAATTTAAAAACTGTACACATCAACACACATGTATTTATGTTATATGCAGGCAATGGGGCTTTTCATAATTTAAAGAGTAATTTGTAACATGCCTTCTTAAATATCTACTGAAGACAGCTGAAAGCAAAATGTTCTTAAAGACACTATGACACTTCTTATTATGTTTAATATGATATATTTAAATTTCAAAAGACTTTGATAACATGCCACATAAAAGATTCATTCTTAGGCTGAAGGCTGGTCGCATCCAAGGTAATTCATGCATTTGGACAGAGAACTGCTTAATATATAGAAAACAGATCATTCAAATACCTAAACTGGGTTTAATTTAATTTGTGTTATTTATAATTGATTTCCTAATTTATGTAATTTATTTGTAATACCCCAATAAAGAAACTGCATGTAAATGAAGTCACTTACGTACTTGTAACATAAAACTAACTGTGTTACAGCCTGGTAAAACAAGATGTTAGTGTCATAGATAGGTTACCCCTAAAAACAAAACTTATTCTTGTTTTGTGCATAACTACACCACCTAGCAGTTGCAGAGGATGCTAGGACCTTTTTTCCCCAGCCACAGGTGGTTGTTAACTCCAAGAATCACCAATGCACATGCAGACAAACAAAAGCCAGCAGCCATATCACCCTGCAACTCACAACTAGCGACCCACTGAAGCTAAACAGGTGTGAGACTGGTCAGTACCTGGATGGGAGACCTACTGGGTAAAACTTAAGAATGCTGCTGGAAGAGGTGTAAGTGGGGTCAGCAGGTGGCACTCTCCCCGTGGTCTATGTAGATCCTAATGCCCCAGTATAGTGACGGGAACGCTATACTTAAAAAGGCTCCGTCCTTCGGATGATATTTAAAACAGAGGTCCTGACTCTCTGTGGTCGTTAAAAATCCCCTGGCATTTCTTGAAAAGAGTATGGGTGTAACCCTGGTGTCCTGGCCAAATTTCCCATTGGCCATTACCTAAAATATGTAAAATTACTTTTATTGTGCACTTAAACATATTTGGTTCTTCATTATTCTATATCTCTATTCTATATTCGCACATTACATAATATTGTATCAATCCAGGAGAGTAAACACTTCTGTGTTTGGCCATTCCTAGTATGCTTGTGCATTGCTAATATATATATTTGAAATGTTACCTCCTAATAATCCCCATCTATGAATTGGCTCTGTACTCCTCCTCAGTAATATCTGATGTGTGGTGACCGTTCTGGTGCACTATGGCTGCAGTTGCATCATCCAGGTGGATGCTGCACATTGGTGGTGGTAGAGGGGAGTCCCCATTACCAGTAAAGTGCTTTGAGTAGAGTGTCCAGAAAATTGCTTTATAAATGTAAGCAATTATAAAAGACACTAGTATCATTTAAGTGCCCTTTTTATTTTTGCTCTGTCTGTCTTGTGTCAAGGGGCTTATGAGAAGGAGAAAGAGGCTTCTCTGTTCAGGCTCAGATCTTGTTATGTTTTCTGTTAACCAATCTCCTCAGGAGCACGTGTGCCCGGTAGATTATCAGGAGGAAGCTTGGGTTGTTTGAGAACTGTGAGGTGTCATGGGCCCTATCACTTCTTTGTTTGCTTTCGTGCTTCCCACTCCAAACTGGCGAAGCAATCACTCACACCTAAGGTATGCTAATTGGGTCATGTCTGGACAACCACTGTGTTGTTGTCTCATTGTTTCCTTCAAAACTGTCTATATTTGAAATTGAAGATGTTGGGAAAGGCACACATTAACACAATCCTAGCCACCTAATTAATCACAGCCTGTTCCTCCTTCAACTCTTGGCATTCTGTGGCAACAGGATTTATGCAGTAGCACAGAAGCTCTCTTTAGTTTTTCAAAACAGAAAAAGAATTTTGAAAATACGTCACTCGCTGCTCACCGGGCTGCTTCCATTAAATAAAAAATTGGATCCTTTTTGCATTATTCTTTGTATGGCCTATATTTTTACCAGTACTGTGACCAATATTGGTTTTCTGCTAGGTATTTTATTCTCATGAGGCATTTCTTTGTAAAATTCAAAGTCATAGACCGCACAATTCAGAATTACAAACAATTCATCTTGTCTATTTTCTGGACATAGCCCACCAAAATAATACATGTTAAAACATATAATTTTATGCCCTACATTATTCCAGATTAAAAAAAAAGAAAGAAAATGGCTAATTATCTATGCACTCGTGGGGCTGTGACAGCATTTGTGAATGCTAATATATGCAGTAGTTGGCATTTAGCCACTGTTGCTTCATATTTGATGCAATATAAAATTATTATTAGACTTTAATTTATGCTAAAAGCTGCAGTCAGAGCAAGACTCCTAGTTATAACGGAATGGAAATTAAAAGTATTACATTATTTTGGAATTGGTGTGTATAAAAACATTGATTGTACAAAACGAAAATGCCCATTTTAAGTATCTGATTTGTGGTTTCTCAATATATTGCAAAGTTCAAAGAAAAAAAACACATACAGTAATAGAACATCACGTTTTTTTTCTTATTAATGCACCTAAGATTTTGCTTCCTAACTAGATATCAATCCATTGATATAAAAGTAATGACAATGCAATACATTTAAAACTATTTTATATTACAAACAAATGAGAAGTTTCCATCTTTGAACATATCAGTATTACCAGTGTGTCTGCAGGTCTTCAAGTCTTCAAAACATCAGCACCTGAAAAGATGGGAGAAATTGTCAAATTGATTTGATTATGAGTTAATTTACAGTCTTAAGAGTTGAGCTTAAATGAAAACCTGAAGACATACCAAGCCAACCGTACCAAATGTGGACACTCCTGTTCTATCACATCAAACATAAATCAGTAGCCTACATTAGATGACCAGGTTTTATCCTATTAAGTTACGGTTGAGCAGGTTTTATAAGATGTCCTTGATTAATCTATTTAGTGTTGTTGTGCCAAACAAAGGTATTAGCCAAGAGTTTGTGTGTTGAAAGCCGTCTTTATTTCATATGCATATGGGAGTCTTGCTTTTGGACACAAGATTATGAAAAGATAATGTTTATAGTGCTCTTTTATATAGTGAAACAAACAATCCAAGATACATCCCCACATGGCTCTCTGCTTGCATTGTGGCTATATATGGTCATCCTAGAAAGCTGACCAGTACATATATTTTCTTAACTGCTGGCTTGCGTGACAAGCTGCTCCTTCTGCTGAATAGATAATTTGTTCCAGGATAGGTCACTCGTTAATTTCCCTGAGAACTATGCCAGCTATGCATAAAGATATCATGTGGCTATGTTATCTTTTGAGACCAGACATCCTGAGACGGATTTAGTAAAATATAAGTAAAAAGATACATAGTTAACAAGATATAATACAAACTAATACAAACTTTTAGTAAAACTTTTAGTTATGAAGAAAGATGTGAAAACGGGTTTAAATTAAATCCTTTTCTGTATGAGGTTTAGACTTCTAAACAACAAGCTGGAATTTATGGCAGGAAAGGGGGTTAACTGATAAGGATTCCAGATGCAAGCTAGGAACCCCCTGGGGATGTAATCTTAAACTGACCATTTGGCCAGGGTCTCTTAACTGGCCAAATACCATGACCCCCCCCCCCTCTTTACCATAATACCGAGTGACGTCAGAAGCAGAAAGAAAATACTATATAAACTAAAAGTTTGTACCGGCACATTGAACAATACTTCGGTTTTGTTGTTTCTTGTGGGAAACAAGACTTCAGCTTTATTATTCCTTGCATGCAATAAACTCATCTGTTTAACTTCATCTCGTGATCCAGAACCTTATTCTCTGTTACAACAGTTAATCCCCTCAGTGTATATTTAGTATTGTTTGATAACTTACCTACAAAACCACAATACAACAAAGAACATCTACAGTATCTACGGCACAATAAGGAAGAGAAACACCATATCCCATTACACCCATCCATTCCTGTAATAGGAAATCACATGTGTTCCAGGTTTTTACAAATCAATGACTTAAAGGAGACCTTTAGGATTTGCTTTATTGTACTGCATTCCTGCTATATTATAATTGACCTTGGAGTCCACACTGGGACAACATTGAAACTAAAACAAAAAAAGGAATCCATATTGCTGTTTAGTCTGTGTTCCTTCAATTACCAAAACTGTCTTAAAGAAATCCTTATTTTATCACATCTCAGAAACTAAGCAAGGCTGGGCCTGTCAGAACTCAGAAACGCAGTTCTTGAGAAGGTTAGATAATTCCAATATTTGATGTTTGTAAACCAGTAAGTGACTCTTACTTTTCCACCTGTTCCAGAATTTCCAAATCAATGCCTCGATGTGGTGACAGGGGACTTTATGCTGTAGGAGATGCTGTACTTTAATTGAGACATTCAGTAATGTCCAATGTCCTGACTACTTCATCATTAAACATTCTATGGCACTGTTCTGAAGAGTAGGGGTGTTACTCAGTGTCCTGGATAAATTTCACCCTGGTCTCACACAATCTGTCTTACTTCCCACTTAATTTATGTAGTGAAGCAATTTCTCACTTCTCCACCTGATCAGGCATGAAGTAGGACTGCTGGAGCATAATGGCTGCTGTGTTTCACCCAGGCAGGTGCTGCACGTCAGTGGTGAATGAAGTGGATAAAAGCACTTTACAAATTCAGCAAAGAATTATTAATTATTACTGTCAATTCCTCAAGAGAATGTTGACTTTTTAACTTAATCTTGGCACCTTGTAACCTATACATCAAGTTGAACAAAAATGATTTACCCAGCCTTTTCTGAACCCTTTGTAGGAAAAGAAAGAAAACACTTTGACAGAATTGCCTGACAGAATGCAACAGAAAATCCATCCATATATTTTATAAAATTTTATAAAACTGGAAACAGCAGCTGTATTACCTGCCTGGGATAATTCTTGCAGCATTTACAGTACTGCAACTGATTTCTGCACACTTAGTGATCTATACATTAAACAAAACTTGCCTTTCGCAGCCCATAGCTTATCCTTGACCCTGAGGTTGTGCTACTGTGAAAATGGAATTATAAAAGTGGCTTTTGAAAGGTCTCAACAGGATCCTATTTCAACAGCGTGTAAGTTAACATTTTAATAAATTTTAATGTATATAATTATAATGTTTATTACACACTTTCTCCTTGATGAAGCTAAAGTTGATCTTTGAGTGCTGTAATCAGAAATCTGCATGCGGCTTAAATTTTTAGGAAGTCCTCGGTAGAATGACTAATTACCCTATCAGATTATAGTTGTTAAGAACACACTTGTCAAGCCCACGGGGAATGTTCATCAGTGCACTGTAATCACTGACTTGATAAAATGTTTAATTATAGATATTTAGGTGGCACTTATCAAAGTAGCTTTAAAGGCAAAAATATGTGTGTACGGAAAACACACCCTTTCAGTAGGGTTAAGAACTGAAAATGTGTGATCCTAATGGTTTGCTCTCATTGTATTGCAATAAGACAATCCCCTTGGATAAAGTAAATCCTATGGATTCATAGGTTGAATTGGAACATTTTAGTTTTGCGTGATTTGAAAATCAAAATCTACTAATGGCGTTTTCTAAACATGATAATAATGAGCAAGGAGGATAATATAATATGCTTAACTTTATATGGAAATGAGCAATATACCCCTTTAAACAATGTGTACTGTACCTGGACTCATACATATATATATATGATATATTCCATACATATATTTAATATATATTCCATATATATATTTAATTTATTTCTGAAAATGTTCAATTCAGGTCATGTTTGACATAATTCAGCCAAGATTTAGTAGTAATTTTGTGTAATTTTACAGTGTTAATTGTTGCTCATTTTTAAATTACAAAAACAGTGATCAAGTAAGTTTGTTCCAGTTGGCTGAACTAATAGATGTTAGTAGATATCAGTAAATATTTACCATTTCTTGTTAAGCGGGAAACTAGCAGGTTGTTTGGCCAGATATTAACCAATGTAGTCACAGAAAATTATAGAAAAAAAATCTTGAAGGGAGAAGGGTTAATGAACTATGTTAGAGAGGGTAGTGATGAGGTACTAAACATACATAGTAGCCAGATTTTATTGTTTCTTTTGCTGATGTTACTCTCAACACAGCAGTGCAACAGACATCTGTGATAATAAATGTTAATATAAAATGCCTTTACATTACAAGAAAACACATGGAGTTCTCTAAATCACACCCTCTTATACCCAGTGCTTCACAGCAGTGTATAGCTAAACAAAATAAAAGTTTTATGCTCTTTGGAAAAGCGTAATCTTTTTTCTAGTGTTTCAGTTTATTTCTCCTTGCAAGAATCAAAGCCTTTTTATACAAGTTTTGTCTGGATCCAATATGCTTTGATATATCATGAGCAAACTTGGATTCACTTAGAAAATTTATGTAAGAAATTATTTGTAACCACAATACATTTCAAGAAGAGGTTTAACTTTGATGGCTAAAGCTAATTCCATTTTGGGGTCATTTTTGGATAGTACAATTTGCTGAAAATTAAGTTAACAGTTTGATAGTTTGCCTTTTTATTTTAAGTAATGAGTCCTATTGATGCACTCCACTACTTCTGTCTTTAAGGTTACCTGTTTAAATGAAGCAGCACTTCATTTTTAAGCCTATTAAATGTTGATTTGTCCCACATTTCAGCTTTTTGACTGATTAGAAAATGTACATTCCATTAGAAGCTGTAATTGTTTTGCATAACTAACTCGGATATAATGAGAAATGCAGTATCCGGGAAATACAAAGATTTTAATGTGTTACTATATATTTTTTAAAGCACTAATTCAACCTCCTCTAATCTAAAGGGAAAATATTTCTTTTTGTATTTGTGAGTTAGTTTTAGTAATATTTACATAATCTTCCTATATGAGGTATTATTTGCATTATTATATTCTTAATTTCAGTTAAAATGATGGATGCTCAAAATACTTCTGCACTTAAAACATGAACAGAAAGCAATGGGAATTTAATCACCTTGTAAATTATTTGAATATAGTCAGATGTTTATTGCACGAATCTGACTTTGTTATGAATATCTATAGAAAATATATGTTTATTTGCATATATATTAATACAAAAGAAATAGCACAATATTGTTACCTGACATTTCAAGTACATGTTTGGTAATAAAAAGCCATATATGCTGTATATATCCATTATTTATCACAAAAAGTATATTAGAGCAACTAGTCTACAGAAGCAAACTAAATGCTAAAAGTCTCTTCATTAGAGGTAATTAAAATACATCAGAAATATTAAAATTATAAAGATCATAAGACAGTTTTGTTTTTTATTTGTGGGAGCTTGTTGTGCCCAATGGTCAACTTAATTTTCCATAAAGAAATGTACGATTAATGCAGTTTTTCCTTAATCTGTGAAAATTAAATCCATATTACAATCAATGACATTTTTAGATGATAGGTGGCATGAACTTGTCATTGAAATATGCTTATGTATTCAGAAATGACCCAAGACTATAGAAATTCATTCTTCTGCCTTTCAGAAATGTGCTTATCTTGAAGAAGGATCACTTAAAGATTGCGTGGCCTAGAAGCTCCATTCTCACGGAAACACTTGTCATCAATAGAAGATCACTACCCAGAGATGTAAGGACATGATTTTGGAACATATTTGCTGGAGTAGTCAATTTGACTTTCACTCTGATGGATGACATTAGCAGACCCAGCAGACCCCAGACTGCAGTGGATTTTCTCTGATGTGAAGTAATTAACATCTGACCTGAGTCCTATTCGACGTATATGGGACATGCTCCAATGAAGCACACTACTCAGAATTTCATTCTGCTTTAACAGGAAAATAGACCAGTGCTGTCACATTAAAGTACTTGTGCCTAGATTTAGCAAATACCAGTACAAAAAATGTTCACATGGTTTCAGCATAAATACTTGTGGTGGTAGAAAAATGTAAATATTTAATTGTAATATGTAATGTAATTAATTTTGATTTGTAAGGTAAACAAAGATGTTTTTATGTTTTAATTCAATCAGACAACAGTTACAGAATAGTAAATAAAAAAATATACTTTTGCTTTACAAAACAACAAATTTGTAATGGGGTTCAGTATTGTAAAAATATAAAATTAATATTTTAAGATAATATCACCCCCCATTGGTGAAGGCATACTGTTGTACTGGGTTCTCCTGTACAGCATTGTGATAATTTAAATTTAAATTTTAATTAACATTGGTTAATCTTAATTTAATTATTTTTTTATTTTATTTACCAATGAATATACACTATGTATAATATATTTATATTCCTAAATTAATATTGTTTATGACATTCAGAGACATTATGCTCCTGTTATTTTTATGTTCTGCTGCCAAAAGTTTCCTTTAGTTTTAAAATTCTATGTTACTATTCCATATTAAGCAGATTTAAAAATGCACGGTAGAGAGATTAAATAAAGCAATTGCTTCACTCACATCTAATGCACCACAACTGCCACCTGTCGATCATTTTTGGTCAGTGATCACATGCTGCAGTAATCTGCAGCCCCAGTCCCATGTTACAGGGTTTTACCGCGCATTTTGAATGACTATATCTGTATATAATGCCCATCACATTGTCATTTTAGGAAGGGGTTCTTTTCTTGGGAACTTCAAACATTTTGTTAACCTCCAACACACAACAGTATAATATTCATTTTATATTTTATGCATATGCTTACAGATGCAGCCATTCAAAACAAGCAGGGTATGCTGCGGTATAACACGGTGGGCGTGTCGCAGTATACCGCATCATACCGTATGCAAATTAGATTATGTTAATAGTATCCGGAATCACCTTGTAAAACCGCCAGGTGGAGCTAATAAAGGTTAACCTCTCCTGTACAGCATTTGAGCTGTCACCAGAAAACGTCGGTTTCGAATCCCGATCACTGCTGAGGGACAATCTTTATTCAATTAAGAATTTAAGTTGTATACTCTTTAGACTTTTAATTTTAAACAGTGTATTGCAGCATGTTAATCATTAAACATTAAAAAGGCGGTATATTTTATAAAAGCAAGATTGTTCTGTTGGACAAAGGTACACAACCTACCACCTTTATCATAAATATTTTAATTATGCAGGAATATTTTATGCATCAAAGTCTTAACCGAAGATATTACTAATAGTATTAATAATGAATGACCTTGGACAAGCTGTAAGCTCAAAGTATTACCCTGGTCCACATTCTTTGTAACCGTCTTTGTAAACGAAAAGAGTTTATTTTTTCATTGACAAAAAGTAACAGTACAGCATTTAGTTGATCCGATCACGCATTCGTTTCCAATCATACAAAGTAATTCTTGAGAATCTCCGATTCACCATACCTTTTTACATGCTCATAAACGATATTAATTTAGGAACATAAACATATTACTGTATGTAAACTGTACTGTATATTGCTGGTCTTGGTAGTTTAAAGAAAAAATACACACCAGTATTCCATTTCTCCCTAAACATTTTAAGCATCAAAGTCTTACATGTTGTTATTTGGAAAACGTTTTTACGTGCTCCTTCTGACCATATTAGGATTATATACTTTGTGAAAATTGATAGTCTTTTAACCTTTTCTGTGAATTCGCTTGTTATCTAACAAATGCATACTTTTAGAATTTGATTAAAAGGGAATATAATATGGAATTGCGTATCTAAACAAATTAATAACGATATAATTATATTCATGTACTGTCTGGCGGAATAAACTGAAGAGGTTAGTTAATGCGACATGGAATTATTAAGAATTATCACTTGAGAACAAATGAGAACATTCCACTCAGTGGGCGGTGCATTGTTATCTCAATCACCTGCTAATTCGTTTTACACCACTGGACGACAGGAGAATATGACTGTACTGTATCTGTACAGAATGTGTGTTTCAATCAATACAGTAATTGATTAAAATCGCAATCGCGTGTTTAATTAAATGCCTTTTATGATTCACAATCTGAAAATGAAAATGCGGTAAAGTCACCTTGAATTTAAAAAAACGATTTTGGCACGCCTGTAGCATTTTCACGAAACCTCCTAGAGTAGTGAGAACACTTGCTTTGTGTATAAAGTACATTGTGAATGTTTTCACAGCCTTCACTTTGTCGTTTTTATGCCATTTTTTTGACCACGCACGAATATTCCTATGTCGGCATCTTCGCAAGGGAATCAGTGCGACTTTTAAAACTAATAAAATGACCGCGGGCACTTTCCACCCCCTCTACATTCTCATAGTAGAACAGACTAACCTTCTAATGAAAGACGGTCCACCCTCCACGGACAGGAAAAGTGCCCACAGGCACTTAAACTTAATTTGGTCAGTAACAGTAAACAGTAACATGGTCAGAAGGAGTACGTACAAACGTTTCCGAAATAACCACATGTAAGACTCTGATGCTTAAAATGTTTAGGGAGAAAGTGGAATTATGGTGTGTATTTTTTCTTTAAACTACCGATACCAGCCATATACAGTCTGTAACATACGGATTTCTATATGTCTTTATTTAGTGGTTACATTAGTGACAAAGGCTAAACTTTTAGCTTCAGTAACGCGTACGCCGTATGGCATACATGTTTGTTTTGGGTTTTGCTTGTTCACATATCTCCCCTTTTTATAAAACGACATAGTTGAAAACTGTTCCAGAGCCACTGTTGTTTCATCAGTGAAAAGTACATCAAGAAATGCCTCTCCCTGTTCAATCCACTGGAAAAAAGAAAAGGAGCATAAAGCGTCTGATGGTCATAAACGATATTCATTTAGGAACAGCATCAGAGATATGTTTTTAACTGCACTGCATCGGAGAGAATACCATAGTGTTTTTTTTTACTCCCTGGCGGAAACTGGCTTCCATAAGAATCAGTATAGCTTCTGGGAAATACATTTTTCCTGCATTAAAGTTGAACTCGTTCAGAGCGCCCTACATTACAAACTCCAAGCGTTTCATTTTGAACTGAAGACTCTCACACCTGAAGAAGGATTCACAGCCAAAACGTTGCAGGCTGACGCGGCTACCCACCAAAGTAAATGTATTGCAGTAAATGTTTATATTATTATATCTAATTTTTAATTTTTTATTTCTTTGAAAAAATAAAACGTTTCCCTGGCTCAAAGATTAAATAAAACTTCACTCGCACCAAACAAATTTATATTTCTAAATATCACAACATGATCGAATTTAAGTCATTTTAATAACAATGAATAGTCACCTATGCGTTACAATATCAACATTTATATTGATTTAAATCGCGTTTAAATTGCCTTTGTTTAAAACCCATAAATAAAGCTGATACTGTTTAGACTTTTAATTATTTAAAACTGTATTACAGCAGCACAATGCACAATGCAACGTAAATCGCTATCTTTGTCTTCTGCGTAATAATGTTCACCTCTCTGTCCAGCAAATTAACAATAGTAATAATAATGAACTTTATTGTATATGGCACCTTTAAAGGTGGCTCCTCAAAGCGCTTTACAGGATAAAAACAATAACAACAATACTGTTAGGCTGGGCAAACGATTTTTTTTTAAGAAGTACAAAATGAGATATAATTATGTGTTCCGGCTTAGACATTAACGAAGAGCATAACACGTGGGTGGCGTAGCGGTCGGCTCTGGCTACTGTATACCAATACACTGCAAGTACAACCCCCCTCTCTGATTGAGTGCTGGCTGTGACGAATTAAACTGGTTTCACAGGTATTTTCAAAGTAGAAGGGGGGAGGAGCGTTCAAGATGGCGTTCAGGTGGGAGGTAAAGTTTGCTTTTTTTGACTACAGAAAAATAAGGACTTATAACTGAAGTTTAAACAACTAGTGTTAATTGAAAGAAAAAAAATGATTTTTTTTAGGTTTAAGAATTTCGATATGAGTAACACTGGGAAAAGAAAAGAGAGTGCTGGGTCTTTGAAGGAGAAGTCTAAGATACCTCAATCATATATGTATAGCACTACAAGAAAATCGATGGCAACTAAAGGGAAAAGTGAAGCAGCTGGAGGGGACGTGGAAAGAGTGCTGGAGATGCACTCGTACACGAGCGGTCGCAGCCCGAGTGAGACTCAGCTGCCGGAGGAAGAGCCGGAGTCCCTGCCCAGCACATCTGTGAGAACCCCGGCGGCCAAGAGAGGAAGGGGGGAGCTGACGCTGGAGGAGCTCCAGACCAACATCTTCAACATGATGGCACAGAGCATGGGTGAGCTGAAGGAAATGATTCGATTTAATACAGTCGGAATCGAAGGTCTTAAAAAGTCCATGGACTGTGTGTTTAAAGAGGTTGAGGACTTAAAGAGTGAAGTAAAAGTTCTTAAACAAGTAAATACTGAACAAGAAAAGCATATTAAAGAACCTGAATTGAAAGTGAACAATGTAGATAGATACTGTCGACGATGGAATTTAAAATTACTTGGAGTTAAGGAGGAATGTGATGAGGACATTGTTGCAACAGTGAAAGGTATCTGTAAAAGGACCCTGCCGGACCAGGAGGATGTGATATCGGCCATTGACTTTGTTCACAGGCTCGGGAGAGCGAACATGTCTGGGCAAGTGCGCCCCAGAACGATTATAATACAGTTCACCAAGAGGACGGCGAGGGACACGCTGTGGTGAGCGGCGAGGGGGAATGAGTATTTGAATGAGAACAAACTGAGGTTTGCAGAGGACCTGTCTGCCGCGGACAGGAGCACCAGGAACCAGCTGTGGCCCCAGGTTGAAGCTGCCAGAAGAGAGAGGAGGAGAGCCTACTTTGTGGGAGCGAGGGCCTTTGTAGATGGGAAGGAGATTCGCTCCCAGTGACTGCTCAGTTAATAATTATGTTTGGTTTTATTTGTTATAGCAGTATATACTAGTGTTTATTTAGTGTTAGTTTGGAATGGTGTAGTTAAGTATTAAGGACTGTTATAGTTCTGGTTCTTTGAAAAACTCAATAGTTTAGACAGTCTTAGAGTTAGTTATTTGCTTTTGTGTATGTCTTTTTCATGAATGCCAGAGGTACTCGAAATGTTGTTAAAAGAAAAACGTTTTTTTTTGTTTTGTAAAAAACTGTGTGCTGAGTTTTATTTTTTACAGGAAATGCATGCCTGTTGAAACTAAATTTTATAAATAATTGAGAAATATTAAAGCAAGGAAAATATGATACGTGTAAAATATACAATTTGATCACATAATTACTTAATTACCTCTGGTAGTTAAATGCTTTTTTCTGCTGCGTTTTTTTTTCTCTTGTACATGATTCTGATCCTCTTGTTGTATTTGTATCTGTAAATTCTATATGTTTAATAAAAATTAAAAAAAAACAAAGTAGAAGGGGGCGAGATTTCCAGCGAAAGAAACCTCCCCCCCTCAAAAACCCAGTAAGTACAGTACTTACTAGTTAAGAAAGCTAGGCTCCTCAATGAAATCGCTTTAACATGCTAATGCGTTGGTGTAACAGTCCGGGCGTGGCAAGCTTCTAATGTCAACCCGACTACGGCGAAAGGAACCCTTCTTTCATTGGAAGACAATGAACATATTCTAGCCCTAAATGAATTAATAGCAAACATGGTTTACATTAAAGACATTTTTCCCAGAAAGTTTAGCCTTTGTCACTAATGAAACCACTAAATTAAGACATAAATATAGAAATCTTAAGATTTTTAAAATACATGACTTTGCTAAAATTTATTTAAAAATAAAAATGATTACAAACGCCAGCGGAGAGAGAGAACAGGGGAGGGATGTTGGTTTTGCATAAGGGGCGGGGCTATGGAAATGAGGTCTGTTTGGGAATGTGGAGTTACATGTTCTGGCTGTTTGTGAATTATTGTTGTTGAGTATGGAGTGTTGAGGTATTGATTTTGTGTAATGCTTTATGTTGAAAATTGAGGTGGATTTTGTTTATGATAAAGAGGATAAACTGGGATGGGAGGAGGGTTTGGTTTTGCATAAGGGGCAGGATTATAATTAGAGGAATTTGAGAGAGTTTAATGGTTTGATATATTTGATTTTGTATTGTGGTTGTTATCTATGTTTTTGGTTGGTATTATGTTTATATGGTTGTTTTTTTTGGTTGGTCGTTATTATGGTTATTAATAATACGATCTATAGTTGAAATCTGAGCCTAAATAAAAAGAAAAAGCAAGTGATTAGGTTTATGAGCAATCTAATTACTTATTCGTTTAAAACGCTATATAAAATAAAGTTTATTATTAATTTGCTGGACAGAGCGGTGAACATTATTATGCATAAGACAAAGATAACGATCCTGATCAGTTTAGAAATCTGTGTACGCTGTAAGGTTTTTACTTCTTAAACTTTTAAAATACACGTTTCGAATAGAAAGAAATCCTCTTCCTGGTACAGTTGCATGAAGTGAGAGGCGAAACAGCCCTACACAGCCCTGTCGCAGTACACAGATATAATCATAACGTTATTAAATTCTTTAGATACGCGATTCCATATTATATTCCCTTTTAATCAAATTCTAAAAGTATGCTTGTTGACTCCGGTATCACGTTAGTTAAAGACTTCGAAGCTTAAAATGTTTAGGGAGAAATGGAATACTGGTGTGTATTTTTTTCTTTAAAGTACCAAGACCAGCTACTGTATATACTGTATGTTTATGTTCCAAAATTAATATAGTTTATGGCCTTCACACGCGTTACAGTATGCTCCTATTCTTTTTATGCTCAGCTACTAAGATTTCCCTTCAGTGGTAAAATTCAATATCTACAACGGGCACAGCAAAGACGTTTACTGTAAGTCTTTCTACGACAGACCAACGGACCACGAGTGCCCCTGTTGGTCAACCAATCACGTACTGCGGTGCCACGCGTCATCTTGCGTCACGCTGCGCGACACCACCTGCGGTACGTGTCTGTAACGCGCACTTTGAATGGCTGCATCTGTATTTTTTCTTTAAACTACCAAGACCAGCCATACACAGTACAGTTTACATACAGTAATGTTTATGTTCCTAAATTAATATCGTTTATGACCTTCAGATGCGTTATGCTCCTCTTCTTTTTATGCTCAGCTACTAAAATTTCCCTTTAGTGGTAAAATTCCATATAAATATTCAATACTAAGCAGATTAAAATGTGCACAGTAAAGAGATTAAATGATTAAATCTTTTCTCTACCAACCAATGCACCACGAGTGCCCCTGTCGGTCATTTTGGCCAGCCAATCACTTACCGCGGTGCCCTGCGGTGGCTTGTGGGTAGTTTACCGTACCGCGGGTTTGTACCATGCATTTTGAATGGCTGCATCTGTATTCATACTTGAGTAAAAACTGTAATGCCACATGGGGCAGTCCATAATAGGGACTCTGGTTCTAGGCAGGCCCCACACACAGACACAACCCATACACAAGATTTAAAGGGAAAACATTCTCAATAGAGTTTACAATAGCCAAACATAGGGGTCTTCCAGCCAAACACTAGGAAAAATTAAATAGCCTTGTGCTTTAAAAGATGGGTGAAAAGAAAATAAACATCCCTGCACTACGGCAGAAAAAGGGAGCTTCCTGCTGCATGTTGGGGAAAATAAACAGCTTTGAGCTCTGGTAGAAAAAAAAGCCCTTTCAGCTTCTATGTGGGAAACAAACAACCCACACTGGGGAAAATAATTACCTGCACTGGGGAAAAATAGCAGCCTTTCACTATGGAAGTATAAGGCTCTTCTGCCTAGCTGGGAAATAATCTTCTGTCACTGCAGCACGGCGAAGTGGTTTTCCAGCTCTCATGCTGGAAAACATAGACAGGCATCAGCCTTGTGACAGATTCAGGCTAACAGAGATGGGGCTAGGGCAGAGGCTATCCAACAGAGTTTGTCCTTGGACTCTGTTCCATGTTTTTCCTCACTCAGCGTTCCACTTATTCTGTCTGCAGCAGGATGTGCAGCTGATCCTGTTCTAATGATTGCTGGTATCCTGTCAAGTAACTAGTGAGCTGTGTGCTACAATCTTAGGCAGGGGAACAATTTAAAAAAAAGAAAGATGGAAAGCACAGGGAAAGCCCAACATTGTGAGGCACACCCCTATGCAGCATCACAAGACATGCACTTCAACCCAGTGATTTCAATTATAAAATATTAGGACACACAAGTCTGGTAAAGTTCATATTATAGTTGTAAATGTGTATTGTTTATTTTGACTTGATTTTTTTTTCATTTGCATGTAAAATGTATGCTTCATTGTTTTGTTTTTTTTAATATAGAGACTGACTTGGCCAGTCTAAGATTTTCCAACTATTTTTACTGATGAAGTCCTTGAATGCATTAGGTCATATTGTTCCCTAATGAAGAGCTGCCCAATATGTGCTAAAGTATTTTCTTTTACATATGCAGACAAAATGTTTCTATAAATGTCAGATTTCATTCTGCTATCAATAAAAATGTGGGAGTCAGTTTCAGAGATAGTCTTGCTTGTGTAAAAAGGTGATAAGGTGTGGGGCACAAGAGTCAGGAATAGCGCCTCCCACAGGCTGGTAGTTAAACCCTCTCTACCAGCCTGCTGTACGCCTGACTTGAATATATCTCTGGAAACCCTCCCATGATTTTTGGATGCAGGTAATGCCAAGTTCTATGCATGTAAAAACAGGATTTATAATAAAGTGGCTGTTTATTATATATATTTAAGAAATGTCATTTTTTATTTTATTTCTCCTATATAATTGTTTATTTCACTTTAAATAATAATAAAATACAATCTGAAGTTTATATAGTCGACATTCATGAGTATTTAATAAAGTCATACTGTCCTATCGCATTGAATCACCATTTGACTTTTGTCAGGGATCCGGCAAGTAGTTCTCAGGGGATCCTGTGCATAACCATGAACTCTATGGGGTGCAGAGGCAAACAATCCAAAATTGTTATCCAGAAGCAAGGTCAATAGGAGAAGCTAGAGACCCGTTAACCAGAAAGGGCTGAGACAAACCGAGAAGACAATCCAAAAGGCGAAATCAAAAGATGAAATCAAAAGGAAAAAGTAAAAAAACCAGGAAATCCTACAAGAAAATAACACGCACTAGAAAACTCTAAAGGAGGCTTTTCAATAGTTAGAAGGGTTGGGTGCATGAGGGAACTTTAATAATGAAAGGAGAGGGACATGGTTGGATAATTGGTTCAGGAGTGAGAATCTGTGGAACAACTTTATGTTCACTTAAGTAGTCATGATGAGGAAAAGACACTGTAATTGTATTAATCAGTATTAGCTCTGCTGGGCATAAGAAACAAATAAGTCTTATGATGTATGTATTACACAAAAAACTAATTAGAGTTTTAGATAAATTGGTGAAAGTTACAATTGTTTAAATTTGAAATAATAAGCATTATGTAGATCAGTACTCTTAGCAATTAGTGATTATTGCTTTACTTTTTTTATTGCTTTAGAGTTTATTGAAAATGCAACAAATGAGTGTTGGAATCAATAGCATGTAGTGGGATATTAATTAATCTCAGTATAAATACAGTAGATGGCTTGCTTTTGTAAATCTAATCTGCTAATTATATAGCTTTTTCTCACTCTCCCATTAGAATTTAGGATAATATCTGAATTTTTGTTGATAAAACTTAGGGGTCTATTTTAAATTGAGTATCCATTAAAATATTATTAATGATTAATAAAGTTGTAATGTATAAATCCTTCTTTCATATCCTTTGTTTTTTTTTAGTTACAAACTGCCAGTAAAGATAGATTGCTTGAACATTTTTCTTCCCTTTGCATAATCTAAAAAGTGGTAATTCACTGATAATATGCATTTTCATTAATATATCCAAACATTTAGAGTATTCCAAGAACCTATTTATCTAGTATTTCAACACAATCCAGTAACTTATGATTTCAGTGATCCATGTTATTGGTTGCTACTTATTTTGACAGGCCATTAATCTTAGAGATGTTCTGTCCAGTGCTCTAAAATACTATCACCGAGGAAATTAGTAGTTGAGCTTTGTGTTCTCGTATAGCATGAAATTGAGCGGCATTGTTGTATTCATCATTCTCAAACTAAGTTCTGCTACAAGCTCGCCATTACAAAAACATTATTTTGGAGAAAATGATGATAAAGATTCTTTAGAAGAGAAATGACTCGAAGGTATCATAAATTATTTTAGAAGGACTCTTTTGTTTACCACTTCTTAATAATTTCTGTAGTCTCATGTTATGCGTCATTAGAAATAAAGATCCATTTGATTAGAATTCTGAAACCAACCCAGTAACATTACAAATGGAATATTGTAACATTTATGTTTCTACAGCTTTTCACATGCTTGCAGGCCTTTATTTTCAGATTATCTGTGGCTGTCTACTTTGTTTAAAACAGCCTCGTTAATACTCAAAACATGTTCATTTTCACCTTGAACATTGCAGTGAAACATGGTCATAGCTCCCTTCCACCATATAACAAAAAACAATTAAAATAATTTTATAAATGAAACAAAAGGGCTAAAACTACACTATGATCAACACAATAAAAAAGGTAATGAGCACTCCTTTAAAAGCAATCTTTTGTCCTCAATCTGTCCTCTATCCCATCCTTCTTCTCCTAGCTATTCTTGCCTTCCCACTAATGAGGAGTGGCCAGTTCCACATAATGGCTGTCCCATTTCTTCTTCTTCCTCTTGTGGAATCTCACTCTCTTTAGATGCCAATTATTCAATAAGAACAAGTGTGTCTCATTTGAACCTTTTTTATTATTGACATTTGGCTTTCTTCCAAAGCCACCTCTTACTACCTCTCAATAACATATATCATAGTGTCTCGGGAAGCATCAATGTTTGAAGAAAATTATAAGTATGAATGAAAAAATATAGACATTTAATTCACTAACATTTCTCTTTACAAACTAAAAACAATCATAACCATGTATTTGCAAGCATCTAATCAAAATCCAAAATGCTTTAGTTAGTGCACGATCTTCGTAAAATGTTCTAACTTGAAAAAATAAATATTATTACAAATGGGGAGTTGTACAAATACAGAAAATCAGGAACTGACCAAGCAGAGTAGTCAATAATGAAATAAATATATATATATCCCAACTTGTTAGGATATAGTTGGTATAGTTAGAGGCACATTAATTCTTTGTTCTGTGGCACAAAGAGTAATAATTCAGGGACACTTAAACAAATATTTATTAACAATGACAGTGACACAGACTACACTACATAGAACATAAACATATAACACACGTGTTACTGTATTTACAAGTATACAGACAAGGCATTTCAGAGACCTTCTTCTTAATGCGTAAAGGGGCCAAAGAAGAGGTAAGCTGACTTCTAAACTAAATAGAAACCAACCTATGATTAAATATCTCTCTAAACCAGATCACACAAAATAAATGGGAGCCTATCTTCTTATTCTAAAATGCACCCACTAAGCAGGAGATGTAGTATAAAACTGAAAAATTATTCACCCAGGAACTCCAAATTCCCTAAAAGGTACAGAATAGCAAATTCTCTTAGCAAGAGTCAAATACTTAGTCCCATTTGGATCTTTTCTGATGATCTTGCATGAGGGACTCTTGCTTGGCACAAGCTCAAGTGCTGCATGTTCCTCCTCCCCCCCCTCTCTTGCTGTCTGACCTTCTTTTTCCCTTTCTCTTGTCTTGATCTGATCTTATATGGTGTGTTTCTGGACTGTTGATTGACACCTAATCATTTACCCCAAACTTAATTAACTAAGGTAAGCTGTGGTAAACTTTATGATTGCTTTGATTACAGAATCTGGTCCCCCTACATCTCAGGAAAAAAAAAAAGTTGGAAATGTTTACAGTGTCAGATCTAGATTCTTAGATTATCTACACCTCCATTATGTCCTACCTCAGTCTGTATCATTCAGCTCTTGGAGTTTTAAACTAAAGACAAAACCCTTTTGCCTTTTTGCACACTTCTGCCTACCTACATATAATTAATGGTTCTCATGTGTTAGTTTTCTCTTCATAATCATTGCCTTTTCATAAGTCTCCCAGCTATTTCTATTTACCCACAGCAGTCCAACTTTTCCAGCAACTGAATCCATCTTTTGTCCTATGATCTGCCTGCTCATGGTTTGGAAGCAAGCTGCTTGCCTATACTGCCAGAAGGCTGTCTGCCTTGCTCATCATCCTGTCATATTGATACCCTTTGGGGCTCCACCTACACCCAACCCTCTCTGCCCCTCCCATTGTTCTCACTGGGAATGAGGAGGAAGGGAAAAGTGTAATAGACACACACTGACAACTGTGCAAAATCTCATGTCATTCTTCAAGGCAGGTCCCATATTACATTAGGTTGATTAGGAAGGTCAAGTGATGTGAGGTTTTTATGTGGGGAAGAATACCTTACATTTGCACACTGAAAAAGGTTGAATGCCAAAATGTATTCATGCTTACAATACAACAATTTAAAAAAATGTGATATTTTTTATCATTTCCAGTATATAGTTTTCCTAATATTTCCTGAGATTTTTAAACTAATTAGATTAGTTTTAACAAAATCAATAATGATGTGCACGAGCAAAAGGTCTTTTTCTGCATTACATTACCTAAAACACTCCTGAAGTCAACAATGCCTCAAACACGACTCAACAGTAAATTATGTTTCACTGAATGTCGAAAATAATGTAAATAACATAATCTGCCAAAATGCAACATGGAGGAATATGTTCTCCTTGACAGTACAAAGCCTTCATTAATGGCAGGGAATGCTGTAATTGTTCTGTTAGGAAAACATCATTTAAGACAAGCACTCCCAATAATTTTGAAAAGATTGTGCCTGTGCTATACTGTGTTTATAGTAAACACATCTATTGTTAAGATACCACATGTGAAAGATGGTATACATGATCACAGTTTTGTCAAATTAGTCAAAAAAAGTGGTGCCTGACAACATAACAAAACACCTCGGGACAAAGAATATCATTGAAGAGTGTTCTTTAACACATTCATAAGATTAAGATAGGTGGCGACTGGTGACCAATACTAACGTGCTTATCAAAATGAAATTAAGGTCCATATATATACACAGTATCTGTGTATCTGTTTGTTTTAATATTTATATATTCACATATGTTTTTGTTAAGATCTCTTAAAACTGAAATTAATTTTGTACACAGCATAGTAAAGAAAAAATTATGCAGATAAATGTGTTTATCCAACTGTTTCCATTACAGTATTCTGGATATAATAAATACAATTGTGTAGTACTATTTATAACAATAAATCTGAAATATAGGCAATAATTAGTGCACTTGAAAATACTTTTTTTTGTAAATGTCCATGTGTCTTAATATTAAATGAAATTCACTTGAATTATGAATTCCAAATTGCCCTAAATAAATGTCTAAATAATTTACAATTGTATTTCCCTTACAATACAGATGATAGGGACTGCTAAATATATTATGTATTAGATTCACTGTTAACATCTTGTATGATGATGTCTTTTTTCAAAATCTGATAGTCTTTTTCCTGTTTTTCTTTTTATTTAGATTATTATTTTATTCTTTATTCTATTATTTAAGAATGTGCTTTGTCTTCTTGATTTTAAAAAGTTTAATATTAAATATATTTGAAAACATCACTTTTATAAAATTATATTAATTGTCAGTTTTATAATAAACTTTTTTCTGTCCCTATCTCTGTTACATACACATTAAATAAAAAAAATATAAACTTACTTATTTCTAGAACAAAAGACTATGTTGTGTATACTCCAATGAAATTAATATTTTAACATGGTTAGTGTAGGTTAACCACCAAGCTTTGTACAAGGACAAAACACCTATAAATCTGTGCATGGGTGAAAGCTGTTAAAAATAAATAAAGTCTCTGCTGATGACAGATAACACATTTTCAGACTATGACAGATAGGCTTTCTGAGAATTTCCTATATATTCACCAGAAAAAATCTATTTCGTCAGCCTGATAAGGGACAAGTGATAGTAGATAGAAATCTGTGTCAACACAAACTAAATTAAAAATGTGGGACTTAGATCTGATAGTATCTCTCACATAATGCAATTTATTCTGCTAACATTACATGTTTAACTTCAAAAGGTTATGGACAAAAAGTGCTAGTGATTGATAGCAGAGGAAGCAAAGTTATTCACAAGGGCAATGCTTTCACGACATTTCCAATCTGGGTAAAGTATCCATTATTTGAAAATTACGACATGCTTAAAAGGTCTAAAAACAGTTTCTGTAGATGTCTTGTGATTTAAACATTATTAGTGACTGCTGAGACCTGGGCAGGGACAGCTTGTGTGGTGAATACATCCAAGAGGATGAAGAAAGATTCAGAAAAAAAGGTTTAACTGAAAGGTAAACAAATTAAAATTTGTCCATTTAAATTAGGTTAAACAAAATGGCACTAAATATGAAGTCAATTCCCAGTGCACTGCTTCAGAAATCTCTTTTAATATTCCCAACCTACATTTAAATTAGAGAGTTTTCCTTGTCTTTAAAAAGAACCCATTTGAATGAAAACGACATGTTTTGGTTAACCACAATTATGACTGATTAAATGACCAAGTTTCTGTTCTGCAAAAAATATGTCCTTCCATAAATATTACATTAATAGTAATGAGCTTTAGTATTTCATAACTGTACTAGAATACAATAGATTTTCTTTCTGCTCATCTGACGTCAAATAACTCATCACTGCTTTCAGTATGTATACATTTGAATATCTATGTACCCATGAAGCCAATCATTTTTTGGAAAACTATCTTAGGCCGTAAATGTTCTATGTATAGATCCAAGCAAAAACAGAGATAAGATACATAAATATAGTAACAAGTAAGAAGTTTATTCCATGCTGAAAAGAGAAGAAAGAAACACCATGTTTCGGCTGTGGAGCCTTCTTTGGGTGTAAGGGCTGAAGGGACAAGTGAGACAATGGTGTTATTTCTGTATTTTTGCAAACGATGCAGTCTTGTTGCTTGAAGTTGGCTTCATGTAAATGTGGAAATTATTAAAGCCAAGAGACATGATCTAAGATATAAGATGTTTGTTATAAACTTTTCACTCAGACATTTATACAGGGAAGTTCTGCTTATTTGTAAATTTGAGCAGTTTTTCATGTAAGGTAAGCTCATTGAGACACTGTTATATTGGCGGTGCACTAAACAGTTTGCTTGACTAATCTTTGCATGAACTTTATGTGATGTATATCCACATATAGACATACTTCTGTATTACTAACTATTAGGGGGAGTGTCACTTTAGCTTGTTTGTTCCACAGTACAAACAACCATCTTTAGTTACTTATTTTCGAGTTCGGTGGTTGTAATCCGTTCTCCCATATGCATATGTAATAAAGAGACTTTAGGACACAGACGCCTGGACTCTGTTATTTGTATGACACAACAGGGCTTACACCTGAAGAAGGCTCCACTGCCCAAACATGGTGTTTTCTTTCTTCTCTTTTCAGCATGGAATAAACCTATTAGTTGTTCCTTTGCAGCCTACACATACTGACGCAGCTACTTACCTGATCTACTTAAATATAGTATACTGACACAAATGAAAAAAATAAAAGCCTATGTTCTCCCTCAATAGTTCATTAGACAAATAATTATGTTTACATTTAAATACTGAGCAGGATAAATGTTTGAGTAGGATATTTTCTTGAGATAAAATACTGACACATACGTAGTCATGTGATACCCAAGGAACATAATGTTTGGTATTTGAGCCAATCTAAATTGCCAGAATGAATTGATTACAAACTATACATTGCTATGTACAAATAAATTATTTTAATTAACTCTGGAAAAGTATAAGTTACAGACATATCCCACTTCAATAATGATGATCACCCCATTGATATGGGCATGACTAAAGGTGCCCTGTCTATACATGTTTCCAAGAGAATAAAATGTTCTGCTTCAATAATCAGTAAAATAATCTAGAGGGAAACTGGCTCTTGTGATCTCAAAGACTCCATACAGCCAGCCAGCAGCCATGTCACCCTGCAACTCACAACTGGCAACCCACTGAAGCTAAGCAGGCGGGAGCCTGGTCAGTACCTGGATGGGAGACCTCCTGGGAAAAACTAAGGTTGCTGCTGGAAGAAGTGTTAGTGGGGCCAGCAGGGGACACTCACCCTATGGTCCATGTGGGTCCTAATGCCCCAGTATAGACATTAAACTTAGGTCCTGACTCTCTGTGGTTATTAAAAATCCCAGGGCGTTTCTCGAAACATGTAACCCCGGTGTCCTGGCCAAATTTCCCATTGGCCCTCATCGATCATGGCCTCCTAATAATCCCTATCTATGAATTGGCTTCATTACTCTGCCCTCCTCCCCACTGATAGCTGATGTGTGGTGAGCGTTCTGGTGCACTATGGCTGCCGTTGCATCATCCAGGTGGATGCTGCACATTGGTGGTGGTGGAGGGGAGTCCCCATTACCTGTAAAGCGCTTTGAGTGGAGTGCTATATAAATGTCACCCTATATAAAGCGCTATATAAATGTAAGCAATTATTAATTAATTATAAAGAAAGACACAGGGTCACCACACCAGTCCAGGACTGTTTCACCCTTCTGCATCATCTATATGACTGTTTTCAAACTTTGTACTCCAGTCAGCATGAAAATGGTTTACAAGGTTGACAGCTATCCAAAGGGTTTTTAAGCTCCTGAGTGACATAATTGCCATCTTTTGTGGGAATAACTGAGGTGCTGGAGAGAGAGCAGTGGAGTGTTTTATTCATCTATGAATAAAATGAATATTTTTGTCTTGACAAACCTGATAGGAGAAAAAATGCATGGAAATGTCATTTTGGGTTGTATGCTGACTGTTGTCTTGTTCAAGCCATTGTTCATCTGGTGGTTGCAGAAAAAAGACAGAATATCCAATAGTACTTTGCCCAGAGGTTGATTGGGTCCCAGGATTGATTAGAAAAATCAAACTGTAATCTCATCATGTAATGTGTTCATTTTGACAGTCATACTTCATATTGCACATCTACAGTATAATGATTGTTCATATGAATTTTGTTTACATTTTCTGTAGTTTTATTCAATGTTGTTTAAACTATTTTACCCATTAGACTTAAGTGTTGTTTTTCTGCATACTAGTTTAGAATGCAAATGTGTTTTTGTGTAATTCTTTCTACAAATCAATTCTTTAACTCAATACACTCAGTCCCTGCAGAAAATTGAATAAGCACCAAGCCACAGTAGGATACTGTATTTCTGCATGACAAATTCTTCAGCTGCCTGACATGCTTACAGTCTACAGTATATAAGAAGATAAAACTCTTGGCAGGGATCTTCATGTATGCCAGTAAGTTGTAGTTGTAGTTAATTTTATACTTAATATTGTTAACCAAGGTTCTATGATGGGTAAAAGACACTTTCTCTAAAGACCTATGAGTAAAAAATATCACTCCTTATAACTTAACAGATAATATACTTGTGTTTACTCAACCTGGAAAAATCCCAAAGATAGGCAGAGCATTTCAGATCTGAGGTCATAGAAGACCAATAAATGATAATTTGCTTAGCAGATGCCTTTATGAATGTGAGCAAAATAAAAAAAAAATCACTTACTTATCATTTCAAAACTGAAGTGTTATAATTGATGCTAATATTTGTGATCATCTTTCAAAGTGTCACTTTTGGGTGTTTTCCCAAATATCTACAGAATGTGCATGGCATACGTTTGAAAGATAAGGTACAGTAGATGTCTATAAGGCTGTGTACAGGACCAACATACGGAACAACATTTTGTTGTTTTATCACCACTATATTTTTAAACCTTTCATTGTTTCATCTACACAGTGTTATGCCCCAACGAGCTCCAGCACTGCCGCATTAGCTCCACCAATTACCATTGCGCATTGCACACATACTGGGGACTCATCAGGGCCATCCTCAACGAGATCAGGCCGGGCCTATCAGGCCAATTAAGGAACCTTGCACAGCATTTAAGCCCTGAGGAACCATTCCTCAGGGCTCAGACATTGAGTCCCTAACCCTGGCTTCTTGGCTTCTTGGCTTCTTGGCTTCTTGGCTTCTTGGCTTCTTGGCTTCTTGGCTTCTTGGCTTCTTGGCTTCTTGGCTTCTTGGCTTCTTGGCTTCTTCTCAGGACTTTCCCTTATGTTCCCTGGTCCTCAGTCCTCAGTTTCCAGTTCCTCTGTCTTTATTGCCTTTCCCCCCCTTGTTTTCCCTCAGTCCTCAGTCCCTGCTCCTCCTGCTTCAACTGTGCAGCTCCCATTTCCACCAGCTCTCTGTCTCAGACCTGTTTGCTTTCATCAAGCACTGTCATCATTGAATAAATTCTCTTGATTGCCGCATATCTTGGCCCATTGACTTTTTGCCGATTTCAACACCATGTTGGGCCCGGCATAACACACAACCTTTATAAAACATGTACGACATTAGACAACAGTCTTCTAAACACAGCTTTTTTTCCTGAGAAGTAACATCATACCCATTGAAGTGAATGTTTATTTAACACATGTATGCTGGGTTGGCCACATTAACTGCATGCAAATTTGACAATTTGTACATGTCTAAAACAGAGCTACAGAGAATAGCTCAGAAGTTAATCTGAAAACATGGAGCATTGACAGCGCAGTGTACATCAATATATGACAATATATAATGGTAGAAAAGCCACAGAGGACAGACACATAGTATTTAACCTACAACAATGCAGTTCATGATTTCAGGGGTCACTGAGAGTGAGTCTACAAAGAAATAGGAGTAAATGGAAGCCTTCTACTATAAATGCAAAACCAAGCCTCTAGCATGATGTGTGCAGGCACATTTACAGATCAAACTGACTTTACATTACACAAATGTTTATAGATGAATGATATCCATCATGTCAATTGCTTAGTTCATGATACTTAACATATTAAGAAGACGTATGAACACACATAATTATGGTGGTTATTTAGACTAAAAAATATGTATAAACTAATTCGGAAATTCGTTAACACTTCTATCATAAACATTTTTTATGATACACCAACAACCATCATCTGTTTTCTAGTCACAGCCTCACTGGCTTACAAGCTGATATTTTGAAAAAGAATAATATTTCATCTAGCCTTAACCAGAAAATGAATGGCACATTTGACACTGCATATAACGATCAGCTTCACATTCCGGTATTGTTTCTTTTAACTGATCACAAAGTAAGGAGAAATTAATATGTCTGGGATTTGTTTTTGAGAACAGAATTAAATTACTTAATCAGCAAACATTCAATTAATGAGATATAGGAGTTGTAGAATGTATGCAGTTTCTACTAGACTGTGTGACTTGATCAAATGTTTTATCTGTTGTATATATATTTGGTTTGTTTTGATACATTTTGCAACCTGTCGGTCTGATTCTGTAAAGTACAGCAGACAGAACATCTGCTGTACTTTACAGGTCATCTCTGCTCTTGAAGAATAGATGTGACAAAAGTTTTAATATCTCAAAGGCACTTGAAATACAGAGAGCAGGAGTGAAGGCCTCCTGTCCAGGTTTTTTTTTATTTTGTTAATTAGTTAATTAACTAATTGAACTCCTTATTTGCTTAATTGAACAAGTTCAAGGCTTTTCTTGCTTTTAAGAAGCTGTAGATATAAATAGACATATAAAGGCTGCTGAACCATTGCTTTTGAAGACTGAGCTTTTGTACTCTAATTTAGAATAAGAGAACTTTATATTTCAGCATAGATAAACCACTAAGTTGTAGTGTTGAAAAGAATGTTAACCCTCCAACCCTCCACAGACCATTTCCACCTGGAATGGATGTGCCCTTAAACATCTTACATTAATTAACAACTTAAAGTACAGATAGTACAGGCCTCATACAGGGCTTCAGTGCATGGTAACCCCTTGGGTATCATATAAACATAATTTTTATATATCTTACATAGTACACCCACTAGAAAGATTCAGAAGAAAAATATTTAAAAAAAAGGCTTTTCATTTTCTTTCTACAGAAGTCAATTTTAAGGTATAACATGAAAAGACCCATATTTTTTTCCAGTGCTACTCTAATATGTCTACTACTTAGGGTAAATATCTGAACTGATGAAACAAAGACATTAAATAATGCATGAGGCTTTATAAAGCCAGGTCCTAACAAGGCTTTCTTAGCCTTTTGGAATAAAAAATAAAATAGAAAAATATGGAAAAATTATCACTGAGACACACAAATTTGCACTGGCATTCTTTATAATGTTACTAGGTACATTACAGTGTCGACTGTGGTCACTGAAAAGTGGATATCTCAGCAAGGGTTTTTTTTTGTTTGGAAAATACTTTCCACAGTATGTATGCAGAGTATTTGATATTTGGGCAAGTTGTTGCTTGTAATGTTATTTTAACTGTAAAAAAGGCACGCATGCAGTATCTGTTCATTATGTTGACAAAATCTTGTATACTGCACCATCTGGAAAATAGTCTTATATAAAGGATTACTTTGTCATATTGGGATTTGAAAGTCTTAAAGTAGAGGTTGCCTTGTTTCTTATGATATATATTTTGTTGTGCTGCATTTTGATTTGGCTGCTAAAACATGATGAAATTGACTGGTAAGGCTGTGTTTTTTCACATTCTTACAGTCAGTGCTGTCTCATGAACATTTTCTTTTTTTAAATACTAGTTTCACTGCTGTGAAAGCATATATATAGATGCAGCCATTCAAAGTGCGCGTTACAGACACGTACCGCAGGTGGCGTCGCGCATTGTGACGCAAGATGACGCTCGGTACCGCGGTACGTGATTGGTTGACCGACAGGGGCACTCGTGGTCCGTTGGTCTGTCGTAGAAAGACTTACAGTAAACGTCTTTGCTGTGCCCGTTGTAGATATTGAATTTTACCACTGAAGGGAAATCTTAGTAGCTGAGCATAAAAAGAATAGGAGCATACTGTAACGCGTGTAAAGGCCATAAACGATATTAATTTTGGAACATAAACATACAGTATATGGCTGGTCTTGGTACTTTAAAGAAAAAATACACACCAGTATTCCATTTCTCCCTAAACATTTTAAGCATCGAAGTCTTTAACTAAAGAGATACCGGAGTCAACAAGCATACTTTTAGAATTTGATTAAAAGGGAATATAATATGGAATCGCGTATCTAACGAAATTAATAACGATATAATTATATTCATGTACCGCAACACAAGAATAGTACACGCTGTACATTGTCTGTCGATAATGTTTCTGTAGTGCTTTTTCAGCACTCTGTACGTGACTGCGCCGGTGGCTCTGTGGGTTAGTTTCCTGACTCCCATGTCACACGGTCTGTGATTGAATCCCATGGAACTATGACTTTATTTTTTAACAAACATTTCTTTGAAAAAATGAAACGTTTCCCTTGGTCAGAGATTAAATAAAACCTCACTCGCACCAAAAATATATGTGTTTAAAGGCGATATACTGTATAAAAGCGCTGATTCTTATGGAATGTGTTCCGCCGGGGATTCAAAAAAATTATTTTTTTAATCGCGTATCTAAGGAAAATTGCAGTATAACTTTGTTCATGCACATCATTATACAGTATCTCATTTTGTATTTCTATAAAAAAAAAAGTTTGCCCAGCCACTATTGTTGTTATTGTTTTTATCCTGTAAAGCGCTTTGAGGAGCACAGCTTTCTCACCACTTAGATTACTTTTTGACACCATCCTTACACAAAGCAGAAACTGATTGTATTTTCCGATGACATACTGTACAAGTGCAAAGATTACAGATTTTAATCGTCTTTTTTCTGAACCAGGGAAAATCTGATCATGTTTCTCTATAACAATAATAAAAAACTTTATTTTACATATCACCTTTAAAAGTGGCATCTCAAAACAATACAGTAGATGTAAACCACAGATTACAAAGTAAATACCCAGACAAACGCGTTTTTAATAAAATGCTTTCATTCATTCAACAGAGAGAGAGCGTAAAACCTGGGTGTAACAGCTGTTCCTTTTTCTGATCACTCGCTCTCTGAGATACATGAGAATCCAGGCCTTTTTATCAACGCTTTCTTTTCCCTATACCAGATATTATGGAACCACTTCAGAAGTGTGTCAGCCAGTCAGATTCCAGGAATCGGTACTTTAAAGGAAAAATACACACCGGTATTCCATTTCTCCCTAAACATTTTAAGCATCGAAGTATTTAACTGACATGTGAAATAGCGTGTGAAAAAGTGGTAGTTTTAAGCTTTTCTGCTAATATAATATGGAATCGCGTATCTAAAGAATTTAATAACGATATGATTATATTCGTGTATATTTTTATAATTACACCCGGCGCGGCACCGAGGGAGCATCTGCATTTATAACTTAGTTTTTAAAATTAGTCAAGCAATATGAAGCATCTCCTTTTACTTTTAAGTCCCTTAAATACATTGAGCACAGCTGTCTCACCACTTAAGATTACTTTTTAATACCATCCTTACACAAAGCAGAAACTTTCCGATGACATACAGTACAAGTGGAAAGATTACAGAGTTTAATCATCTTTAATTTTGTTACGTTATACGTTTTAGGAACGTTTCATCTAAACAAACACCAAAAAATTATTCTCGATTGTATTTCTGAATGTTATGTTACAGCTACAGTAGTTCACTGCTTTAAATACATCGAATTAAGAAAGTAAGGTGTAGCACTTTAGATCTTTTTTTCTGAACCAGGGAAAATCTGATCATGTTTCTCTATAACAATAATAAAATACGTTATTTTACATATCACCTTTAAAAGTGGCATCTCAAAGCAATACAGTAGATCGAAAAACAGTTAAAAGGGACCAAAGTAAATACCAGACAAACGCAAACGTGTTTTTAATAAAATGCTTTTATTCATTCAGCATTCAGATTTTCCCTGGTTCAGAAAAAAGACGATTAAAATCTGTAATCTTTCTACTTGTATGTCATCGGACATTAACGAGTACAACCCCCCTCTCTGCGGGAGTGCTGGCTGTGACGAATTAAACCGTTTTCACAGGTGTTTTCAAAGTAGGAAGTACAGTACTTACTAGTTAAAAAGCTAGGCTCTTCAATGAAATCGCTTTAACATGCTAATGCGTTGGTGTAACAGTCCGGGCGTGGCAAGCTTTCAATGTCAACTCGACTCGATTGGAAGACAATGAACGTATTTTAGCCCTAAATGAATTAATAGCAAACATGGTTTACATAAAAGACATTTTTCCAAGAAAGTTTATAATAATACGATCTATAGTTGAAATCTGAGCCTAAATATAAAGGACAAGCATTTTCAGAGAGCAATCACGCTGTGTTTATGTAGAAAAAGCGATTAGGTTTATGAGCAATCTAATTACCTATTCGCTTAAAACGCTATATAAAATAAAGTTCATTTAAAGATGAATGATAAGTGTCGCAGTTTAAATAATTTTCGAAGTAGGGCTTGGACAGATTCTAAGTGCATTTTTACAATTTACGTTGCATTGTCCAATGTGCTGCTGTAATATAGTTTAGAATACAGTAAGTCTAAACAGCTTTATTTATGGGTTGCAATTTAGAAAAAGTCAAAAACCGCACTCAAAATGCAATTTAGAGCTTTCTGGCAAGAGGAGACACCCAAATTAATAATGTAACATGCCACTGTTTGTGCATGAACAAAGTTATACTGCAATTATCCTTAGATACGCGATTAAAAAAAATAATTTTTTTGAATCCCCGGCGGAACACATTCCATAAGAATCAGCGCTTTTATACAGTATATCGCCTTTAAACACATATATTTAAACACGCGTTTACGATTTAAATCAAAACGCGATTCAAATCAATATAAATGTTTATTTTGTAACGCATAGGTGACTATTCATTGTTATTAAAAAGACTTAAATCCGATCATGTTGTGATATTTAGAAATATAAATTTGTTTGGTGCGAGTGAGGTTTTATTTAATCTCTGACCAAGGGAAACGTTTCATTTTTTCAAAGAAATGTTTGTTAAAAAATAAAGTCATAGTTCCATGGGATTCAATCACAGACCGTGTGACATGGGAGTCAGGAGACTAACACACAGCGCCACCGGCGCAGTCACATGCAGAGTGCTGAAAAAGCACTACAGAAACATTATAGACAGACAATGTACAGATTTGATAAAGCTATAAAATAATGTAATTAGGCACAGAACAAGTTTACAGCACAGTACAATAATAAATGCTGACCATGACTTTAGAAGCATAAATTACCTTACACTCAATTTAAACACAAGCTGTCTTTAGCCCTCTAAGCTGGTTCATACAGAAATGTAGAGAACCAGGCTCAGAACACACAGCTTCATTAGCGAATACATATGCAGGACAACTAGAGAAGACGTTTTACAGAGGATGGATTTTTAGAAACATCCTAGTGACATCACTGAAGTCAACTCCTACTGTAGGTAACTGTCGTGTGGATAGTTTCACAAGAATCAGACAAAGGTTTAAGCATCGCTTGTTCTAGATAAAACTGCAAAAAAAAACAACAACCCATAATGTACTTCTTTGCGGCTCTGTTTGCCCAAATCATATATTCACAACGTGAAATTAGAAAATAATATTACGTAACCAAAATCCGCAATATGGAAACAGAACCTGTGTAATTGTTGACAGATGATGTTCTCGTAACATTTTTACAAGACGAACTACAACATTTAAAAAATGACTTGTATGTACTTGATATCTCTAATCAATCCACGGCGATATAGTTAAAGCAGTCCCCGCACAAAACGAAACTAAAACGCCCTGGGCATACCGTTTCGCGCTTCTTATCAGTTGCTCAAAAGTAATTTGACCGTATGAAATGCATAATATAAACCTAGAAACATATACAGTACGTGAGCAGTATTTATGTAGTATCGGTGTCAAGACATACCTCTCAAATACTGTAAATCAAGTTAAAAATATCTCAAGACCGATTCTGGTCATAATGAAACCATGTTTCGTGTATGTTTTCTTTAAAGTACCGAGACCAGCCATATACTGTATGTTTATGTTCCAAAATTAATATCGTTTATGGCCTTCACACGTGTTACAGTATGCTCCTATTCTTTTTATGCTCAGCTACTAAGATTTCCCTTCAGTGGTAAAATTCCATATAAATATTCAATACTAAAACGGGCACAGTAAAGACATTTAAATCTTTCTACGACCGACCAACGCACCACGAGTGTCGGTCAACCAATCACGTACCGCGGTATTTTGTGTCATCGTGCGTCACGATGCGCGAGGCCGTACGTAGCCAATTACCTTTGAATGGCTGCATCTGTATATAGTGCTTTTCTGGACACTCCACTCAAAGTGCTTTACAGGTAATGGGGACCCCCCTCCACCACCACCAATGTGCATCCCCACCTGGATGATGCGACGGCAGCCATAGTGCGCCAGAACACTCACCACACAATGGCTATCAGTGGAGAGGAAAACAGAGTAATGAAACGTATAAACAGGGATTATTAGGAGGCCATGATTGGTAAGGGCCAATGGGAAATTTGGCAAGGACACAGTTACACCCCTACTCTTTCGGGAATCACCCTGGGAGTTTTAATGACCACAGAGAGTCAGGACCTCTGTTTTGCGTCTCATCCAAAGGACAGTGCCTTTTTACAGTATAGTGTCCCCATCACTATACTGGGGCATTAAGACCCACATAGACCGCAGTGTGAGTGCCCCCTGCTGAACACACTAAAACCTCTTCCAGCAGCAACCTTAGTTTTTCCCAAAAGGTCTGCCATCCAGGTACTAGCCAGGCTCACACCTGCTGAGCTCCAGTGGGCAATATATATGCAAGAATTATTATTAGACTAAGAAAAACAGATTAAATGAAGCTAATATTTCACTAACATCTAACAAATTTGATTACCCTGGGAGTGTGATAGTAGAAAGGCACTACTTTCCCATGTTATTGACTTTTTTATGTTTTTAACCTCGCTAAGATGGCTGTGGACAGAGATGTAAGATGGTGGCATGACGTCATGTCTGGAACTAGGCACAGGTGCCTGTCTTGTTCCAGACTGTAAATATCAGTACCAGAACAGATAAATGGGAGCAAATGTCACAACAGAAGACTGAACCAATGCTACGGTGGTGTGTGAGTAGAAAAACCTTGACATAATCCACTTATGAAAGGAATGAATATCACTGGATATCTCAAGAGGTCTTGAGAGACCTAACCATAATACAAAAAAGATATACCAACTGTTTGCCTGTTGTCTTGAGGGTGTTACTATAGGGTGAGAAGAACTGGGAAAACAAAATAAACTGAGCTGGGAGAGTAAGAAGGAAGAGAGAACACGAACACCAAGGAAACAGTACTGAAACAGAGGCAAAAGAACATAGAGAGAAACAAAAGTGAAAGAACACAAATGGAAAGAAGACAGACGCTGATGAGTAAGAGAAAGTCAAAATCAAATGCAAAGCTGGATTATGATGGAAATATATATTTTTTCAATTTCTTTTTCCAAAAGAAAATGTAGAGGTTTTCTATTTCATAGAAAAGCTACCCCCAATATTTATGTAGAGAGTCAAATGAGGTAAAAGCTCCATTCAAGAGCTAGACTTTTGTTTTCTTTTTTGCATTTGTTGGTGTTTTTGACTTCGTATTCCACAGTGTGCATTCCATAAATGCGAGTTTTGACATCCTAGATAGCTCCATCTGTATAACTGTTACATAACTCCTACATAAAACCTCATCATCTTTTTTACATTACATTTATACCATCTTCTGTATTGCATATCTGTGTTTTCATCTAGATTTTTTTTTTATTCCACGAAAACATTTTTAATAGACAACATTTTCAGTTTTAAATAGCAGGTGATAGACTCTGGCTTCCCCATAGCCCTGAACTGGATGAAACAGTAACAAAATTAATTGATGGAATTGATATCTGAGGTTGTTAAGGAACTGTTTTTTTCTTAATTTGGGAATACCTCACAGTATAGATCGATGAATCAAGTGGAGTGATTTTCAAGATGGCATGCTGATATAAAACAACATGTTTTCTGTCAAGTATTTTAGATAACAATAACTTCTCTAGTTATTACCACATACCAGTAACCCTCAACAGGACATCTGAGAGTGAATCTTGAGTTCATATATAGAGCACTGCAGTAGTTCATTGGCATTTTTAAGAATTCTTTATTATACAGTATACAGTTGCTTATTGTTGCTGGACAGTGTTTTCTGATTTTGAAATGTGTTTCTTTGCCTAAAACATACTGTATAAAATATAATTTCACATTTTTTAAACAAACCATATTTATGACTGTTTTTGTGTATTTTCAATATTCAAATTATATAGTGTTTTAGAAGCACTTCAACTCATTTTCTGTGTACAGCTGAAGTATTTAACCAATGTTTGTGTTTTGAAAAAATTGCAAATTTAAGCAGACACAAAATTGTTATTTTCCTTTTCTTGTATGAATTATTTCTGTGTAATTTAATATTAAAATATTTTTTATAGTAATAGCATTAGACAAGTACAATTATTTAAGCATTGTTCTTGCATGTTGTATTTTGTATGTTGTGTTATGAAACTCATATTCAATTTCTTCTATATGTTATAGGGGAATCTATTGAGAGGTACCTCACCAAAGGTCCCTAAGAAAATTGAATTCCAGAACTTTAATTCCTCTTACTGAGGGCCAAAATCAGAGTTTCTGAAATCAATAACATTTATTGAAGAAAATTTTGTGGTGCATTTTTCCCTCTCTCAAAGAGGCTTGCTTCTGATTGCTATCTACATGCCTACATAAAGGAGTATTGATCCACAGCATTCTGTAGACAGAAGATAAAATTGCCTTTGCTGCAAGTCACTTGTTGTTGAAGAATATGACCTAAATACAATATACAGGAGACCTTTCCAAATGAATTTGTCAGGGGTGTTTGTTATAACTGATGAAAGGGATTCCCTTTGAATATGCAATTAACAAATCCAATAAATTTACCTCTATGCCCTGATATATAAATTGATTGTAATTTCCTATTGTGATATAAAATTAATCTTAAATAAAGCATGTGTAGAACAAAAAAGTTGAATAACACACACACAAATATAAATGTGTGATTTGACATATGGAAACTTTTATTTTATACATAAAAAATGAAAATGCATATCCAATAATAGTTTTTGTAGCCATTCAATACCATTTGCCATGTGTATGCCACACACATATAGAAATAAAATCTTTCCACCCAAATACCTATTGTCGAGTCTGTCATCTCACTGTCACAGCAAAACTGTAAAAGGAACAGCCAAGTTTGAAAAAAAGAAAACAAACAAATGCAAAGACACTGTCTGCATACCTGCTATTGCTTTGCTAAAGCAACACTTTCTGAGCTTTGCAACAACAAAAGGTTACCTTTTCATTGTTTCATCCACTATGAACAAGTTATCCAGCAGCCATATCACTGCATTTCACAACTGGCAACCTACTGAAGCTAAGCAGGTGTGAGCCTGGTCAGTACCTGGATGGGAGACCTCCTGGGAAAAACTAAGGTTGCTGCTGGAAGAGGTGTTAGTGGGGCCAGCAGGGGGTGCTCACCCTGTGGTCCATGTGGGTCCTAATGCCCCAGTATAGTCATGGGGACACTATACTGTAAACAGGCGCCGTCCTTCGGATGAGACGTAAAACCGAGGTCCTGACACTCTGTGGTCATTAAAAATCCCAGGGCATTTCTCGAAAAGAGTAGGGGTGTTACCCTGGTGTCCTGGCCAAATTTCCCATTGGCCCTTACCAATCATGGCCTCCTAATAATCCCCATCTATGAATTGGCTTCATTACTCTGCTCTCCTCCCCACTGATAGCTGATGTGTGGTGAGCGTTCTGGCGCACTATGGCTGCCATCACATCATCCAGGTGGATGCCGCACATTGGTGGTGGTGGAGGGGAGTCTCCATTACCTGTAAAGCACTTTGAGTGGAGTGTCCACAAAAGCGTTATATAAGTGTATGCAATTAATTATTAATGAGTCTCTACTTGCTCTGTTTTCATACTATAATGATGCACAAAAGAAATGCCATAGTAAAATCTAATGCAGGGGTAACCAGTTCTGGTTCTGGTTCTGGAAAGCCCCAGTCCAGTTAGAAAAGGCTTTTAGATGACAAAGAAAGATCTGAGAAAGATCCTCTCAACTTATCATGAAATTCCTCTGTTTATTATAGATGGTAATGTTATCTGAATGGATAAAGATAATTTTTCCAATTGTGGCCTCAAAGAAGCAGCTAAGACAATTGGAAACCATTCCAGTAAAGTGGCTGAATGCTCAGAAGATCAGATGAAGGTAACTCAGAATGGAAGGGGCTTCATCTATAAATAACTCTTTGGAGAGAATAATACTCATTATAAGTAAAAAGACAGCCCTTTTCAGTTTCTTAAAAATAAGTGCCACAACTGAAGTTCTACTTTGTAATTTGAATTAAGATAGGAGTGGTAGTGTAGATTAACACCCATGATGCAGGTTTGAGATTATGTGAAGTAAAAGACAGATAGTGAGGTATAAGGAACAGGTAGAGGTTTATTTTATGCTGAAAAGAAAAGAGTCACAACATTTTGGCTGTGGAGCCTTCTTCAGGTGTAAGGGAAAAAGGGGGAAACTGTCAGTTCATGAAGCATAACAAAAGATAGTCATTGAGAGAAGGTGGGGAGCATGGGAGAGGGAGTATCAACATCCTGGGAGAACTGGAAGAGAGGTGTGAAGTCAAAACCTGCAAATGAATATAGATGCAAAGGAAAAAGTAAATGGTTTATTCCACGCTGAAAAGAGAAGAAAGAAAACACGTTTCAACTGTGGAGCCTTCTTCGGGTGTGAGAAAGACAAGGCAGACAGCAAAGATTAAATAGCATAGGAGAACAAAAGCTGGGAGAGTGGAGGAGGTGGGAGCAGGGGAGAGGCAGGCTACTCAGGGGGTTCAAAGTAGAGAGAGGCAAAGAGAGGTGTGAAGTCGAAACTTGTATATGAATAGAGAAGATTACACGATAACAAGTCTGTCATTGAGAGAAGGGGAAAGGTGTGAACCAAGTTTCAGGATAATTTTTGTTTCTGATGTCTTTCTGCTATGGGAGTTAAGAAACCCTTCTTTGAGAATGCAGACAGAGAGATCAGTGTGATCATGGCCATCTGAGGTGAAATGAGAAACTATGGGCTTGGAAAAATCTTTAATCTTCACAGCCCTACCGTGTTCTCTGAAGCAGTCTCAGAGTCTCCTTCTGGTTTCCCCAGCATAAATAGCTGGGCAATTCCTGCAAAAGATACAGTAAATGAAATGAAACCAAGAATTGTTCCAAGGGGCCTTGAATGAGTGTGGTATTTGATATGTGTTAACAGTTGATACAGCAAGCTCTGTTGCAGGAGAAAGTATCTGGTGTGTATGATTGTTGAGGGAGGTCAAAGGAGCTGTGAGCAAGAAGGATACACAGATTATTTGGTCGGTGATATGAGATAATGGGGTGGTCAGAAAAGAGGGCCCCAGTGGAGGGATCAGCCTGTATGAAGGAAAAGTTGTCATTAATGGTCCTGGGGATAGAAAGTGTGTTAGGGTGGAAGGGAAGCACCAAAGGAATGCAGTTGTTAGGCTGGGGGTTCCTGATCATGCTGATAGTCCGAGGGCTGTTTTTGGCTTGGATGAGGGCCCTGTCAATAAAATGGGTGGGGTATCCTCTGTTGATGAAAAAGGAGCGCATTTTGAGTGCTTAGTTCTGGAAATCCATGTCATCACTGCAGAGTCGTCATAGCCTAAGGAACTCTAAAAAAGGGAGAGAGTTGGGGATGGTTAATGGATAGTGTTAATGGATAGTGTCATGGATGTCGGAAGGGATGAACCGTGGAATGGCAAGAGAGTGGAAAAAGACCCTAAGTGAAGCTACAGAACGGGGAGTTCAACAGTGCAAAGAGTTCTGGAATTGCCGTATAGAAACCTATGCCCACAGGCCACGGACGGAGCGGCGGCCTGGTGCTAGGCGGGTCTCAGGACATCCAAACGTCAATGCTGAGTGAAGGTGAATGAGTGACCCGGAAATATATAGCCCCAGAGAGAGAGACACCGGAAGGACAGCAAAGCAAAGGAAACTAGGGACAGGACAGAGTAGGAGCACCATCTGGCTGCAGAGGGCTTGACAGATAGGTTTATGTCTAGAAATGGAAGAGTAGTGGAAGATATGTTAACTGTATATTTGAGGGATGGGTGGAAGTTGGTGAAGTGATGCAGGAAGTGCTCTAACTGGTCATTAGAACATGTGGCAGCACCGATGCAGTCATGCGATGTATCGCTTGTAGAGGTCAGGGACAAAGCCAGTACAGGAAGTGAAGAAGGAAGTGAAGAAGCATTCTTCTACCCAGCCAACAAAGATATTGGCATAGCTGGGTCCCATCCTGGTGCTCATGTCAGCTCCACTAACCTGCTGGTAAAAAAGGTAATTGAATGAGAAGGCATTGAGTGTAAGTACCAATTCTGCAAGACGTACAAGAGTGTGGGTGGGTGGATTGAGCACTGTGCGTTTGTCCAGTGTGTGCTTGAGGGCTGTAAGAGAGATGTAGAGAGATGTGATATCCATTGTAATCCTAGTTTCAGGATAATTTGGGGTTCAGGGGTCTTTCTATAATAGGAGCGCTGAAACCCCTCTGTGAGGACACAGGTGGAGAAATCAATATGATTTTGGCCATTAGAGGTGAAATGGGAAACTATGGGTTTAGAGAGATCTTTGATCCTCACATGTTTTATGCTACCAGGAGGAGAAGAGAAGATCAGATTCAGCTAAGCTAACTTTAGGGTGCATGACAGACCCAGGGCTGAGGAGACATCAGGAAGAGCAGGGACCAAAAGGGAGGAACCATGGACCAAACTGACACATGGGGATAGTGGCATGAGGAGAGCAGAATTAAAACTGTAGGACAGCTACTCACTGAGCCAGAGGCAAGACGCCGGACAAACCCTTGGCCTAGGAGATGGTATTAGGAGCAGTAGTGGCTGAGATGGAGGAACCAAGGCTGAACTGGATGCCAGGGAACAAAAAAACAGGAGAGTGAAGGAGAATAAAGTCTAGATTAAATTAAAGAACAGGTTTCTTTCATGTAAAAAGCAAAAAGGCATGTGTCTTAAAATTCTGAGGAGTGAGTAGCGTGGACATCAAATTAATATAAATAAACGAAAGAAAAAAAAAGATACTAACTATGAAAGAAATTTGAAAGCAGAAACATGCAATGGAAGAAGGTAGAATATATGACAGTATTGACTTTCAGGACCACAAAAACTGTAAGCTGAAGAACTTAATCAGTGCATCATCAATCTGTAATACTGACCTAAAGATATACAGAAACATTCCTGTCTCAAAGGAAATTCCTTCCAATATCATCCTACTTTCACTGCTTGGCCAGTTGGCCAAAAAACAATGCAATACGCACACCAAAAAATCTTCACATATGTTTTCTCAAAACAGATCTGTCAAAGGTAAAATAACATTTATTGGCAAGTAAAATAAAGCACAAACAGTTGTATAGATAAAGGTGCCTTTTGGCCAAACTAGTTCATTTGGTTATAAGTAGTTAATTAATTTGAGGAATTAATCTAGCTGTTTCTTGAAAGAAGGCAAGTCACCATATTTAATACGTCTGGGCAGCATATCCCATGCAACCATACGCCTTTTGTGATAAAATGTGCCTTTTTTCAATTTTAAATGCATTTTTGTATTCCTAATTGAACTTTACCACTCAGCCACTACCTCAGATATTCCCACAGAATACAGCAATTCATCTCACAACTGTCACATTTACCACTGAATTGCCTCCAAGGATGCAGATTATTTTCTTATAAGGGATGGATGGAAAACCAGGGAGACAACTGTCATTCAGATCATGAGCTACATCGTTCTGCTAAGGGGTGAGCTATATTTCTCCTGGAAATTCATGTGCTGGAGTCACTGAAGTCTGAAATGGTTACACATATGAATCAGATGGATGAGACAATCTTGGGCTGGTGTGTGGACCTGTGCCTTCTGATACCTGTCTGTTACAAAGGTGTTTTCCTAGTTTCTCTGAATGAGTCTGTAGAAATCATGATGACGTAGATCAACTCAATGCCTGTACAACTCGCACAGACTGTTTTCTTCAATCTTCAATCATGCTGACAGCAACAAGGTGATCTTCAGTAGTCAATAAAATCAAGAGCAAGCAGAACAAGGTTGTGGGTTTTTGTGTTCTGTTAAATAAAAGCATGTGTTTTTGGAGGGCTACTACTATAATCTCATAATTAATTTATTCAGGACTTAAAGATAAATGAATCACAAAAGAGTAAGCACCTTGCTCATTATATTATTTTCTCAAGAAACAATAATGCTTGCTCCTTATTTAAATTGTAAAAATAACATTATTTACCTGTCCAATAAGTGATTGAGGTAAATTTAAGACTAATTTTCTAAGACCAATTAAGACTGATGCTTTCTTTATATGCCAACAGTGCCTTGCAAAATTATTCACCCCCTGCAAAGTTTCCACATGTTGTTGCCATCTGAATAAATTCAAAGTTGCAATATGAATAAATTAGGTTTTAGAAAAAAATAGAAATTAGAAAATGAAATTTCAAGCCTGACATAATGATATGACAAATTTACCACAAAGACCTAGGGGACAAAGATAATCCAAAGCCAAAGGTTAGAGTTAGAAGAAGATAATTTATATTCAATCCAGTTGACAAGTATGGTAAGACTAAAGGGTTGGTGTTCTTCAATGACCACCAATATATGTGTTAGAATTTGATAAATTTTCCCATGAAGAATGGGTAAGATTTACATACACCACTGTGTACAGCTGGTCAAAACCTATCCTAAAAGATTGAGAGTATTAACTACTAACAAAGGTGGGCATGTCTGTGTACTGGATGAATACTTATGCAGGTAATACATTTAAGTTTTTATACTGTCTTGTGTTGACGTTCATCTACCTATACATGTCACATTTCTTAATGCTGTAGGTATCCTCTCACGAGGCACCAGTAAATGTAGGGGTTTGTGCATAACTGGGACAATTATTATTAATTGTAGCAGTAAGTCACAAAAATGATTCTTCTGATGGCTATTAGAATCCAACCTTGTGGGATAACTCAAACAATGCACAGACACAGATACTAATACACGAAAATACATTTATTAATACATCAAATGTGCATATAAACATAACATATCTTATCCTGAGGGTTAGCAAAATACAACAGGTATATATTCAATCATGAAGAGTTACAAATACCAAGAGGGACATACGTTCAGTATATCATTCATTTAGACCGTTTCCTAAATGAACTTGGGTACAACTTCTACACTAGATACTCAAAACAAGTACATCACTCATAGGAATTAAATTGATATCAACTGCGGTTGAGGTAACAATTGAATTCTCGAGCGGTAATGCAGAATGTTGAATACTCATCCAATCTCTGTGGATTCAGATCTCCTGCAGGCACAAAGAAGCAGTGGCAAGCTTGTTACTGTCCAATCGGCGCTCTCTGGCTCAGTGCCAGGCAGTGCTGTTGCGGCTGGAGAGAAGTGGGACAGATTCCTGCTGCTGATGCTCTCTGAAGACCAGCTGGTTAGTGTTGGCTGAAACTAGCAAAGTTTGTGCACAGGAGAAAAGTGACTGCGGGTCCCAGCAGGTCAGGAAGAAGACTAGTCCTGAATGCTGATTCAGCTGTCCACAGTTCCAACCTGTTCACGAGGCTTGCTGCTGATGCTAACTTCAGGTGGATCCTCTGGGTACGCGCTGGCAACCTCCGTTCTCGACTCTACCAGTTCCTGATTGGCTGATGATGAGTAACCATGCCCTCTGACCTTAGAGTTGTAAACCAACTTTGAATAAGACTCTCCCTTGGAATCCCAGACTTTGAGGCACCAGAGATGACCATTTGTCATCTCAGCTTTGGGAGTTGTTCCTTATCAGGACACTCTATCAGCTAGAAAAACACCTTAATTGTGAACCAAATGGAATGGCCTCTCTGTATCAAGCACCACTGAGATGAAGGAGAGAGGGACGCAAGGGAGCAGAAAACTTAATTTATGTACTTTAATAAGCCTCGCCGCTACATATCCCCCCTTTTTGAACGTCACAAGGTCCTGAGACGTTGTTGTCTTCAAACCAAAACAGGGTTAAGTGATGCCCCTTGTCATTAGAACATTAATCTTAAATGTTAAACTCCTCGAGAATTCATACAGGAACCAGCATTGGAAACAAACATGATGAATAACATCTGGAGTATGTATAAACAAGGTAGGAGACATCATCTCAGTCTAGGCATTGCACATCAGGAAGTTCACTGTCAGTATCTGATACCTGTGTAGTAGGCAGATATTTGGGAAGAAGTCACTTCCTTTCTTTGACATGCTACCTGGAGTACATCTTGATGTGAGAGTACAGCATCCAGAGTACACCCAGTCATGATCCAGCTACCCAGCAGCAGTCTTACAATAACACCATTTCCTGTTCCCAGCCCCCCTGATGAACCACAACACTGTGTTGGGCACCTGCTAGGGTGGTTTGGAGGTTTGTTCCATTAAAAGCAAACTAAACTACCTGTACCTCTTCGAGGCTTACTGTTTCTTGGATTTCTATCCAATTCAATAGTGTGGCACCTGAAGGCATCCACAACCTCAAGTTTGGTCTCATATTGTCTGGTTCCAGAGCATACAGTGTTCAGTCACCAAGCTGTACTATGGCCTCCTCGGGAACTTGCAGGAAAACTGTTTAATTGGGCAGCTGCATTGTGGTAGCTGTATCAAGCCTGTCATAAGTCATAGTGACAGTTAAATGTGGTGTGCTGACCAGCCATTTACTTCCCACCTGCTCTCTATGGGGTTCATTAACCTCCCTCTGCTCATTAGTAACTTAACACTCTTCATTGGTGGACTATTTAGACACAGCCATTGGATAGCTTTGGTAGCCATACCCATCTCAAGATTTGGAACCAATTCAATCTTGGATTGCCTTCTGGGTGAGCTACGAGTGATGGGGTGGTTAACGTCACCTGCTCCTCTACTGAGAAGAGTGGGATCAAGTGGGTTGGGAATTGTGCCATGGCTAGACTGGCTACAGTGGCACTAAGCTCCCCAAACAGGTCTTGTGTCAACATTCTGGCCTCTTGCACACAAGCGTAAACCCAGTGTATAACACCGACAATCATGTCCACTAGGTGGGGGATAAGATTCAACCCTGTTGCATAGAAAGTTGCCTGTAGGGTTTTTCCTTAGGCTTTCTAACTATTGCTGCTGTTGATACAGTCTGTCACTACCGTCTGGCATCTCCTTTAGTATCTCTGACACCTCTCTTTTTGGGACAGTCAAGGTGAGAGTGCCAGTAGCAAAAAAACCTACCAAAAATAGCAAACGCACAACAGTGGCGGCGGCAATCAGTCCTCCTAAAAGTCTTTTAGGGTGACTGATCCCAGTCATCTCCTTCTGAGTGACTGTCGCCTTTCTAAGCTGGTGCAGCATGTACATGGTGTCTTTCTCAGTATGCCCTGTTGCATCCTGGGCACAAACATCCTGGAAATCTGGGGGAATCTGATGCAGCTGCTGATGCTGCTCCTCCATTTCCAGGGCATCTGCTTTTTCAATTTGTTCATGCCTGTGCTCTAGGAACCCCCCTGGGGGTGGTGCAGCGGTGGAGCATGCCTGACCCTCGGCTGAGTGGTCATCCGGAGCACCTGAGTGATCTGGGATTGTTACCCCATTCTCACTGTTCAGGTCCACCCTGCACACCTCCTGATTGAGGAATCCCTCTATCAGCATGTTTACAATCGTTCGCTGGGGGTAGGTGTAGTGCACCTGCTCGCTCCCCCCTTCCCTCACTAGGGGTTCAGGGAGCTGCCCCAGCACTGGGATAGCTAGTCCACAGTCTTTGAACTCTCTATCACCCACCAGGCCCATGCCAGTGCAGGCGGGACACCCCCCTTTGCCATGTTCTGCACTGACAGGCGGGTGGCTTGACCATCCAGCTCCAGTCTGGGTGTACCACTGTTGGTCAGACTCAGACTGAGAAACTGAGCTGGTGGCTGGAAGAAAACCTGCTCGGCTTTCATTCTCTGTCCCTTCCTGGGGACTGGGTGTGTTGGAAATCCTGCCGTCGAGGCAGGAACAATCAGGCCAATCTCACTCACTACCTGGTAGTTCTGAGAAATAAGGTTACCTGGCTGCAGGTTCCCTGGGTCACAGCAGAGGGAATTGGCATCTGGGATCAGGTTTGTCCACACCGCAGTAGTCCCAGCGTCCAGCTGGGCTCTCTGTCTAACGTGTGAATGTTGCACCAGGGGCACCTGGCAGTGGCCCTGTGACAGCTGCTCAAGCAGATCCTCACTAATAGAGGACCTCTCAGGGCTAAGGGTGCGGGCTACATCACCAACCTAATCTCCTGCCATCTGGATCCCTTCCACCACTGTGGGGTGGTGGTCCTGTCCCCTCTTGGGTGCCAGGGTGCACAAGGAAAGCTCCTTTTCATCATCAGATGAAAGATCCAATCCTCTTTAGGGATGTAAAGGGGGTGTGCTTTACCTGGTGGATCAGGTGGCTGCTTGGAGCACCGCTTCTGTGGCAGGGAGACTGTTGGGATCTTGGCTGGGACACGACTTCCCTGTATATCTGGGAAACAAGAGAATATTTTTATTCCTTGTCCAGAGGGAACAGAAGGAATCTCCGCATGGGCTTCTGTGTTCGGTAGCACAGTATGCCTCTTGGCCCCCCTTTCCTTCTGTACAGAAGGCTTAGGGGCCCTGACCTGATCCTACAATTTACCTTGCTGGTGATCTACCAAAGGTTCCACTCTGAGTCACATGCCCTTTTTTTTTTTCTACCCGTTTGAGCTTGCCGTATGACATCAAACACCTTTCAACCTCAGTGTCAATCAGTGTCTCACTGTGTAAAACATCTCCCATGGCAACTTTGAGGTAAAAGCTTCCTGCTTTCCCTCTGTGTTTTACTGCCTGCTTAAAACCTGCCTGCCCTGACTTCAGGGGTGGAGTCAGCACTCGCTTGGGAGTGGTTGACCTCATCCAGGCAGGAACCCTTCCGCTCAATTAGATAAACTGAGGGAGGGGGTGGGGACGGGTCTCCGCCTCTTCCAGTGAAGAGGGGCGTGGCCGGCTCTCCTGAGGTGGATTCTAGCTCATTCACGCTTCCGGCAGCCTTAGGGAATGGTTGTCTTTGTCCTAATAAAGCTTGTTCAAGCCTGGCCAGGTGGGCAGTCCTTTTACACAGCCTTTTCGCTAGCTTTCTCTAGCCCTTTCCATCCCCAGGTGTTCTCACAGCATTTAGGACGCTGGGTGCGGTCCTGTGTGCCTGCTTTGTGCCAGGGCTTAGCTAGCTCAGGAGCTTGTGCTCCTTCGAGCAGGAGGGAATTAACCCTGCTGGCTCTGACGGCGAACACAGTTGCTTTAACAGCTTTTTGCTCGGAGCGACTTTGGACATCATACTCTCAGGCTTTCTGCGCTAATCTCCTAATATCAGTCATTTTCATGGTCTGTGCATCTGTATGCATTAAGATCATCTTTCTGACTGACGGGTGGAGATTGGCAATGAATAAACCCTTGAAATTTGAGTTCTCTTCGCAACCCTCATCATTTCGCCCTGCCAAATAAGTTAGTCTAAATCTCTCGTAATATTCGCGAGGGGACCCGTCTCTCTCGTGCTTAACGTTAAGGGCGGCGGCCATCACGGCAGTCGGGTCAATTAAACGTAAAGTATTCTTGGATAAGTGCTTGACACAGCTCCTCAAAGTCATTACAGACTTCTTTCATCTGCCTAGCCATCCACTTGTGTACGGCTCTGCTGGTAGTTTTTCTGACCAGAAACACTTTCTCCTGTTCTGTGGCTTCCGGCATTAACTGTAGTGTGTCTCTGAGGTCCTGAATATAACTCTCGATATTATTCTCTGACACTGCGGGGTCAAATCTCTCTATGTCCTTCGCTAGCTGTTTCAGAGAATGGAGGTTTATTTTTCTAGCTTCTCCGCTAACGGAGAGATGGCGGAGACTGTGGTCTGGGGGCTCACGCCTTAATTGACTCGGCTCTCTATCCCGCAATGACCCAGTTACAGATCCCGTCCGGGAGAACTCTCACACAGGCGGAACTTTTTTCACCTGGGTAACCGAGCGCTCCAGACTGCTTGGCGGTGAGGAACGCCTGTGTTGCGGCCGCTGTGCTCCCTGCAGGGGAACATCCAGCTCCTGTCTAAGTGAGTTTTTATCCTCACTGACATGCAACAAGTCCTTGTGCAGTTTACGGTTACGTTCGTATAAAGTCCCCAATTCCCTTTCTTTTTCATGCAGGCTAGCTTCTACCTTCTCTGAGTTCTCTCAACGCTATGCCAGTAGTCAAACCTTTTAACAACCATCGTTAAACTTAAGAGTATTACTTTTAAGTACGAAATCACAGTTTTACCACAAAAAACTACAAGATCAAGCATGCAATCAACCCGGTAGATTGCAACAGATCATGAAACAAATCAAGCACTGGTTAAAGAGCAAGGGGAACTTTTTTTCTGTCTTTCCAGCTTTCAGCACACACTGTATTGTCATGCATGAAAACCCGTGGTGTTTTCTTTTGGAATTATCCCACTTGGTCGACTCATTTCATTCTATACCAACTCCTCACACAGGGCACCAATTAATGTAGGTATCCTCTCACGAGGCACCAGTAAATGTAGGGGTTTGTGCATAACTGGGACAATTATTAATTGTAGCAGTAAGTCACAAAAATGATTATTCTGATGGCTATTAGAATCCAACCTTGTGGGATAACTCAAACAACACACACACAGAGATACTAATACATGAAAATACATTTATTAATACATAAAATGTGCATATAAACATAACAGATCTTATCCTGAGGGTTAGCAGAATACAACAGGTATATATTCAATCACAAAGAGTTACAAAGTTTAAAACAAAAACAGTTAATGTAAAAAAATATTATTAATAGGGGGTGAATGTTTTTACAAGGAACTACAGAATTTTACTCAAAATGAATCAGCTAAGATACATAGTTTGTACAAAACAAATACTAAAAAATACACATAACTTTGAACAGGTATAATGGCATTTCTCAAATAATAAAACCAGAGGGATGGCAGCCTTCTGTAGGCCTTTCCATCCAATTTGTTTGTGTGGTTGTTAATGACATGTTGATGTTGTTAATTTTTTGAAGGATTCATCATTTGCAGTGCAATTAATTTTTTTAACTTTTCACTTCTCCTGGTGTATATGAGCACCTCCAATGAATAGTTCTAAATATATTTGTACTTGTTACTAGTTCTTCTTGAGATGGAACTAATTGTTTAATTTTACTTTGACATAACTGTTTTAGCAACTATAGTTTCTAACACCTTCTTTGGACAAAGTTAATTTTGAAGTAAACACTAGGACCTTCTTAATAATTTATCCACAACAAAACTGTTTATAAATGTGACAGCCTTTTATGTTGTCCCTGTGTTTATTTTTTACTGACATAGAACCATAAAAATAACTCAAAGAAGAAAGAAACTTTCATCTTAAGAAAGAAGGAGAATGTAACATGTCTCTTCTTAGAAAAACTACTCTGCTCTTCAGCTTTGGTGAGTGTAGTTGTGAACAGCTGCTCGGTGCCAGAAAGGCTGTTCAGGATGAAAAACATCTTTTGATAGCAAGTGTGCAGTGTGACTGGATTCCAAGTCTACAAGAAGCCTATACTAATATCTAATTGTATAATGGAAACAAAAGGATAACTTAATATTAATGGTTTGACTTTAGCACCTGTGACGTGTTTATATACACAATGAAGAATGTGAATAATAATAAATTCAAATAAAATGGCTAATATAGTCTAAAAGGCATGAATTTTGAAGTAACAATTTAAAAGATATGTAACTACATGTAAACTTACAATAAGATACAGAAAGCCTTAAAGAGTAGTACTTACGTTGAACAAAATATTTTTTAAGAGAAGGCTTCTGGGCAGAGCGGTGGCTCTGTGGCTAAGGATCTGCGCCTGTGATTGGAAGGTTGCCGGTTCAAATCCTGCAGCCAGCAGAGGAATCCTACTCTGTTGGGCCCCTGAGCAAGGCCCTTAACCCCAACTGCTCTAGGGGTGCTGTACAATGGCTGACCCTGGGCTATCTCCCTGTCTGTGTGTCTGTGTCTCATGGAGAAAAGCTGGGGTTTGTGAAAAGATGAATTTCTAATGCAAGAAATTGTATAGGGCTAATAAAGAAACATTATAACATTACTATATATCTATGCTTGCTTTCATATTTAAATCATTTTATTTATTTCTGCCTTACATTGCTGGTAATGTACTGACAAGATAGTGGGATGCATAGATTAATGGCAGGCCTCCCTCTAATGTGGATCATAATGCCTGAGCACATTCAAAATCATGATGGCCCAAAGAGTAGAGGCAAGGAATCTTAAACAAAACATTGCTCAATTACTGCTGGCAAGCTGATGCAGTGGTTAGGTGGCTGCAGAACAGGTGCCTTGGATTTAATTCCTGGGGTGCTATCTGCATGGAGTATGTATGTTCCTTATCAATCAAATTCTAAAAAGAATGCTTTTTTCTACTGCGATAACGAGCGCAAGTATTGATAGAAAAGGTTAAAACATTATAACTTTTTATAAAGTATATAAATTTAATACAGTAAGAAGGAACACATAAAAACCTGAACCAAATAACCACAGTAAGTAACTGAATGAATGACTTTGATGCTTAAAATGTTTATGTAGAAAGTGGAATACTGTTGTGTATTTTTTATTTAAACTACCACTACATACAGTTTGATAATATATTTATATTCCAAAATTAATATTGTTTATGACCTTCAGATGCGTTATTCTCCTCTTATTTTTATGCTCAGCTACCAAAATTTCCCTTTAGTTGTAAAATTCCCTAGTAATATTCAATATTAAGAGGATTTAAACATGTACAGTAAAGACATTAAATGAAGCAATCATTTTACTAACGACCAATGCACCACGAGTGCCGCCTGTCGGTCATTTTGGCCAGCCAATCACATACTGCGGTATTCCGTGCTATTCTGTAGATAATTTCACACAGTATGGGGTTTTATCACGTATTTTTAATGGCTGCATCTGTATTTTTTTTCCATCCAGTCAAATTCAACATGGCTTTACTTACCTTAAATATGTGTTCAAAAAGTGAACTTAGATTTAAGAAAGTTGACTAATCACCCCATCAGTAAGACAGAGGCATGCGTCTGCTTTCTCAAACATAGCTAGCCAGTCAATCAGGCAATTGAAGGGAACAAGCACTTCAACCATAGGCATGGCAGTAACCTTCCCTGCTATACATAATCAAAAAACACCATTTGTTGTTTCTATTCTCTCACTCATCTGTCAGCCCTGTCCATAAATCTTCTGCCATTAAACAATGTTCTTCCATTAACAAGAGAAAACAATCTACAGAAAAGATTTTTTCACAGGGGTGGGGTTAGTGATGCTTAGTATCGAATACTGTTTCTTTCGGGTTTCTTTGTTCTTTGAGCTTCCTGTCACTCAAAGGTCCTTCTAGAGCAGACAGCCTGACAGTTGCCAATCAGTTAAGATTGAATTACACACTGGATACGCAGACTTTTGTTAATTACCATAAGTAAGGAATAGCACAATGAGGTGAATGGTGGTGCTGAGCCAGTGCAGAGCAGACCTGAGGCAGAGGGGGGCAGGAAGAGAATGAGACAGAGCTCCATGACATCTGGCCATATACATGCAGGCAGTTCATCAATTAGCCCTGATGCTCTGCCTGCATCTGACACATTACAAGAACACTTCCACCGTTGATAACAAGTCCTGAGATCAGGCTCGGAAGAAGCCAGACAAAAGGCTCCAAAGTTGAGAATAATTTGGAGGAACACAGATTTCATCACTGGACACAGTAGAGGACTTTATTGTACTGCACAAAAACCATGTAACATATATCTAATGTCATCACACTACCACAAAGTATAGATAATTCTAAGTATTTGTGAATAAAAAGTAACTAGGTAATATAATTTTATTTTTGGATTCTGATTCTGATTAGGCCAGATTAAAATAAGTTCTGGGCAGTGATTTGAATGGCTCACAGTCGCATACTGTACATTAAGTTGTACTGATAAAACTCTGTACTACATTTTAATCAGTAAATTGTAAATATATTGCAATTTGCCACTGAGGCACTGTACAGTATGCTGCACTCGAGAAAATGAATGCAATATAATTGTATAATGTAGTTTTTATGTTCGGTATTCTGTCTGTTGTGAGGGGTGGGATACATTCAGATGCAGCCATTCAAAACAAGTGGGCGATACCGCATTATTTTCCGGTGCGCTTGACGCAGTATACTGCAAGTTACGGTATTAATACCGTATATTCTCGCATAGCACGGCATGAAACCGCATGATACCACAAATAAAATAATAGTATCCTGAATTTCCACAAGGTGGAGCTAATAAAGCTCAACCTCTCATGTTTGAGCTGTCGCCATCAAAGTCTTTACCGAAGATATTACTAATAGCATTTACAGTATAATGAATGACCTTGGACAAGCTGTAAACTCAAAGTATTGCCCTGGTCCACATTCTTTTTTTCATTCACCTTTGTAAAAGTAACACCACAGCATTTCGTTGATCCAATCACGCATTTGTTTCCAATCATGCAAAGTACAGTAATTTTTGTGAATCTCCGATTCACCATGCCTTTCACATGCTCATAGAAGATATTGATTTAGAAACATGTAAACTGTACTGTATACAGTATGTATATGTATATGTAATGTCTTTACTGTGCCTGTTTAAGTATTGAATATTTATATGGAATTTTACCATAACGTGTGTGAAATCCATAAACGATATTAGTTTTGGAACATAAACATACAGTATGTAAACTGTATATGGCTGGTCTCGGTACTTTAAAGAAAAAATACACACCAGTATTCCATTTCTCCCTAAACATTTTAAGCATCGCAGTCTTTAACTAACGTGAAATAACGTGTATAAAAAGTGGTAGTTTTAAGCTTTTCTGCGAATACGCTCGATACCGGAATCAACAACTTTACTTTTAGAATTTGATTAATAGGGAATATAATGTGGAATCGCGTATCTAAAGAAATTAATAATGATATAATTTGGTTTCTGTCAAAGCGCAATGAAACCTATAACTTGATTCTTATGGACGCCCGGTCCAGCCAGGGATTAAAGAAAAACATGGAATCGCATATCTAAAGAAATAATAGTATACAGTAACTATGTTCATGCACAAACAGTAGCATGTTACATTATTAATTTGGGTGTCTCCTCTTGCCAGAAAGTGCTAAATTGCATTTTGAGTGCGGTTTTTGACTTTTTTTAAATTACAACCCATACATAAGCTAATACTGTATAGACTTTTAATTATTTTAAACTGTATTACAGCAGCACAATGCACAATGCAACGTAAATCGCTACCTTTGTCTTCTGCGTAATAATGTTCAGAAATAAGAAATAAGATTGCTCATAAATGCGCCTTATGATAAGGTTGTTTAATGACAAAGTATTGTTTATCTCATGGCTAAATAGTCAAGTCTAGCCAAAAAGAGAAAACATCGACTTCATTTAACCTCCAGCGAAAGTATTAATGGTTTTTAATTACCATACTTTTATGGTACATGACTTTGCTAAAATGTATTTAAAAATAAAAACGATTACAAATGCCAGGGGAGAGAGAGAGACACACACACACACAGTTTTTCATTGTCAAAAAGTAATTGTTTTTTACTTTGTCAGCACCCAGACAAACACAAACATGTTTTTAATAAAATGCTTTTATTCATTCTTAATCAGACTCACATTCCCGAATGTCCCCCGCCGCGGTCAAAAAAGGGAAATTTTAGTAGCTAAGCATAAAACGCAGAGGAGCATAATGAAGGTCATAAAGGTCATAAACGATATTAATTTAGGAACTTAAACATATTATGTAAACTGTATGTTGCTGTTATTGGTATTTTAAAGAAAAAATACACACCAATACTCGATTTCTCCCTAAACAGCGGGAGGGGGGAACAAGCTGCCCAGCCGTGTGGAATGCTACAAAACTCCAAACAGACAATACACACTAGCCGAATATTTGACCAAGATATCCAGACACAGCTGTATGAGCTCCACCAGTAAAACTCAAAGTATTACGCTGGTCCACACTATTTGTAACGACTTTATTTTTTCTTCGACAAAAAGTAACACCCACCACAGCATTTCGTTGATCTAACTAACAAGGATGGGACATTAGCTAGCCAATATGATAAAGGAATAACTTTTTTGTTTATTTCTTTAGCACATTTATTTGAACATTTCCATCGAATGTACAAGCACTGAAAAACTGTTCAATCCCTAGTTCGTCAGGCATTTTCTTTTACTATAACAGATAGAAAAACTCCCTTGCTTTTAACAGAGCGTTTCATAATTTCTAACAACGAAAATTATTTAAACTGCGACACTTTTATCATTCAACGAGAGCTCAAAATATCACAAGGATCCTCAAGAGATCAACAAAGACAATAGAAAAAGATATGTGTACTGTATAAGATACTGTCCATGGGAATCCAAGCTTTTTTATCCACGCTAAGTAGTCTTTAAAATTTCTTCATTACACAGTGAAGTCAAAATTCCGGGATGTGCCTATATGTACACTGGGCAAACGTTCCGAGGTGAAATTCTTCCAGCACGGGGGTACCTTTAAAGCGGAGACGACGGCACCGAATATTTTTGGTGCGCCCTCTCTTTAAAGCCCTGGCCAAATATGTCACATGACTTTGGGGCTGAGTTTCGAAAGCTTAACCTATCAGCAAGACAGCAAAGACATTTTTCCAAGAAAGTTTAGCCTTTGTCACTAATGAAACCACTAAATAAAGACATAAATATAGAAATGGACAATGAATTGACTTTTATATTTCTAAATATCACAACATATCCAAGTCATTTTTAATAACAATGGGTAAACTGGGTAAATTATCACAAAGCTTTAGAGAACTTAACATTTTTATTATCAACAAATTGTAAATACGACATTTACATTGGCGTTATTAATTTTTCACTTGAGTGTATGGAGGATTGTGAGAGCCAACCCCCCCTCTTAGGCTACATTTTTATTAAGAAATGGAGGCTGTATGCGTTACAATATAAACATTTACTGTCAAACTTTAAATCAACAGTTGATTTAAAGACGATCTGTCAAAGTGCAATGAAACACAATATTGTTGTTGTTGTTGTTATTGTTGTTTTTATCCTGTAAAGCGTTTTGAGAAGCCACCTTTAAAGGCGCTATATAAAGGCGCTGATTCTTATGAAATGTGTTTTCTTTCTTCTTTTTTTTCATCATGGAATAAACCTATTACAGTACTTGATTCTTATGGATGCCCGGTTCTGCCGGGGATTCAAAATAAAACATGGAATCACGTGTCTAAGGAAATAGCAGTATAACTATATCCATGCACAAACAGTAGCATGTTACATTATTAATTTGGGTGTCTCCTCTTGCCAGAAAGCGCTAAATTGCATTTTGAGTGCGGTTTTTGACTTTTTTTAAATTACAACCCATACATAAGCTGATACTGTTTAGACTTTTAATTATTTTAAACTGTATTACAGCAGCACAATGTGCTTTTTCACGAAACCTAGAGTAATGAAATGTCTTGAGTTGTACAGCTTTTCAGCTAAATATATTTATCGCTTACACCTGACACTTGAGGTGCCCGACAAAAACCGGTTGAACAGCTCTGTTGGAGGTTTGCAGATCAGATCAGATTCCCTTCCCCCCACAGAAAGACAGACTTATTAGTCGCTATTCACTGCGCAGCGAGCAGCTCCAATTTCAGGCGTAAGCGATAGATCCCAGTTTAGCCGATCTTGTTACAACATGTTACAGTTTACTATTATTAACCATATTAATTTTAAGTGCTTAATGCCATTTTTTGACCACGCACGAATATTCTTATGTCCATATCTTCGCAAGGGAATCAGTGCGAACTGTAATACTAATTAAATGACCGCGGGCACTTTCCACCCCCTCTGACAGCAGGAACATAACCCATTCTCAGCTCAGCAGCTCATTACAGTATAGGGTGTCCGAATCTTTTGCTGCCTTTTGCTGCCTAACAAAGCTTTAGAGAACTTAACATTTCTATTATCAACAAATTGTAAATACGACGTTTACATTGGCATTACTAATTTTTCACTTGAGTGTATGGAGGATTGTCAGCTGTCACTGAGAGCAGTTAATTAAATGTATTTTTTGATTCACAATCAGACAAATGCAACATAAATTGTTATCTTTGTCTTCTAAGTATCTTAATAAACTTTCAGCATAGCTTTCTCCCTGTTTAGATTTATTTTTCTTGGAATTTTGGGATCAAACGTGGAAAGATTAGATTAGTAATCATATTTATTTTTTAAATACGTTTTAGAAAAGTGTAATCTATACTAAAAAGCTGTATTTATTTAATACCACTCGATACTTATATTAATGGAGTTTAGTTGATACTGTTTAAACTTTTAATTATTTTAAATTGTATTACAGCATTGTACACATGCTTAAAAGAGGAGAAAACACAAGCCTTCTTCAGCTGTGAGGGTCTTCTGCTCAGAATGAAACGCTAAAATGTAATGTAGGCTCTGAATGGGTTCAATTATGATTTGGGCTTGATTAAGGTCGCTGCCTTTCATCTAAAATCCTGCTTGAATCCTTCTAAACTAAAAATTAGACACGAGAAGGGGCTCTGGTGAAATTTCTCTTTTTTTAATTTCTCTTTTTTTCTTGGAAAAATATCTTACCCGCTGCAATCCGGGCACAAAAGGGTTAAAAGAAGCCAGACAGGCAGGGGGAAGAGTGAGTTCTAAATAAAGAGGTATCCAGGTAACAGTGAAGGTAACAGCCGCAGACGTGGCCTACTTAGCCCGCCAGGGTTACCCTACTCTCCCAGAGGAGGCCCACCGGGAGATAGCGCTCCAGGCGTTCCTCTGGGCCCTGGCGCCGACTGAGGTGCAGTGCCACGTGATGCTGGCCGCGCCGGTCCTCTTGGAGCAGAGTCTGGCTCTGGCTGAGCAGGCTGATGCCGTATTCGAGGAGACCAGTGGGCACCAACGGAGGGGCGCACGGGGAATCAGATGGGGAGGAGGAGACGCGCAGCGCGGCGATGCTGGGGGAGTGACGACGGCTGGTCATCTGCCACCGCTGTGGGGAGAGGGGACACATCGCACGGCAGTACCGGGCGCTGGAGCCCCGGGGACTCCAGAGGCCGTCGGGAAACGGGAGCAGGGTGGCCTAAAGAGGGGAAGGCCGCCCTTGAGCAACGCTTCCCCCACTCTGGAAAGCAAGAAGGAGCGCTTCACCCCACCTGCTGCCGTGGGAAGGGTTGGCCACAGCCGGGGCTTATTTCTTCCCTGCCTCATTGAGGGCAGACCCTGCCAGGCCCTCGTCGACACCGGTTCGACCATCACCCTGCTGTGGCCTGGTATCCTGCCGGGCACCAAGGCAGCCGGACCCCCAGGGTGCTCACCGTGCACTTTGGGGCTGCGAGGGTGAAATACCCCTTCTACCTTGCCCCACTCCGTGAGGACTGTATCCTGGGGTTGGACTGGTTGCAGCAGGTGGGTGGTTGCCTTGATTTGGGCCGGAGAGAGTTGGTGGGGCAGGGGGAACGAACCAGTTTCGCGGTGGGCGGGGCGGGAGGTGGCCGGGGTGTGTGGGATGACCGGAGCGGGAAGCGGAGGTGGCAGCGGCGGGCGTCGCCTGGGCCTGCAGGAGCTGCAGGTGTCGGGGCAAGCGTGCCAGAGCTGACTCCCAGTATACGGAGATAAGCTTGCCCCTACCTGGAGTCTGTAAGGCACTCTGTGCACTGTGGGAGGCCTTGGAGGTGAGGGACGGGGTGCTGCACCGGGGGTGGCAGGTGCCCTCCAGTGGCGAGGTCACTGCTTGGCAGCCTCCGGCTGGCCGTGCACCACTTGGAGAGCTGCCCCACAGAGCGACCGCAACACCACAAACTGCCACCTGACCTCGCCGCTGGAGGGTACCCGCCACCCCCGGCGCAGCACCCCGTCCCTCACGCCCAAGTCAAGGCAACCACCCACCTGCTGCAACCAGTCCAATCCCAGGATACAGTCCTCAGGGACTGGGGCAAGGAAGAAGGGGTGTTTCACCCTCACAGCCCCAAAGTGCACGGTGAGCGCCCTGGGGGTCTGGCTGCCTCTGTGCCTGGCAGGACACCAGGCCGCAGAAGGGTGATGGTCGAACCGGTGTCGACGAGAGCCTGGCAGGGTCTGCCCTCGGTGAGGCAGGGAAGGAATAAGCCAACTCTTCCCACAGCAGGCAGGGTGAAGCGCTCCTTGCTTAGAATAGCAATATTATGGACAATCAATTGTCAATAAATATAGAAAAGCACATATTAAATTTGGGAAATTTGGTTTCAAAGGTCCTCATATCAACGATGCCTATACTGTTTTCCTCTACAGTATGCTAATCTATTGTAGTGCATTCGCCCCCCTCTAAGGCTGCGCAAATGATCTTTTAGATTTTTATAGAGAAATAGAGACTGTACAGTATGCATTACAATATAAACATTTACTGTCAACCTTTAAATCAACAATTGATTTAAAGACGATCTTTCAAAGCTCAATGAAACCTATTACTTGATTCTTATGGACTCCCGGTCCCGCCAGGGATTAAAAAATAACATGGAATCATGTATCTAAAGAAATAACAGTATACAGTAACTATGTTCATGCACAAACAGTAACATGTTACATTATTAATTTGGGTGTCTCCTCTTGCCAGAAAGCACTAAATTGCATTTTGAGTGCGGTTTTGGACTTTTTTTAAATTACAACCCATAAATAAGCTGATACTGTTTAGACTTTTTTTTAAACTATTACAGCAGCACAATGTGCTTTTTCACGAAACCTCCTAGAGTAACGAAATGTCTTGCGTTGTACAACTTTTCAGCTAAATACTGTATATTTATCGCTTACGCCTGACATAAGAGGTGCCCGATAAAAACTGGTTGAACAGCTCTGTTGGAAGTTTCATGAAAAAGGAGGTTTCGTGAAAAAGCTACAGGAGTGCCAATCGTAATTGTTTTTATTTTTAATTGTTCAATGCAGATGGCTGGTGGCATGTTCCATAAGAGTACGGTAATTAAAAACCATTAATACTTTCGTTGGAGTTTAAATAAAATTGATGTTTTATCTAGGGGCTGCTCGTCTGCGTCTGAATAGCGACTTCTAAACTGTGAAAACATGTGTTGTCTTTCAGTAGGGGGAAGGGAATCTGATCTGCAAGGCCCTTTGGCTACAAAAGTAAAAAGAAGGCGCTCGCTCTCTCTCTCTTTTGATTATTACATCCAATAATCAAAAATGACACAATAAACATAATAACCATAATAACGACCAACCAACAAAAACAACCATATAAACATAATACCAACCAGAAACATAGATAACAACCACAATACAAAATCAAATATATCAAACCATTAAAGCAAAACTGTCACCAAATCTCAATATCTTGTACGAATTATTCGAAATACAAGCCAAAAACAGCCCGCAAACTCTCTCAAATTCTCCCAATTATCATAATCCCGCCCCTTATGCAAAACCAGACCCTCCTCCCATCCCAGTTTATCCTCTTTATCATAAACAAAATCCATCTCAATTTTCAACATAAAGCATTACACAAAATCAATACCTCAACACTCCATACTCAACAACGATAATTCACAAACAGCCAGAACATGTAACTCCACATTCCCAAATAGACCTCATTTCCATAGTCCTGCCCCTTATGCAAAACCAACATCCCTCCCCTGTTCTAGTCAATTAAGCTTCCCCCTCTTTCACTTCTTTTTCCTCACCTTCAACCTTATCGCTCCCCCTTTACTCTCACCATCTGATTAAGAATGAATAAAAGCATTGTATTTTTGTCTGGGTGCTGACAAAGTAAGCACTCTCTCTCTCCGCTGGCGTTTGTAATCGTTTTTATTTTTAAATAAATTTGAGCAAAGTCTTAAGATTAAGATTTCTATATTTATGTTTTGGTGCCAAATTTCTATATTTGGAAATTTCGGTGCCTTCGTCTCCACTTTAAAGGTACCCCCGTGCTGGAAGAATTTTACCTCGGAACGTTTGCCCAGTGTACATAGGCACATCCCGGAATTTTAACTTCACTGTGTAATGAAGAAATATTAAAGACTACTTACTGTAGCATAGATAAAAAAGCTATATCCCATGGTATAAGTATCTTATACACATATCTTTTTCTGTTGTCTTTGTTGATCTCTTGAGGATCCTTGTGATATTTTGAGCTCTCGTTGAATGATAAAAGTGTCGCAGTTTAAATAATTTTCGTTGTTAGAAATTATGAAATGCTCTGTTAAAAGCAAGGGAGTTTTTCTATCTGTTATAGTAAAAGAAAATGCCTGACGAACTAGGGATTGAACAGTTTTTCAGTGCTTGTACAATCGATGGAATTGTTCAAATAAATGTGCTAAAGAAATAAAAAGTTATTCCTTTATCATATTGGCTAGCTAATGTCCCATCCTTGTTAGTTAGATCAACGAAATGCTGTGATGGGTGTTACTTTTGTTACTTTTCAGCTTGTCCCCCCCTCCCGCTGATGATTTAATTTGTCACAGCCAGCGCTCCCGCAGAGAGTGATGACTTTGGTGCTTAAAATGTTTAGGGAGAAATGGAGTATTGGTGTGTGACTTCCGGAGTTAAAAGCTGCCAATATGTATCTATATAGCAGGTGGTGTACAGCTTTTTAGTATAGATTACACTTTTCTAAAATGTATTTGAAAAAAAACACACACACGATAGAAGCAGGAAGCAGAAGCAGGGACAGTTGTCAGAAGGAAAGAAGGTGACTATTTGTTGTTATTAAAAATGACTTAAATTCGATCATGTTGTGATATTTAGAAATATAAAAAGTCAATTAATTGTCCATAATATTGCTATTCTATTTTTTCAAAGTAATGTTTGTTAAAAGAAAAGTCACAGCACCAGCTAGATTTGAACACACAACCTGTGGGTTACTAAACAGGCACATAAACCAGTAGGCTACTGGGGAAGTCACATGAAGAGAGGCAAAACAGCCCTACACAGCCCTGTCGCAGTACACAAATATAATTATATCGTTATTAATTTCTTTAGATAAGCAATTCCATATTATATTAACAGAAAAGCTTAAAACTACCACTTTTTTTACACGCTATTTCACGTTAAAGACTTCGATGCTTAAAATGTTTAGGGAGAAATGGAATACTGGTGTGTATTTTTTCTTTAAAGTACTGAGACCAGCCATATACTGTAATACTGTATGTTTATGTTCCAAAATTAATATCATTTATGGCCTTCACATGCATTATGCTCCTATTCTTTTTATGCTCAGCTACTAAGATTTCCCTTCAGTGGTAAAATTCCATATTAATATTCAATACTAAAACGGGCACAGTAAAGACATTTAAATCTTTCTATGACCGACCAACGCACCACGAGTGCCCCTGTCGGTCAACCAATCACGTACCGCGATATTTTGCGTCATCATGCGTCACAATGCGCGAGGCTGTAGCCAATTACCCCCGGTACGTGTCTGTGCCGCACACTTTGAATGGCTGCATCTGTACATGATTAACATAATTTTTTGTGTTTTTGTGTGAATAGTAAAATTAAATCTGTCTCCAATATCTTAATGTAACCCCCAAAGTTTTAAGTTGTTTTAGCCTTAGAAATTAGCAAACAATTTAATTTGATTAAAATGATCAATTTATAATTCAGTTATTACTATATTTACTATTCAAATTAATTTAATATTTAACATACATATATACAGTGATATTTAAAATTAACTAAAATGCCAATGTATTATAAATATTATGTAGTTTTTCATTGGAAAGAGAGTCTTTATTATTAACAAGGAGGATTTTTTAAAAGAAACTACTTTCATTGACCAGAGAATTGAACCAGGGCCACCCATATGGCAGTTTTTACTTCTTGTATTTATGCTTCTTAGTGATGGGCTTATTTGATTAGAATTTTTGTTTTCCCTTACACTACTAAGAAACAGTGTTATGAACAAACACCACTAATTAAAAATACTGATGTTATAATTGTTTGCAGAGAAAGTGAAACCAAACAAAACAGAAGTGTTTTGAAATAAAAGAAAATGAATAAAAATGCTGAATGAAAAAACTATACAAAATTGCACTGAAACAGCATATTATTATATGCTGTATTATTACAGCAATATTATTATATTATTATAAATAAAAAACATTTAATATTTTTGTATAGGTTCTCATATAAGTTATGTCTGTATCTTTTGTTTGTTCAAGTACATGTACAGATGCAGCCATTCAAAGTGAACGGTACAGACACGTACCGGAGGTAATTGGCTACGGTGTCGCGCATTGTGACGCACGATGACGCGCGGTACCGAGGTACGTGATTGGTTGACCGACAGGGGCACTCGTGGTCCGTTGGTCTGTCGTAGAAAGATTTACAGTAAACGTCTTTACTGTGCCCGTTGTAGTATTGAATATTTATATGGAATTTTACCACTGAAGGGAAATCTTAGTAGCTGAGCATAAAAAGAAGGATGTTACAGTAGGAGCATACTGTAACGCGTGTGAAGGCCATAAACGATATTAATTTTGGAACATAAACATACAGTATATGGCTGGTCTCGGTACTTTAAAGAAAACATACACGAAACATGGTTTCATTATGACCAGAATCGGTCTTGAGATATTTTTAACTTGATTTACAGTATTTGAGAGACACCGATACTACATTAATACTGCTCACGTACTGTATATGTTTCTAGGTTTATATTATGCATTTCATACGGTCAAATTACTTTTGAGCAACTGATAAGAAGCGCGAAACGGTATGCCCAGGGCGTTTTAGTTTCGTTTTGTGCGGGGACTGCTTTAACTGTATCGCCGTGGATTGATTAGAGATATCAAGTACATACAAGTCATTTTTTAAATGTTGTAGTTCGTCTTGTAAAAATGTTACGAGTACATCATCTGTCAACAATTACACAGGTTCTGTTTCCATATTGCGGATTTTGGTTACGTAATATTATTTTCTAATTTCACGTTGTGAATATATGATTTGGGCAAACAGAGCCGCAAAGAAGTACATTATGGGTTATTGTTTTTTTTTGCAGTTTTATCTAGAACAAGCGATGCTTAAACCTTTGTCTGATTCTTGTGAAACTATCCACACGACAGTTACCTAGGAGTTGACTTCAGTGATGTCACTGATGGGATGTTTCTAAAAATCCATCCACTGTAAAACGTCTTCTCCAGTTGTCCTGCATATGTATTCGCTAATGAAGCTGTGTGTTCTCAGTCTGGTTCTCTACATTTCTGTATGAACCAGCTTAGAGGGCTAAAGACAGCTTGTGTTTAAATTGAGTGTAAGGTAATTTATGCTTCTAAAGTCATGGTCAGCATTTATTATTGTACTGTGCTGTAAACTTGTTCTGTGCCTAATTACATTATTTTATAGCTTTATCAAATCTGTACATTGTCTGTCGATAATGTTTCTGTAGTGCTTTTTCAGCAGTCAGCATGTGACTGTGCCGGTGGCGCTGTGGGTTAGGTTCCTGACTCCCATGTCTGTGATTGAATCCCATGGAACTATGACTTTATTTTTTAACAAACATTTCTTTGAAAAAATGAAACATTTCCCTTGGTCAGAGATTAAATAAAACCTCACTCGCACCAAACAAATTTATATTTCTAAATATCACAACATGATCGAATTTAAGTCTTTTTAATAACAATGAATAGTCACCTATGCATTACAAAATAAACATTTATATTGATTTGAATCGCGTTTTGATTTAAATCGTAAACGCGTTTAAATATATGTGTTTAAAGGCGATATACTGTATAAAAGCACTGATTCTTATGGAATGTGTTCCGCCGGGGATTCAAAAAAATTATTTTTTTTAATCGCGTATCTAAGGAAAATTGCAGTATAACTTTGTTCATGCACATCATTATACAGTATCTCATTTTGTATTTCTATAAAAAAAAAAGTTTGCCCAGCCACTATTGTTGTTATTGTTTTTATCCTGTAAAGCGCTTTGAGGAGCACAGCTTTCTCACCACTTAGATTACTTTTTGACACCATCCTTACACAAAGCAGAAACTGATTGTATTTTCCGATGACATACTGTACAAGTGCAAAGATTACAGATTTTAATCGTCTTTTTTCTGAACCAGGGAAAATCTGATCATGTTTCTCTATAACAATAATAAAAAACTTTATTTTACATATCACCTTTAAAAGTGGCATCTCAAAACAATACAGTAGATGTAAACCACAGATTACAAAGTAAATACCCCGACAAACGCAAACGCGTTTTTAATAAAATGCTTTCATTCATTCAACAGAGAGAGAGCATAAAACCTGGGTGTAACAGCTGTTCCTTTTTCTGATCACTCGCTCTCTGGATAAATGTCTCGCCTGTCCTGTTCTTTGTTTTCCTAATTTGCCGATCATGCCTGCTGCGATCCACTCCTACCCTCACACCTAAAGAAGACTATTTTAAATTTCTTTGCGCATCCTTAAGGTGATATCACATAAAGGTGATATGTAAAATAATGTTTTTTTATTACTGTTATAGAGAAACATGATCAGATTTTCCCCGGTTCAGAAAAAAATATCTAAAGTATACTAGTTAAGAAAAATAAATCTAAACGGGGAGAAAGCTATGCTGAAAGTTTATTAAGATACTTAGAAGACAAAGATATCAATTTATTTTAGTTAAAATTTTATATATCACCTTTAAAAGTGGAATCTCAAAGCAAAGTAAATATCCAACACTGATTGTACCCATCTGTCATGCTAATAAAACACCTTGAATTGAATTGAATTGAGGGAGAGAGGGGGGGAGGGCGAGCGAGTTAACCAGGACGTAAGGCAAATAAGATACACTCCACAGGCATTCACAACAGCGACATATGAAACGTTTGCACATATAGTTAAGTTATTACTTGGTTTTCAAAGTGCAATGAAATACAATATTGTTGTTGTTGCTGTTCTTGTTGTTTTTATCCTGTAAAGCGTTTTGAGAAGCCACCTTTAAAGGCGATATATACTGTAAAAGCGCTGATTCTTATGGAATGTGTTCCGCCGGGGATTCAACATTTTTTTTATTTTTTTTTAATCGCGTATCTAAGGAAATCTCAGTATAACTTTGTTCATGCACAAACAGTGGCATGTTACATTATTAATTTGGGTGTCTTAATTCGATGTATTTAAAGCAGTGAACTACTGTAGGTAGTTCAGAATTAGAATTCAGAAATACAATCAAGAATAGTTTTGTGGTGTTTGTTTAGATGAAACGTTCCTAAAACGTATAACGTAACAAAATTAAAGACGATTAAAATCTGTAATCTTTCCACTTGTACTGTATGTCATTGGAAAGTTTCTGCTTTGTGTAAGGGTGGTATCAAAGAGTAATCTTAAGTGGTGAGAAAGCTGTGCTCAATGTATTTAAGGGATTTAAAAGTAAAAGGAGATGCTTCATATTGCTTGACTCATTTTAAAAACTAAGTTATAAATGCAGACGCTCCCTCGGTGCCGCGCCGGGTGTAAATATCAAAATATACATTCGTCCCGGGCAGAGGCCGAAGAGCGCCCGGCTGGGGTGCGCGGGGAAGAGCAGGACAGGAGTGAAAGGCGGGATTTAGGAAGGCGTACAGTCTGGGCAGGTATAGATTACACTTTTCTAAAACGTATTTGAAAAATAAAAACGATTACAATCTAATCCTTCCACGTTTGATCCCAAAATCCCAAGAAAAATAAATCTAAACGGGTAGAGAGCTATGCTGAAAGTTTATTAAGATACTTAGAAGACAAAGATATTGTATCAATTTATGTTGCATTAGTCTGATTATGATTAAAAAAACACATATAATTAAACAGGCGTTTGCGATTTAAATCAAAACACGATTTAAATAAATATAAATGTTTATATTGTAACGCATACTGTCCAGCCTCCATTTCTCTATAAAAATTTACTCTATTACACACACACACAATAGAAGCAGGAAGCAGAAGCAGGGACCATTGTCAGAAGGGAAGAAGGTGACTATTCATTGTTATCAAAAATGACTTAGAATCGATCATGTTGTGATATTTTGAAATATAAAAGTCAATTGATTGTCCATAATATTGCTATTCTATTTTTTCGAAGAAATGTTTGTTAAAAGAAAAGTCCAGCATCAGCTGGATTTGAACACACAACCCATGAGTTGGTAATCAGGCATGTAGACCAGTGGGCTACAAGGGAAGTTGCATGAAGAGAGAGCCGAAACAGCCCTACACAGCCCTGTCGCAGTACACGAATATAATCATATCGTTATTAAATTCTTTAGTTACGCGATTCCATATTATATTAGCAGAAAAGCTTAAAACTACCACTTTTTCACACGCTATTTCACATGTTAGTTAAATACTTCGATGCATAAAATGTTTAGGGAGAAATGGAATACCGGTGTGTATTTTTCCTTTAAAGTACCGATTCCTGGAATCTGACTGGCTGACACCCTTCTGAAGTGGTTCCATAATATCTGGTATACGGAAAAGAAAGCATTGATAAAAAAGCCTGGATTCTCATGTATCTCATACAAGTATCTTTTAATACAGTCTTTGCTGTGCTCTTGAGGATCCTTGTGATATTTTGAGCTCTAGTTGAATGATAAGTGTCGCATTTTAAATAATTTTCGTAGTTAGAAATTATGAAACGCCCTGTTAAAAGCAAGGGAGTTTTTTATGCCCGTTGAAGTAAAACAAAATGCCTGACAAAGTAAGGCCTGGACAGATTCCAAGTGCTTGTACAAATGTGCTAAAGAAATTATACTTTGAGTATACAGCTTGTCCAAAGTCATTCATTATTAATACTATTAGTAATATCTTCGGTAAAGGCTTTGATGCATAAATATTTCTGATAAAGGTAGGTTGTGTACTTTTGTCCAGCTGAGCAATCTTGCTTTCATAAAATATACCAACATTTTAATGACTGATGATTAAAATGCTGTAATACACAGTTCAAACTTAAAAGCTCAAATGCTGTACATGAGAGGTTAAGCTCCCCCTGGCGGTTTTACAAGGTGATGCCGGATACTTTCCGGCATGACGTCAAATGACGCGATTAACCGCGTGATACTGTGTGATACCGCGACACGCCCACCGGGGTATGCCGCGAGATACCCCACCCATTTTGAATGGCTGCATCTGTATATGTTTATTGTTTATCATTTGAACGTTGCAAGCATTAATGGAAATAAAGTTAAAACAAACACATCTTTTCTAAAATAACTACAGCAAGTGACCTAGCATTCAATGCAGAAAAAAAAGCTTAAAGAAAATGGAATTCTATTCCTTTTTTACTTTCAGTTACCACTACCACCTACATAATATATTTATTAAATATTATAAAACCTATAGCAATATTACTTATTCTAATATTACAATATTATAATATATTATATATATATATTTAGAAATTAATAAAATTTGAAGGATTTTTAGCTTTGCTGGCCATCAAGTCAAGTAACTGGTTGCAGGAGATAATATGCATATTGTTCTTTCAAAGATTTCCCCTGTTACATCTGCAAATGCAAGCAAAATAGCAGTAATGCTCATGTTATATTTTGTGCCAGCTTTTTAAAGACTTTGTTGTGAAGTTTAGCAAGGAACAAGTAATAGGTTTATTCCATGCTGAAAAAAGAAGAATGAAAACACAACGATTTGGCTGTGGAGCCTTCTTCGGGTGTGACACAGCTGAAACATTTTCTTTTTTCTCTTTTCAGCATGGAATAAACCTACATGTATTACTTGTTTCTTTGCAGATTATGCATGCTGACACAGCTACCCACCTGAACAGTTACTATAGCCAGTAATGTGCCTTTGTTAACCTTTAAGCAAAAGTAACTTTGTTTGACTAGTGTACAAGTCAGTTACACAAGTATAGCTGAAAAGATGTTATTTGTAGGTAGAACATGCTAGATAGGCAAAATCGTTTGCAATATATATTATTCTTATATTCCATTCCACCCAGGTAAGTTCTACATTTCAGCACTTTGGTACAGTTTTGGTGTTAAACAAATGCAAGCAAATATTAATATAATTGGCATTAGTAGTTCTTATATGTGGGGTTTAAAGGTAATTTTCTAAACAAGTCAATAAAAATGTCTCTCTCTGAAACTACATTATAAATTATTACTTTCCAGAACCAAACTGAAAAGCCTGATTTAAGTTTATAGTATATTCCTAATTTCTTTTTTCCAATATTCTACAAATACAGTATATTGATACAAATATATTGGTCCACATTTCTGTTTAACCAATTCATCAGTCTGTGCTTATTTTTTATAAAAAATATACTGGTGTTGGTCCAGTAAATTCCATAGTTAAAAGTTTTGATTCTGGGTGAGTTCATTTTTTACTAATTAGATCCCCCGACTCTTCTGCCTCTTCAATGTCTAGAAAACTATTTTGAGTCATTACCCTTTAGGAATACAGACAAGTTGTGGTTCTCTAGAAGTAAATATATTTCTGCTGTGGTATATCTTATCATCTCTTATCCTTTTATTTTTTATTTATGCATTCATCGAACAACAAGTTCTATTATAGCATCCTTAACTGTTACGCCATTGTATGGACTTCTTACTGATAATATTGTTCAGGTATTCATAAATGATACATCTTTTATAAAAAAATAATGTGTCTGCATCAGTGTGCCCCCTTTCAAAGCAGCATCAGCTCAATGGTGAATACACTGGAATGCCAAAGCAGGGAGACTTGTGGGCGAAACCTCCCTCCTCCCAACAAAATTAATTGGGTGCTAGATCAGTAATGTCTCATGCCTTCTTGTGTTGAAAAAATATCTACTGACTTTACATACAGTATAACAGAAAAAGTCACCTTTATTATGCTTTGCAGAAAAAATGACTAAACACATTGCTTCTTACTTTCTTTGTCATAGTTTTGATACATACATATGCAGTTCTGCATCTGACTTTGTATCTCCTCACAGGATTTTGTATGTATTTCAGACATCATTTAAAGGATTTCGACTGTACCTTGGTTTGAAGTACATGACATGATGAAAGAGGATGTGCATGTTTATTTTATCTTGGTCTTATTTACCTGGAAATCCTCAATGCTTTGGCCTCAATAAACAGAATAGTGATCAGTATGAGAACATAAAAATAAACCTATGAACATTTAAATTAGTTTTGCCATAAAACCTATTCAGACATTGTGGATGTGTCATTATTCTTGCTGCAGGAAAAGCAACCTACCAGTAGATCAAATGGATAAGAAGTAATGCATTTCAAGTGTATTCAAAATAGATTGGTAGCGACACAAGATTTGTTAAACCAATTCTGCATATTAGTGACTGTGATGGGGTTGATCAATGCCACAATTCAACAAACCTAGTTATCTCTGACATTTGGACAGCTACGACAAACAGAAACCTTATGGTCCATGTATGAACAGGACAATGGATGTGTTTTAAAGGTTATCTGGATTGAAGCTCATAAAACATTGATCCTGAGGTTGATGCTAACTATTTTAAGGAAGCTATGAAAGAACACAAGGGTTGCCCGACAACCGGACTGTATTCCTTACATACTGTAGACACCTGCTATTCAGATCTAAAATCATCTACCAGATCTAACATCAGCAACCAAAGAACAGAGAAGGGGTGGGGCTTCTTAAGTAAGCACAGTTTACAGAAAGGGTTGGAATATTTTTCCCTGTTGAAAGAAACTGGATGGTTTACAGGAGATTTCATGGATAAGGCTCTCAATCCATTGTGCTTCATGGATCTTATATGGGTAAGATACATGCAATGTTGTTGTACAGTCTTTGGCATGGATTCTCAAAACTCTCTTGCAGGGCCCCCAAACAGTACAGGTTTCCTTTCTAGCCAAGGTTTTGATTGATGAACTGATCTCTTAATTGAACTCATGAATGCTTTCTTTGATGATGTGTGCAGCTCATTTTGGTCAGGTAGACCAGTGCAGTTATGCAGTTTACATTATAAATCACCATTATATGGAATGTTCGAGCGTGGTAAAAAAAAATGGCTTAAAAACGAAGCTGTGTCACTCTTCTGTGCTTAGTGCTTAGTCTGCTTTGTGTGTAAAACCAATTTTTATGTGCAAAAAATGGGTGATTTTTCTTCCTTGTGATCAGCTTAAAATCTCTGTGTATGCTGTAAGGTTTTTACTTCTTAATTAAACGTTTAAAATACACGAATTTCATAAAAACACACGTTTCGAATAGAAACAATCATATTCTGTTGTCTTCCTGGTATGTAGAACAGATCAGCCCTTTCTTTATGCCCTGTTTTCATTCAGGTAAGGGTCAACTATATACACAATACTGCTGACAGCAGGAAAATTCAAATATTCTTTACTCAGCAGCTTATTAAAAACAGTTCCCATGGTGTTCAAACCGATTTTTTTACACAGAAGACTGACACAGCTTCGCGTTGTGAATCTGTTTTTCTAAGAAAACATGTGTCCATGGGGGAAGGTGGAGTGTCTTTGATTGGAAGACTCTCCCTATTCTACTTTGAAAATACCTGTGAAACTGGTTTAATTCGGCACAGCCAGCACTCCCGCAGAGAGAGAGAGAGAGATGAAAACCACGTAGTGCCAGGTGAAATTTCAAAGAAATGTTTTTGTTAAAAGAAAACTGATGCTGACAGCTGGGTTTGAACACTTGACCTCAAGGTTATAAGTCAATCACTTAACCTATCACGCCACCGTGGCAGTCATATAACTAGTGTATATCAATGGAAAGTCTTATACTACTGTTTGTGCAACAGTGCATGAATATAGTTATACCGTTATTAATTTATTTAGATACGCAAATCCATATTATATTCCCTATTAATCCAATTCTAAAAGTATGCCTCTGTTTAATCCGATAACGAGTGTATTCGCAGAAAAGGTTAAAATGATCAATTTTCACAAAGTATATAAAAGCACAGTAATATGGTCAGAAAGAGCATATAAAAACATTTCCGAAATAACCACATGTAAGACTTTGATGCTTAAAATGTTTAGGGAGAAATGGAATACTGGTGTGTATTTTTTCTTTAAACTACCAAGTCCAGCAATATACAGTTTACATAATATGTTTATGTTCCTAAATAAGTATCGTTTATGACCTTCAGATGCGTTATGGTCCTCTTCTTTTTATGCTCAGCTACTAAAATTTCCCTTTAGTAGTAAAACTCATATAAATATTCAATACTAAGCGGATTAAAACGTGCACAGTAAAGAAATTAAATGATTAAATCTTTCCACTAACGACCAATACACCACGAGTGCCCCTGTCGGTCATTTTGGCCAGCCACTCACATACCACGGTACGGCGCAGTGGCGCATACGTAGTTGCCCGCGGTACGGGTTTTTACCGCAAACTTTGAATGGCTGTATCTGTACATAAGAGCATGTATGAAAATGTATTCCAAACTTTGAATCATCATACTGATCACTATTCAATTATTTGTAGCTAATCTCCAGGTTACTAAGACCAAGTTAAAATAAACATGTGCATCCTCTTCCATTATGTAATGTACTTGACACCAAGGTACAATCATATGAAAGCCTGTTTCCGCCAGGGAGTGAAAAATAACGCGCTATGGTATCTCGCAATTGCGACTTAGTATCTCAGAATTCCAACTTAGTATCTTGCAATTGCGACTTTTTATCTCACATTTGCGACTTCGAAATAGCCCTCATTTCATTGTCTGTCCTTTTGTTATTGTAACGGATTCAGGTTCTAGGGCTTGTGCCCTCGCCGCTCCCACCCTAGTTTGTGCCTCACTACATTGGCTCGAACCCAGGTCTTGCCAGCTGAGTTAAGAACACTTTCTTTAGCCCAGGCAGCCAGCATCCCTGTTATGTGCAGGGGAGGGCGGTGCCGTCACCACACTGCAACCAGATCGTACAACCTGTATGTTGGCCGTTCAGTTACATTATATTGATAAATCGTACAAGATCATAGGATCTATAGGCTGAAAGACTTGTCTTGTACAGTGCCCTGATAAAAATCAAATTAATTACACTAGTTCCACTAGAGCCCATTTCCGTCAATGAGGCTTCCATAGTACCCGGATAGAATAGTGGACGGTGGGCTTTTTAAAAAAGTTTTTATTTAAACACCAGAAATACAAAAACGGAGACAAAATATGAAAAAAAGATACAGAAATAGACACTTCACATCCAGAGGAATTCACAGTTATAAAAGCTGAAATTTATACTTTTTACATATTTCCATTGTATGTCCTTTTTTACTTAAAAAAGAAGGTCTTTTTTAGCTCAGCTGGCAAAACCTGGGTTCGAGCCAATGCAGTGAGGCACAAACTAGGGTGGGAGCGGCGAGGGGCACAAGCCCTAGAAGCCGAATCCGTTACAATAACAAAAGGACAGACAATGAAATGTGGGCTATTTCGAAGTCACAATTGTGAGATATAAAGTCGTAATTCTGAGTTTTTAAGTCGTAATTCTGAGTTTTCAAGTCGTAATTCTAAATTTTTAAGTCGAAACTCTGAGATATGAAGTTGCAATTCTGAGTTTTCAAGTCGCAATTCTGAGTTTTTAAGTCGCAATTCTGAGATACTAAGTCACAATTGTGAGATACCATAGTGCGTTTTTTTTTTACTCCCTGGCGGAAAAGGGCTTCCATACAATCAAAATCATTTAAATGGTGTCTGAAATACACACAAAATCCTGTGTAGGAGATACAAAGTCATATGCGGGAGACAAAAACTCCTAATTAGGAGATAAAAAGTCCTATGTACAGTATGATTATTTTTTCATGTAGTACACGATGCTGCCATAGGTTTAGCAGAAGTTGCTGCAACATACTTTCATCTTTAAATTGTAGCATAATTCAGAATTCAGCAGCAAATTCATTTTTTTTGTTTCCAAAAACTGTTTCATTGTTCAGTTATACATACACTTGGTTAGTATCATTCTCAGAATATTATAATTAAAATAATTCAGATTTTCAGATCCTAAATTAATAGTATTTGTGAATTACTGAATAGGTACTGTGGTGCTAGTTCTCTAGGCCAGATTCATTTACATTATCTAAGATATAATTAACTGTACTTGGGCATTCTCTGATCAAGTAATATTACTCAGATTATAATATTATCATTCGAAACTGTTGCACTATTGAACTGGAATAGTTTTCATAAAAGTAAAAACTATAAACTATATACATGTATCTTACCCCTATTTTTTTTTGGTTAAAAACAAAGTAAAGCTATTAAAAAACAATGTCTTCAGCACACCTGAAGAAGGCTCCACGGCCGAAACGTTGTGTTCTCTTTCTTCTTTTTTTCAGCATGGAATAAACCTATTACTTGTTCCTTTGCAGCCTACGCATGCTGACGCAGCTACCCACCCAATGTAAAATATAGATAAAATAATGTTGACAGTCAAATTATCTGCTTCTGCTTTTTAATAATATTGTTTGAACATTATATTCCTTATCATGTGACCACCAGCTGCAATCTTTGAGATTATAAATATACAGCAGCATATTACTCAGAAATATTAAGATGATCCCAGTCATTAGAGCAGATGGTATCTTTGAACCAGTCTGATATTGACTGAACCAGTTTCTTGCTATTTCAGCTGGAGCTGAAACAGAGTAAAATAACCCCACAATACTGTTCACCTGCCTGAGAACATTATTGTTCATTCTTCTCTTTTAGGTGCAGAAATAGACAATTTACATTAAGTGCAATGTAGGTAAGCTAATACTATTGTAGTTACACAGATAAATGACCCTGTGCATTTTCCAAATGATAATCAACATCTTTTTTTTTCTGCATACATTGTATTCTTATTTACTGTATTCACAAAACTGTGATTTCTACATTTGGATGAGTCTTTCATAGTATACTACACATAATACCTTGTCTATCTGCAGAAACATTGTTATCTGAACAAACACGTAATTGGAGCTACGTTCACATAATAAGACAGAGTTAAGCGTGTTGTTGGGAACCACCTGCTGAAGCCCCTTTAAGGGGGGATTCTGACTTAGAAGCATTCAGTCATAATCCAACAGAAGGTAGTTTTGCACCACTTGCTCCTCAGTCAAGCACACACACCAAATATCTGAACCTGTAGTGATGATGTGATGTAACTGGAAGTGATGATGGCAATAGAAAGAAAAACTGCACTCCTAAGATAAGGTGTGTAACAGTGTGAAATAAAACTGTCTGTTCATTTACTGTGTAGATTTGTTGTGTAGTTTATAAGTTTATAAGTAAACTCCTACGAGACTTTACACAGTGGTGAGGAAGATTTAGCATAAAACCACCTGCAACTTGAGCACAATTTCCCACAAAACTAGAAAAGCATAAGTCCAGCAAGCAATGGAGTCATGACATGGATCAAACACGTGGTTTAGTATGTTGATACACAGCTGCCTTTCCTTACCTTGAAAAAGCTAGAGCTCTGGATGTCTGTGAACTAAATGAAAAGAAGTTCTATACTTTTCTATCCTTTGTTGGAGTGTATAGCTTATTAAAATATTTAGTTGTGCCTCAGAAACCAGGTGATTAAATGTATGCAGAGTGCACCAAGTCTCTATTGTAACATTAAAAGATACTTCCCTTGTTCACAAAATTATTACACTTTCACAGACGTGACCTGAAAGAAGAAGAATGCATTATATTGTGGCTTTAAAGCAATTTGTGGCACACTGTCAGTTTGGTACTTTTTTGAGTAATGCTTTCCAGAGTAAGCTGGTGTGAAGTTAAACCTGTGGTTCCATACAGAAGAAGCTTTTATTGTGGCAGGATTTGACTTTTCAGATGGTGTACTATATGTCACAACTTTGTAGAATTAAAAGTGAAAATCTCCAAAGATCTCTCACTGAAAACCACTCTGTAGCCCAGCTCTGTGCATAAAGTGTCTCATAGTGCCAGCCTACAAAGAGTTTGCTCTTCATCCATGTCAGTACAAAACAAGTTGGCTATGTTCTTTTCATGAAGAGGGAATGAAAAAGGCCTGGGGAAACAAATAAACAGCTGCTATCTTTGAGGAGAAAAACACAAAGTTATAAATTTAAAAAATATATTTTTGTGTGTTTGAAAGGAGGACATTTCACGCATACAGGTATATGCAGAAAGTGAAGGATGAAAGATTAAGAAAAATTAATAATAATGTAATGAAAGTGATTTAAGATGCAGATTTAAGGGTCTGTGCAGTGCTCACTGAAGAGAAAATGAAACATGAATAAAAGTACAGACAATTCATTTGAAAAAAAGAAGTTGATTCTGGTGTTACTGTTTCAATTGTGCCAGAGACAGTTTATGTGAACTGTTTTGCACTCCTGCCTTTAGAGAAAACCTCTTCACAGTTGAGAAAATATTCATGAGAGAAAAGTGCCTTATTTAAGAAACTCAATGTATCAGTATTATATTGGTTTGGTGTGGTTTTGCTGCTTGCTGTCACCAAAGCCTTTGTTGGGAAAAAAATACTGGGTGCTTTTCACAAAGCACACCTGAAACATTATGATATTGTAGGAGTTTTTTAATTTACTGGGACAATTTACTAATTGTAACAGTAATTCACATGGTGGTTCTTTAGGATTCAATCGTCAGAATTACCACATGGGTTCAAATCAGCAATACCCACATTGGTTCAAATACATGAAATGCATTTATTAATACATACGATTTTGCATATAAAACATATGACAGTCTGCCTGGATAAAGACATGAGATCTCATTGTGAGGGTTACCAAGATACAGAATATATCACAATCACTAAGAGATACAAGACAAGGAATACCCATTTAGTATACTGTTCAGCTATACTATTTTGTTAATCAGTCTCATTACAGATTCTACAATAGATACTCATAGGTAAATGCATTATTTATATAAATTAAATTGATATCAACTTGTGTTGAGATAACAATTGAATTCTCGAGGTTGGTAATGTAGAATATTGAATTTATACTCATCCAGTATATGGATTTGTATCTCCCAGCACGGACAGTGAAGGAACAGCTGACAGGCTCTGTCAAAGCGGTATGGTGTGGCTCAGAGTCATGGGGAGAAAGTGAGAGAGTGTTCTTCTGTCATCTTCGTGCTGGACCATTGTTACTCTCCAGGGACCTGATAGTTAGTGTCGAGCAGGACTACTAGAAGTCTGCGTGGTCAGAGCAAGTCACTCTTTGGGGGGGAGAAACTTAAATTGCTTCTGGCGTAGTAGCTACCTCTAAATAAAAGTATTCAGATGTCGATAAAAGTCCATCAGTATTGCTCTGGTGGTCAGGCTGGTACAACAGTGGTTGCTAGCAGTTCACGAAGTCTTGCTGCAGGCTTCTGTCTTTACGTACGGGCTCTCTCTGGCTCACCACTTTGGAAAAAGTTAAAAGTCCCAACACTCAGACAACAGCACTGGAAGTAACATGATGGTAAGACAGCCAAGTTGCTCAAGCAAGTCTGAAGGAATGCAGGAATGATGGAGGAGCAATCTTGGAGCTCTGTGCAATGCCTTTTAACTGGAGGACATACGGTTGGTGATTGGTCAAGAGGTTGGTGTAATTGTGAGTATGAGGTGATTATAGGGTCATGGTAAACTGTATAGTTGAAAAGGAGAACTACCCACTTCCTACATCAGAGTATATGTTTATAATTTTAGTATAGGAAATGTTTTTCACCAAATTGAACTTGTCCCTTGTCCCACGCATATCAGGTATGCTATTTAATAGCAGTACTTGGAGGTGAATACCCACAAGATATTGTACTGCTAAAATCATTTGCCATATGGTGTCAACTAGTTCCTTACAAAAGCACAGCATAACTAAGCTAGTTTAATTAACTAATGCTATTTTTGTGATGTATACAATTTATGTTGTTCTGGTTTATGTGATTGTGATGCATTCTTTTTGGGGTGAAAGACATCCAACACAATCACATAGGAGCACCAAACAAGTCTCCTTTGCTAATATTAAGTTTGTACTAGTTTGAGCTGTACAATATAGCATTTCTGCTGCGTTCATTTCTAAGATACAATGCACTCATTTTTTCAGGGATTGATGACACTCAGCCCTTGAAGTTAGCCCTACTACAAACAGCAACTCCCAACCATTTGCGCTATATTTGTACTGTTTTTTTATGCTAAAAGTAGCATTTGTGATGCTTTAGTTTCTGAGATATTAGGTGGACAGACTTCTAAAACTACTTTTACTAATTTATCATTTGTTGATACCTTTTACCATAATTTTAACATTATATAATCTTTCAGATGGGGTGAAGTCTTATTTAAAATTCTCCATCTTTCAGTAATGTATTTACATTTTGCCAACTTTTGTGTTTAAAATAACCCAATTATTTTTTTATTATGTCATGAAATCTGGAATGCTTTAATATATACTCTAAAATACATTTGTGTTTCATATGAAGTGTGCCTCAAAGTAGTAGTGAGCACCAATATGTTACAAGACGGACATTATTATAGATATATTTGACAGGAAGGTAACAGCTCTGTGATTAATTATGTATCCTTATTCCACATAATTTCACTTCATTTCAGAATGCTGTGCTCTACAAGAACTAAGTGGGTAGCAAGTTAATGGCACTGGTATTTGTTCTGTGCTGCCAGGTATTCTCTGATGAAAGTATAGATGATACAAGTACTGCAGGACTGTTAAGGTAAAAAAAAAATCAATATACATATGCAAACAAAGTACACTCATATATAATTTAAAGTCTAAAATTATATATAATAACTTCAACAATTCTTATGTTGACATAAACATCTGCTATACCCAAGAAAACTATTTGTTTGTCATTGTTAAAATAGATACAGCCAAATCAGTTCGTAGTAGTGCCAGTACCAGGACAGACATATACTCCAACAGTCTGATACTATTCTATGTTTAAGTATTAAACAGTGCACAAAATACTATAATTAACCACTGCTCTATTAAACTACGAATTTGCATTAACTAAACACAAACTAATAATTTAATAATAACAAGTAAAGGTTTATTCCGAGCTGAAAAGACAGAGTGTTTTGGTTGTTGAGCTTTCTTCAGGTGTGTTCCTTGGCAGCCTACGCATGAAGATACAGTTACCTACTTGAATTTATTTAAATGTTAAACAATATTCAGATCAACACTTTGCATTAAAGTCTAGTTTGTCAAAATTATTGATTGTTTAAGTCAATGTCAAAAACAAGAGAATGGTAAAGACATGGTTTATCTATAAGGCTAGACTGATGGGAAAAACAGAAGTTTTATGTGTATTTTTTAATATACACACCCAATGAATGTAAAACAAGAAGATATATACTTTATAAATGTTCTACAAACTGTGAAGACACAGGGATCGAAGCATACTTATAATACTCATCTATAGAGCTGAAGTGATTTCATTCTCCTGATCTCTAAAATTGGTGGTGTTATTAACACAAACAAATATTAAAACATATTTTAAAACACATAGTTTGAAAATAAAAATAAGAAATAAATCTATACTTATGTGTGTTGCAAGGTACCCAGCTATTTATGTCATAGAGTGCAAGAAGAAGCGATAAAAACTCAGTCAGAGGGAACATTATTTTTTTGTTTCAGAAAATAAGCCACTTCTCTTTTTTAATGCCCAGCAGGTGAAAATATTGAACTGCAGTGCAAAAAACTTCATTTTGAATGACTACAAAGTTTGATTTAACCGTGTTTTAAAGCATTGTGAGGGCAAATCATTCTGGTAGATCAATGATGCTGTACAAATCACTTGATTTGGTCTCACTCCTAGTTTAAAATTTAGACAACTTAATAGAATTAATGAAAATCTATCTTTAATGAGAAGTACTCTTTTTCTAATTACTTTTTTAAAAGGAAGACAAAAATGCAATTGTAATTTAGATTTTAAAAAACAAGTAAATGAAACCGGAAGGCCTATATATTCTAAACATTGATTAAATTTCTTTGTAAATATAAAGTTTACTGGGCATCAGGTAGCAGTCATTCTTCAACCCTTTTTCTAACTGCATCTTCCAATTCAGGGTCATGGGGGGAGCTGAAATCTGGCAACAATCAATGAAAAATAATTATTAATATATCCCAAACTCCCACAAAATATAACTACAGCACTTTTATGTTACAGATCAACGTATGTTGTGAAATGTATTCTGAAAACAAAAATGCTATCATTTTTCAACATTCACAATTTTATTTTCTTTAAATTCTTACAAGTATTAAAAGAAGTGAGAAAACGACTGCATTTTTTTCACTGTTGCACAGTGTAATTCACAAGTCAAATTTGAAATTGTCACTAAAGTTTATTATATTATTATAATAATTATATATTATTATATCCTGCCTCTGAATTTTAACTGGATATACACTATTAAAGGTGTTTGAATTAGGCATATTAATTGAATATATTACATGAAACCTTGATAGATATTTTAAACTTTATTATAAAAATTACTAATATCATTGTATACTGTATGTATCTTAATTTAATTATAAAGAATTAATTGATTACAAATACTTCTTTTCTTTCATTAAATTAAAAGATTCTTGTCATTTTAAAATTCCTTTTACAGTCCTCTGGAGCCTTACCATTTTAAAAGCACAGTGCACTTACTTGGTGCATTTAAGAAATAATGAATATCTGTTCTTACTTATGGGTATTTCCAAATAAGATTAATTTTTTTTTATCCTTATTCTCCGTTTCATATACATGATTTATAATGTCAACAACATTAAATGCTTAAAGTATATATATATGTTTTAAAATATAATTAGTAAAATCATATTACCATTCTATTTTTGTCAGTACATTATATTTTGTCATTCAGAAAATAATATGTCTATATCCATGTATTGCATCAACAAAAATTAGAACTTTTAATTTTAGTTGTTTAGTTGTTTTGAACATGGTCAATGATAAAGGTAAATCAAATGAAGTGTGAAAATAATGATTTAACACATAAAAAACAGAAATCCCCAAAAAATCAGAAATCGTCCCTGACAATGATGATGTCTAAATGGTACTGAGATTGACAGTAAAACTGGTTTAGTACAGTCCCCATTTAATAATTGCATCTCCAGCCTTTTCGAAACTGGGTCTTGCTCTAATCTGAATTCTGAAATTGCCAGACTCTTCTACCTTCTTTTTTTCTTAAGCAGACCGAAATTGTATATTTCATGTTTCAAATAAAGCAGATGTCTGAAATGAGTTTATTAAGCAGAAATGACCTGTGTGTGATTCACACTGAAGTACAGGCACTCTGTTAGAAAGAAAACAACTGCTGCATTCCTTCAACCAGTACTACCTCAATTCAATATGTGAAATGAAGAGGTGGCAGCCAGAGCAATGAGATGACAAATGCCATTTCGCTTAATGATAGAGGAACCAAGGGAAGAAGATTGAATGTGGTATTGCCCTTCTGGGAAGTGGAAAAGCAGAAATGTGAAAGTGATCAAGAGATGACTCATTTGAAGTACAAGTGAAGAAATGTGTAGAATCATACGTGTAGATATAGATCTGGTTGAACAGTAACTTAAAAGGAAATAGTTTAATATATTCCTACTTTATGAGGAGATAAACATTCATTAAAGTGACTCTAAAGCTAGTAAATGTACTCAAACTTCAGTGAAAACACACATAAATACATTTTGTACATTTGGAGTTAACTGTTCCAGCAGTTAATTGTGGATGTCATGTGGCCATTTCATGAAGGAAGGTACTGTATCAGCTTCAACAAAAAGGGTGAATAGCTTGTCCCACACTCCCACAAGACTTTGGGTAAAAAATAGCTTCCTCTTCACAGTATTAAATGTACAGTACACTTCCATATACAGAAGTTTTCATATGTGTCTCCTGAGAACTATGCTTTTCTACAAGCCATACATTTCTTATGCAGAACAATTGATGAGTTTTGATCATTAAAAATATAGATTTTGTACCCATCTTTACTCTATTAACTTATATTGGGACTGTCTAATCCAAAAGCTGCTCTGAGCCCTACTTTTCACAGTGCTTTATCATTTAGGATACAGTGCAATTAAAAGTATTTAGGCCCTTGTATAATTTTAACATTTTTTGCCTTAAAGATTGCAGTTATGACACTTCAAACAAACAAATAATATTTGTTATTCACAAATTAAAAACAAAAAACAAAATAAAGATTTAAATCATATGAAAAGATTATTCATATGAAAGAACCACGTAAAAGCCATGATTTTATAAATATTCAAATCCTTTGCTGTGGCAAACCTAAACTAAATTAATTTAGGCACACAAAATTACCTTGATGAGCCACATAATTAGCTGTGTAGCCTACTTGTCTAAGTAGGATATTAGCAGTTCTCATTATTTTAGAATAAAAATAAAAAGGTCCCTTGGTAAGGTAGTGAATTTTAAGCAAAGAGTGTACATTGAAGACTGTGAAGCTGTTAAAGCAAGTTGGGAATAAAGTCATTGGGAAAGCACAGATACAGAGAAGTTTACAAAAAATACTGAAAAAATACTGAAGTCTTTAAATTTGTTGTGAGAACAGTCTACCCTGTCATCAAGAAATGGATGGGGCATCATATCAACCAGACACAGCTTAGATCAAGGTGTCCCTTTGGCACCTGCTTGGAAACTGCTACCTTTGGCACAGACCCAACACAGCACATCTCCCAGTTAGCACCGTCCCTACTGTCAAGTATACTGGTAGGAGGACGCTTCATATCAGTAGGGTATCGAAAGCTTGTGAGGACTGCAGTAAAAATAGACAAATAAAAGTAGAGTTCATATCTAGAGGAAATCTGATTCAGTATTCTACAAACTTACAATTGAGGTGAAAATTACCTTTCAGCAGGACAGTGATTCAAAGCACAAGGTCAAAGTTTTACTGGAGCAGCTTATGAATAAGAAAGTAAATGTCCTTGAGTGACCCAGTTGTTGTAACAGACAAATAAGTTCTGGATCCCGAAAGGAAGTTTAAACAGATGAGTTTTATTGCATGCAAGAAACAATAAGACCGACGTATTATTCAAAATACATGTACAAAACTTCCAGTTTATATAGCACTTTTCAGCTGCTTCTGACGTAGTTCATTTGCATGGTAATGGGGAGAGGTCACGGTGTTCAGACAGTTCCCAGACCTTGACTACTCTTAATTGTCAGTTTTAGGTTTCCTTTGTGTGTGTGTGTGGGGGGGTCATTCTTATATCTTTCTTCGCAGTTAAAGTCACTCAAGTCACAAGACAAATTTGAATCCTATTGAGAATGTATGGAAAGACCTAATATCTGCAGTCCTGATAACTGCTGTCCATAAGCAATCCTTAAATAACATGCGAGAGCTTCAGAAAATATGCCAAGAAGAATTGGCATATATAGCAAAATGGTGTGCAGAGTTGGTAGAGACTTACCCAAAATGACCTGCTGCTAAATAAATGCTGTCTAAGGTCTCTTTTTAAACCCTTTTGCCTTTTGGAGGGCATAGGTCATCCACAAATGTTTTCCAGCAGGCCTGATGCTGCACTGTTCCCTCCATCACCCTCCATGATCTTGTTTCTTACAGTTCAACCTCCAGCTGTTTCTTGGGCTTCATATTTCCTTATTCCCCTTTGATTTCAAGTGAGGGCTTGCCTGGTGGTGTTGGTTAATGGTTTCCTCATTGTGTGCCTGATCCAGCCCCATTTTCTGTGTTGAGTCTGTTCTTCAATTTATTCTTGCTTTATATTCTTTATTCATAGTCAAAGGTTCTTCCAACAAATATTCATTTTTCAGATCTGAATACTTATGCAATGAACATATTTCAATTTTTTCTCTTTGGTATTGCTGACATTTACTGTAAATTGTCCTTGCTTTACAACTTTAGTTTGAGTGTTTAGGTTTTGAATAATGTATTTAAGAATCATTATGCAATTTCATAAAATGGAACACCAAAGGATGGGTATGAATCAGTTTTCAAGGCACTTTAATAAATACTAAAAAGAATAGGATCAAGAATAGAAATCTGTTGACATCAAATTTGACCACTTTTGCCACAAAGGAACAAGACAATACATTTTCTTTCAGTTAGATTAGATTTGAACAATATTACAACAATTCCAGTAGCACCATCAACTCTCTATAATCTATTTAGCATCAACAGTAAATCACAAGTAACTGTAGCAGCAGCTCTTTAAGTACTATGCTTCAACCTGAAGCCACTGAAATGGTTCACAGGGCTTATTTGCAAATTAGCTATACTGTATAAAATAATCACATTTTTGCCCAAAATTAAAATAGATACTGGCAAAATACAAAGTAGGCTGAATCCCAAGTTCTGCTTCTTAAAAAGAGGAAATAATACTGCCAAGGGACCAGATCCAGGTCTTAATAATTCATTGTCAATACAGATGCAGCCATTCAAAATGCGCGGGCGATACCGCATTATTTTCCGGTACGCTGTACGCAGTCTACCGCAAGTTACCGGTAAATACCGCAAGTTACCGGTAAATACCGCTAGCAAAATAATAGTATCCGGAATTTCCACAAGGTGGAGCTAATAAAGCTCAACCTCTCATGTTTGAGCTGTAGCCATCAAAGTCTTTAACGAAGATATTACTAATAGTATTAATAATAAATGACCTTGGACAAGCTTTAAACTCAAAGTATTGCCCTGGTCCACATTCTTTTTTTCATTGACCATCTTTGTAAAAGTAACACCACAGCATTTCGCGATCATGCATTTTTTTCCAATCATGCAAAGTACAGTAATTTTTGAGAATCGATTCACCATGCCTTACACATGCTCATAAAAGAGATTGATTTAGGAACATAAACATATTACCGTATGCAAACTGTACTGTATACAGTATGTATATGTATATTTAATGTCTTAACTGTGCCCGTTTAAGTATTGAATATTTATATGGAATTTTACCACTGAAGGGAAATCTTAGTGCCTGAGCTAAAAAAGAATAGGAGCATACTGCAACGCGTGTGAAGGCCATAAACGATATTAATTTTGGAACATAAACATACAGTATATGGCCGGTCTCGGTACTTTAAAGAAAACATACACGAAACATGGTTTCATTATGACCAGAATCGGTCTTGAGATATTTTTAACTTGATTTACAATATTTGAGAGGTATGTCTTGACACCGATACTACGTAAGTACTGCTCACGTACTGTATATGTTTCTAGGTTTATATTATGCATTTCATACGGTCAAATTACTTTTGAGCTACTGATAAGAAGCGCGAAACGGTATGCCCAGGGCGTTTTAGTTTTGTTTTGTGCGGGGACTGCTTTAACTATATCGCCGTGGATTGATTAGAGATATCAAGTACATACAAGTCATTTTTTAAATGTTGTAGTTCGTCTTGTAAAAATGTTACGAGAACATCATCTGTCAACAATTACACAGGTTCTGTTTCCATATTGCGGATTTTGGTTACGTAATATTATTTTCTAGATTTCACGTTGTGAATATATGATTTGGGCAAACAGAGCCGCAAAGAAGTACATTATGGGTTGTTGTTTTTTTTTGCAGTTTTATCTAGAACAAGCGATGCTTAAACCTTTGTCTGATTCTTGTGAAACTATCCACATGACAGTTACCTACAGTAGGAGTTTACTTCAGTGATGTCACTGATGGGATGTTTCTAAAAATCCATCCTCTGTAAAACGTCTTCTCTAGTTGTCCTGCATATGTATTCGCTAATGAAGCTGTGTGTTCTGAGCCTGGATCTCTACATTTCTGTATGAACCAGCTTAGAGGGCTAAAGACAGCTTGTGTTTAAATTGAGTGTAAGGTAATTTATGCTTCTAAAGTCATGGTCAGTATTTATTATTGTACTGTGCTGTAAACTTGTTCTGTGCCTAGTCACATTATTTTATAGCGTTTTTATAGCGTTATCAAATCTGGTGGCGCTGTGTGTTAGTTTCCTGACTCCCATGTCACATGGTCTGTGATTGAATCCCATGGAACTACTGTACAGTATGACTTTATTTTTTAACAAACATTTCTTTGAAAAAATGAAACGTTTCCCTTGGTCAGAGATTAAATAAAACCTCACTCGCACCAAACAAATTTATATTTCTAAATATCACAACATGATCGAATTTAAGTCTTTTTAATAACAATGAATAGTCACCTATGCGTTACAAAATAAACATTTATATTGATTTGAATCGCGTTTTGATTTAAATCGTAAACGCGTGTTTAAATATATGTGTTTAAAGGCGATATGCTGTATAAAAGCGCTGATTCTTATGGAGTGTGTTCCGCCGGGGATTCAAAAAAATTATTTTTTTTAATCGCGTATCTAAGGAAAATTGCAGTATAACTTTGTTCATGCACAAACAGTGGCATGTTACATTATAATTTGGGTGTCTCCTCTTGCCAGAAAGCTCTAAATTGCATTAAACTGCGACACTGATCATTCATCTCTAAATAAACTTTATTTTATATAGCGTTTTAGGTGATTAGGTAATTAGATTGCTCATAAACCTAATTGCTTTTTCTACATAAACACAGCGTGATTGCTCTCTGAAAATGCTTTTCCTTTATATTTAGGCTCAGAATTCAACTATAGATCGTATTATTATAAACTTTCTTGGAAAAATGTATTTTATGTAAACCATGTTTGCTATTAATTCATTTAGGGCTAAAATACGTTCATTGTCTTCCAATCGAGTCGAGTTGACATTGGAAGCTTGCCACACCCGGACTGTTAAACCAACGCATTAGCACGTCAAAGCCCATTGAGGGTATTGAGCCAGTATTGGCTTTAGTATTAGCCATACAGAACATTAAAGTGCCCCTTTTCCATTCAGCGGGTGCCTGAGCCGCTGTGTCCTATCTTCTGACAGTCGCCGTTGTGAATGTCTGTAGAGTGTATCTTATTTTTAGTACTATATTTTTGTATTATATTCCCTATTAATCAAACTCTAAGAGTATGTATCGGCTTGTCCCCTCCTCCCGCCCCTCTCTGTGTACAGTGGAGCCTCCTGTCCAGCCAGCACATGTCCACAGACATTCACAACAGCGATATATCATAAAACGTTTGCACATATAGTTAAATTATTAGTTGTTTTTCAGGAAGTTAAAAAAAACACTTGAATTACTTATCCAGTCTCTCGAAATAAAGTTATTTTTCAAGCAATACAACAAACCTCGGGCAATGTGTTTTTTTTAATCCAACATTGACAGCCACATCTTAAATCTTGTCAGTCAGGTCTTTTTTTCTCTATTTGAATTGTGGTTTACACATCGCACGACTTTAAAAGCTAGAAAGACAGGTTTCGATTCACATTAGCTGGCGAGCCTTTTTAACAAAAAAACTAATAATACTGTAACATGACACTGTTTGTTCATGAACAAAGTTATACTGAGATTTCCTTAGATAAGCGATTAAAAAAAAAAATTAAAAAAATTTGAATCCCCGGCGGAACACATTCCATAAGAATCAGCGCTTTTACAGTATATATCGCCTTTAAAGGTGGCTTCTCAAAACGCTTTACAGGATAAAAACAACAAGAACAGCAACAACAACAATATTGTATTTCATTGCACTTTGAAAACCAAGTAATAACTTAACTACAGATGCAGCCATTCAAAATGCACGGGTGATACCGCATTATTTTGCGGTACGCTGTACGCAGTCTACCGCAAGCTACCGGTAAATACCGCGAGTTACCGTAAATTCTCCTATAATACGACAAGCAAAATAATAGTATCCGGAATTTCCGCAAGGTGGAGCTAATAAAGCTCAACCTCTCATGTTTGAGCTGTGGCCATCAAAGTCTTTAACGAAGATATTACTAATAGTATTAATAATGAATGACCTTGGACAAGCTGTAAGTGTAAACTCAAAGTATTGCCCTGGTCAACATTCTTTTTTTCATTGACCGTCTTTGTAAAAGTAACACCACAGCATTTCGCAATCACGCATTTGTTTCCAATCATGCAAAGTACAGTGATTCACCATGCCTTTCACATGCTCATAAAAGAGATTGATTTAGGAACATAAACATATTACCGTATGCAAACTGTACTGTATACAGTATGTATATGTATATTTAATGTCTTAACTGTGCCCGTTTAAGTATTGAATATTCATATCTAATTTTACCACTGAAGGGAAATCTTAGTAGCTGAGCATAAAAAGAATAGGAGCATACTGCAACGCGTGTGAAGGCCATAAACGATATTAATTTTGGAACATAAACATACAGTATATGGCTGGTCTTGGTACTTTAAAGAAAACATACACGAAACATGGTTTCATTATGACCAGAATCGGTCTTGAGATATTTTTAACTTGATTTACAGTATTTGAGAGGTATGTCTTAACACCGATACTACAGTGCTTAAGTACTGCTCACGTATATGTTTCTAGGTTTATATTATGCATTTCATACGGTCAAATTACTTTTGAGCAACTAATAAGAAGCGCGAAACGGTATGCGTTTTAGTTTCGTTTTGCGCTGGGACCCGTGGATTGATTAGAGATATCAAGTACATACAAGTCATTTTTTAAATGTTGTAGTTCGTCTTGAAAAAATGTTACGAGTACATCATCTATCAACAATTACACAGGTTCTGTTTCCATATTGCGGATTTTTGTTACGTAATATTATTTTCTAGATTTCACGTTGTGAATATATGATTTGGGCAAACAGAGCTGCAAAGAAGTACATTATGGGTTGTTGTTTTTTTTTTTGCAGTTTTATCTAGAACAAGCGATGCTTAAACCTTTGTCTGATTCTTGTGAAACTATCCACACGACAGTTACAGTACCTAGGAGTTGACTTCAGTGATGTCACTGATGGGATGTTTCTAAAAATCCATCCTCTGTAAAACGTCTTCTCTAGTTGTCCTGCATATGTATTCGCTAATGAAGCTGTGTGTTCTGAGCCTGGATCTCTACATTTCTGTATGAACCAGCTTAGAGGGCTAAAGACAGCTTGTGTTTAAATTGAGTGTAAGGCAATTTATGCTTCTAAAGTCATGGTCAGTATTTACTATTGTACTGTGCTGTAAACTTGTTCTGTGCCAAGTCACATTATTTTATAGCGTTTTTATAGCGTTATCAAATCCGGTGGCGCTGTGTGTTAGTTTCCTGACTCCCATGTCACATGGTCTGTGATTGAAACCTGTAATACCGGTTTAATTCGTCACAGCCAGCACTCCGGTTGTAAAGTAGAAGCAGGCGAGATTTCCAGCGAAAGACACCTCCCCCTTCTTCAGGTGTGAGGGTCTTCTGCTCAGAATGAAACGCTAAAATGTAATGTAGGCTCTGAATGGGTTCAATTATGATTTGGGCTTGATTAAGGTCGCTGCCTTTCATCTAAAACCCTACTTGAATCCTTCTAAACTAAAAATCAGTGTTAGTGAGTTCTAAATAAAGAGGTATCCAGGTAACAGTGAAACGGGCGGACAGTCTGGGGAGATCGCCCGTTTTCCATGTAAATAGTTCCCTGGTTCCGCACCCCTTGGTGTTTCTCTCGCTCTCTCTCGGGTCACCTGATCATTAGCTCGAAAGATTTGAGTGCTTTGTGTATATTCTAATGGTAGTGGGGGCAGGGTGTGTGGGAACAGGTTTGGTTGAAATTGCATTGGAGATCTATGTTCTTCACACCTGAAACATTTTCTCTGAAAGCATTTTCTTCGCAGTTTAACCGATCTTGTTACAGCATGTTACAGTTTACTATTATTAACCATATTAATTTTAAGTGCTTAATGTAAAATCTTGTAAAAATATATTTTCATTGTTCAAATATACATTAAGTCTGACTATCATATAATAAGTTAAATACAAAACTAAAGAAAAAATAGGGTTAAATATAATTCAAATTATTTTGCTAACAATGTTAACTGTTTATGAATAATAAAATGTATTAACTAAGGAGTAGGATGGCACAGTTGTTAGTATGTTTTTTGTTTTGTTTCTTTTTCATAAATACAACAGTAGTACCTGATGTCTCAGTGGCATTCAAAATTAAATTATGCATGCAAACCTGTGAACTAGAAAGATAACTAAGATATCCATCCATTATATTCCATAATATCCATGAAATATATGGCGCTGAAATATGTGTGACGCAGTGGTGGCCTGACACGGTGAGGTGCCCTGGCAGCTGTATGATGCAGTGGTGGCCTGGCACGGTGAGGTGCGCTTGCAGCTATGTGACGCAGTGGTGGCCTGGCATGGTGAGGTGCGCTGGCAGCTGTGTGATGCAGTGGTGGTCGGGTATGTAGAGGTGCACTGGCAGCTGTGTGTTGTGACGCAGTGGTGGCCTGGCACGGTGAGGTGCGCTGACAGCTGTGTGGTGTGGCGCAGTTGTGGCCTGGCACGGTGAAGTGCGCTGGCAGCTGTGTGATGCAGTGGTGGCCGGGCACGGTGAGGTGCGCTGGCAGGTGGGTGATGCAGTGGTGGCCTGGCACCGTGAGGTGCGCTGGCAGCTGTGTGGTGTGACGCAGTGGTGGCCTGGCACGGTGAAGTGCGCTGGCAGCTGTGTGGTGTGACGCAGTGGTGGCCTGGCACGGTGAAGTGCGCTGGCAGCTGTGTGGTGTGACGCAGTGGTGGCCTGGCACGGTGAGGTGCGCTGGCAGCTGTGTGATGCAGTGGTGGCCTGGCACGGTGAGGTGCGCTGGCAGCTGGGTGATGCAGTGGTGGCCTGGCACGGTGAGGTGCGCTGGCAGCTGTGTGGTGTGACGCAGTGGTGGAAATGTTCACCATGTTTCACCATGCTGAAAATGTTTGTACCAGACTTTTTTGAGGCCTGTTTAATTGTGTCTGAAGTCTGATGTTGTAAATTTTATTGTTAAAAAGATCCATGAAAATGTCACTACTAAAGTTAGCTGGTACTGTTGGTATTGTAAGTGGCAAGTAGAGCTCATATTTTAGATTTTGTGTAGTTGCTAGCGTTGAACTGTGTGTTGGATGCACATGAATATATTCATTATATGCCAGCGCACCTCACCGTGCCAGGCCACCACTGCGTCACAACACACAGCTGCCAGTGCACCTCTACATACCCGACCACCACTGCATCACACAGCTGCCAGCGCACCTCACCGTGCCAGGCCACCACTGCGTCACATAGCTGCAAGTGCACCTCACCGTGCCAGGCCACCACTGCATCATACAGCTGCCAGGGCACCTCACCGTGTCAGGCCACCACTGCGTAACACCACATAGCTGCCAGCGCACCTCACCATGCCAGGCCATCACTGAGTCAGAGATTAAATAAAACCTCACTCGCACCAAACAAATTTATATTTCTAAATATCACAACATGATCGAATTTAAGTCATTTTAATAACAATGAATAGTCACCTAGGCGTTACAATATAAACATTTATATTGATTTAAATAACGTTTTGATTTAAATCGCAAATGCGGGTTTAAATATATGTGTTTTTTGATTCACAATCAGACAAATGCAACATAAATTGATATCTTTGTCTTCTAAGTATCTTAATAAACTTTCAGCATAGCTTTCTCCCCGTTTAGATTTATTTTGGGATCAAACGTGGAAAGATTAGATTGTAATCGTTTTTATTTTTTAAATACATTTTAGAAAAGTGTAATCTATACTAAAAAGCTGTACACCACCTGCTAAAGATGCAGCCATTCAAAATGAGTGAGGTATTTCGCGGCATACCCCGGTGGGCGTGTCGCAGTATCACGCGGTATGACGCAGTTAACGTGGTGTCACGTGGTTAACTATCCGGCGTCGCCTTGTAAAACCGCCAGGGGGAGCTTAACCTCTCATGTACAGCATTTGAGCCTTTAATTTTGAACTGTGTATTACAGCATGTTAATCATCAGTCATTAAAATGTTGGTATATTTTATGAAAGCAAGATTGCTCAGTTGGACAAAAGTACACAACCTACCTTTATCAGAAATATTTATGCATCAAAGCCTTTACTGAAGATATTACTAATAGTATTAATAATGGATGACTTTGGACAAGCTGTATACTCAAAGTATAATTTATTTAGCACATTTGTACAAGCACTTGGAATCTGTCCAAGCCATACTTTGTCAGGCATTTTGTTTTACTTCAACGGGCATAAAAACTTCCTTGGTTTTAACAGGGCGTTTCATAATTTCTAACTACGAAAATGATTTAAAATGCGACACCTATCATTCAACTAGAGCTTAAAATATCACAAGGATCCTCAAGAGCACAGCAAAGAGTGTATTAAAAGACACTTGTATTTATCAACGCTTTCTTTTCCGTATACCAGATTTTATGGAACCACTTCAGAGGGGTGTCAGCCAGTCAGATTCCAGGAATCGGCACTTTAAAGGAAAAATACACACCGGTATTCCATTTCTCCCTAACGATTTTAAGCATCGAAGTATTTAACTAGCATGTGAAATAGCGTGTGAAAAAGTGGTAGTTCTAAGCTTTTCTGCTAATATAATATGGAATCGCGTATCTAAAGAATTTAATAACGGTATTCGTGTGCTGCGACAGGGCTGTGTAGGGCTGTTTCGCCTGCCTGTTCATGCGAGCTGTCTTGTAGCCGACTGGTCTAGGTGCGTGACTATCAGCTGGCAGGTTGTGTGTTCGAATCCAGCTGGTGCTAGACTTTTCTTTTAACAAACAGTTCTTCGAAAAAATAGAATAGCGATATTATGGACAATCAATTGACTTTTATATTTCAAAATATCGCAACATGATCGATATTTGCGATATTTTGAACATATCTTCCCTTCTGACAGTGGTTCCTGCTTCTATTGTGTGTGTGTGTGCAACAGAGTAAATTTTTATAGAGAAATGGAGGCTGGACAGTATGCGTTACAATATAAACATTTATATTGATTTAAATCGTGTTCTGATTTAAATCGCAAACGCGTGTTTAATTATATGTGTTTTTAATCATAATCAGGCTAATGCAACATAAATTGATACAGTATCTTTGTCTTCTAAGTATCTTAATAAACTTTCAGCATAGCTTTCTACCCGTCAAGATTTATATTTCTTGGGATTTTGGGATCAAATGTGGAAGGATTAGATTATAATCGTTTTTATTTGTCAAATACGTGATTGTATTTCTGAATGTTATGTGACACCTACAGTAGTTCACTGCTTTAAATACATCGAATTAAGAAAGTTATGTGTAGCACTTTAGAACTTTTTTCTGAACCAGGGAAAATCTGATCATGTTTCTCTATAACAATAATAAAAAACTTTATTTTACATATCGCCTTTAAAAGTGGCATCTCAAAGCAATACAGTAGATCGAAAAACAGTTAAAAGGGACCAAATTAAATACCAGACAATCGCAAACGCGTTTTCAATAAAATTATTTTATTCATTCAGCAGTTTGTGAGAGGGACATCCAGCAGGGAGAGACACACACACCGGTTTTCATTGACAAAATTGTTTTTTTTCAATTCCTCTTGTCTAACAGGAATGTTTTGTTTGTGGACAGACTGTTAAACAAGAGGAAAAGACCGCCTCCTCCTACGAAGCATTAATCACGTATCTAAGGAAAATTGCAGTATACCTTTGTTCATGCACATCATTATACAGTACAGTATCTCAATTTGTATTTCGATTAAAAAAAATTGTTTGCCCAGCCACTACTGTTGTTATTGTTTTTATCCTGTAAAGCGTTTCCTTTTTCTGCATTTTCCATTTCCTTTTTCTGATCACTCGCTTTCTGGATACACATCTCACCTGTCCTGTTCTTTGTTTTCCTGGTTTGCTGATTATGCCTGCTGCGGTCCACTCCTACCCTCACACCTAAAGAATACTATTTTAAATTTCTTGGCGCAGTTCATTAACCCTTGTATGTGCTGTCCGCGCCGAAAATGCAATTAAAAAAAAGTCAAAAAACGCGCTCAAAATACAATTTATAGCTTAATAAGATACACTCCACAGGCAAAATTAAAGACAAAATTTAAGACGATTAAAATCTGTAATCTTTCCACTTGTACTGTGAGTCATCGGACAGTTTCTGCTTTGTGTAAGGATGGTGAGAAAGCTGTGCTCAATGTATTTAAGGGACTTAAAAGTTAAAGGAGATGCTTCATATTGCTTGACTAATTTTAAAAACCAAGTTATAAATGCAGACGCTCCCTCGGTGCCGCGCCGGGTGTAAATATCAAAGTATACATTCCCAACAAGAATTGTACCCATCTGTCATGCAAATAAAACACCTTGAATTGAATTGAATTGAGGGAGAGAGGGGGGTAGTGGGACAGAGATACTGTAGACAGACTCAAGGCAAATAAAATACTTATGGGTACGCAGGCATTCACGACAGCAACATACGAAACGTTTGCACGTACTGTATAGTTAAGTTATTACTTGGTTTTCAATATGCAACGAAATACAATATTGTTGTTGTTGCTGTTCTGGTTGTTTTTATCCCGTAAAGCGTTTTGAGAAGCCACCTTTAAAGGCGATATATACTGTAAAACCGCTGATTCTTATGGAATGTGTTCCGCAGGAGATTCAAATTTTTATTTATTTATTTTTTAATCGCGTATCTTAGGAAATCTCAGTATAACTTTGTTCATGAACAGTGGCATGTTACATTATCATTAGTTTTTTAACAAGGCTCACCAGCTAATGTGAATCGAAACCTGTCTTGCTAGCTTTTAAAGTCGTGCACGTGTAAACTGTACTAGAGGGCATGCAAGTTACTCTGCCCCTTTCAGCTGCAGGGAGTCCCTCTGCTGCAACACACAGCAGACAGAACGGGAGACTATTGCCTTTCATATCTGACTCCAGTGAAGTAAAAGGGGTGTCTAAAGGGGTGATTTCAGACCACATTCTAGTTACTTTATTTTGTTTACTTTTAAGATTTTTGTAATTTACAGTAGATGTCACAATAGAAGCCCGAAGCCTATTATACTCAGTCTAGCCTTGGATCCTCTGAGTCCCATGACTCAGTCTTGTCTGCTTTCCTAGAATAAAACCAGTTAAGTCTTGTGTACTATGCAATTTATATTTTCCGATTCCATGCATTCCCTTAATGTTTAGAGTTTACTATATTCTCCAGACTCAAACACATAAGTACTAATAGCTCTGTCCCTTTAGGAGACTCTTTGCAGTACTGTGTCCCACTACCCCCATGAATTCTTTAGGTTGGGTCTAATATTTTCCAGTAATATACAGAATGGGATACAAAATGCTGTCAGGCAGGTAACAGAAAAGAGAAAAATATAAATATTTCCATTTTACAGACGTTCACACATCTATAACATTTTGGCTCAATAAAAAGCTAACCCAATAATTAAATGTGATAAAGTATAGTTTGGATGTTTATACATTCATGTTAATCGTATTCTTGATTTATTTCATGTTTCATTTGCTAACTTAGAGCATATTGTGCAATGAAGAATAAAATAGCTGCATGACAAGTGACTTCCTTCTCTCAGTGGAAATTAAAAGGTAGCCTGATAAATTATAATAAGACAGTAAGAAAGGTTCCAATCAGGAGGAGACAATTCTTTCCATTTTTTTGTTTGATTGCTGGTAGCAAACTGATCTGAGGATCTACTCCAGCTCTTTCTCTTTTTATCATACAGTAAATCTTATTTTCTTGCTTTCTGAAACACAATATAACAAAAAATAACCTCACAAACTCAAAGAAAAAATCCTTGCTCCCCCCCCTTCCCTTGGCAGTACTTCCTCCCATGCTTTTAACTAAGGGCATCTAAAATACTGTCAAACAGCTACAATGGTATCTCTGTACAAGGCTTTGACTGTGTCAATCACAGCACCTACCATTCCCTTACCAGCAACAACATGGATTCTAACACTCAGACATTAAAAAAAGTCAGGCCAAGAGAGAAAATACCGAGCTTTACAACATGCGGTACCAGTAACATTTTACCCACAGTAGACTCACCAACCAGATGTGTTTCAGTTTCTGTGATAAGCCTAGATTAATCATATCCTCTCCTCTAGTAGGAGCACCAAGTGTAAACATGTAACGCCCCTATTAAAAATAATGGCAAAACAGAAGTTCACTCTTTCTAGAACATACCTTCCTATGGACACTCCTAAAATGTATAAAATAGTGTCCACAGCATCTCATAATAGAGGCAAATGGGGAACTTCAAACTCATTTCATACAATGCCATCCATGAGGGGTTAAATACACCCTGAGAGAAATTAATTTCTGGATAATTCAACGGCTGTGATTTCTGGAATATGTATTATCCCAAATATTTTCAAAAGAAATTGAATCATTTCAATGAATCTGTGCCATTCAAGTACCTGCTCCAGACAGTAACCACTGCTAAGGGTTTATATGAAGCTTGCATTAAAAGACTTTAAAAAAATGTCATGTTCCCATAAAAAAGTCATGCCTTGGAGTATAGACCCCCAAAGGAATGCCATAGACTCAAACTGCAAAATAAACACATACAGAAAGAAAGTATTTGTATTGTGATTGCAAATCCTGGTATGAGTGATTGGTATGACTTTCCTCATTACAAATCTCTTATTAGAATTTAAATTTCTCTGTAACTCCAGGTCAGAACAGAGAAAATGTAACTGCCTTAAAGAGTTTACGATTATGAAAAATAGAAGGATAAGCATGATACGTATGTCTTCTGTCATTTTCTAAGTCATGTTACTGAGCACCAAATCTTATTGAGAATATGAATCCATTTAAGGTTTATACCATTAAAGTAAAGGTTTATTCCATGCTGAAAATGTTTGTACCAGACTTTTTTGAGCCCTGTTTAATTGTGTCTGAAGTCTGATGTTGTAAATTTTATTGTTAAAAAGATCCATGAAAATGTCACTACTAAAGTTAGCTGGTACTGTTGGTATTGTAAGTGGCAAGTAGAGCTCATATTTTAGATTTTGTGTAGTTGCTAGCTTTGAACTGTGTGTTGGATGCACATGAATTGAAGGAATGGGCAAACATAGCTGATGCGGATCCACAGAGCCAGCATATTAAGATGTTTATAATTAGAGGCAATTTGTTTAAATAACTAGGTATGGATACTGATGTGCAAGAGAGGTGGAAAGGCTGTTTCCTTAAGCCAGCCCTATAAAATGTTTTATTCTCAGTGAGATGCTGCCATTTCATAGTGGGTTTCTAACACTGTGTATAGTTCCATCCACACAGTGCCTTTACTTCCATCCATTTCTAATCTCTTTATCCAGTACAGAGGATTTGGAGCCTATCCCAGTAAGCGACGGACACAAGGCAGAATACACCCTGGACATAGCGCCAGTCCATCACAGGACAGACAGACACAAACACACACACACCAGGGCCAGTTTAAATCTAACCTCAGAACCTTTCCTTTCAGAAGACTTAGTGTCTGTATCTGCTTCATTTTCTAATTTTGGTAGCACCTCTAACTGCTTGTCTTTCTTATATGCATTTACTTTGTAATCTGTGGTCCTTTTATCTGTTTTTACATCTACTGTATTGCTTTGAGATGCCACCTTTAATGGTGATATATCAAATAAAGTTTTTTATTATTGTTATAGGGAAACATGATCAGATTTAAAAAGATCTAAAGTATACTAGTTTGTCACTCTTCTCATTCCCTTTGCTAAATGACTTTTCATACTAATCTGATCAATCTAACTGCCAGTTTTCTGTGCTTTCTCTATCCTGCTAGATTTGCAATTATTCTGAAAATTTTCATCTTGAAATAACTCATTTCTAAATACCTTTTTCACTGTTAACATCTTGCAGCAACTCTGCGACAAAATATACACTCTGACAGTTCATCCTGCTACCAACATTAAATAAAACAAATCTTAAGATTTCTATATTTATGTCTTTATTTAGTGGTTTCATTAGTGACAAAGGCTAAACTTTCTTGGAAAAATGTCTTTTATGTGTTGCGGAAAAAACTGACTAGCTTTAACAAAATATGTTTACAAATCCTTTCACCTGGCATTTTCGTAGTTAGAAATTATGGAACGCTCTGTTAAAAGCAAGGGAGTTTTTATGTCCGTTGCAGTTCTTTTGCAACATGAATATAATTATATCGTTATTAATTTCTTGAGATACGCGATTCCATATTATATTCCCTTTTAATCAAATTCTAAAAGTATGCTTGTTGACTCCGGTATCGCGTTAGTTAAAGACTTCGATGCTTAAAATGTTTAGGGAGAAATGGAATACTGGTGTGTATGTTTTCTTTAAAGTACCGAGACCAGCCATATACTGTATGTTTAAGTTCCAAAATTAATATCGTTTATGGACTTCACACGCGTTGCAGTATGCTCCTATTCTTTTTATGCTCAGGCACTAAGATCTCCCTTCTGCTTTGTGTAAGGATGGTATCAAAAGCAATCTTAAGTGGTGAGAAAGCTGTGCTCAATGTATTTAAGGGACGTAAACGTAAAAGGAGATGCTTCATATTGCTTGACTAATTTTAAAAACTAAGTTATAAATGCAGACGCTCCCTCGGTGCGCTGCTCTGGTGCGCCGGCTCTTACACAGTGCCTGTCTGCCGTAAGCATTACAATATACATACCCAACACTGCTTGTACCCATCTGTCATGCAAATAAAACACCTTGAATTGAATTGAATTGAGGGGAGAGGGGGGGAATACTAAAGACAATACTGGCTCAATACCAATACGGGCTTTGACGTGCTAATGCGTTGGTTTAACAGTCGGGGTGTGGCAGGCTTCCAATGTCAACTCGACTCGATTGGAAGACAATGAACATATTTTAGCCCTAAATGAATTAATAGCAAACATGGTTTACATAAAATACATTTTTCCAAGAAAGTTTATAATAATACGATCTATAGTTGAAATCTGAGCCTACTTTAAAAATAAAGGAAAAGCATTTTCAGAGAGCAATCACGCTGTGTTTATGTAGAAAAAGCGATTAGGTTTATGAGCAATCTAATTACCTATTCGCTTAAAACGCTATATAAAATAAAGTTTATTTAGAGATGAATGATCAGTGTCGCAGTTTAAATAATGGGAGTCAGGAAACTAACACACAATTAAATTTGCCTGTGGAGTGTATCTTATTAAGCTATAAATTGTATTTTGAGCGCGTTTTTTGACATTTTTTTAATTGCATTTTCGGCGCGGACAGCACATACAAGGGTTAATGAACTGCGCCAAGAAATTTAAAATAGTATTCTTTAGGTGTGAGGGTAGGAGTGGACCGCAGCAGGCATAATCAGCAAACCAGGAAAACAAAGAACAGGACAGGTGAGATGTGTATCCAGAAAGCGAGTGATCAGAAAAAGGAAATGGAAAACGCAGAAAAAGGAAACGCTTTACAGGATAAAAACAATAACAACAGTAGTGGCTGGGCAAACGATTTTTTTTAATCGAAATACAAATTGAGATACTGTACTGTATAATGATGTGCATGAACAAAGGTATACTGCAATTTTCCTTAGATACGCGATTAATGCTTCGTAGGAGGAGGCGGTCTTTTCCTCTTGTCTAACAGTCTGTCCACAAACAAAACATTCCTGTTAGACAAGAGGAATTGAAAAAAAACAATTTTGTCAATGAAAACCGGTGTGTGTGTCTCTCCCTGCTGGATGTCCCTCTCACAAACTGCTGAATGAATAAAATAATTTTATTGAAAACGCGTTTGCAATTGTCTGGTATTTAATTTGGTCCCTTTTAACTGTTTTTCGATCTACTGTATTGCTTTGAGATGCCACTTTTAAAGGCGATATGTAAAATAAAGTTTTTTATTATTGTTATAGAGAAACATGATCAGATTTTCCCTGGTTCAGAAAAAAGTTCTAAAGTGCTACACATAACTTTCTTAATTCGATGTATTTAAAGCAGTGAACTACTGTAGGTGTCACATAACATTCAGAAATACAATCACGTATTTGACAAATAAAAACGATTATAATCTAATCCTTCCACATTTGATCCCAAAATCCCAAGAAATATAAATCTTGACGGGTAGAAAGCTATGCTGAAAGTTTATTAAGATACTTAGAAGACAAAGATACTGTATCAATTTATGTTGCATTCGCCTGATTATGATTAAAAAACACATATAATTAAACACGCGTTTGCGATTTAAATCAGAACACGATTTAAATCAATATAAATGTTTATATTGTAACGCATACTGTCCAGCCTCCATTTCTCTATAAAAATTTACTCTGTTGCACACACACACACAATAGAAGCAGGAACCACTGTCAGAAGGGAAGATATGTTCAAAATATCGCAAATATCGATCATGTTGCGATATTTTGAAATATAAAAGTCAATTGATTGTCCATAATATCGCTATTCTATTTTTTCGAAGAACTGTTTGTTAAAAGAAAAGTCTAGCACCAGCTGGATTCGAACACACAACCTGCCAGCTGGTAGTCACGCACCTAGACCAGTCAGCTACAAGACAGCTCGCATGAACAGGCAGGCGAAACAGCCCTACACAGCCCTGTCGCAGCACACGAATACCGTTATTAAATTCTTTAGATACGCGATTCCATATTATATTAGCAGAAAAGCTTAAAACTACCACTTTTTCACACGCTATTTCACATGCTAGTTAAATACTAAATACTGAATATAATTATATCGTTATTAATTTCTTGAGATACGCGATTCCATATTATATTCCCTTTTAATCAAATTCTAAAAGTATGCTTGTTGACTCCGGTATCGCGTTAGTTAAAGACTTCGATGCTTAAAATGTTTAGGGAGAAATGGAATACTGGTGTGTATGTTTTCTTTAAAGTACCAAGACCAGCTATATACTGTATGTTTATGTTCCAAAATTAATATCGTTTATGGCCTTCACACGCGTTACAGTATGCTCCTATTCTTTTTATGCTCAGCTACTAAGATTTCCCTTCAGTGGTAAAATTCAATATCTACAACGGGCACAGCAAAGACGTTTACTGTACTGTAAGTCTTTCTACGACAGACCAACGGACCACGAGTGCCCCTGTTGGTCAACCAATCACGTACTGCGGTGCCACGCGTCATCTTGCGTCACACTGAGCGACGCCACCTGCGGTACGTGTCTGTAACGCGCACTTTGAATGGCTGCATCTGTATAAAGATACATATTGTAATACTTTCGGGTTCGGATAGGACAGACACAAGAACTCAGACTTGCGGAGTTAAAGCAAGTTAAAGCCTTGATTTTATATATCACCTTTAAAAGTGGCATCTCAAAGCAAAGTAAATACCCAACACTGATTGTACCCATCTGTCATACTAATAAAGCAGCTTGAATTGAATTGAGAGGGGGGGGGGTATATTTGCTTTGTGTATAAAGTACATTGTGAATGTTTTCATAGCCTTCACTTTGTCGTTTTTATGCCATTTTTTGACCACGCACGAATATTCCTATGTCCGTATCTTCGCAAGGGAATCAGTGCGAATTTTAATACTAATTAAATGACCGCGGGCACTTTCCACCCCCTCTACATTCTCAGAGTAGAACAGACTAACCTTCTAATGAAAGACGGTCCACCCCCCACGGACAGGAAAAGTGCCCACAGGCACTTAAACTTAATATGGTCAGTAACAGTAAACAGTAACATGGTCAGAAGGAGCACGTACAAACGTTTCCGAAATAACCACATGTAAGACTCTGATGCTTAAAATGTTTAGGGAGAAAGTGGAATACTGGTGTGTATTTTTTCTTTAAACTACCAATACCAGCCATATACAGTCTGTAACGTAGGGATTTCTATATGTCTTTATTTAGTGGTTACATTAGTGACAAAGGCTAAACTTTTAGCTTCAGTAACATGTACATATCTCCCCTTTTTATAAAACGACATGGTTGAAAACTGTTCCAGAGCCACTGTTGTTTCATCAGTGAAAAGTACATCATGAAATGCCTCTCCCTGTTCAATCCACTGGAAAAAAGAAAAGGAGCATAAAGCTTCTGATGGTCATTAACGATATTCATTTAGGAGCAGCATCAGAGGTATGTTTTTAACTGCACTGCATTGGAGAGAATACCATAGTGTGTTTTTTTTTACTCCCTGGCGGAAACTGGCTTCCAGAAGAATCAGTATGGCTCAGAGATTAAATAAAACTTCACTCGCACCAAACAAATGTATATTTCTAAATATCACAACATGATCGAATTTAAGTCATTTTAAAAACAATGAATAGTCACCTATGCGTTACAATATAAACATTTATATTGATTTAAATCGTGTTTAAATCACCTTTATTTAAAACCCATAAATAAAGCTGATACTGTTTAGACTTTTAATTATTTAAAACTGTATTAAAGCAGCACGATACACAATGCAACGTAAATCGCTATCTTTGTCTTCTGTGTAATAATGTTCACCTCTCTGTCCAGCAAATTTACAATAGTAATAATAATGAACTTTATTGTATATGGCGCCTTTAAAGGTGGCTCCTCAAAGCGCTTTACAGGTTAAAAACAATACTGTTAGGCTGGGAAAACGATTTTTTTTTAAGAAATACAAAATGAGATATAATGATATGTTCCGGCTTAGACATTAACGAAGAGCATAACGCGTGTACTGTATACACTGCAAGTACAACCCCCCTCTCTGCAGGAGTGCTGGCTGTGACGAATTGAACCGGTTTCACGGGTATTTTCAAAGTAGGAGGCGAGATTTCCAGCGAAAGACACCCCCCCCCCCCCCCTCAAAAACCTAGTAAGTACAGTACTTACTAGTTAAAGGCTAGGCTCCTCAATGAAATCGCTTTAACATGCTAATGCGTTGGTGTAACAGTCCGGGCGTGGCAAGCTTCTAATTTCAACCCGACTACGGCGAAAGGAACCCTTCTTTCATTAGAAGACAATGAACATATTTTAGCCCTGAATGAATTAATAGCAAACATGGTTTACATAAAAGACATTTTTCCAAGAAAGTTTAGCCTTTGTCACTAATGAAACCACTAAATAAAGACATAAATATAAAAATCTTAAGATTTTTAAAATACATGACTTTGCTAAAATTTATTTGAAAATAAAAACAATTACAACCGCCAGGGGAGGGAGAGAACAGGGGAGGGATGTTGGTTTTGCATAAGGGGCGGGGCTATGGAAATTAGTTCTGTTTGGGAATGTGTAGTTACATGTTCTGGCTGTTTGTGAATTATCGTTGTTGAGTATGGAGTGTTGAGGTATTGATTTTGTGTAATGCTTTATGTTGAAAATTGAGGTGGATTTTGTTTATGATAAACAGGATAAACTGGGATGGGAGGAAGGTTTGGTTTTGCATAAGGGGCGGGATTATGATAATTGGAGGACTTTGCGAGAGTAAAATGGTTTGATATATTTGATTTTGTATTGTGGTTGTTATCTATGTTTTTGGTTGGTAGTATGTTTATATGGTTGTTTTTGTTGGTTGGTTGTTATTATGGTTATTAATAATACGATCTATAGTTGAAATCTGAGCCTAAATAAAAAGAAAAAGCAAGTGATTAGGTTTATGAGCAATCTAATTACTTATTCATTTAAAACGCTATATAAAATAAAGTTTATTATTAATTTGCTGGACAGAGCGGTGAACATTATTATGCATAAGACAAAGATAACGATCCTGATCAGTTTAGAAATCTGTGTACGCTGTAAGGTTTTTACTTCTTAAACTTTTAAAATACACGTTTTGAATAGAAAGAAATCCTCTTCCTGGTACAGTATGTATAGCAAACCAGCACGTCTTTTTTCTCCAATCAGAGGGGTGTCAGATGGTGTCAGCCAATCACCATTCTGAAGCCCTACCATAATCTCTGGTATGGGGAGACCCCAGAATTCTGTCCCATAGTTTAGACAGATGATAGATACTTTTATTGATCCCGTGAAGGAAATAAAGTAAATCATTTTCATTTTAGGAAATTATTAAACGCTCGTTTAAAAGCAAAGGAGATTGTCTGTTATAGTGGACATAAAAACAAGAGTTCGCTGGCATTACATCCTGGAAGACACAGACCGGCGCCAGACCGGTAAAATGCCTGATGAACTAGGGATTGGACAGTTTCCAAGTGCTTGTACAATCGATGGAAATATTCAAATAAATGTGCAAAAGAAATAAACAAAATAATCATTTATTTCTTTATCATATTGGGTAGCTAATGTCCTCTCTTTGCTAGTTAGTGGCTGTGTTTCTGCATTGGGTAGCAACGGGTGACTGTTCTTAGGCGGAAGATGTAAACAGCTTAATGTTCGTGTTAAATAATTTTTTTAAATTAAAATTCATTCTATACAGCAATCGCATATTTGGGTACCGTTTCATAAAACTTTCATGCTTAAAATGTTTAGGGAGAAATGGAAGACTGGTGTGTATTTTTTCTTTAAACTACCAAGACCAGCCATACACAGTACAGTTTACATACATACAGTAATGTTTATGTTCCTAAATTAATATCGTTTATGACCTTCAGATGCGTTATGCTCCTCTTCTTTTTATGCTCAGCTACTAAAATTTCCCTTTAGTGGTAAAATCCAAATAAATATTCAAAACTAAGCCGATTAAAATGTGCACAGTAAAGACATTAAATGATTAAATCTTTGCACTACCAACCAATGCACCACGAGTGCCCCTGTCGGTCATTTTGGCCAGCCAATCACTTACCGCGGTGCCCTCCGGTGCCCTGCGGTGGCTTGTGGGTAGGTTACTGTACCGCGGGTTTTTACCGCGCATTTTGAATGGCTGCATCTGTATACGTGCAAACATTTCATATGTTGCTGTTGTGAATGCCTGTGGAGTGTATCTTATTTGCCTTGAGTCCTGGTTATCTCTCTCCCCCTCCTCCCTCTCTCCCTCAATTCAATTCAATTCAAGGTGTTTTATTTGCATGACAGATGGGTACAATCAGTGTTGGGTATGTATATTTTGATATTTACACCCGGCGCGGCACCGAGGGAGCGTCTGCATTTATAACTTAGTTTTTAAAATTAGTCAAGCAATATGAAGCATCTCCTTTTACTTTTAAGTCCCTTAAATACATTGAGCACAGCTTTCTCACCACTTAAGATTGCTTTTTGATACCATCCTTACACAAAGCAGAAACTTTCCGATGACTTACAGTACAAGTGGAAAGATTACAGATTTTAATCGTCTTTAATTTTGTTACGTTATACGTTTTAGGAACGTTTCACCACAAACACCACAAAACGATTCTCGACACCCACAGTAGTTCACTGCTTTAAATACATCGAATTAAGAAAATTATGTGTAGCACTTTAGAACTTTTTTCTGAACCAGGGAAAATCTGATCATGTTTCTCTATAACAATAATAAAAAACTTTATTTTACATATCACCTTTAAAAGTGGTAGTACCTTTTTTAGTACTATATTTTTGTATTATATTCCCTATTAATCAAACTCTAAGAGTATGTATTGGCTTGTCAGTCAGGTCTTTTTTCTCTATTTGAATTGTGGTTTACACATCGCACGACTTTAAAAGCTAGAAAGACAGGTTTCGATTCACATTAGCTGGCGAGCCTTGTTAACAAAAAAAAACAGACAATACCCATGGAGGGGGAGGTCAAGCCAGAGAGAGAGTTTTTTACCCTCTGTCTAAAAACCCAAATAACCCGGGGCAGAGACACCGGGGGGATCATTGCGTGGTACAGAGCGGAGCTCAATCAATTCTTATGGAATGTGTTTTCTTTCTTCTTTTTTTCAGCATGGAATAAACCTGTTACTTGATTCATATGAATGCCCGGTTCTGCCGGGGATTCAAAACATTTTTTATTTTTTTTTAATCGGGTATCGAAGGGAATAGGCAGTATAATCCTGTTCATGCACAAACTGTAGCATGTTACATTGATTTGGGTGTCTCCTCTTGCCAGAAAGCTCTAAATTGCATTTTGAGTGCGGTTTTTGACTTTTTTTAAATTGCATTTTGGGCGCGGACAGCACATACAAGGGTTAATGAACTGCGCCAAAAAATTTAAAATAGTATTCTTTAGGTGTGAGGGTAGGAGTGAACCGCAGCAGGCATAATCAGCAAACCAGGAAAACAAAGAACAGGACAGGTGAGATGTGTATCCAGAAAGCGAGTGATCAGAAAAAGGAAATGGTGTCTTTCCCTGGCATTAGCTCATCGGTATGGTGTAAGTTTACCCTTACTTCGTGCGACTGGAAAAGAATTCGTGATCGGATCAACGAATTGCTTCGTAGAAGGAGGCGCTCTTTTCCTCTAGTCTAACAGTCTGTCCACAAACAAAACATTCCTGTTAGACAAGAGGAATTGAAAAAAAACAATTTTGTCAATGGAAACCGGTGTGTGTGTCTCTCTCTGCTGGATGTCCCTCTCACTCTCTGCTGAATGAATAAAAGCATTTTATTAAAAACGCGTTTGCGATTGTCTGGTATTTACTTTGGTCCCTTTTAACTGTTTTTCGATCTACTGTATTGCTTTGAGATGCCACTTTTAAAGGTGATATGTAAAATAAAGTTTTTTATTATTGTTATAGAGAAACATGATCAGATTTTCCCTGGTTCAGAAAAAAGTTCTAAAGCGCTACACATAACTTTCTTAATTCGATGTATTTAAAGCAGTGAACTACTGTAGGTGTAACATAACATTCAGAAATACAATCACGTATTTGACAAATAAAAACGATTACAATCTAATCCTTCCACGTTTGATCCCAAAATCCCAAGAAATATAAATCTTAACGGGTAGAAAGCTATGCTGAAAGTTTATTAAGATACTTAGAAGACAAAGATACTGTATCAATTTATGTTGCATTAGCCTGATTATGATTAAAAAACACATATAATTAAACACGCGTTTGCGATTTAAATCAGAACACGATTTAAATCAATATATATGTTTATATTGTAACGCATACTGTCCAGCCTCCATTTCTCTATAAAAATTTACTCTATTGCACACACACACAATAGAAGCAGATGCAGAAGCAGGGACCGTTGTCAGAAGGGAAGAAGGTGACTATTCATTGTTATCAAAAATGACTTAGAATCGATCATGTTGTGATATTTTGAAATATAAAAGTCAATTGATTGTCCATAATGTCGCTATTCTATTTTTTCGAAGAAATGTTTGTGAAAAGAAAAGTCCAGCACCAGCTGGATTTGAACACACAACCCGTGAGTTGGTAAGCGGGCACGTAGACCAGTAGGCTACAGGGGAAATTGCATGAAGAGAGAGGCGAAACAGCCCTACACAGCCCTGTTGCAGTACACGAATATAATCATAACGTTATTAAATTCTTTAGATACGCGATTCCATATTATAATAGCAGAAAAGCTTAAAACTACCACTTTTTCACATGCTATTTCACATGCTAGTTAAATACTTCGATGCTTAAAATGTTTAGGGAGAAATGGAATACCGGTGTGTATTTTTCCTTTAAAGTACCGATTCCTGGAATCTGACTGGCTGACACCCTTCTGAAGTGGTTCTATAAAATCTGGTATACGGAAAAGAAAGCATTGATAAAAAAAGCCTGGATTCTCATGTATCTCATACAAGTATCTTTTAATACAGTCTTTGCTGTGCTCTTGAGGATCCTTGTGATATTTTGAGCTCTAGTTGAATGATAAGTGTCGCATTTTAAATCATTTTCGTAGTTAGAAATGATGAAACGCCCTGTTAAAAGCAAGGGAGTTTTTATGCCCGTTGAAGTAAAACAAAATGCCTGACAAAGTATGGCTTGGACAGATTCCAAGTGCTTGTAGAAATGTGCTAAAGAAATGATACTTTGAGTATACAGCTTGTCCAAAGTCATTCATTATTAATACTATTAGTAATATCTTCGGTAAAGGCTTTGATGCATAAATATTTCTGATAAAGGTAGGTTGTGTACTTTTGTCCAGCTGAGCAATCTTGCTTTCATAAAATATATACGCGATTCAATATTATATTCCCTTTTAATCAAATTCTAAAAGTATGCTTCTTGACTCCGGTATCTCTTTAGTTAAAGACTTCGATGCTTAAAATGTTTAGGGAGAAATGGAATACTGGTGTGTATTTTTTCTTTAAAGTACCAAGACCAGCCATATACTGTATGTTTATGTTCATAAATTAATATCGTTTATGGCCTTCACACGCGTTACAGTATGCTCCTATTCTTTTTATGCTCAGCTACTAAGATTTCCCTTCAGTGGTAAAATTCAATATCTACAACGGGCACAGCAAAGACGTTTACTGTAAGTCTTTCTACGACAGACCAGTGGACCACGAGTGCCCCTGTCGGTCAACCAATCACGTACTGCGGTGCCGTGCGTCATCTTGCGTCACAATGCGCGACGCCACCTGCGGTACGTGTCTGTAACGCGCACTTTGAATGGCTGCATCTGTATGTGTGACAATGGGGCAGAAATTTGAAAAATTCAAAGAAAATTCAATCCAAGTAACATGTACTGGGCTCCATGTTAATAATTTGTTCAGCTATCAACTGAGGAGAGATTTAATGAAAATGTAGAAAAAAATGTTTACTTATTGTCACTCAAAGCATTACTATAGAAGCATTGGTGTTTCTAGAAGGTAAGTAAATGAACAGATAGACTACTATCCCTCTATTTTCATTTTAATGACCATAACATTTTATGCAATAAAATGTGTTGTTATACCCAGGGCAATGACACATAAATGATATTTCTAAAATGCCACCAAGGTTGGAATTGTAAAGCATAATGGAGCCCTCAGTACTAGCTGGCTTAGTGCCTCGGACAAGAACACTTAAAATGGATTGCGAAATTATAGATGAATGAATTGATGATGAAAATCTTAATAGTGTACTAATGTTTGTAAATAGAACTCAAAACAAATGGCTAGGTGATTCAATATTCCCAATTCAGGGAAGCCATTATCAAGGAAACCACAGCTGGTGGCATGGTTCAGTGTGTGATCTATGTCATGAATGGACAAATTCAAATGTGGAGTAAAAGCAAAATGATTTACAAGAGTGCAGGAACAATATTGACAGTCATGTGAATATTTAAAAATCTCTTTAAATTAAAATCCTGGTACAATCAAGAACTAGAGATGTAAAAGCGCAGAAAAAAAAACAAAAACTTTAAAATCTTACACATGGGCTACAGTATATACAGCAGTATTGTTACTGTATAAAAATCAGTATAACTCAATAAAATTATTTTAAAATGTTCTTTTCTCAGAATAATGTTTAGCCTATTACTTTCAGTAAACTGACAGACACATAAGATTTCTGTAAATGAAGGTACCCAGGTATAAATTTTAGCAAAATCAGACATTTTGATGAGGCCAAGTTTCAGTGATACCCAAATGGCCACATTCAAAATACTGTATATTGTGTGGCATTAATTGTTCCACACATTTTTTTAAACAGAAAATACTCATATTCTTACAAAATTAAAGTTAAAATAAATGATTTCAGTAACTTTTAAAAGGGGAACCCTAACGCTTATTTTTATATTTTAGGGTTCATTTTACTAAAATTAAAGAATAATGTACTGTACACAGAACCATGTTAAACCTCCAATTAAACTAAATTTCCAGGTACAAATTACCTGTAGTAACACCTGGGGTATATGACAACATGGCGACTATACAATACAGTACTTTTGCAAATTTAATAATTTTGTGCTTAATTCAGAATTTGTAAAATTTTGTGATACTGTCAATTAATTTTGTTTATTTTGAGATTAAAAACCAGACTGAGAAATTGGGACTGCAATTCTCCTTTAAATACTATTCTGGAAAAATAAATAAAAAACCTTATAATGAAAAAATAGGTACTAATTTATCCAGGAAAAGTTTTATGAATATAACCCACAAAGTCTAAACTTTTCTGAGAAAAACATGAATTCAGCAGTATGTGGCATTTTTGTATTGCATCAATTATATATTGAAAACAACACTTTTAAGTAATATAAAAATATAAAAGCAGAAATATTTATTTGTTAATTTGTGGCATACCATCTAAAACAATATTCTATTAAAAATCAAAAACTAAGATTAATGTTTGCAAAGATAGCACCAAACACACCAACTTGATAATTAAAAAAAGCACAGGACAATTTGTACACATTTTTCCCACACAAAATGCTTTGCCTGATCTAAAGTTTTTCCTAAGAATTCCATTGTTTATAAATCACAATTCCTAATGCATATTTTAGTGCAAAGAATAATATGTTCATCGAAAATATTTCATTCTAATAAAAATCCCGCAGGCAGCAGAGGAATCCTACTCCGTTGGGACCCTGAGCAAGACCTTTAACCCCAGCCGTATAAATGGCTGACCCTGCGCTCTGACCCCAAGCTTCTCTCCCTGTCTCATGGAGAGCAAGGTGGGGTATGCAAAAAGACAAATTCCTAATACAAGAAATTGTATATGGCCAATAAAATGATTTTATCTTACCTTAATATCTGCTTTTCAGCAACACAAAAGGAAAGCACTCCCTTTTTTACCTCCTTGATTTGACCCCCTGAAAGTTCACTATATTAGCTTCTCAGTTCGAACCTCCCCACCCCCAAAAAAAATCTTATCAAATGAAAACCAAATAGAAATGAAAATCACTAATAAAAATGCTGACTTTTTTTGGTAATTTCCTTTAATGCTAAACATCTGATTTAGAAATGCCTATAATTTGATCATGTGTGTCTTGTGGATTGAAATCATTCTATTGAGGTTATATGAAGTGGCTAACACTCCATTTACCTAGCTAGTTATTATTAACTGTATATAAAGTAGTACTACACATTTAATTATAAATCACAGTAGCACTTTAAAATAATGGTCACTTCAGTTAGTATTAATCTGGTTGAACAGTGATGATTATCTGATCAACATAATTTGTTACTAGAATCTCTTCAGAAATCAGAGGAGTTCCCGAGACATTTAGCCAGTCACAGTTCTATGCTGTTCAGTAAAAATTGGGAATTTGTGACCATATTTTAAATCTTATGAATTAGCATACAAATATTTTAGGGTAAAGGAACTGTCACGAAGCAGTTCTTTCCGGGCCCTATGCAGACGACGCGATCCAGAATTGTGAAGATACACTAGGGAGAAAGTCATGCAGGAAAGGGTCTGGATACAAGGGGGGCGTGTCCGAGGTGAACAGGTGTCCTGGCGAAGTGAGTCCCGGTGAACAAAGTCAAAGTCCAAACGGGGAATCGGGGAATCCAAACGGAAGAGTAGAGTCCAAGGCCAGGAGATCCATCCAAGGGTTAAAAGCATGAGCCGGGTCGGGACTGGCGGGGCAGGGAATCAGGAACAGAAGGTTAAAAACATAACGGAGCCAGACGCGGCAGGACCCCGGGCTCTCACGAAGCGAAATTCAATGAAGAACCAGGAGTGAAGTCAGCGTCTGGCTTTTAAGGGGGAGTGGGAATAGGGAACAAGTGCAGACAATGGGAGGAAACAAGGCAGGGCTGGAGCGCCCTTAAGAGGAGGGGTTAGCGATCGTGACAGGAACACTTTTTTTAAACACAGGTTATGTTAAGAACACATTTGGTTAATACATAGGGAAATATAAGAAAGAAATGAAAAAGTCCAAAAAATTGAATCTGTACTATTGAAGTAGTGTTTATCTTATAATGTGCCTTTAATATTGAAAACATATCAAAATAGATATACAGATACACAGTATGTATACAGTATATATTGTAGATATGTGTATCTATTGTACATATGTGATATTACACAAACCTGTATCCAGTTCAATGGAGATCATGAAAAAAAGAATAGGTAAAAGTTCATGCTAAAACGTAGAAAGAAAAAAAACATAACGTTTCAGCTTTTGAGCATTCTTCGGATGTGTGTCACCCAAGACCTGATGATGCAGTTCTCCACTCAAACTTCATAAAAAAGTATTACCATACTCATTTAAAAAAACAGCTGCCAACCAGTATATACTGAAAATGTATTTGATAATATAAGTTATTGTGACAACACCAAATCTTTCTTTCATCTAGCACAACCTTACATTACTCATTGCTTGTATACTTCATGATCTTTCAGCATTTTAAATGTAATGCCTTCAGATAATTACTGCATTTGACACTTTCTGGAGAAGACTGAGTGGACTCATTCCTCCTCCAGATCTTGTCTGGTTTCTTCTGTCATGCACAACTCTTTCTACTCATCACGCTCTCGTTCTTTGTGCAAAGTATCTTTTAACCCAGAATTTCGTTACAACTTGCTCTGAGACATACAGCTCTCTTTCTTCCTTCTTACATCACTACTCTTCCTTTCACTACTCTGTTCCCATCTTATCCTGTTTGGCCAGGGACAATTTTCTATAACACAACCTGGTGTCCCTGTCTGGCTTGCTGTTTCTTTATGTTTCTCTCTCTGAGACTGCCCATCCATCTGCAGCTCCTAAGACACTCTGTGTAATTGTGTATTAGTCTGCTGCATAGAGCTTCTCTCTTGTCTGTGATGAGAAATTGCACTGCTACCTTCCCAATGCAATAGTCCTACTCCTCCAAGCGCTAACACATTCTTTCAGTAGACTGAATCCCTTTTTTCCAATTGGGTGAACAAGAGGTGTGGCTAATTCCATTGAGAGCCTATCCAAACAATCTTTTTCCTCTTGTGGAACTCCATTTCCTCTAGGTGTTCTAGATTCGGTTATATCTCATTGTGAATCAATTTCCAATTTCCAGGCTACTATTTTGACTCAAAGCCACACATTGAGCCTGAGTTTTGAACCAAGATTGTTGCTTCCTCACAGAACTTTATTATAGCTCTTATTATATCACAATTATTTAAATGATGAACAGGTAGCAACAACTATATTTGCTAATATTGCTTTAAATCAGTCTTAATACATGATTAACTGAAGTTGCTCAATCCTAGCTATAAAGGCTGATTCTCAGGCAGTTTTTTTATTATCAATATCACGTCCCTGAATTAAGGAAATTCTTGAAATCAGCTTCAAAATTTAATTGTATAATCTTCAATATTACTTAGTTTATTATATTCCCTTAGAAATTGGAAGATATGTGACTTTTTTGTGCAATAATAATGTAAGAATATGCAAAAGTTCAGCTTGCCTCTGCAGACAAATCTAATTTATTACAGTGGAACTGATACCTGACTTTCACATTCCAATGTGAAAAGTTTATAATTTTGAATAAGCTATATGTATGATCCAACCATTTCTTAAAATCTTTTTAATTTACTAACTCAAATGAATAAAGGGGTTAAAAAATGATTATATCCTAGTAATGGGCAAAGTGTAATTGATATAATCATGCAGAATATTGAAGTTATGTATTTTTAATATTTAAATTACTGATGTAGGAAGCAACATTTGTTTAGCATCAGATTTATCATTTAAGGAGTATACTATCAAGGAAACGTATTGACATTGTTAACTTTATCTGATACTGTGGAAATAAAAGACATTAAGTTAGATAAATCTATCATAGTGAAATACTGTGTGGAAATGGTCAATACGTTGTGTTGCTTTAGATGAAAGGAGGCATAAAATATTATCTTGTAACACACTTAAAACATTAACTATACAACTAACATCCCAATGAAAAAGAAGTACAGTAAGAGGCTTTTATGGTCAAATAAGATGTGAAAGAAGAACCAAATTTATTCAAGCTGGAACTCATCAGTATTTCTATAACTCATTATTTTGCACTTATTAATGTTATATACTGTTTTTAACCAATGATCTTATTTCACATAACTAAAGCTTGAATTACAACCCTTGTGAAATGTGTTTCATGGTGTTTTCAGTGTAAAAGAGTCTGAACTTATAATTTTAAGGTGTCGACTACACTAGTGAAAAAGAATATTTAAATGATTAAAACCACATTAATCATGTTAGGGTGTCAACAAAGATGATCTTGGTACTAGAAAAGATTTTATATATAGTACCTTGCAAAGGTACTTTATATATTGTCCCATTTTGTGAAATTACAAAATGATGTGTATATCAGGGACTGACAACATTTGAGTGTGGGACAACAGATGTCAGGGACTCTACTGACTTAAAGTTAAATATAGTGTCCAGTGTCAATCTCACAGGGTGCATTTGTTTGTGTTCTTTAAGCTCACCACCCAACCCACATATCAAAGGTCTTCCTAGTGCAGACAGTGGTGCAAGTGCCAATAAATAATTGATTCAGCTATAGCTCAATAACCACATCGACTAGGATGGCATGTTGAGCAATTTTTGCCCATTCTACTTGGCACATTTGCTGAAGACCTCTCGAATTGCTTGAGGATTGCTTATAGACTGCAGTTTTTAAGTCTTTACATAATTTCTCAATAGGATTGAAATCAGGACTTTGACAGGGCCAATCAAGGAAGTTTACTTTTTTATTCTTAAGCCACTACAGTGTAACTTTGGCCTTGTGTTTTAGATCATTGGCCTGCTGAAAGAATAAATTTCACCTTAATTTCAAGTGTTTAGCAGACTGAAACATGTATTTCTCTAGGGTTTGCCTTTTCATTGTTGCATCCATTTATCCATTTTTAATTGTACACTAGTGACAGCTGACCATAAGTGTCCCCAGAGTATTATTCTGAAACCACCATGTGTGACTGTAGGGATGGTGGCAATAAAAAATTATGGTTTGGCTAAATGATACACTTGGAATTTAAACCAAAAGTTCCAATTTGGTCTAATTGTTCTAGGTGCTTTGTTGTTTTGAGGTGGCCGCTCTGAGATGCTTTAGGTCATTCAAAATGCTCAGGAATCTTCAAGAACCTCTTTTTCCAGATTTTCAGTGAGAGTGTAAATATGCAAAATTGCAGATGAAGAAACTGTGGATAAGGAGGAATGGATGTTCTTTTTTTAATGTTTTGAACTGGTAAGGTATATAACACATTACTTGCTACATCAAAATCTCTTGACTGCAAGCTTTAATTAAACAAAATATGAAACTGCAAAAGTGTGTATGCTTTCATATAGCACTGTAACATCTAAGTGAAATTATGAAATCAACATTTGAAATTGTGGCATTATTAGAGATGTATTTTAATGATACCTTTTTCATTCCAAATAAATCAGCAATATAAGTATCTGCTCTGAACTTTTTGAAATTTGCACAGAGAACATACTCTGACAAGATGGCAAGATGTCAACATGCGTTAGAAACGAGGCTGAAACAAGCCAACTGGAAAGAATCATAATTACATTCCTCTTCTGCATAACAGAAGCCAAGAACTCACATGGCTAATGTGTCAATTCAGACAGCCTCAATTGTTTACAGGCAGTGGCTGTAGGTTAGCCTTAGACTCTTATATTGATGTACTCAATGGACTTTCATTTGGAATTGAATGTATACATAAATTAAAAATACTACTACTCACACAGAACACATAATATATATATATAAATTCCTGAAAGCTATAATAAAACTATTGTGGTAGATCCCAGGTGGCCTATGAAGCCCCATAATGCAAAGTACTAGAATACCTTTCAGCTTTTTTAAACCTTTATGTTAACAATCAAGTCTCAGAATATTTTTCCAGAGTTAAATTTTTCTCATTTTAATAGTTCAAACATAGAGTGTATTTGAAAGATTGTTGTTTTTCATAAAATACTAATACTTCATAAACAACAGCATTAAAATGTATTTTTACTTTATTCATTTAACGCAAAAACATCCCAGAGTGCATCACAAAAATAAAAAAAATAATGGAAAAGAAAACATATCAAAAAGACAATGCCTGGTTATAAAAATTATAATGTCAATTTAAACGTACATGTGCTAACAGGATTATTTATTTATTGTTGGCAATATCTGCTACTGCTGTAAGCAAAATCAAAATACTATTTTTTGTCAAGCTGTAGTTTTATTGGTTTATTGGGTGCACAACAGCACTATCAGACAGACAACTTATTTTATTCTTTGTCATGTTGTGTTTGTTTAGCCATCTGCGTTCACGTACATTGTAATGTAATACAATGGGCATCAATGATTTGTTTTCTGGGAGAAAGCAGTAGTTATCCTTGGTTTTAGCTATGGATAACTTGATTTGAACAAATTATCAATAAAATTATTTAGCACATATATTTAACACAACAAAGCTTCACTCTTATGGTTCCAACACTATATTTTAATGCTAATTGTAATATGCATTAATAACTAACTGAACACTCAGGTGAATCTGTTGAATAAGCAATAAATCACCTCATTTAATAAAAGTTGATAAGGATAATATGATTAAACCTGTTGGTTTCTAAGTGTCAGGTGAAAATCAGATGACCAAGATTTACACATCATCGTGTTCCAACCATTAATTTTGTTTTGGATTCAAGTTAGGAGTTTGACTGGACACTATTCTTGTCCACTCACTCTGGTGTGGCTTTGGCCTTGTGCTTTAGATCATTGTCCTGCTAAAATATAGTTTCTACGTAGTTTTAGAATTTTGGGTGAGTAAAGCAGATTTCTTATGGGCTGTGTTATTACTCATTTCGAGATTATTCTCATAACTCATATTATAACATGATCCTTCTTTCACTATAATTGACAGCTTGGATGGTGCTGACTGGGTGATGGAGTTTACACTATACGAAAAGCTTTGTTTTTATGACTCAGAACAATTTTTCTCAAGACAGCCTTCTACCACCTTTCTGCAGTATGTCTCACGCAAGATGAGTACTTTTTCAGTACAGGTTTCTTTCTTGCCAATCACTCATACAGGCCAAGTTTGTATAAGGACTGGGATATAATCAATACAAAAACAGTTACTCCCATTTCAGCCATAAAACTTTGCAAATAATTCAAAGTTAATGTTCATTTAATAGTGACTAACAATTTCTTGCTTAACATGCTGGTCAGTTTGGAAGAACAGAGAGATCAAGGTACTGTAGTATCTGGGTGGTATGTCACACATTGCACTTCTATTTATTTATTTATTTTTTTAACGATCACCTAAATGGATAATTAACTTGATCCTCATCTGTGCTTCTGTACCAGTCTTTCTATAACTTATCTGGAGAAATGTGTGTGAGGACAAATTATTCCAGTTTGAATACACACTGTGACTATCACACAAATTGCATCAAACTTTTCTTTTGCACCTGAACTGCGAAGTTCAGAACTCTGATCCTGAGCTCTGATTGACATTAAATTCCTTGAAGTTATGTTGTGAAGAATTAGAATTTTTTCTGGCAAGTAGCAAATGACCGCTGGAAAAGCTGGAGAGCTTCACAGAAATGGCGGATGGCTTCTCCATTAAGACGTCTGCCGTTGACAGGAAGCAGGGATCATACTTGATCCTCTTCTCTCCTTTGAGTCCCATGTGAAAAATTTGACTAAGATCTCTTTTTTCACTGCAGAAATATCGCCCACATTTTACAATTTATATTCATAACATTAAGTTTTGCTTTCTGCAACTCTTTGATCTATGACTGACACTCTTCTCAATAAGTTGCAATATGTTCAAAATTCTCCAAATAGACATTTAAATCATGCCAGTCCCTGGCAGCATATCACTCCTGAACTTATACGTATAAAATCTTATTATGGACTTTTAAGGCTCTAAATAATCTGGCTCCATCATACAGAACATCACTGAATTCCTTCACATTTACACACCATCCCGTAGGCTCCATTCAGTTGAGGCAGGTGCTTTAGTCACTGTACTTTGGACTATATCTTTTTGATGACTGTGCTTTTTCTGTTGCTGCTTATTATGGAGTGCCCTTCTTTTGATTCTCTTTGCCTTTTTTAAAATCTAAACTTAAAACTTAACTTTGACTAGGTCCTCTGTCTGATGTCATACAGTTCATCCTGTAGTTCTTGTTTGATTTTCTTTAGTTTTTATTGTATTTTTTTCTTTTCTTCTTTGTCACCATATAGACGTTGGGTCTGGAAAGGTGCTTTATAAATAAAATAGAGTTTTAGAAAGTAAAAAAAAAAGAGTTTCAAGTTTCCAAATTATTATTATAGGAAGTGATATAGGGTTACTATAGCAAATGGGTTGAATAATTATGAATTTGAGAATTGTCTAATCTTTAAAATTATTTGTAATTTATTGTATATGTATTATGTATATTATTGATATGTATCATAAAATGTATTTTAATGTAAAAATAAGTTATTTGCATACTTTCAACAGTTTTTACTTTTATCATTTAGGTGTTTTGAGAATTTTAAGATTCTCAATACAGAGTCGATATTTTAATGTAAATTGTTATTCTTATTATTAATAAGAATAAATATGATTTAAAATATAACAGCAAAATAAAAAGGTGAAATAGAACAATAATAGGAAAATATATAATTATAACAATGTTCCATTATTTTACAAATGTAAATCTTACACTATTTGTGTGAGTTGTATTTTATTAAAAAAGGCAAAAGCTTTTTTTGTAATTCTTGAAATATAGCATTTTAATGCAGTATAAAGGAACATTAGATACATTTTCTGTACAAATTTATAGACTTAATGCCACATCATACATGTTATATAAAGACACATAAAAAATCTAATATATACCCCATCTAAAATAAAAGTAAACATAGAAACCTGTATATAGAATAGGAATGCTAATCACATTTGACATACAATGTGTAATATTTAATGTAATGCAGTAAATGGACCCCCGACAGGATTACATCATTCACTGTCAATTGCCTCATGGGTCCTTTTTTTCTGTCGGATGCCTGAGGCCACAATGATTTCAGTTATATTATCAAGCATTCTTTATAGTGGTTAGTCTTTGTACTACGGAGACCTTAAAAGTATTGCTGCTCCTGGGATATCATGGCTGTCAATATGTGATATCCATTCACTGAGGACTACAAGTGTACCACGCAAGCCAATCTTTGCAGAGGTACACGTTCTAGGTCGCCTGGGATTACAGCACAAGCACATTACATACTGTAAATCAGTGAAGTTATTTCACTGTGATTTATCTTCATCAAGTTTGTTATATATATTTGTTTTAAAAAATATCCCAATTGTATCAGCTAAAGGGATTTTCCTTTCTTATTAAAATAATTCAAATAGACTTCTAAAACAAAACATTACACACACAATAATAATTAAATTAATAGCCTGATTTGAATTATTATGGTAATATTATATATTATATTATATATTATAAACCTAATTATAAACATATTTTTCACCTGAGATAAAAAATAATAAAATAAAAAATAATAATAATTTTGCCCATCATTACCAACAGTGCAGGTGTGGCACCAATATTTCCAATGAGCTCCAGCTCAAGGATTAGATTTATTTGGGGAGATCTACAGATTCAGACATTCAGAATGCACGGGGGATACTGCAGTAATTTGCAGTTCAGGGTCTGTGCGGTACTGCAGCTTTTTAGAAATAGTTGTGGGGCTGCACTACATTTTAAAACCGCCAGGTGGAGACGTGAAACCTTAACGTGGCATGTGGAGCATTTGGGCTGTCACCAGAAAATGCCAGGTTTCGAATCCCGGTCAATGCTGAGGGGCAGTCTTTTTCCAGTTATAGAATTTAAGTTGTATACTGTTGAGACTTTTATTATTTTTAAAATGTGTGTTACAGCATATTAAATATTGAGCTAATTAAAAAATAGGTATATTTTATAAAAGCAATATTACTCAGTGGGATATATAAAAAAAGAGTTTATTATTATACTGTAGATTGTGAACCTGATGTGCCTTTTTCAGGCTTATATCCACAAAGAGAAAATCCAAAGGTAAATTTTGGTAGCGGAAAATAAAAATGGTAGTATAAAGCAATACATACATAATGTACATACAGTAGACGGTAGTGGTAGTTAAATATAAAAAGTACACAACAGTATTCCACCTTCTTCTTCATACAATTTTATGCATCAAAGTCTTTAACTTGGTGACTTACAGTGGGTTATGGTTTTAAGGTGCTTGTTCTAACATTATAAAGTTTCTATACTGTACTTCATAAAAAGTTATAATGTTTTATCCTTTTCTAAGGATACGTAGTAACACCACTTGCTGTTATTGTAAAAAAAATGTTGCACTGATTTCATACCACTTGATAGTAATATTATTATACAATATTATTATTATTAAAAGTGATGGTTTCGTGATTAAGGGTTTCTTCACAACATTCTTTAACTGAAAAAAAGCAGGGAAGAAGGGTTATTTTTACACTTGCCAGTAACCGGAGAATAGCTTATCAATATGTTGAAACTATACCATGACAGTGAAGACAGATGTGTTACATCTTTAAGTGAGCCAGTGGCTGTTGTTTACTATGTTGTGACAATGTTGTGTGGCTCTGCAGGAATTTTCTGTAAACGTAAGAGTTATAGAGGAGGCACATAGTGGCACATAGTGTATCGTCTCTTTTTATATTTGTAAAAATGTTCCAGTTTAAATGCAATACGGAATATATTATTAATAATATTAATAATGAATGACCATGGATGAGCTGTTAATTGAAGAGTTATAGAGAAGACACATTAAGTCTTTTCAGCTAGGAATTACCCTTTAGCTATTATAGCTTGTTGCCTCCTTCATCCACATTAAGAAAATCTATATTTTGTCTTAATAGAAATTTCAGCAATGAGAAATTTAACTTTAAATTTTGATTAAGAAAAATATTTCACACATACTGTACTGTAGGGACAGTATATTTATACAGTATACTAACACACTGTATCTGTGGATCTGACTTCCTGGGATTCACATGTTTGGGGGGGGGGGTATTTTGATTATACTATGAATGAGTCCCTGAGGCATAACGTCCAAGTTTCGGAATTATAAAAAAAATAAATATTTGATGAGTTTGCACGAGAGAAAAAGGTACCTTTTTAGAAGTGTACTGCACATAGTAGGTGAATTTGACAAAAAGCTAATGTAGCTTAAAAAATTTAAATCTATCTGACTATACTGTAACTCTCATGTAATTGAGCAGAAAGTCACCTTGCTCTTACAAACAGCTCTGTTAGAGTTTGTGTTAACACACTGCACCCTTTCGGATGGAGTTTTAGCACCTTTATCACCTTTTTCTGTCTGGGGTGTGGGGGTTGTATCCCCTCCTCAGTTTAACATCTAATAAATCCCCAATAAACTAAGAGACTAAAACCTGCTATTGATAAAGAATCTGCCTTGCAACATTTCTCCAACTGCCCCAAAGTCCAGCAAAGAGGAAAATCCTCTAAACTGAAAGCCATGATGGACACCACAATTACCTGTAATACAAAGGACCACTACAAACTTAAACAACCCCAAGTGCAGGACGCGTGAACCATGGAAAAAATATTGGCTCCACAAAACAAATTAAAGACCCCGAACAAGCCCGCAAATATACCACAGTGGGTGATTTTTCTTACTGATGATCAGCTTAGAATCTTTGTGAATGCTGTAAGTTAAAATAATTTTTCCAACGTAACACGAAACATATACAGGTCCAGCCATTCAAAATGAGCGAGGTACGCTGCGGTAAAACGCGGTGGGCATGGCGCAATATACCACATTATACCACATGCAAATTAGATTATGATAATACTATCCGGAAGCACCTTGTAAGACCTTGTAAAACCAGGTGGAGCTAATAAAGCTTAACGTCTCATGTACACCATTTGAGCTGTCGCCAGAAAACGCCTGGTTTCAGATCCCAGTCACTGTTGAAGGACAATCTTTTTCCAATTAAGAATTTAAATTGTATACTCTTTAGACTTTTAATCATTTTAAACTGTGTATTTACAGAAGATATTACTAATAGTATTAATAATGAATGACCATGGACAGGCTGTAAGCTCAAAGTATTACCATATTCTTTGTAACTGTCTGCATCAGTTTAACTGTTGCAACACAAAAAGACTTTACTTTTCTACTGACAAAAAGTAACACCACAGCATTTTGTTGATCTGATCACGTATTTGTTTCCAATCATACAAAGTACATTTGGTGAAATTCCGATTAACCATGCCTTTCACATGTTCATAAACAATACTGATTATTGATAATATTGGTAGTTTAAATAAAAAATACACACCAGTATTCCTCTTTCTTCCTAAACATTTTAAGCATCAAAGTCTTGCATTCAGTTATACGGTTATTTTGGAAAAGTTTTTACGTGCTCCTTCTGACTATATTAAGTTTATATACTTTGAAAAAAGTTATAATGTTTTAACCTTTTCTGCGAATACGCTCATTATCGCAGTAAACAAAAGCATACTTTTTAGAATTTGATTAATAGGGAATATAATATGGAATTGCGTATCTAAAGAAATTAATAACGATATAATTATATTTATATACTGTAGCTCAAATCCCGCTAAAAATTAGACACAAGAAGAATATTATTGGACAATGTTGTGAGGCTCTGGTGGAATTTCTCTGTAAACTGAAGAGTTATAGAGGAGACACAATGTGTATCGCCTCTTTTAACATGGGTAAGGGTTACTCACATATTCTAAGCCAATCATGAGGGAAAAAATCACCCATTTTTCATGAAGAAAAGGTGTTTTTTAGCTATCTAAACTTGTTTTGTATGGGTTTTAAAGTCAACATCTGTATACCCATCATTTCTAGGTTGCTTTAACACATTCTGTAACCAGGAAGTGCAGAGTAACTGCATGCCATGTTTAGGAGTGAATATTATTTATCCAGAGATAGCATTCACATTTTCATGTGTAGATGATGTCTTGTTAAAAATGAATCAGGTATGGCCCAAGAAATTTAAAAAGTTTCATACCTGAGGGGGCAATTCGTCCCATTTACTTAATTTACTTTTTTGTAACAGGGAGTTCTAAGGATCGTATGCAGCTATTTTATTGAAGCTAGGGTATCAGCTTCAACAAAATGACTGAGTAAAGTGCTTTACACTCCCACTGCCCTTTGTCAAAAATTTGTCTCATCCCATACTCAAAATCTGAAACCATACTCTCTAAATGTCAACTCTAAACTAAAATGTCAACTGCATACTTTATCTGTCAATATGACTCTAGATCCTGTCTTGGTAGTATGCAGCAATGACATAGCAGGGGTTCTTAACCATTTTGAGAGTGCGACCCATTTTTGGGGTTAAAGATATTTTACAACCCCCCCCCCACACACACACACACACACACACACACACACACACACACACACACAGATTTAAAAATTGTCACGTTGTTACTTAATGGGATGCTTGGGCACGCATTGATGCACAGTGGTGTTCCAGACGCGGCTTAGTAGGGCTCAGGAAGAGTCGCAAATCATCTTCTACCCTAAGATGGGCTCTGTATCTGTTTTTGAGGTAAGTAAGTGTCGAAAATCCAGACTCACATATATATGTCGAAGTGAAGGGGACACGTTTTTTCAGTGCCAAAGTACTCAGTCCTGGAAATTCAGTTTGTACTGAAATCCAGAAGTCAACCCAGAGGCCTCTCCGTGAACCTCTGCTTCAGGGTCAGATCAATCAATGACTCATCTGTTTCGAGAGCAATTCCTGTTGGCTTTGCAGAGAAAGTATTACTTATCCATTCGTCTATCACAGACACTGCCCCGTTTTCTGGAAAATACTCCCGAAACTGTGTTGTCATTCCATTAAGATGAGCCCGAATAAGCACACACAGGTCAGCCTTTAAAACAGTGCTGCTGTTCAAACACTCCTCTAGTTGTCCAGTCGATGTTTCCACAAGCATAGCTTTCTGATCCAAGCTTCAATTTTGTCTGAGAGAGAGAAGATAGATGCGTTTTTCCCTTGTAGTCCCACATTCAACTCGTTGAGACATTTGAAAATGTCAGCCAGATAGGCCAGCATGGCGAGCCATTTTTCGTCTGAAAATTTAGCGGCTAGCGGGGAGCTTTTCTCCAATAAAAATACTCTCACCTCATCTCAGGGCTCATAAAGGTGACTCAGTACGTTACCCCTGGACAGCCATCGTACTTCACTGTAGTACAACAGCTGATGATGTTCTGCTCCCAATTCTTGAACTCTTGAGTTCAGGGGGCATTTTCTTAGCCGTGAGGGCTTGTCTATGAATCATACAATGCGTCCACAAAGCAACTAGCTCACTTTTACCAGTCATAGCTTGTACACCATCTGAGCAGATTCCCACACACTTGTTCCAGTCAATTCCATGCTCATATACATATGTGTCCAGCAAAATTAAAAGTTGATTGCCAGTGGCACACTTGGGAATAACAAAACAAAAAATCCTCATTAATTTCTCCATCTCCAACAAATCTGGTGTAAACAAGCATTTGTGCATCTCCGGAGACATCAGCGGTCTCGTCAAGTTGTAAAGAAAAATACACACTAGATTTTATCTTAGCAATCACTTGCTCTTCCGCATCTCTTACCATATGCCTGATGCAGTTAGACATGGTATAATTTGACACTAGTATCAATGCTAGCTGCTCTGCAGCACTTTTCCCACACATGATTGAAACCCTTTCCTTAGTGCATGGTAAGAAAAAAGTCTCACCTAACATGTGTGGCTTCCCAGTTTTGGCAATCCAGTTAGCTATGACGATAGATGCCTGAAGTGGCTTCTGATTCACAGTGGTGACTTTTTTGAGGGTGGATCTTAGCTCCTGTAGCTTCAGTTAAAAAAACTCAACAGGTTTAGACTGCGAGGTCGAGTGTCTGGTCTGCAAGTTGCGTAGCAGTTTGGAGGGCTTGAGGCTTTCCTTAGCCAACACTTTGCCACAAACCACACATAACGGTCGTGCATCAACTCCATCACTTGTCTGTGTAAATCTGTACTTTAGGTACTTTTCGTCATATTTTCTAATTTTCTTTGTTTTATTCTGTTTGGAGTTTTCTGATGTACGTTTCTCCACATTATCTTTAGTTTTCACTCTTCCAGTACACCTATTAAAAAAACCTCCATTGCTAGGCTAATCACGAATACCTTGAGCAAATGAAAAAAGTGCTACAAATATAAATGCAATCATGCCCCACCCTATAAATTTTAATGTCGCGCCCTGCCAGGCGCACCACAGAGCAGGCTGGGAGTTGTAGCCAGGAGATGGTCTGTGGGCTCACAGAGTGTCCACTAATTTACCCTGCTAATGTAAATAGTCTTAACCATGCAGGTGTATATTATAATTAATTGATTACCTCTGTTATTGTCCTTTGATGTGTAACCACCCTGAACCTGCGTACATGTCCTGTTTACCACCCTAGTGTGTGTGTTAACCTTTGGTTGATTCTGTCTCAAATTTTAACATAATCACTTATTATTCTAAGAACATTGCGTGTTCAGCAGGTTCTCTTATTTATCACACACAAATAATTCCTTGTGCTTTTTGTTGAGAAGTAGACCCCAGTGACCTGTTGCAACTGTTAACACATTTTAGTTTCATTTTATGATCTATCACCGTGAAGTCATACATATCTTTATATAAGTTTTCTGCAGCTTATATACATTTTTGTTTACCTGAATTCCTGCTAATGCTGTATTTCTTAAGGTGGGTAAGGGAATGATACCCATAATTAGTAATCTTCCAGAAAACCTGACCTCTTCTATCAATATTTTGACACCCAGAGTTGCTTGTTTCTGCTATCTGTCTGGGACTCTCAGCACCCCATGTTCTCTGGAAAGTCATAGGCTTGTACCACATAATTTAACCCTTTTCCTCCTGCACCAATTCAATACTATATCACAGCTAAAAATACTTTAACAGTTGAAGGGCAGTTCATCTAAAATATAGAAGAATGTGAGACTTTTTTTCAGTTGTAAATCTGATTATCAGAGGCACTGTTCCCATCGTTCTTCAATTTCTCAAAATAGCAGTCCTTTGTGACTAATAAATACTGAGATTTTCATATCTTCCTTTGCTATGAACCTCAAAGTTAAATTTCATTGTACAGTTTTGCCTCTGGTGTAATTTCAACAAATTAATTAACTAATTAAGATGATTTAAAATAAATGTTAGGTTTGCCTTAGAGTTGTAGCGGCGAGGCTTAATAATAAGGCAGAATTAAGTGTTTCTGAGCTTCCCAAATAAGGCCCCATTTCTCTGTTCATCTCTGTGGTGCAGCCACAGAGAGACCATTAGTGCAGGGTGACTTAAGGTCCTAGGACAGCTCCCAAAGGGGGATGCACTTAGCTAAGTCTGGCTATCATGATCAATGGTCATCCATTGGCGCCTATCTGTCTAGGGAGTGCCAGATGGACATCTGGACTGCATTCCTAAGTGTCAGGAGTAAGTGACTCATATCTCACCTTGATCAACCAATCAGGGACTGGTAGGGCTGAGTAACCCACGTGGGACTCTGATGCCCATGGAACTTTCAGCCAATCAACGAGCTGAAGTTCCTCCAGGTAAAAACAGGCAACACAGAGATTCAGTAAGATTCAGTAAGATTCTGGAGAGGATTCTGTGGACTTTTCTAAAGGGAATTCAAAGGAGAATTCCAGGGCAGGACAGCCCAGGAAAAGAAGGCTCCCAAGGGCAGGACATTCTCGCAGCGCGCCTCCTGACCATCCTGAGACTCAGCCCGGACAACCACGGAATGGCCAGTGTGTCCGAGTGCCAGAACTTTCCTTTGTTCTAAGAGTCGAGAGCGGGGGTTGCCAGAGAGTAACCAGAGGACACCCGAGGTTAGCATCAGCAGCAAGCCTCGTGAACAGGTCAGAACTGTGGACAGCTGAATCACTATTCAGAACTAGCTCTTCATCAGGAACGAACCGGTCCTCTTCCTGACTTGCTGGGACCCACAGTCATCTTTTCTCCTGTGCACAAACTTTGCTAGTTAAAGCCAACACTAACTAGCCGGTCAGTGAGCATCAGCAGCGCACCGTTGCAAGCCGCACAGCACAGCCTGGCACGGAGCCAGAGAGCGCGGATTGGACAGCAACAGCCTGCAACTGTTTCTTTGTGCCCGCAGGAGATCTGAATCCCCAGAAATTGGATGAGTATTCAACTTCAATGCATTACAGCTCGAGAATTCAATTGTTATCCAAACCAGTTGGTATCAATTTAATTCCTAAGAGTTATGTACTTGTTTTGAGTATCTAATGTAGAAGTTATTACCAAGTTCATTTACGAAACGGTCTAAATGAATGATATACTGAACGTATGTCCTCTTGATATGTGTAACTCTTCGTAACTGATTGAATATATACCTTTTGTATTCTGATAACCCTCACGATAAGATCTGTTAGGTTTACATGCATATTCTATGTATTAATAAATGTATCCTCGTGTATTAGTACCTGTGTGTGTGCGTTGTTTGAGTTATGTCGCATGGTTGGATTCTAAAGCCATCAAAAGAATCAACTTTGTGATTTACTGCTACAATTAATAATTGTCTCAGTAAATGCCCAAACCCTACAGAACTGGTGCCTTCAGAGAGCCACTACATTTACATTTTGGCCGGCTATGATTACATATTTGGCGTCCCTGAACGGCTATGAAACATTACAGAGTAATGTTGTATTATTGAGCCTTGAAACTTGAAGCATGTTCCTTTAAATGATGGAACCTCACCAGGGACTCTGCAATTTGTTGAAAATCCTACTTGTTCTTACTTTAAGACACATCTGTAGACTTGCTCTTGTCTTTTACCTCCCATTGCTTTTTCACTCATTGTTATTTCTATTTTGTTTGTAACAGTGGATTTATGGTATGATTTCCCAACTTTGTAAATAAGTGCTTGAACTTGAACTAAGATTATTTACAGAGTTCTTTATGGATTATTTTTTAGTTGTTTTAGATTTTAAACTTTTTATGTACTCACTTGAACTTTCTAAATCATTTGTTACCGTTTTATTGCATCATTGCCATACTCTACTAAAATGAATTGGTATAACTAACCACTGCACTTATGTGCATGAAAGTCTTGATTTTTGAGTAAGCTTGAAGCTTCAGACACAGTATATAATCTAGTTAACAAAAACTTAAATATTTATTTTTTTAAAGAGATATATTAAAGTATATATTTCATTTAAGTTGAATTAATGTTTCACAGATACAGCAGCAATTCAAAGTAGCATTTCACAGATAGCTAAATTCAATATTTTTGGTGACAGTATTCAATTAGTGAAATCAAAACAATTAAAAGAAATTTAAAGCAAATAATTTGGGATTTAGCATAGTAACAGAATATACTAAAGAGAAAAGCTATCTCTAAATATTTATGACCTTGAATGTCCTCCACATCCAGGGACAAAACACCCAGCATGATTTTCAAAGAATCTTCTCTCTGTATGCTAATACACTGCTCAGTTGCTCTAGCACAAATGTTTTCTATTTTCACTGAATCTGTCTGTTTCTGCTGTGAAGCATCAAGAAGCCAAGACTCATTATCTAGCATCATATTCATTTCTATGCTAATGAGCAACACACTTTGAAATCCTTTCTATTCTTCTTAACAAAAGTAAAAGGAAATTGTTTTAAGAATGAAAAACAATGTAAGAAAAGAAACATGATTCTTTGAAGGTTGTGCGGCTTATATTTTAAGAAATATTATTGTTTAAAACCCATGAGTTACACAAATGTTATAAAGGTTACTTTTTTCAAAATTTGTATTTCAATAGCAATAATAACAATTAATTTAATCAGTAGTGCTTTGAACTGTTTCCAATAGAACATGGTTATTACACTTGTTCTGTAACACAATAAAGAAGAGATAAAACTAATTTAGGAGGACTGTGTGTTGTGTACTTATTTACCGTAATGCTGATCAGGTTTCACAAATATAACATTGACAAAAAAGATGTTTATGATTAAATGGAGTTTCTAAACTGGCCAACTTGGGTCTCATTGCTAATGTTACATTTGTATGTAGATAGATGGATGTATATTACTAAACTAAGATCTTTCATAACGTAAGCTGAAACTTGACATATGACATGACTCGGTCCAGCATCCATGTCTCCTGAAGCAAAATCCTAATTGAAAAAATTAGCAGTATACAATAATAATTCAGATATTATCCAAAAGGTTTTTTTAGTATTTCTGTGAATAATACTTTTCAGTTAATAATTACTTTTTAAATAATATAGTATAATACCTTTTAAAATATCAGTTGTTTTTTTATTTAAATTGTGTTAAATTTCATTCATAACATACTGATTCTCAGTATATTTTTGAAGAAGAAGAAATACTAGTTAGCTCTAATTGTTAATTGCTAGAGATGTAAAGAATATTCTGATTTGTTATTTAATTCATGTATAATTATTAATCTTCCAATGCAACATGAAAATATACCACACTACACTACCTCCATTAATTTTTCACACAATGAACAATTTAGTGTGACTTTTCTCCTGTCCAGAGATCTCTGTAATAATCTAGTGGAATTTTTAATCACTTTAAAAAATAAAAGTCCATTGATCTCTGGAGATTATAAAAAAAACTACAAATAGTGCAATTACTTCTGCAGTTGTTGAGTCTTATCAGTTTCATCAGTGATACTTAACCTATTATATAACACTGTTCAAATTATATCTAAATCATAGACATATATATGCTGTATATCCAAATATTTCAACAATGAAGCCAAAGACAAGAAAAATATATAAAATGAAAACAAAATGCAACATTTGTAAATATAAATTTCAGAAGAATGTTTAAAGAAAAAGTCTCAATCCAAATAATAATTATATTATAATTATACAAGTTAAATCTACTTCTTAATTGTTTGAGATAATCCTTTCTATTTGTAGATTTTATTACATTTTAATTTTATAGAACAGTTTAAAAAGTCCAGATTTAAACTAGGCTGTAAAATACTTTCCACCCAGGTTCCTAAAGGAGATGGTAAAGGGTCAAAACTAAGAAAAACATGCACATTTAAAAGGGTCTCAGCTAAGTAATACAGAGAAAATATTTTTGTGTTATCCATGAAAGCACAGGCATTCAATAAGGAATTACCTCTGGATACTGCTGACTTTAAAATGGTAACTCCACATCTACTGTTACTTGAACTCACCTATTACTTCACCAAATATATACAGTACATCTCAAATAGAAATACTTTCATAAACTAATCAGACAATTTCATTTTTTGGCTTTGCCAGTTCTGTTACTGAAAATACTTCTTGTTTATGGTAATGATTTTAATTTAAAAAGTACCAACTGAAAGTATGAACATCAAGCTTATTATTTTAGATGTATCAAACAAACTCCAAGTCTTTTCAATGTTTAATAAAGCATGCCAGCTCCCCTCTATCATCGGCTAGCAAATAGTTTCCTGGAGAAAAGTGAATCAGTTGTTCCTAATTGATGGATCACAGAATAAAATTAAGTTTTTATTAAGGAGATTTGGAAATTAAATAAATGACTTACAGTCCACAATCTACATGGTATCCGTAGAATGACAGACAAAAAAAAGGGGAGAGGGAGACAACAGGTCTGACTGTCCTTAAACTCTGTTCAAGTTTTAAATAGGAAATGCTTGGCAGGTTTAAAATTACTGTAGATTATAGTATATTGTACTGCATGTTTCTGACAGATATATGAAAGCATTTGACCTATATGGCTTAGTAAATAATGTGACCGATGTTACAAAACAAGTCTGACTTTTTTCATTATTATGTACTATGGAATTTAATATTTCCGTGATTTTGCAAAACCTTCCGATTGTAAAATTAAGGTAATTTCTAAAGAATACAAATTATTGTTTTAAAGATAAACATCACTTTTGTATATGTAAAAATTCCAATTGTTCTCAATCTCTTTAGATATACAATATAAAGTGCACATCAAAAGACTATTGCCTATGATATTATTCAGATTTCTTTCATTAACTGATATGATTTGGCATCCCAAAGTAATATAAAACATCCACAATCTACAGTACATTATTTTACTAAGGTGCTAAAAAGCATAACAATATTAATACAAATACAAAAAAATGATATGAAATAATTCAAATCCCATCCAGCATTTCAAGTATGCAACCAAACCTGTCTATTTAGACCTGAAAAAAATTCAAATTCAGTCTACTGGAAAAACAAATACTAGTCTCTGTAAACATATCCATTTTTAATTTTGAATACTGATAATTTATCCATCCGTTGTTGGTAAGCTGCTTATCTTCTTGAGTCATACTGTGGCATATTGGAGTCCTGGAAACACACAGTACAAGGCACGACTGGGAAAACACACCTACTCCCTCCCAGATGAGATGGCAGTCTATCACAGGGCCATTAGAAAAAGTGATGATTTCAAACAGCTTAAAGAAAGCTTTGTTTGAGAGGTGGGAGGGAAATAGAGATCCCAGGGAAAAAACATGTGACAAAGGAAAGAAAATGCAAACTCTACACAGACATCAAGACCAGAGCTGTTTATCAGCTGCACTAACACTGGTACAGTATGTTTATCTGCCACCCAATGTAATAATAATAATAATAACTTGTCTGAACAGATAGCCATACAGCTAAGATCAATAGATCATGGACCAGTTAGGTAATTAAATGACTGTGAGACATTTTACCATACCACATTGTTAAATTGGTAGCTGTATATTGGAATTTGAAATTTCAGGTGTAATGGGAAAAGTGCCACTTAGTGGTCCACCAATGATGCTTTTTTAAATCATTTCTGTTCACTAGAAAATTACTTTCCATTTATGATTATTAATGATACTGACACAATTTTAATTAATTCAGGAAAATTAATGCAACTATAATTAATAGCCACGCTAATTTTGAAAATGTATTTGTTCATGAACTGTAAGATTTGTATCTCATAAATAAGTTGCAAGCAGGAAAATGTAAACCTGTATATTTGAACTTGTTTTTTTATTATACCAACCGCTTTCAGTGTTTTGCCTGGATGAACTCAAATAAAAACAATATGTACAACAACAGGACATTGCTCCAGCTAAATCTATGAACAAGATCTGCCATTTAACCTAAATATTTGGCAGCAGTTGCAGTATGGATCATAATTTTCATAGCTGCTTACTTATGTTAAATGTTAAGTACCTAACATGGTTGCATTTCACTAGTATCCGTGTGATTCTGAAAATTACATAAAACACACAATTCAAGATGTTATAAGTTCTTCAGTATGTATTTAATTTTCTTTCCCTAAAAAGCCTGTATTAAATAATGTCCATGCTTGGCAACGATGGAATTTAAACAGACATCCACTGCCCATGGGAAGAAGTCCAAACTTTATCTCACCATTCTGATTTTATCTATTCACATCTTGTCTAACAAAACAACCACTAGGCTGTTTTCTAAAATTAGATGCATTACACTGGGAATAAAGTGAGAAAATAAACAGATAGTCTGGACATTGCACCTGTGACACTGTCCATCTCAATGCTCACTGCTGTTTAATCACATCCATTAAACTTTATTTTAAAAGGAGAGGCTCTAGTATGTAGCCTGAAAACCTTCATACAAAAATTATATTTCCAAATATTCTTCAATTATTAGCTCTGTTCACTTAAAATAAGAAATGTGATGTAATACAAGATGCAAGTGTGACATAGGAAGTGTGCTAAGAATGTTTTAAACAATATATTTGTTCATTTCAAGAAAGGAGTGGTATAAATAACTTTATGTGCACATTAACCTTTTTATTGCTTTTCTTTAACTTCTTTATTTTACTTCAATAGCCCGTAAGAATTGAAAACAGTAAATTATCACACCTTTGAATTTCAAGAAAGCGGATCATAATACTTGAAACAAACCTCTTAAAAACAGATTTTTATGGTGTGTTACAGAGCTAAACAGGTCCATGAGTTAAAGTGTGCTTCACTCCACAGGATTTGATTTAAGATTCTGAATTTTCTACACTTGATTGATTACAGTACACTTGATTGATTAGTATTGTACTTTAATCTTTGGCTAAAGGTTAAGGGTAATTTTTCCACTGTGGCCAAATTGTTCATCCAGTGATTATTGTAATTACAGGGAAAATAACAAATATATTTAAAAAAAAAACAACTAATCATAAAAAATAGTTTACTGCTCTGAAACTTTACAGTTTACTAAGAAAGAATTAGACTAATTTCAAAACTTAGTATATTTTGTTGACTATCTGTTACTACCTTACAAACATTTAATTAAACCATTCATCTTCATATTGCTTTATGCAATACAGGGTTGTAGGGAGCTGAAGTATATCCCAACAAACAATGGGTGCAAGGTAGGAAACACCTTGGATAGAACTCCATCCCATCATAGGGCACACACTGACACAAACATGCATACATTTACACCAGGGCCAGTTCTCCCAGAAGCTAATTAAGCTTCCAGTATATCTTTAGAGTGTGTGTTTGGGGGTGAACCTGAGAACTCATAGCAAACCCTCTTGTACACAGGGAGAACATACAAACTTCACAAAGAGAGCACCCCAGAAATTGAACTCAGGGCCTCAGCGCTGTGATTCAGCAAAGCTAACCCCTGTGCCACCACCCCAGCCCACGTAAATTCATTTGTATAAAATTTGAAAATTTTTAGTAAGGCACTGTCTCTTATATTTAAATTTACATCAGCCCACTATACAATCTACCGGAATATCCTGTGTTTTTGTTTTGGCTATGATAATAACATGGTATACCACAGTAAACATTGCTAGAAACATGTATCATGGTCAACCGTAATAAAGCATAGTGTAACTAGAGGAAACCACAAAAAACTCATCGTCAAACAACAGGAAAAGCACAAAACTACTATGGTAAATATATCACAGTAAACTGTAATTAGGGAATACAGGTCGAAAGAAGAACACAACCTTCAGAATCATTTGATGTTCCTCTGATTCACTTCCTGATATGACAAGACCTTCTGTAAATATAGTTTATGATTGTTCTAACAATGAGATTACAGTTTGCACAGCTACATTTAATGATAAATTACCAATTAGGAGTGGGTATAACATGATAAACAAGGCTAAAAGATTTTTTTTACAAAGCCTTTACAAGCTTCATACTTAAAATGCAATGTAATTAATAACATGGCATGGGCAAAGCATACCAACAATACATATTATTAAAAAAAACTTGTATACTGTACATCATTTGTAATTTAACAAAATGAGACATCACTGGATGGGAGTGTATACTTTTACAGAAGCACATTTCCTTTGTGAACATCTTGTGGCAGTGTCTTTGAGGTCCTCAATAACTGAAGTTCCCATTTTGATATGAAACTCTCCCCTGTGGGAACATTATTCTGTTCCTTAGCCCCTTTTCAATGACTCCTGTCTTTAAAGGCATGTCTTTTCTACATGACCAGAAGGACAGACCTAATTCCTCAGTACCTCTTTGATTTTCACTTTCCCAACCACGAGTCTACACTCCACCATGCTGAACTGTCCCATTTTTGTTTCTGTGCTTTGAGTTTTCCATGCTTTTTCTGAAGGTCTGAAGCTGAACACTGCATTTTGTCTAAGATGCCCTTTTAGAAGAAGTGCCATTAGAGTCTTTGTGATCTACAGAAAGCACATACAGCATGTTATATTTTTTATAACCACATTCTACCATGGGACACCTAAATAAATGTTTGCAGTGCTTTGTAATGTAGCTAATAAAGTTCCAGGCATTATGTCTTCCTCTTCTTTTATTTGTTTTGTCTTCTACTCCAATATTATTTTTTTCTTGCATTGATAGGGTCCACACCCTTGGGATTAGCCCTTGAAATCAACCTCATGAGCAATGTTGTTTACCAAGAACCAAGAACCACATTCCACTGTTTTTCCTTGACATGCTAACACCCTTTCTATTCTCAAGGTCATCAGAGGGTTCTCCATTTTACAGGGTGGACCCTGAACTGACTTGAACCTTTTTTCCAAACCTACCATTAATCTCATACCTTTGACCACCTAATCTATGCACAGTTCTCCTACTACCACCATCCATATCAAAGCATCTTGTGTAGAAACTAAAGCATCAGTGTCACCAGCATCATCTGTATCCAGATAACTGAATATATTACTCAGGGAACACATCAGAACAATGAGGATCGAAGAACTCTCCAAGCCTATTGTTCCCCATTTTACCTTTCCAGGCCTTTCCACTGACCATTTTATTTGCATTTTTACAGGTTTCCCAGACTTTTTTTCCAGAAATACATTAGAAGCCAAGATTATCTTCAAACAAGGAAATCCAATTTATAGAAGATTTAAATACTGTACATACAATCAGATATGTAGCCTGAGCTATGTGTCGCTAGTGTTAAGGGCACACAACCAAATTCATTTGTTTATTCAAAACAAAGTAATGAATGAAACCCCACAAAAGCAAAAATGCAAACAGACCCAAACAACAGATTTAATTTTCTGAGTCTTAATTCGACACATTTGAAAGTTTGTTTTTTCTTTTAATTCTTTAAAAAATCCATTGTGTGGATGGACACCCTGAAGATATTGTTTTTTGCTGATCAGTCAGGTGAACTATTGCACATATTGTTGAGATATTTAGTAAACTATAAAGAAAAACTAAATAAAATGACAAATCTATTATTTAACTTAAATTATATATTCATTACCATCTCAGACAGCTAAATTAAAATTACTGAATTGTTGTTTAACCGTAAGAAACAAAGCTTTAAGCGCTGTTGATTATAAGTCAAAGTAGAATATTTAATATATTCTACTCTTTTAAGTGAAAGGTCCTTCCATATTTATTGTATCTGTTTATATTCTTTACTCGTATGTTACTGTTTTTACTATGTATTTCATTACAAGTTGTACAAGTGTACAACATATCTATGATACTTTTAACCTTTATCATGGCATTAAACACAACATCAAATGTAATTAAAAAACTGCCACTTCTAAGAACATTCATATTTTGAAATGAAGCCTCATGTAATAAAATAACTTTGTTCTCAAAACAGTTGTTTACAGCACTAGTGTTTCACATAAGATAAATATTTACATAACTACAACTGAAATAAAATATATTCTTAAAATATTTTTTTTACCTGTGTATGAAGTGAAATAGTAGAACAGTGGTCTAGAGACGGTTGGTTTTATGCACAATATTGAGAGGAAGGTCTATATTTATCTACAATCCCACTGAATTCCCACCTAAATTACTCCAGGCACCATTTTAAAAGCACCTGCAGGCCTGACTATAAAGGTCAACAAGCTGCTTAAGATGAAGAATAGCACTGAACTGGCTGTATAGTAATCTTCTCTTCCCATCTCTTATTCCTTTTCTTCTCCTGGCTGTTGGGTTCAGGATATAGTAGTCTGCCTAGAGCTTTAGATACACTGAAACAACTGACATCATGAATCTACAAGCGTTCAACATCTATCTTTCCACTCTTTGTCTTCATGTTTCTACAGATCCTGGATTCATAAAACCATGTGTACTGAATACAAATTAGTTATCATTTGTTGTGTTAATTATGCATTTTCTAATAATTAAAGAAATTATAATACACATTTCATTAATTCGATTTTTGGCATCTGTTGGTGCTATATAATAGCAAACGCTTTGGTGAGTCAACTCAGATTATAGAAAGGACACAATAAAAGAGACAAATAAAAAGAGCCGCAGGTGACATTTTAGAAAATATAAGGAACAATAAATTAGTACATTTAGAATCATGGATATGTCTCAATAATTTCCAAAGTCCTGGCATGCTTGCCACAGAAAAAAGTTTTGTCAATTGTGTTACACATTCACAGAATACTGTTGCCCTCTAGTGTATAAACTGTAAGAGAAAGCACCATTTTAATAATTAGAAATTGTTTTAAAAATGTATCGGTATATATATTTGATGTAATGATATAGATCTTTATCATTTGATAATTTCATAGGAAAATGCTCTTGTTACAGAAATTCCTTTTTTCTTTTCTCTTGAAATCATTTATGTAAAAAAATGATGAGGCAGAATGATACTAAGGTTTTTTTTAAACCGACCATAATACAAAGACAAGTTTGTATTCTGTTTTGTTACACCCATTTATCTTAAAATTAACAGAAAAAGACATAGCTTCAAATGTTACAAACACAAAATTACTATTCATCTTGCAGCATTAATTACTTATTAAATATCAACAACCATTCTCATTCTCAAATACTCCCTTTTCCACTATTTATGGATATAATTAAAATAAAATTACATTGCACTACTGTGATTGTAATCAGAGCTGATAATCTCTTGCTTTACAGGCTAACAGTTAAAGGCTCATATAAAAATGTAATAGCATAAAATGTAATTGTAACCTCTATACATTTAAACAATTACTGATGTATGGTCACAGATAAATTAAATTATATTCTATTATTATAAAATTCATATTAGCTACTTTTAGTATTTCAAGATTGGTTGTGTGTCATTTTATGTCCCTTAAGACATCAAAATATTTCATATTGATCTTTTATACAGTAATAAGTTCAGAGGAATTGATATTGGAACTCAGTCAGTAACCTTATGTATACTTAATTGCCACAATTAAGTCCCACATTTTTTTGTTAGTAAAAACAGAGTGCTGACTCTGTTATCATGGAAATTGTAGATGAAATTGTAGATGGGGGTGGCATTATTTACCACTATTTTTCACCATGTATGGTTTAGGATAAAATTCAAACAAAAACAATTAGGTATGAAGCAAAACATTGGCTCATGAAATCCAGAGGTAGTTTTCTCATTTGAAATGTTGGAATTGGATTAATTGCTTACAATAAGCTTCACATTAAAGAAGGCAGCAGATCTAGTTTTACTGATATTTATAACATGAAATATAAGAACAGTTCTAGTTGTGTGTGTGGGATGAGTGGGATGGGGAGAAAGGTTCTGAGTATTTGCTGACTTATAGATTTCCATGGGGTTTAATTTTTACTTGTGCTGTACTGGTACAGCTATGACATCAGTCCCAGAGTGCACGTTTGTGTTATATGTGCAATATTAATTCATAAAGTCCTTTTGACAGTGTGTTTTAAAAGAGGAGTTTCATTTAGAGCATTTTGTGGTTTCATGGCAAGAGACACTACTTCCATTTTGCTCAAGCCATCTATGCCTGATTTCCTATTGGTTGATACTGAGTTAATTCCATTGCCTTACAGACAATTGAAACAATGTTTATGTGAATTTTGCAGATGCTTAGTTTATATGCTAAGAATTAATACAGTAGTCTAGAAAACATTTTAATTAGCTAGTTTTCCTTTTTGTTACATTATGTAACATTTTCTCTTTAATTAGGTTTCCATTGTAGGTGGAAGCTCCCTCTGGATTTGTTTTAAAATCTGAATGAAAAAGAAAACTTAGAACTGGTTTAAGAATTTGGGAGAATATTATTACAAATAAATGTATTAACAAACTTTGAATTTATTAAATCACCCCTTTCTATTTAAAAAAGAAAATTAGTAAAATCTTAGTTCACAGTTAAGGATACCTGTGGATGGTAATAGCTGCTTTTGAAAGACACCTAATCAGCCCTGCAATCAAGAGAAACTGCTGAGACAGACAGTGACAAATATGGCTTTTAATATCCCACTGCTTAGCATTAATTGCATTTTACTGCAATTGAAAAGCATGTCATATGGAGTGATGTTAACACTGACAATTAGTGCAAAGCTCTCAATGACATCACAATAAAAAGCATAAACAACAAGAAGGTGCTGGAAGAAAAACTGTAAAAAGCATAAATGCATTCAAATTATATCCAAAACTCATGCATTCAAATTATACATACAGTACTTACACATGGTGTCAAAGTATTCACCATCTGCAAAACACAAGAAATCGCTACCCATATTTAACACTCTATCAATCTGCCAGATACAACTGAGTACAGTAAATGATCATATGAATTATATACTGTATATATATAATCAATCACAAGTGGGGGAGTTTATAGTAGGATAAAGGGATGCATTTTCCTATCAAACACACCTACGATCAACAGATATTTATGGTGAATTTTAAAACCTAAATATTGTAGACAACGTTGTGGCTTTCTGTAAGAAATTTTACTGTCCAACTCCTAGTGACATTCTGCCTTCTGAGACATGAACACATACATACATATTGTGTAAATTTGTTCTTGAAGGCAAGCTTGAACACCAAGAAGACCGAGTACATGGAGTGCGGCCCTCAAACGGATGGAACTATCAGCATCAGCGGTGAAGATCTCAAGAAAGTGACACAGTTTAAATACCTCGGCTCCATCATCAGCAGCGACAGCGACATAGTCTCAGACGCCAGGGCCTGAATGAACACAGCGTGGATGAAGTGGTGCCAGGTCACTGGCGTTCTCTGCGATCGCCGTATGCCAATCCAACTCAAGGCCAAAGTTTTCAAGACCGTTGTCCGCCCTGTCGCCCTGTATGGATCAGAATGCTGGCAAGCAACTTCCAGGCACGAGCAGGCCCTCCATGTCATGGAAATGAGGATGATCCGGTGGTGTCTCGGCCTAACAAGATTTGACCATGTCCTCAATGATGATGTCCGTCGACACATGGGAGTGGCACCAATAACGGAGAAGATGCGAGAAGGAAGACTGCAATGGTATGGACATGTGATGAGAAGTGGCAAGCACACGGTGGCACGGACAGCGATGCAACTGAGCCCGCAGGGTCGACAGCTGCGAGGGCGGCCCAAGAAGCGGTTGATGGATCGGATCACTGAAGACATGCGGAAAGTGACCGTCGCCCCAGAAGACACCTATGACGGTGCCAAATGGAGACGGGCGTGCCGACAAGCGGACCCTGCCGATGCGGGATTAATGCTAGGATGAAGAAGAAGTTCTTGAAGGCAAGCTCAATGTTAGGGATAACTGCTTAGGTAATGATTTAATTATTTGGACGTTTAGATTATTACACAAATATATGTGAACATTTAAGGCAGCAATTCTGAGAACATTGATATTTCCAAGATTTTTAGAAAGAAATATTCTAAAATACCAGTGTCAGCTCTTTATAAGAAGTAGTATTTAACAGCATTATCACAAGCACAGCCTCTGCATCAGCAGATTCAACACCTGTTTCACCTTCAACTTTAGATAATTCCATTGACTCAGCAGAGAAAGAGGCTCCCTTATTTTTAGTGTACCATATTGCCCAATGGTTCAAATCCAAAAGTTGTGTTTTAGTGTTTTATAGCCTGTTTCTGCTACAAATCTAAATTACAACAATTGTAAGCTCTCTTTGAAGTATTTTCTTTTTGTTTCCTCATTGTAACATCTTTGTGTTTCAAAGTTCTGAAACACATTTCTGGTAGCCTCTGGAGCAATTGCCTTGGCTAGACTGGGAGAAGAGAACCTTTTTTGATAACTAGACATTGACATCTACCAACCCAATTGGGCTGATGGTAGAGTATTACAGCTTCAAAGCCTTTGTTTCTTGCTTAGGAGGGAACTTTGATGTTGAGTGCATCTACAGTATCTTCACACATAATATATCAAATCTTCTACGAACAATGTTGGTAATATAACTACAGTCCAATTAAATGTGTACTGTCTATGCTTCAAGCTTGTATGGTAAAGTAGGAATAATGACTATTGACCAAGGTTTGATGGTGGGATTCTCAAATACCCTCTTCCTCAGTTGGCAAAAGGCTGCTTATGAAAATTGCAGATGATGCTAGTCAATTGCAACCTTCTGTAAAAGTTCAGACACACAGATTTAGATTCACATTTCTGTCTTTTGAAAATTACTTCCCATATACAGTACTTCAATAAATACAATGTCTAGCAAAAATATATACACCATTCTAATGATTTCCCATTTTGTTACAAGTGACTATTTTATAGTTTGAATTTTCTTTGCCATTTTTGCTGACATTTCAGTCATACAAATATTCAGTTTGTGCATTCAAGTTTTTACTTAAATTATTCATTTTAAAACTAGGACCTGCAAGTCTAGCAATGTATCGCTAAAATAGGAGAGAACATTTTAGCCTGAGGATCCACTGTAAAGGAAATCAGAATTTCCTAAAATAAATGATATACCAAGTTTTCTTTTAATAGTGCTCATTATATATAGTGTTTTTTTCAGCATCCATGTCACAAAGCGGCAGACATTGAAAAATGGCACTGGCATGGGGGCTTTGATTGCTTGGGTTTGCATATAATAGCCACTTTGTTTGGTTGGTAGTAGTGTTTTTTATCTTCTCTTCCTGTTTTGTTCCCACTTGCTATTGCTTTTCTAAGCTCTACCTCCCACCTTTGTGAAATAAAATATAAAAGCTAACCAATAATGTATAGACACCTCTGCTTGAGCTGGGAGGAATTGTTGTGTTTTGCTAGGTGAAACATTCCTTTTAATACTAGGACTGTATTTTTGTTTCTTTTCTTCTTGTATGGGAAGTGGATCACTGTTTAAAAACAAGGAGAATTACAATGCAAAGAGAAGCTTTGCTCATTGGAACACAGCACCTTTTGTCCATTCTTCTTTGTAAATTGTTTAAGTTGAATGGTGACCACTGGTAAACAGTAGTCTTCAACTTCTGCCACAGATTCTTGATTGGATTGACATCCAAGCTTTGACTGGTTACAATGTCCAGACCATTGCCTTATTTGTTAGAAGCCACTCCAGAGTGGCTTTGGCTGTATGGTTTGGTTCATTGTTTTGTTAGTAGATCATCTCCCAAGTTCCAGGTCTCTTGCAGAGTACAGGTTTTCCTCCAGTATTTCTCTGTACTTTGCTGTATCCATTTTGCTTTCTATCTTCACAAGCCTTCCAGGTCCTGATGCAGTGAAGCATCCCCATTGCATGATACTGCAGCCACCATGCTTCACTAAAGGGATATTGTTCTCTGAATGATGTGCAGTGTTACACTTGTACCAAAAATAGTGCTTAGTGTCGGGCCAAAATGTTTGATTTTGGTCTGATCAGACCTCATTATCTTCTTCCACTTGGTCTCAGGGTATTTCATATGAGTCTATTTAGGTGTGTCATAGTAAAGGGGCTGAATAATCATATAATCAGTTTAATAGTTATAATATAAAGTACCTGTAAAATTTTGTTTTCACTTTTACATTATAGAGTGTTTTGTGTAGATCAATGGCAAATAATCCAAATTAAATACATTATGATTCCACATTGTAACACAATAAAATGTGGAAAAGTCCAAGGAGGGTGAATACTTTTAATAGCCACTGTAATCCTCAGGGAATCAGTGATGCACATATTTGCTCACAGAAAGAAACTTCAGATTCCTTAAAAACTTATAGAGTGACCATTGCTGTCAGTGTTTATGCAGAAGGAATAGTTTCACAGGGTGTTTCACATCCCAGGTTACAATGTGTCAAAAGTGGATGTAGGGCAGTGCCTTGGGGACTAATGTGTATTTCAGTTGTCGGGGTTGTGATTTTTTACCTTTTAGTGTCTGCTTCTGTCTCCTATCAAGGTCACATAATCTTCTTAGTACAAACAATACAACAGATGACAATCAGCACACATTGAAAGACACAGTGTTTGCCTAGACATCCATCAATTACCATGCAGTCAGAGGTGAAACATTACATTACGTGGGGGTTTTTGGCGTTAAGCAGTTTGGAACCAGCAAGGGAAGAAAAAGAACAACGGAAGGAGGGATGATGCACAATGACACCTCATTAACTGCATACAGACCATTCCTTACGTGGGCCCTAGTTTTTGTTTGGCTTTCCCCATGATTATCAAGACATTCCTGCCCCTCATTCAAGCGTTGAAGTTCTGGCCAGAAAGAAGATATATAATCCAGATATATAAGCCTTTTTCTCTTATCCTGTAATTGTTGCAGAAAATAGGGGGTGTATAATAGTGCATATTGTTTGGGAAAGATAAAATTGAAGGGATTGCTATCCAAGGGCTGTGCGTTTTGTGTTAAGCTTGTCCACAGCTTAGAAAAACAAGGAATTTGCAGACTTACAGGTATGCGGATATATGTGGATTTCGGGATCACAAATATCCTAATCCAGGTAGTAAGGGAAAATCCAAGGCTGGGGTCAAGAGGCGAGTGAAAGTCCAGTACCAAAAGTCAGATTAGAAATCAAGCGCCAGAGATATGAACCAAGAATCAAGATCAGGAAATGGGCCAAAACCAGAGGTCAAACCTCTAAGGTAAGATCTAGAGCTCTAAGTGTTGAAACAATACTGTGCACTGCCTGAACAAAGAGGGAGGGGAGGCGTGGTGAAGTAGGGACACTAGGACACTAGGCGAGCAGAGATTGGCTATTGCCGGTTGTCCGATCTGCTTCTCTGCTGTACAGAAGAAGTAAATCCTAAAGATTGGAGGTGTGCTATGGAGCTGCACAGAGCTGATTCAGGTGAGTCTATATACTGAGGACTATAGCATTTATTTGCTTAGGTGTGTGCTTTTCGTATACCTTTTTTCTCTTCCTTTGATAGAGTAGACAACGATAACATAATGTGGTTGCTAACAAAAATAAAAACTACAACTGATTAATAGAGTCTTGTGCTGGTCTGCGGGTGTGCTAGTAGTTCTGAGTAATATAACAGCCAGTGGAAGAGGAAGGGTCCTAATACCTTTGTAGCGGCAAGGCTTATTAAAACTACAGGAATTAAGTTTGCTGCTCCCTTGCCAGTCCCTCTGTCTCTCATCTCAGTGGTGCTGGATACAGAAAGGCCATTCCATTTGGTTCACATTTAAGGTGTTTTTCTAGCTGATAGAGTTTCCTGATAAGGAACAGCTCCCAAAGCTGATATTCACCAGCCACCCTAATAAATGGTCATCTCTGGCACCTTACTGTCTGGAAGATTCCAAGGGAGAGTCTCATCCCAAGGTTTACAACCCTAAGGTCAGAGTGCATTATTACTCATCCTCAGCCAATCAGGAACTGGTAGGGCAGGGTAACCCCATGTGGGTCTCAGATGCCCGCGGAACATGCAACCAATGAACGACCATAGTTCCTCCAGATAAAACAGGCAGCACAAGGCTCCTCCAGTGCTCCTCCAGGACATTCTCAGACTCATCTCGGACAATCACATAACGGCCAGTGTGCCCGAGTGCCAGGACTTTATTTTGTTCTAAGAGTCAAGAACAGAAGTCGCCAGTGCGTAACCAAAGGATCCGCCAAAGGTTAGCCCAGCAGCAAGCCTCGTGAACCCACCGCGAATGCTTACCTGATCAACGAGTGAACTATGGTCGGAACTATGGACAGCTGAATCTCAGGATTCAGGACTAGCGCTACATCTTGAACGAACCGGTCTTCTTCCCATCTAAAGAGTGTGACCTGCTTGGACCCGCAGTCATTTTCCATGTGCACAAACTCTGCTAGTTCAGCCAACACTAACTAGCCGGTATTCAGAGAGCTCACTGCTAGCGCCCGCCGCAGCAGAAATCTCTCCCTCCTTCTCTCCCACCTCAGCCGCAACAGGACAGGCTAGCAATGGGCCAGAGAACACCGACTGGACACAGCAACAGCCTTTCACTGTTCCTTTGTGTCCGCGGGAGATCTGAATCCCCACAGATTGGATGAATATTCAACCTTCTGCATTATAGCTCAAGAATTCAATTGTTACCTCTACGCCCGTTGATATCAATTTAATTCCTAAGAGTGATGTACTTGCTTTTGAGTATCTAGTGTAGAAGTTGTAATCTAAGTTCATTTACGAAACTGTCTAAATGAATGGTATACTGAATGTATGTCCCTCTTGGTTTGTAACTCTTCGTGATTGAATATATACCTTTTGCATTCTGCTAACCCTCACTCCTAAGATCTGTTATGTTTATATGCACATTTTATGTAATAATAAATGTATTGTCATGTATTAGTATCCGTGTGTGTGTGTTGTTGAGTTGTCCCGCAAGGTCTGTTTCCTAATAGCCATCAAAGAATCATTTTGTGACTTACTGCTGCAATTAATAATTGTCCCAGTAAATGCACAAAACCCCTACATTTATTGGTGCCTCCTGAGAGGATGCCTAGGATAGAGGATACCTTTAAAATTGCTAGGTGGCCTAGTTGTCTACAGGACCTGTGTAGTGTCCACTTGCTACTATTATAAAACTATGACAGTTTCAATTGCTGTCAGTGTGTTCAAAGAAGGAATAACTTTCAATTGTTCATTGATTTGCTGATGTTGTGTGAAGGCCAGGTTTGAAGTTTTCAAAGGCTTTCAATATGTTATAGCTTTTCCAAAATTCCAGTATAGACTGCTCATTTTCTTTTCCTTCAAAACATAAGCCTAAAAATGTGTTATATGTAATATGCTGTGGAGTTAGATTAATTAAATTGTTATATTTATTACATGCATCCTTTAGGGATATTTTAATTATTTATGGCTGTAAAAAATATTAGTATATTTGTTCATTAAGTACTAGTTAAAATAATTAATTATTAAATAATTTGATTCTTCTTTTTAGGAAAAAAGCAGATGTTGTCAAAATCAGGACTCATCATAAAACTTTCAGATGCCAGAAAGCTGAATGTGCAAATGGGTAAATGTGAGTATTAACACTGGGCATAACATGAAATCAGCCAATGGATCAACTCTTTGGGAAATAACAAACCAGATTCTCTAACATATGGAATGGAATTGATAATTATTCTAGCAACTTCAGCAGTTCCGTTTTTGTCTCCCTGTCTGTTACAGCCAGATCATTTGTAATTCTGCCTCCCCTCATGTTCGTTGGATTGCCACCTTTAAAAAGAAGCATTTACAGCATTCAGATTGGGATCCTGTTTTCTATATACTGTATACCAGTGGAGTTCTCACAGATTACTGTTTTATTTTTGAGTTTGGTATGCATCAATGTGCTTTATATGCATTTTGTAAGTTCAACATTGTGTGTACATTGGGTATATATTATATTATACTACTGTTTTTATTTTCAGCTACTAAAATCTACCTTTAGATTTTCTGTATGTTGATGTAAACCTGAAAGAGGTACATCAAGTTCACAAGCTACTGTATAATAATAAATTATTTTTATATATCCAACTGAGCAATCTTGCTTTTATAAAATATACCTACTTTTTAATTAGTTTAATGTTTAACATGTTGTAATACAGTTTAAAATTCATAAAAGTCTAAACAGTATACAACTTAAATTCTATAACTGGAAAAAGATTGTCCTTCAGCATTTACCGGGATTCGAAACCAGGCGTTTTCTGGCAACAGCCCAAATGCTCCACACACCACGTTAAGCTTTTACTATTCCACTTGGCAATTTTACAAAGTAGTGCAGCTCCACAACTGAGTTATTTCTAAAACTCTGCGGTACCCCTCAGCCCCTGAACTGCAAACGGCTGTAGTATCCCCTGCTCATTTTGAAAGGCTAGATCTGTAAAACATACAGGTTATGCAATGTACAAAAGTTACAAATAAAGTGGCTTCCCAGAGGCCTACATTCTGACAATGAAGAAAAACCCTAGGTAGTATTCAATTCTTAAATAATACCTACAAAGGCCAGAATAAGATAAAGCTGCCTTAAACTAAAGGGAATATGAATTACAGTTAAATATCTCTCTGTAAACCTGGATGCTATAAAATGAATGGGAATCATTTTAAAAATCTATTTTAAGTAGATATCTATGGGCGCCCTATTCTGAAAAAGCACGCATTAACCAGAACAGTCCATTTTTATCTGAGAGTTTATTTGCACAAGATATCAGAGTTGCCTAAATACAACACAATAGCAAGCTCTGTCAACAAGATTCAAATAATTACTCAAATCTGAGCTAAGCTGGGATGAGCTTGACTTAGAAGTGTTACCAGACAAGAAAGGAAAGCAGCCAAACAGGAAGTACCACATAAGAAGCCTGTTCCAGAAAACCAGTGGAAGAAACAGCTGACCATGGAGTCGCAGGCCACCTTGTGCGTCAGTTATTGGGACCTAGTGACTAGGATCCAGCAGATGTGCACCAGGGCTTGGAGCTTGCAGGATCAGCTGACCAATTATCACAGTGCTCTGCTGTAAATTCTATTTCTTTCAAAGATCTTTATATTTTTTGTTTTATTGATTCTTGTTAACTAATCTAATTTTAATGATTCTGGCTTGCTACTACAGATATATTTACTAGCTCTTACTAATTTAAAGTATGAACGTCATTATTATTTTTGTTTAATTACATGGCCTTATTGTGCATTCAGCTGCTTACCGAGATTGCCTCAATGTTTCTATCTACTGAAAGCTTAAGAGCTTATGATATAGAAACATTTGACAACTGAGAAAATAACTCTTTGCATACAAAGCAAACTAGACAATACTCAAACTAGACAATAATTATCATAATTAAAACGTCTTAAATATTTAAATGTTACAAGGCAACTGTGTTCAGCACTTCTTCAGATGTGTATTGTGAATCAAGTTCTTTACTTTGATCCATAGTACATAAATGAATAAATAAATGCTTATGCAGTTTTAATGATTTGCCCACAAAGAATCCACATTCTGGAATAAGTTTCCACATTTTATTGTTTTAAAGCATGCAGTCATATCATTTTGAAGTAGCAATTATTATGTTATATACACAACCTACTGCACACTTTCAAAGCAAAATACAATAGAAAAGGAGCAAATAGATAATTAATATAAATGTTTAATAGAAAAATCATGGCCACATAAGCATTTAAACCTTTTGTTGTGGCATGCCTTCATTTAGGTGGGCAAAATTACCTAACAACATCTGTCTGTGTACAATAATAATAGTTCTCATTATTTCAAAATAAAATCTATGGTTTCTGTGAGGTTCTTTGATTAAGTAGTGACTTTAAGCCAAGATACAACAATGAAGACTAAGGAGCTTTCAAAGACTGCTTATAAAAGGCTGCCCTTGCAAACTAAAGAGCCAGGCAGTGGATTAACAGTTTTGTAAGGCCACCATGAAGCCAATGATAACCTTGAAAGAGCTACAGTACATGGTTCAAAGGCTGAGATGGGAGAAAATTAGTCAACAATATCCCGGTCACTCCACAAACTAGCTTATATGGCAGGTTGGCATGAAGGAAGCCATTACTAAAAATATGGCAGCTGAAAGTCTTCATGGAATTTGCCACAGATTACTTGAGTGATCCTGCAAAAATAGGGGGGAGGGTCCCTTCAGCAAAAACAATTGTAAAATTTACCTTGGCAAACTTAGGTATGTTGTAGGTTAATGATTGTAAAGAGCAGTAGAGAAACACACAATATACAATCACATTAAGAGCACAAAGATGGGAGAAGAAACAAGAAGCAGGGAACAAGGAGAAGAGAGACAAGAGTCCAGAATAGTTGTGACTTGAGCTTGCGCCAGGCGAGAGCCCCTACTTCATGATCATCCAAACCAAACCTGACTGGAGCTTAGTATTTGAACCTTGCTAGAGAAGAGGGTGCTATTGCATGTTTTTTCTCATCACCTTCAATGGTTAGGTCAGAGGTGTCTGTTATACCTAGGGAGACTTCGTCAACTCCCAAGGCCAGATCAATCATGTAATCAAGTTTAATAAAACTGACAGTACAATTGTTCAGTGACAGAAAGGTCATACATATCACTGTACTGCATTGCAACAAATCAATTTAGAATAGAGAAATGCTTTAAGAAATAGTTATAAATATAGCTTCATTTACCTTCAGTGATGACTAATATATTTATTAAAAATATGATTGGAAGCAATGTGATATCATTCTCCATGTTAAAAATTAATTTCTGTGTATGACACAGAATGTTCTGATTTGATGCTATATTAATTCTAAAGAGTTCACATAAATGCAAAGACAAATATGTCTGATACCTGTCTCATAACACAAAGAGTCTATTAGCTGCTTGTCAGAAATTTTACTGTAGCCTTTTCTATAGTGGAAGTTCTCCTCTTTTCCTTTCTACTAGTTTGCTGGGTGATTATTTAGTGTCTAATCCAAAGACAGACTACACAGATAGTTCAGAACAGTTAGTCTATCTGTGTCATTTAGCAATGACCCTCATACATGACTCACCTGTGTATCTAATAAGCATGTCTTAGCTGATTTGTCTTTAGACTTTTTTAATTTGTGTTGAGAATGGCAATAATTTAAGTTAATAATACAAAGGTGAAAGAAAATTGTTTGACCAATTTTAGAAGTCACATCATTTATTAAGTATGATGTAGCATTTTTGTACTACTTTTGTGCAGCCCAATATAATGAAAAACAATTATATTTGATGTCATTGTTGAGGGTTTAAAAATTAAGAATCTACATTGAAAGAAAACTGTACCTTCCAAAGTTATTGTTTCTATAGGCTAGAAGTACTTTAGTTTCTGATATAAAATTGTTTAGTGGGATACAATTATAAATTAAATTAATTATCCTGAAACTAGGTTCACACCTTCTCTCAACGACAGACTCGTTTCCTTCTTATCCTCTCTGTTCATTTGCGGGTTTGGACTTCACACCTATCTTCACCTTTCTTGACTTCACACCACCTGAGTGTCTACTCTTCTTCCCTCAATCTCCTACCTCCTCTCCGCTCTCGGCTTTTGTTCTCCCATGCTCTATCAGATGCTGACTTTCCTGTCTTTCTCACACCCGGAAAGGCTCCACAGCCAAAATGTTGTGTTTCTTTTCTTCTCTTTTCAGCATGGAATAAACCTTTACTTGTTCCTTTGCAGCCTAGGTATACTGACGCAGCTCCCTACTTGAACTAAATTACAAAACTATTGTTGTTCTTATACTTCTCATCATCATCGTTATCATTTTTTCCCTTTTTTTCATCCCAGCTTTGTTCACTGTTCAAATATTTAAGTGAAGAATCATTTGAGGTGCATGGCAAAAGCAATTAAAAGGTTGTGGATTTGAATGTATCTAAATAAAGTTATTTTACAAAAGCTTTAGGCTGGTAAAAGTTAATATCTTCCATTAAAGAAATAAGTGTTTGCATTTCAAACTGTAACACTGTGACATTTATCGGTTTCATTTCCCAAGGAAGGTTATCACTATTAATAAAGTATGTTTTATACCTACTAGGAAATCCATTTTAATAGCAGCAGAAAATGATAATAGCTCACATAAAGTAGTTCATGTGCATGATTGAAAAACTACAAGGCCTCTAAAAAACTTCACATTTTTAATTTTTGTTTATTAACACAAATCCATTTTTGTTAACAGCTAAGATGCTTAAACTTCATACCACTCTTCCCCCAAAGAAAAACATGCATATGTTATTGCAAGATATAAAAAAACGTAAAAAATGGATGCAATATCATTATATAATTAAAAGAGATTAAATTAAGCACTGGTTATGAGCAATGCACTTGTTATACAGTACATGTTTGACAAAAAAAATTCGATGTATGCAATGTTTTGAAGGGGTGACTTGTACATAATTCATATTTTACAAAAAAATTGCCTGTGTCTTTTATTCCATATTAAGACAAGTAAACAGAAAAATCAGAGTAGGAAGGAATTAGAATGGGTTGAATTTAAGCAATTTAATAATATATTTGCATAAATAAAAATAATGTATTTTGATTTACCTAAGCTGATATTTGTTTTATAATAATTAATTAACACTGTGTGACCTTGTAAAATAGCCTGTGACATTAAAATGTAAACTTAATATTTAATTACTTTGGTAAGTCAATTACAATTTTAATTCAAAATGAGTTTTTGAAAACAGGACGGCCTGTGATTTGTCTCAATTTAGAAGCCAGAATTAGTGTGGGAGGAGGAAAGGATTCTGAGTGGGAGGACAGCACCACAAGATTGTGTCTATAATGCAGTACTTTTTGATGCCTGTACAAAAACACAATGCAGGACATATCAGTCCAAAAAAAAAGATAAATATTTTATTTAGAGAATACTTTGAAGTGCAAGTAGAAATATAACAGTCTTTGAAATGAACACAAACTCTTTGGAAATAACATTTAAAATTATTGAGGAGAATCCTGAGTGTTTATGTTTATGAGTGTTTAAATACAAGAAGCAGCCATAGAGCAGAATGGAGTAGAGATTTTCTTTGTAGAACCTTTGGAAACCTGGAAGCAAACATGTTTGTTAGTTGTATTTTCATTCCCAAGGACAAGCTACTTTTGCATAACGGATGAGGATCCAAGAGGAAGGTATCGGTTTGCCGTCCAATTCTGGCTTTGTCTGGACTAATTCTGATATTAATATTCAAGATTATTGTGATTCTGCTCCCTGCAAAGTGCTCCAGGTTTTGTATAAGTCTTTTCATGTTTATGTGGTGTGATTTGTTTTTTGTTGGTGTTATCTCACCAATGTGCATTTATGTTGTAACTCCTGTAAACTGTGAACAATCTTAGTGACCTTGACTTGTGTGTTATATTTATTGAACTATATTAGTCTGACTGTTGAAATAAATCTTGTGGGCTTGAATTGAATGTTGTGTCCTGTCTGTCATTGACAGCATGCTTGCTCACACAATTTAAACAACATTGTACTTTGGGAACCCCCAGACAATAGAATCGAGAGGTCTTTGTTCTTTATAACACTATGTGATGAAGAAGTCTCCCTTTTTTTCTGCCCTTTATAGCTATAATGTAACTACTACATACTGTAAGTTTTTACAATAATGGTGTTGTGGATTGAAGAATGGAAAAGTTAACAGCATATAAACAGCATTCAGGGCAATTGAGCTAGACTTTTAAGAAGACATCTCTAAGAGATTTAGAATTTTGAAGATGGTAGAAATGATTTACATGGTAAATTTAGCAGCACATATTCACACTATGTACACTGCCCATCCTTCATAGTTAGTAACAGAATTTTCCGTGGAGAGTAAATGTTCTTCTAAACCCAGATACACAAGAGTTATTCATAATATTGGGTGAAGATGAACCTCTTTATATTATATAGTGGTGGTGCATATAATTTATAAAACTAACATCAGGATACATAAAAAAGAATAGTTACACTGTATTGGCAGGTTATAGATGATGGAAAATCTTTATCATGTTTCCATTAGCAAATAATAATTTCTATGCAAATTAAATTGTTTGCTGCTTTTGACAGCTGATTGTAAATGTTATTGTTTGCACTATGTCTTGTGGGAAATCAAAATAATTTTATAGAAAGGCATTAAAATTCAAAAGTTGCTACAGATAAGTTGAATGGTCTTAGGTAGGAGATTGTTGTAAATCCAAATAAAGTAGTCAGGAAAATAATGAAAGAAAACCATGAATGTTAAATGCTCGACACAAATTAATGTATTGACAAAACATGAAACAAAAATTGCGAACAACACTAGAGACACTTTCTGCAATGGGGCAGCATAGACATCACTTTCCCTATCACTAGGGTATCAAGGTATAATTATAAGGAGCACTAAAATCTTCATCAATAAAACTGAAAAAAGGACATACTGCAAAGAAACAATGATTTGTTGACAGAAGGAAGTGACCAATGCAATTACTGAAAGCAACTGATATGTTTGATCATCCATAATTTCATTAATTTAATCCATACAATCAATAAGAAATCAATTTTGTAACAATCTCTTGCCACCCCCTGCAACTCCAAAATGATACAGAGTCATAATCCCAAAAGACATAACATTGAGATGTACTTAAAATAGATTAAGAGACCAAGAAATAAGAAATAAAATGGATATAAAAATGGTCAATACTATCAATAAACAATTGGTGGGCTCATTAATTTGTATAAGAAATACACATGCTGTAAAGAAAAAGAGATTGGTAAAGCTACCTCGAAGAGATGCTCATTTTCCATTTTTACTAGCAATATGCACAAAACTAATGAGTGAAAATATCAGGGAAAGATGTTAAACAGAAATGGTACAACATACTGCAGCAATTCTCCCTAGTTGTCTCTAGCAGAGTCAGCAGTCAATGAAGAGGGGCAGGTGACTGTAATTGCAGCTCACTGACTTTATCACCCTTTTCAGTTACACAGGTGTGCTAATCATGGTGAGGATGCTTCGGAAGGAAGGCATGGAGAGGAGTAATGAAAGAATAAGTGAAGGGAAAGTTGTCCCTTTTTAGTAAATGTATTTTACTAAAAAAGTAAACTTATTGTCTGAAAATGTTCCTCTGCCAAATCTCCCTAATCACCATCTCTATGTACATTTTACTTTGTTTTCCCTACAGTTCTTCACAGAAACATCATATATACACATATATTATATATTAAAACAACACAAAAAAGGTTCATATCAGAAAAGAAAAAAATATTAGATAAAACCAAATCATAGTCGGGGTGGTGCAGTGGTTAACATTACTGCTTCACAATGTCACAGATGTCAGAAGGGACAAACCGTGGAGAGGCAGGAGAGCGAAAAAGACCCTATGGGAGGCAGCGGAACGGGGAGTTAGCCCGGGCTCGTCAGTGCAAAGAGTTCTGGAGTGCCGTATAGAAACCTATGCCCTCAGGTAGCGGACGTAGGGCGACCTGGTGCTAGGCGGGTCTCAGGACATCCGAACGTCAATGCTGAGCGAGGGCAGAGTGCAAGACCCGGAAATATATAGCCCAAGGGAAAGAGAGGGACCGGAAGGATAGCAGGCAGGAAACTAGGGACAGGACAGTAGGAGTGCCCTCTGGCTGCAGAGGGTGTGACAGCTAAGGCCATGGGGGTTCAATTCCAGCCCTGGTTTGCTGTGTGCAGAGTTTGTATGATCTCTCCATGTTAGTGTGGCTTTCCTCCAGGTGCTCTGGTTTCCTCCCAAAGTCCAGAACATACTGGAACATGCAGCTACTCTATAAAACTGCAAAGATACAACAATAAACATAGTCATTATAGAAAGTAGTATATTTTAAAAACAATCCAGGTTGTATTTCTTTTTCAATACAAATAGTCATAGTTTTAAAATACATTGAATAAAATACATTTAATAAAAAAGATTAAAGAAACATGAATAAAAAATTAAAATCAAAATTAATAATAATCTTAAGGAACTTTAATGTGTTGAAAGTTTCATGTGTCTTTTTAGGATAGTACAAAATAATTCCATCCATGCTTGTGTTTGTGTGTTTGAAAAAAAAGTAAGGTTTTCATTCAATGAATGATCCTTGGTCATTACTCTTGCATATTCTTTATCTTGGTTAAGATTAATCAAGGCCAGCACAAGAACTGAAGGAGCCCAAGGAAGTTTTGTGATTTACTTGAAATGGGAATTTAGTGGAAACTTCAGACCAGGGCACCTTCAATATTGTTCTTGAAAATGTAGTATTGGTTTCTTTAACTCATAGTATACTTTTGAAATCTTCAATATCTCTTGAAGGAACTATTGTAATATCATTTGTGTGCACAATACTTGGGCAAATTATATTGCTCTAATCTCTTTGGGTTTCTGGTTTGTATTCTTTTCAGATAACATTTTAATTTAGTTAAGTCTTCCAAATCAACATTAAATTCCCAGAATAATTAGATTTTCTGAGGCTGTTAGCAAATTATTCTCTCACTATTTAAATTTGACTGAGGTGTAACTCATTATTTCTATTTATACTATTTTATTACAACTTGTTCATTTTTATCATGTTGTAGTAGTTTACCTCAGAATCTTCTTGAATTTATTTTTTTTGCTTGACATTTATCTTCAGTGTTTTTCTGAAATGATATGTATGTAATATCTTTATTCAATATTTATCTCTTTGGTCTCTCAATTCAATTCTATATTTAAAAGGTTACTTTAAAAACTGATACATTTTGGGTGAAATCTATAATAATGAAACACCTTGTTAGCATAAACAGTATGACTTTACAAGTAAATTTGATTTACTGTGCCACCACATTATTGCCAGTACTTACAGTGATTTTTTTCCTGAATTTAGAGATACTGTACATTACTTAAGTAAATGTTTTCCTTAACACATATTCAATTTCAGAAGAATAAGTAATAGGTTTATTCCATGCTGAAAAAAAGAAGAAAGAAAAGACAACATTTTGGGCCATGGAGGCTTTCTTCAGGCACCTCACAGGCACCAAGGCCTTCTTCAGGCACCTCACACCTGACGAAGGCTCCACTGCCGAAACATTGTGTTATCTTTCTGCTTTTTTTCAGCATGGAATAAACCTATTACTTGTTCCTTTGCAGCCTACGCATGCTGATGCAGCTACCCACCTGAACTACTTCAATTTCAGAATGAATGAATACCAGTAATCCAAACTTTCCTCTTCCTGGACTTACACAGTTGACATAAAGAGCAATACGTTTAGATAACCTCATCACTCGGGCGCTATGCACTGCGGTGACCAGCAGACTTCCTGAAACTTGGCTGAAAGACGGGGACACAGATACGGATCTGGAAATTGACGGCTTTGGAGCACCCGTGCGTCAGGATTGCGATGTCTATGAGACCGGTAAGGCACAAGGCGGAGGCGTTTGTACATCAATAAGCATTGGTGCAAAACCGTGGTTGTGAGAGAAAGTGTTTGTGAACCTGACATTGAACTTGTATCAGTTTCATTATGTCCATTTTACCTCCCTCGAGAGTTTCCTCAAATTTTCGTAACTGTGGTCTATATTCATAGATTGCGCTGACTGTTCAACACTTTCAAAACAACTTTGCCGACGCTCCTAATTTCATCCTGGGAGATTTCAACCCCTGCTCCCTGAAGAAGACATTTACCAATTTTTATCAATATGTTACCTGCCCTACAAGGCATAATAGGGTATTGGACCTGTGTTATGGATCAGTTAAGGAAGCTTACAAATCTGCCGTCAACGCACCACTGACTATGCAAATATGTTCCTGTCATTTTTTTTCTTCTGTCCGTCTGTACACAAACACTGCTGCTGTAAAACAACTTGCCCCCCCAGGGATGATAAAGACTCTCTCATCTACAAATGCAAAAATGTGACCTTAAGAGTTAGACAAAAACCGTAAAGATAGGCCAGCCTGAACTCTGACATTAATTAATTAATTAAATAATTAAATGTCTATGAAGCTAGAAATAAACTATTGATTTTCCTGTTGGGTATGGCAGCACCCTGAGCCCTGTTTGTTAACCATTTGATCTGCCTAAGATAACAGTAATTACTTAATTCAATTAAATTCAACTTTATTTGTCATTATACTTACATAGGTGCATAGTATAGTGAAAAGTGTTTCTCATTAGTCTCTCAGATGCAGTATATAAATAGAACAGAAGACAAGACAATAGACAGTAATACAATAACAATAACAGTATAAACAACAGTATGGTGCCAGCGCAAAATTGTCAAAAACTGTGCAAATACACAAACAGAGAAAAGTATACAAACAGGACAAAAACAGTGCAAAAGTAATTCGGCAAACAGTGCAAAAATAATACAGTGATTAATAAATAGTACAACTATTACAGTTTTAAGCTTTACAATTTCGGCTTACATTCAGTTGTCATGTATGTAGTGGTGTAGGAGTACAGCCATTGTGGGTACAGGAAGAAGTGAGGAGAGATCATAGTATGATGGGAGGGAGTGGGGCGTGTCACCAGTTTGACAGCTCTGGGAAAGAAGCTATTTTGGAGTCTAGTTGTGTGCGACTGGAGCGTCTGGAACATTCTGCCACATGGTAGGGGGACAAACAAGTTATGACTGAGGTGAGTGGGGTCAGACATAATTTTGATGGCTTTTTTCAAACTCCTGGTGTTGTAGATTTCTTGGATGGATGGTAAGGCACTGCCTATGATGTGTTGGGCAGTTTTGACCTGCTGCAGTGCCATACGGACAGATGCACTGCAGTTGCCGTACCAGACTGTGATGGACAGTATGCTCTCCACCATACATCTGTAGAAGTTGGTGAGGATCTGGAGAAACTGGAGAGGATCAAGTGTTTTTGGAATGCTTTAATGTGTGGAATAAGTAGTTTTCCAAAGCACTTCATTATGATGGGGGTGAGTGCAATAGGGCAGTAGTGGTTCAGGCATGTGGGTGCTGATTTTTTTGGTACTAGAACGATGGTAGTTATCTTGAAGCAGCTAGGTACAGTAGCCTGGGCCAAGTACAGGTTGAAGATGTCAGTACAGACACCAGCTATCTGCCAGGCACATGTTCTGAGTACCAGGCCAGGGATACCATCAGGTCCAGCAGCTTTTTGTGTGTTCACTCTACTTAGTGATTTCCAGAAATTTAGCTTGGATAGTGTGTGGGGGGTGGGGTGGCAGGGGAGTGGGTGGTCCAAGTGGCTGGATCAGGGTTTTGAGCTTTCGAAGTGTTTGTAGAAGGTGTTAAGCTTGTTTGGGAGGAAGGGGTCAGTAGCACTTACAGGGCTTGTTTTGTTCTCTGAATTTTTGATTGTATTTATGTCTTGTCACATGAGTCGTGGGTTAGCGTTGGTGATGTAGTGGTGTTCTATCTGGGATTTGTAGTGTTTCTTGGCAGATTTTATGCCAGCTCTTAATTTTTTCTTTGCCACTCTTAGTTCTTCTTCATTACCAGATTTACATAACGCAACAGTGTTATGTTATAACAAACAGTTACAACCTTGTATAACATAACATTTACATAACAGTAACAGAACAACTGAACTTTTCAGTGTTTCAGTCAGCTGGGAAACCCACAGAAAACACATGCAAATTAAGGTTGAAGAATCACACAATGCCAACTTCCATTAGAGTAGTGAGTATTGAATAAACATCACAGTAACACATTTAAGTGAAAAGGAAGATTATTATTTTATTGTTGTTTTCCAAAATGGAAATTTTCTAATAAGTGTAAGAAAGTATCTACATTAAACAATGTGTAGTACTATAAAACCAAATACCTCTTTGATTTCTTTATTTTTTCACACTTTGTTAAGCCACTCCTAATTTGGCTTTTTTAGTGTTGGGAAAGCCTCTCTATAATTTTTCCATCACAGAAAATCACACTTTGAGCATTTATCGACCCCAATGCCAGGGATGAACCACGGTAGAAATGCTTTTTACACTGATACTTTTCTGTACTTCCTTTATTTTGTGGATACTTTTGTTTCCATGGGCAGGGACATATTAATGCATGGGCTTACTGGGGCTCAAACCTGGGGGGTTGCCTCACTGGGGCACTTGGGGTATAATTAGGAGACAACAATAGATTATTGCAATTTATCCATGTATCGCCAAGAACCAGTACTGATAATATTTCTCTATCAAATACTCCATTAGGTCATTTCCCTGCCCACCTCCGTTTTCCCAACAAAAAAACCTGATTGGAAACCTTTTGTGCCACGTGTTTTGTGTCATCCAATTAATAAAATGATGATATTCAAACTTTTGAAATGCACACACTGATAGGCTCATTGTTATGATACATCATTCTTCAAAGTTACTCTATGACATCACCATCTGTTCTGGTAATCACACCAGTGCCGGTGCTACAGGGGGGCATTGGGGGGCGGATGAGTTAGATGCGCAGATTTAGCAGGCAGGAGCACAGCAGCCTTTAGGAAGGGCAGACAGATCTGAGAGGAGGTCAGGAAGAGTAAAATGGTGAATAGTGGTGGTGGTGCCTGGGAACTGGAACTGGAGGCTAAAAACTGGGAGAAAACCGTGAATAGTTCTTCAAAACACCTGAAAAATAGAACAAACACACACCAGTGTTAAGGACTCAATGTCCAAGCCCTGAGGAATGGTCCCTCAGGGCTTAAATAGTGTGTGAGGTTCCCTAATGAGGCTGATGAGCCCAGCCTGATAATTTTAAGGATGATCCTGATGAGCTCCTTCCGTCAGGGCATCACAAATTCAAAATACATCGCAGGTAGGGCTAAGTTGAATATTAGACTAAATTAGGCCTGTTTACATAATGCTATTATTTCCACGCCAGCCGTGGAATCTCTATTCGACCTCTGTAAAGTTTTCTAACTTAATTATTCTTGCTATAATTTCGATGGGACGGTGTGTTGGTTAGCATCGGCATGGCTTTGTTCATTAGTCTGTAGCTAGCTGTTTTTCCATAGACGGTTTTCACATAGATTTTTTTCTTCATGTTGCATTTTTGTAGGCTATTTGCTTTCATAGGCTATGTGCTCTGTGCTTTATAGCTCATGTTGGTGCATTCATTAATTCTCCCGGAATGCCCAACGCTGCACTGCTTCGTCTTTGATTGGATTCGATTTATGAAGTGTATCAAGTTGCGTGCTGATTCTTCATGTCCCTAATGTAAGAGGAACAGGCCTCAGAAATGGACTGTTCAGAGACTGCTGTCAGAACACCACAAACCATTTAAGCAATGCCTGCAGTAGCCTATTAATAACATTTAAACTGGCCATAGTATGCTGTGCTTCGACAGCAAAATGTGAAAAACCTTTCTCCTCAGTCAAAACAGTTTTCTGACCACCATTCTTACAAGTTCAGTTCAGGACACATACATTACTTTCAGCTTTACTGATGGTATCTAAGATTTTGTTGTTTTTTTCTCACTAAACATGAGCCTCTACCGTTATTTGTATTCATTACTGGTCAGAATGATTACGTTATCTTGACTTTATCGATAGATAAGTGTTAAGATTATGTTATAAATCAAAGATTTGTCCTTCACACCCTTAGCCTATAGCCATCACACCCAAAGAAGGCTCCACAGCCGAAACGTTGTGCTTCCTTTCTTCTCTTTTCAGGATGGAATAAACCTTTACTTGTTCCTTTGCAGCCTACGCATGCTGACACAGCTACCTACTTGAACTAAACAAAAGATTATGTTTTATAGATAAAGCTTGTGACTATAATTTAAATTCCTGATTTGAGATTTAATGTAACCATAGATGTTTGTAAATTAGTAGTGCCACTCATAAATATATCTAATGGGAAATTCATAGTAATAGCAGATTCTGAGGGGTAGCATTTAAGGATAGATGCATTTTACTTTTAATACTTCACTGCTGTGAAGAGATGCTTTTGTACTTTGATAAAAGTAGAACTTTATTCAGTTTCTTTTACTTAATTTCTTATTTTTCAAAGTAACACTATGTTTACTGAAGCAACATATTTGTATACTTTATACACCCCTACCCCATAACAAATGTTTTGACAAACAAATGACTCAAAGTCAAATGTCTCACAGTATTAGCCTTAAAATTATATTTTAAAGAAATATAATGCAATACTTACTGTATATTAAATTCAAAACTCATTTACAGCAACATAATTTCCAGTAGAGTTATCCTGCAATGTTATTAAAATCTTGAGAGGTAGATTTTACAGGGGATAAGTGATGTAACTTTTGCACTGGATGTTTGTTCCAATTTCCTATACATTACAATAATAATAAGATTTGAGGATCTTTACACGAGAAGCGTCCCAGTGCTAAAGTACATCACCCACTGGGGTGATGCTCAGCAATCATTATGTGCCAAGTGATCTACCACATGTATACAGTACATGTTATGTTTTTAAAATTATATAAGTTTATTTTTCTTAATCTAGGGAACAGAGATATTGACAATGATTTGGTCAATGTACTAAAAACATATTAGTTATGTAAAAATTATTCTGTAACCTTAGGATTGCGACAGAGATACTGATTTGTTTTCAAATTGGTCACAAATGTTAACACATGTTATCCCTAACCAGTGTAGGATATGTTTAGCCTTTAGCTTTGCCCCTAGCCAAAACAATCTCCATGGCACATTATTCAGTGATGTGAACAACAGAGACCGCAGAGTCCAATTAATATTTTCTAGTTAATTTAAGAAACATGTACACCATTTAAGGACACAATATTTATCAATAATGCAAAAAGTAAAAAATGTGAAATAAGACTTTTCAGTCATTCAGAACTCTCCCTCCTGTAAAATTGGAGCTGCCTAAAAAATACATTGCATATTGTGTGTGCGGGTGGGCATTCCATTAAATATGAAAATAATATGTTGAATTTCAAGCTAAGAAAAAAAAGTTTAATTATGCTATTGGACCTATATTTAGCCTAAGTGCTAGGTTAACATTTAGAAAAAAAGTTATGCACGTTATGATGCAGAAATACAATGAGCCTGTTAAGACATCTTCATTTTTTAATTAATGTAGAAAAGAACTCAAAATGTCATTGTCTTAACCCTGCAATCAGATTAGTATGGTCAGCTATTACAAACTCCAAAAGCTAGTATTAATGGCCCGCATCTTGGTTACACTACAATGACACATGAAATGTTGCACACATAATAAACCATTAAGGACCTGGATTCTACTGAAAGAATAATGATTCATCACAAAAATATAGATCTTTGCCAAAATCCAGGGTGTTATTATTCAATACTGATGGACAAACAGAAGTCATGCAGTCTGTTGAGATGCATCATGATGTCATCCACCACAAGTCTTTTATGGTACCAGTTTGTAGCATTTGTCATATTGAAATATAGAGGCCCCATACACAGACTTGATAGAATCTTTGGCATGGGTGGCAGAGACCCCTACAGTATCAATGCCAACCAGCCCTTAAAAGGTGATTTCATTCTCCCTCACCCTTGAAGAGGGAGCTTGGTATAGTGTCCACTCCCATAGCACACACATCTCCTTGAAATTGAAAACAGCTAGCATTCTCAGGCAACCTGAAAATAATCACATCTGACAGCTGCCTCTGTCTTTGCAACCAACACTGCTTCTCATATGCCATGAGACGTTTTTGCAGTGGCTTGTGAATTTCTTGACATGATGTGGCTTTTTACACAATCTACAACTTTGAATGATTGCCTGGCCACAACTCCAAATGTGATATCATTCTAGTTCTGATCTGATATCCTGATCATTCTAGTATCAGGTATCATTCTCGTGACAAGACTTCATACTAGGTGCTCCTGAAGAAACCACCATTTCATTACACTTAGACCTTCAGAAATACTGTATACCTCACAGTTTGCAAAACATCTTTATATACCCACATCAGGTGGTCATGTTCGTGACCAAAAGCATTGCACTACATAAGCTCCTCTTCTTCAAAAACGATTGACAAATTCACCACAAACTTTAAAGTTATAATATTGGTGCTAACAAAATACATATATTTTAAAATGAAATAAAGTCCTTAAAATAAAGTTAATAGGTAAAATAAAAATCCCAAGTTAACAAAACCCAAATATGCATTGTAAAGAAATTGTTTTTGTGATAGTAAACATTAAAAACCTGTTTAATCTTTTCATGCAAATTGTTAAAAGCAAAATTTTGCTCAGACAGGAGCATGGACTTTCAAGCACCTCAAGTGGTTGACATCATGTATGTTACTGTTTTTTTAAATAAGTAAATTTGAATCTTTCATCTTTGAAAGTATTAACAAGAAGGCATTTGATTTTTATAATAAACTGCAGTCATAGAGTAATTTGTAAACTGATGAAGGAAGAGGCACTGAAAAAGCATCATGATAGATAAGACTGTTGAATACCATAAAAAATAACTAATTTTATAATATGAAACTGATTTTCTTTTCAGATCACCATGAAATATGTTGAGGAGAGTGTTACACTTACAAAAATCTGTTCTGTTCATTTGTTGCTTTTTTTCCAAACCACTATTTTGCTTGTCAAGTCTCCATTAAAGATGAATACAAAAAGTTTTGCTGATCAGACTAATTCAAATACACATGCGATCATTCTTAACAGAATTCCTAATTAGTAATCATGTACAAAGACCATATGTTGAAACATGACCAGTCATTTGCATAGTGTTTATTTACTGTAACGAGAGGCAAGATGACAAATTTGCTGACTAAAATAAGCGGCATTAGAGGTAAAGTTATGTGTTACATCCTTCAGTCTGAATCATTTAGGTAATGTTCCATTCATTTTAGATTCATGAGTAGGGTCTTTACAGATTGGATGTGCATACCATAAATCTGGGGTTATCCATTATTATATGGCATTTTGTGGTTTCCAATTGTACATGTTTACTTTGTGCATAATTAACTGCATAATAGCTGCCTGCTTATATTTGTACAAAATGTACACTCTACTACTTGTAAAAAATGACTACAGAAAGTAGGACAGCTTAATTAACTAGTCAAGATCAGCATTATTTCCCTTGCTTTTTCTCACCAGCTGAATCAAAAATTATAGTTTTCTCATCTTCCAAAATATTATAAACATAAAATGTCATATTCTTCAGTGGTGCACAGTCATTTTAACAGGTATCACAGCAATAACTATGCAGAAAAATTGTACTTTTGGTTTGTAATGGAGGAATCAGAGGAATGCAGAACAATTGTACTTTTAGTTAGATTATTGGGGAGGAATCAAGTAATAATTTGGAAACACTGATTCACTTATTGTCTTATGATTTCACAAAGGCATTCCTACATAAATAAAAAAAATCAGGATATATGAAAAGGTATGATCTTTTATAGACGTCTAGTATTTTGAATAAGAGTGAAATGAATAGTAAGCTTAGGTTTATTTACAGGTATCCATTTATCCCATTTCTAAGCTCTAAATAGAGTACATCTATTTATGTTTCTGTATTCAATAGTCAGTTTTGTTGTTATACCTTTATTGATTATTAGCTAAAGACAGAGAGTAATATACGTCCCATATACTGTATCAACTATAATCCCATTTTCCACAACTGTGTATTGTAATAAGGTCATATTATGAATATATTCACAAATATTTATCTTGATTATATTGTATAATTCAGTTTGATCTGAAGATAAGTGAAAAGAATTGTGTTCAAATAGCCATTGGTTTGATAAAGCAAGTTCATTCTCTGTCTTTATTGTCTTTAGTGCAGATCAACGGAACAACAAAGTGGTTGAAAACCATAGGTAATTACATTTATATTACAACTATTATGTGTGTGAGGAGTGAGAAATGACTTTGAGAGGAAGCTGTCTGTTAATGGAAAAAGCCTGGAATGCAGCACACCTGGTCTCATTAAGTCATTAGCTTTCACAGGATAGGCACTGCATGAAAGTTTTTGCTCAGCTGGGCTAATTAAGAAGTTTATAAGAACAGCTAGGAGGAAAAGGGTTTCAGACTATGTCTAGATTACAGACTGTAAGGAGAGGGCAAATGAGAGATGCAAGAAGTAATGGATTGCTCTTGCTTAAAGACCTGAGAGACTCTGAGAGAAAAAAAAATTGCCAGGCTGAATGAGCTGAAGTGTGCTGCAGAGGAATAAAGTAGTCCAGCTGAACCAGGGATGACAGGAGGTATTAGGACCTGGAGGAGCTGAACAGCACTTGTCAGCACAGTAGCATATTTTCCTCCCAAAGGTGAGAGAAAAGTCTAAAGTGACAAGCTTTGAATCCTGTATACTCCCTATGTTTTAACATCAGTAGATTCACAGGTGGTCTCAGAATGTGTCTGAGGGAGATCACAAACTGCCGTGTCAGGGGTGCACATTTTGATTATAGAGTGGTGTCCCTGGCCAAACAGGATCAGCTGGAAGAGTTAGTGATAGGATAAACTATGATTGTTAATGGCAAACTTGGTGAACAGTGAGATAGAAGAGTTGCTGTAATGCTTATGCTTATTGTGTTCGGAAGCAACCACGGTCTAAAAAACTTGACTTCAGGAGCATCTCACTTCATTGTTTTACATCACCAAAACCACAAAACCTTTACAGAAAGCTTTTATGAATAGAAAAAGTTTCAACTAGAGCTTCACAAAACTGTTTGCAGAACTGAAAAAAAAAGTTAATTTAATCAAACAAAGCCCATGCGTGGTGTAGTCACAAGCGACCACGGTGTAAATCATGTTTACTTTTGAGTACTGCGTTATATTTAATTGTTTTTTTTTACCAGCAAAACCAAAAAAATCCTTACAAAACCTGTTATCAATCAAAAAAGGACGACAGCCAGAGCTTTAAAAAAAATGTTTTTTTTAAACCAAGACAATCAATCACAAAGTCGCTTTTTATCTGATGATGCAATTCCAAACTGCATCGATAAGGTAATCTAGCCAGCAAAACAAGACTGCAAAATCAAAAAGCGGTCCTACAGGGTACTTTAGTTAGGGTAAAGTAGTAGTTAGCTAGGGTACTACAGGTTTTTTACAATAGGGCTGTACTACTTTATAAAACTGCAGTGAAAGCTTAATGTGGCATGTGGCTATCACCAGCAAATGCCTGGTTTAGAGTCCTGGTCAATAGTGAGGGACAATCTTTTTCCAATTACAGAATTTTTAAGTTGTATACTTCTTTAGACTTTTAATTATTTTAAAATGTGTATTACAGCATATTAAACATTAAACTGATTAAAAAGTAGGTATATTTTATAAAAGCAAGATTGCTCAGTTGTATATATAAAAAGTTTGTTATTATACTGTAGCTTGTGAATGTGATATGCCTCTTTCAGGTTTACATCCACATACAGAAAATCTAAAGGTAAATTTTGGTAGCTGAAAATAAAAACACGTACATACCTACCTGTACAGTAATAACCTAATGTACACACAGTAGATGGTAGTGGTAGATAAATATAAAGTACACAACAGTATTCCACCTTATTAATAAATATTTTATGCATCATCTTTAACCTGGCGACTTACAGTTGGTTATGGCTTTAACGTGCTTGTTCTAACATTATAAAGTTTTTTATACTGTATCTAATTAAAAGTTATTAAGGTTTATCCTTTTCTAAGAATACGTAGTAAGAACTGGATCTGACTTCATGGGATTCGCATGTCTGAAACAAAGGGAGGTGAGAGCTGTGGTGTGGGGGGAGTATTTTGATTATACTATGAATGAGTCCCTGAGGCATATCATCAAAGTTTAAGAATTATAAAAAATAAACCTTTGAGTTTGCACAAGAGAAAAATGTTACCTTTTAAGAAGTTGTGTACTGCACAAAGTAGGTAAAATTGACAAACAGCTAATGTTACTTTAAGAATTTAAAATCTAGATGACTGTACTGTAGCTATCATGTAATTGAGTAGAAAGTCACCTTGCTCTCACAAGCTCGGTGTTAGTGTTTGTGTTGACACACTGCACCCTTTTGAATGGATTTTTATCACCTTTGTCTGTCTGGGGCATGGGGGTGTATCCCTTCCTCAGTTTAACATCTGATACGTCCCCAGTAAACTGAGAGACTAAAACCAGCAATCATAGAAACCTCTGCCTTGCAACATTTCTCAGACTGCTCCAAAGTTGGGTGCAGAGCAAAATCCTCTAAACTGACACCACAATTATACGTAATACAAACTTCAGTACCATAATATCTATAATACAAAGGACCACTACAAACTAAAACACATCAAAGATACACAAAAAAATCTCGTTCTTCTCTTAAAACCAGAAATTTAAACAGGAATTACTTGGCTAAAGCTGCATCAGTGACTTTTGGGAATGTGTATTGATGGAGAGTGAAATTAAAGCCCAATTCCCTTCCCCCTACTGTGAGGTGATAATGAGCTAGCTGGCTGGCATGAAACAAACCCTGCTTTCCGAATATACTTGGAGATAGTCTGGAGGTTCATTCATTCATGTTATTACTAAAAGACCTGCTGATCTGCTTCACACCACAGGGAGAGGGGAGAATATGATTTTTTGTGTATGAAATGCGTGTTACTTTTACAAAATTAAAGTGTTTTAAATGTTTTAATTAAAAAGTACTTAAAAAAACTTACAGCTTACATAAAGATTCTAAGGTAATCACAAGGAAGAAAAATCACCCATTGTTCGTGTATAAAAAGTGTTTTTAACTATCTAAACCTGTTTTTTTATGTCTTTTAAAGTCATGCCATGTCTAATTTAGGCAGGGATACATTAATGTTTCTTAATTTTGATTTTCCTTAAAAATTAAAAGAATCAGTTGCCCATCGTGCCATACAATAGGTTACATATTTTATGTTTTTGAGAGACTTCTGAATGGTTCAACTGATGCATAAAAATGTAGCATAATGCATTCTCGCGTTATGTTCCCGCTTACACCTGGGATCCGCTTTATTCAAACTAAGGTTTCTAAAAATGCAACCAGGCACTAGATATTTTTTTTAAGAAAAGCTGTGAAAATTTTCACAAATCACGATCTTTAAAATGAATGTGGTTTGAGGGCTCTGTGTTATTTTAACATTGTGTCTCATAAATAGGCATTTTAATAAGAAAGCAAAGGTTATGAAATCCAGAAAACACAAATGACACTGAAAAAGATACAAAAGGTTTGACATTATTATTTATTATTAATTCATATTGTTAATAATGATCAGATACATAATTATAGTTTCAGTGGTCTTTTTAATACCACTTTGTCATTCTCGATTATAATTATGATTTTGTTTTAAGGCTTGTTGTAAAGGCTTTTGTGTTAAAATGTCTTTACAAAGAAAGTGAAGTACAGTAATACTACCAGCTATATACATATATTATATTTAGATCCTTTAATTAACATAATTATTAATTTATTTAGTTATGCGATTCCATATTATAATGTTATTCATAATAATTTAATATTGTTAATAGTGATCAGATACGTTATTATAGTTCGGTTTCAGTGGTGTTTTTAATATCGCTTTGTTATTCTCGATTATAATTGTAATATATACTATTTCATTTTAAGACTTGTTGTAAAGGCTTGTCTTGAATTGCCTCATTGGGATGCAGTGTTTTGAATTGATTTTGAATGCTTCAAAGAAAGAGACGCACTTCTCCTCTGGTTTAAACAACTCGGGGTTATTATTGTAATTTGTCTATTATCAAATCCCTCAACTTGTTCACTTGTGGTTATTGTGGAAACATTTTGACATGTTCCTTTTAACTACATTGCTGTCCATACTGTTGCAATAGACAATGAAACACTCATAGTTTGTAATGCAGGGCGCTGTGACCGAGGTACACTTTGATACAGTACAAATAAATGTATTTCCCACAACTTGTGCTGTAGTGGCTTTAAAACCATACAGCATTGTGCTGTATGCATGTGGCATGTCTTTGTTCAACTTTTAATATACAGTATGGAAAAACGAGCTTTTAGAAAAAACAGCACATTAGATTGCTGATTGCCTTACATAAAAGCGTGACAAAAAATGACGAGAGGGCATGCTATTAAAAATTCCATCCCCATCCCCCAATCAAAACTGTATATTCCACTCAACAAACACAGCCAGGTGTTACACTTCCGGCCTTTGTGACAGATAAAATGTATATTAAAGAAGTACGGAGCTGCGTTACATAAAGTGGCTACAATGGAATATGTAAAAGTTAATTCCAAGCTAAAAAGAAATGACTCAACGTGTCTCCTCTATAACTCTTCAGCTTGCAGATCATCCAAGGTCATTCATTATTAATATTATTAATATCTTCCATATTGTATTAAAATTGGAATGCTTTTACAAGTATAAAAAGTCTATCTGTCTACCACTCTATCTGTTTTCTAACTGCTTTATCCAGGACAGGTAGCACTCTCACTTCAGAATGCTTCGACTGATGCTTAAAAATATAACATTTACATGCATACTGTGGTCAAAGAGTTATTGAGCACAGAACATCTTTTCACCTGTGAAAAAATTTGCATATGTAGTTTATTCTTGTGTGTGAAAACAGGAAATACAGAGGGAGTTTTACAAATTAAAGACAGGTCTGGAACACCCTGTCTCAAAAATAGGTGTTTTAATAAGAAAGTGAAGGTTGTGAAAACAGTGACTATTCACCCTGAACAGAATACAATTTCAAAATACAAGCAGTTTGAAAGTATTAGTTGTTATTAATAAATTCAAATTGTTAATAATTATCAGATGCGTTTATTATAGTTCAGATTCTGCTATCTTTTTCATACCGTTTGGTTATTCTTGATTTTAATTATAGTATATATATGCGATTTCATTTTAAGGTTGTTGTAAAGGCTTGTCTTTAATTGCCCCCACTTGAATGAATAAGGTATTTTGAATTGACTTGAATTAAACCAGTTGAACTGTTTTTTACTCCCACCGTTGACACTATACACATTTGCCCATTCATTTTGTACTGCAATAACGAGCGTCAGTATTCATAGATAAGGTTAAAATTATAGCTTTTTTATAAGGTATATAAACTTAATATAGTCAGAACAAGCACGTCAAAACATTTCTAAAATAACCACAGTAAATGACCGAGACTGATGCATAAAATGTTTATGAAGACAGTGGAATGCTGTTGTGTAATTTATATTTAAACTACCACTACCGGCCATATACAGTTTGTATAATATATTTAAATTCCTAAATTAATATCATTTATGATGTTCAGAGACATTATGCTCCTCTTATTTTTATGCTCAGCTACCAAAGTTTCCCTTTAGTTGTAAAATGCCATCTTAATATTCCATATTTAGCGGATTTAAACATGCACAGTAGAGAGATAATATGAAGCAATTGTTTCACTAACAACTAATGCACCACAAGTGCCACCTATCGATCATTTTGTCCAGCGAATCACCTACTGCTGTAGCCTGTAGATCAATTCCCACGGTGCAGGGTTTTACCTCACATTTTGAATGGCTACATCTGTAGCAACTGAGAAGGAAGATATCCATGCAGTCTTCCTCAAGATGGAACCAACAAGATAGATCTAAGATCGCAGAGACTGTTTAAATTATGAAACAGCGCTTACGATACCAAAAAAACCTAAAGTGATACGATCGCAGTATTGTGATTATGATGGTGTCTGTGTAATGTGCAAGAAGAAAAATTAATTGCAACAATCTGAGTGAAAACAAAATTAGATTAATGCAGCCTCATTTTCCCACTGTCAGCATGCAAACACTTAAACACAAGACTGCTTAATTAGTATTGTTAGCCCTGTTAGATTTTTGAAATTATTAATTAATCAAAACATTTGAAGTAATACTGTAATACTAAATTAACTATGTGAAAATACCTAAATAGTATGCTTTTAGTCAAAACCTTATAACATGTTTGCCATGTTCTACACTGAACACATTTTAACACCTTTGGATCTGTTGTTTTTAAGGGCAGAAGTCCACTATTAGAACAAAAGCTACTTAAAAAAGAAAAAAATATATTGTGTCTATTATGTAAAATACCATCACACTCTGCAGAATTCTTTAAATAACCATTTTTCTCTCCTTTACATAATGGTAGCTCAGTAGCAGTGCAGAGGAAAGGTTTGTTTAAGATTAGGAACCATGACAAAAAAAAAGAAATCAAGGCATCTCATAACTTCAATTTTAAAAGCTTATTATTTTCAAATTCTCTTAGTGTTTAAACATGTTAAATCCAAAAAGTTTGTAAAGTTGTGAATGTTTCATCAAGCCCTTCTAATTATTTTTTTTTAATGTCTGCTCACTAATATCCTTGAAAACCCAACAGTTCATATGTACATTATTATGATTCCAACCCAGCAATCACTGCTGAGACAAAGATTGACTGTTTCAGTAGGCAGCAGATCTGCTTTAAATATTTGTCCTTCAGGACAACACTTAGTTTTGCTCACTGAACCGCAAAATTAAAGCACTATGGATGAAATCCAGACATGCAACAATGCCAAAATTTGTATCAAGCTATAGTGAAAAGGTTTAAAATAACACAGTACTCTGGAGTATTAAACATAAAATAAATGAAAATTTCATGGTCCAAAAAAAGGAAGCATGATTTTATTTAACCAGCACTTTTCCAGTGCTTCAAAGTCTTTAAAGGCAACATGGGGATATAAGCATGCTGAGGCACATCAGTTAAATGGTAATATACTACAGAATGGGGTATTTTTCTCATTAGATTCTCATATTGTAGCACTTAGAAATAATTTAGTCTGAAGATCAACTCAAAATAATATGCTTAATGGAGAAATAATGGAAAATAATGGAGAAAAATACCTTTATCACAAATAAAATCAAATTGATATGAGCATTCATATTTCTTTTCTTATTTTTCAATTTTATGTTTTTTGGAATTTCAAAGTAAAAAAAAAACATGTATTTGCTGCCTCTTCAGACATAAGTTACTTTTGAAAATATTTTAAATCATATCTTAAAAATTCAATTAAAGTATCCAATTTTTGATTCAGTGATGCCCATATTATATAATAATATTTAAAACTATACTTTTTCCTATGTTTTTAAAAAAGTCTTTAAATTTGCTATATAGAGCTTTTTTTTCTACATGAGTAGATGAATGAAGTATGAAATGAAGTAGATTTCCTTTCTGTTTTTGTCTGTTTGCGATGAAGATTCAGCAACAATATGTACTGTATGCTTGAATTAACATGACCATTCAAAGTTTCTAGGGACTGTGACTGAAAATTAATTGAGAAAGAAGATATGTTTACTGTATCTACAGTCCCCTTTTCAGTATCTATTAAAGCTACTCAGCATCTACCCAAATATTTCAAGCTGTCTTTCTTAAACGGAGGTACTAGTAAACTTTATCATGTTATGACTTGATAACATTTCTGTCTAACAGTACCTAAATATATTAACTGTGCTTAGATAATTTAGAAACTTGCAAGAGCATAACAGTGAAACAAAGTCATTCCATCACATCCAAACATATTCATTAACATTATTTTAAAAACAGTACAATGAACCTTCGGTTTAATGGACTGTGATAGGGGGCAGTGGTGAGTCTGTCATTGTTGAACATCCTTTAAATCACAAATTACATTTTAAGCCCAAAACCACACTATTACATGAAATATACAGTATACTATATCTAGGATTTATGGATTTTTAACTTTTTTTTAAATGCAGTCAGCATAGTCAATAAAAATTCTCTCTGTGTCTTATTAATACACAACCTCCTTTTCATTTGTTTTAAATAGTGTATAGACTTTAGTGAATATGAAACCCAAAACACAGTTATAAGAACTTGACCTACCCCTCTAGGGCACCACTTATATTCTGAGTTTTAAACCTATGTAATATTTAGTTTTACCTTGTTTCATTCTTCGGGCATTCCCCATTATTGCAGCAAAAGTCCAGAAAATGTATTTCAAGATAAAATTCCCCTTTTATTTAACAGATTTGATCTGTTATATCCAATGTTCATTTAAGCAAAGTCTGTTAAACTAAGGGTTTATTGTATATCAAACAGTATTAACATACCAAAAATGTCATTTCAGCAGAACAATTAACTAAATTTGGAAAATGTTAAGATAATCTGAATATTCTTATTTAAAAATCATGACATATATTATGGTTTCCAATTTCCTTTTAACATGCCAATTTAGTTTTGCAAAATGATTTATAATTATTCATCATGATTCTTGGCTGGGTTGGTACAGTGGTGCAGTACTTAGCCACCTTGCAGCCCCATTGTTGTTTTGCAGTGCTGAAATACTCATTTCAATTCCAGACCAGGGATGCTATCTCCTGGTACTTTGGTTTCCCCCTATAGTTCGAAGACATACTGGCAGGTTGTGGTCTGTTTCTGTGTGTGCCCTGTAATGGACTGGCTCACCTGAATTGGATGAAGCTTTTAGAAAATTTGTTGGCCCCACTAACACCTCTTCCAGCAGCAACCTTAGTTTTATTCTTCCATCCAGGTACTGACCAGGCTCACACCTGCTTAGCTTCAGTGGGTTGCCAGATGTGAGTTAAAGTGTGACATGGCTACTGAAAGAACACTAAGATCTGAGATCAGCAAGTATGACTTAGTGTTAGTGTGTTAGTGTGTTTATAAATAAATTCCTTCCAAGAGCATCATTATATATTCAAAATATAATCCAGGGATCACCAAAGAACCCAGTAGTATTCTTATTAAAAACAAGAGGCTGTTGTACTGTGGAACACTCAAGGAATAAAAACAAGTAAATAAAGAAATTAAGCATTCTTTGTTGCTCATGGCAAGCAAAAATGATTTATAGTCATATAAAAATAGAGAGGAATTTAAGCAAGGCAGTCTCTGAGACAGGGTGATTTCGTTTTGCAAAAGCAGATAAAGTGATCACTAATAATTGCATGAACAGGTGAAATCACGAATTTAGAACTTGTGAATATTGTAGTTTTACTGTATTTTTTTTTAAATTGCTTGAATAGAAAGCTTGTCAAGACCTAATTTTGATAATAATTTTGATTTGATTAATATTCTCCTTTTTATAATTGCAACCATCTTTAATTATGCTCAACCCCTATATTGTAACCATTGTTACTGCTTATTTTGAAAGTAAATGACATTTTTAATCTTTGTTTTTTTGTGGTACTGTACATACAAGTGTTGAAAAAACACACTAATATACATTAAAAGGTCTTATAAAATAGTTTTTTTTGTTATAGCACTGATTTTAGACCTTTGTTGTTGGTATGGTACAGATTTTAGAAGGGAGAGATCAAACCACCACCATCTTCACAGGTATTCTAAGATCACAACAAAGTATAAATTGTGTAGATAAGGCAAGCAATGAGCGCAAGACAGGGTACACCCTGGATTGGGTGCCAGTCCATCGCAAGGCAAGTGCAAGCCAATCATACATGGGGGCAATTTGGAGGCATGGTAAAGGCTGAGGAGGGAAATTTGTCCCAGACACAGGGATAACTCCCTACTCTTATCGAGAAATGCCCGGGGATATTACAAAATGAGTAACCCAAAAATGTCTAGTACATTTAGTCACAATTTTATAAGATTACAAATTCCCTTCACAGAATTAGATGGGAAGATGATTCTACTTTTTATGAGTTAGTCCAAAAATACTAGGAGCAAACAGTACATGCCTAATACAGTTCCCTTGCCAGCAATGACCAATTTACAGTACAGTAAGTCTGAAAGTTCCTTCCTGAAACACCTATATCCCTCTCCTGTGTACTTTAGCTAGCAGGTCACAGGTAGCTCACAGTTGGATAACTTAGATGAAATGAGCTCCAGGATCCTATGACAACTGCATCATCGTGCTAACTTATGAAAATAATCAGAAGAGCACATACTGTACTGTACCATTCTGAGTCTTTACAAAGTTTTTATAGTACATAAAGTTCTGAACTCAACACAGTAGGACGGTTTTGACAAAATGGGCATTTTATCTCTACAAGCTTTTCAATTTATCATTAGAGTGAAAGTGAAGTGAAGTTTGCTACAAGTATTTATCTTAAAAATCCAATAAATAATAAAAAGCTTTACTCTCTGTGTTTTCACATATACCTGTAAATGAAAGCTGTATGTATTCTTTGCTGGACCAAGCTTGATATATGTCATTTGGGTTACATTTGCATTCTTTGCATAAACTTTCATGGAAATATATTATGTTCAAAGTTTCTGAGAACTTGACTATTTTAAAGCTTAATCTAATCATGGTTGATGATGCTTAAGCTTGCTTACTGCTCAACCCTTCTGCATTTATTTCACAAAAAGATTAAGCACCTATTGCACACCTCATCTTAATTAGAATTTCAAGATGTTAGCATGCAGGAGAGTTATTTTTTATCCTGACAAAATTATTTATAAGGTGTCTTAAGTTCCGGATCATTCACTCAGGATTCCTAAAAGAGTAATCATTATGTAATTAGATTGTTACAATGTATATTTCAGTGTAAAAAAAAAAATCTTAAAAATAAAATACAGTATTTCAAAACTGTTTAGTGAAAGGAAATTTGTTTTGTGCTTTAGGTCTTGACTTTGTATTTGCACAAAACCTGGTTTTATATGATATTATGTGTACATATGTAATCATTGACTATAAACTGTTACATTAGACCGGATGTTCCGTGACTAGGTCTGAAGAGCAGGATGAGCAATGGTAAATGTCACTTTAAAATGAATGTGAAAACCTTGATTCAGTGAATGGCACATTCATGTACTGTTGCCTAATGAGTGTAAAATCTGTAACTAATTTTATTACATGCTGAAGCAGGGGAAGACGCCATATTCAGCTTTTGAAGAATGAACAGTATTACTGTTTAATTTTCCATTCTAGCATTTATTTTTTATATTATGAATATTTTCAGATGATTCAAAGATTATCATTAGATTCTGACAAAACACTGAAGAATCATTAATTGTGTGTCATCACTGCTTGACAAAATTGTTATCCTCTATTTATTCTTTTTCTTTTCAAGAGTTTTTTTTCCAGTTATTTCTGTTACTGGTGTTTTGTTTTACACTATTTATTATCATAATTTTACAGGATGTTTTCCTGGACTTCATAATAAGTAGAAAATGTCTTAAACTCATTACCAAACTAACAGCATATATTTTAAACACTATAAAAACTAAAATAACTCTAAGATATGGAACAGTAAAAAAGGCATATACTGTACTGTAGTACCATTACAGGGATAATATCTCTGTAATAGCCAAACACTTCAGTTATACACATATGAAAAAACACACTGTTTTTTTTATTTTTTTTTAAAACTACTGTTGAAAAGCGCAAAATATTTAGTGATGCTCTAGAAATGTTCAAAACTTTCAATATGAAAATTAATACATTATACAAGTGATGGTAATATTTCCAGAAGACAGCTAGGCTATATTAACTATTATGAAATCTTAATAATACTGTCACTCACATACTTCTGTTATGCAGTACAGATTGGAAGAGGTTATGGAAGTTTACACATTTCTGAATATGAAAGTACTACAGCATTCTTCATTGCAGAATCTCAGTAATCTAATTACACGCTAAAGACTTTCAGAGCACAAACTATCTGGGAATTCACTAGGTAATGTCTGATTTTTTAAATTGAATTCTTTTTATGGATGAAAAGCATAATGCTTGTGTACTATTTACACATTATAGTTTGAACCTCTCCCTGTACTAGTCATTCTCTTCTTAAAGATTGGGTTAAAAATACCCATTCATATATTTTAGAAATATGTTTTTTTTTCTTCTGACAAATGTTACCTTGAATAAATTAAAATTATGACAATACTCCTTTAATCTGACACATTTTTCAATTTTTCCATTTAAAAAGAGTCTTCACTGTTATTTAAAATATTTATCAGTGGCCTACTGTTTCAATGTAATTTTTTTCTCCAGGGATTTTTTAATGTTTTAGCATGGTATGAATAATTAAACTTACATAGAATTTCATCTTATTATAGATTTTATTACATCACATTTTAATAATGCACATTTAATCCACCAAGCATCACATAGCATGCATAATGTTTACACACATGAGCATATTGAGACATATTGTATATTAAGGAAGAACAGGAACAGGAAGAAGAGAATGAATATAAAGTTAACATTCTGCTATTCACTTTATATTTAGTCCATTAGCAAATAATTAAATGTTTGATTAAAATTGAAAGAATAAAAATGTATATTACATAGAAGTTATGGATCTCACTCTAAGATACTGTATATACTATATCTTATATTGTATAATAAGATATAATCAGAGTGTAGAGTCAACCACATAAAGATCCTGATTATTTTCCATTCTAATGGAAATCTAAAACACACTAGAAAAAGATAGGCACCAAGAAAATATCCTCGGCGCACCCCGCATTACAAGTGAAGGAATGTGATTCTTCATCATCATCATCATGATGGTGAGACAGCAAGGTCTGTAGCGATGATTGGCCATGGCCTCTCTCTGTGGCCCAAGTCCACTCATGCTGGATACTAGATACAGTGCCATTACCAATTCGCTGCAACCAAGTATGTCTCGGACGACCCAACGACCTTTTCCAACCTGGCGGCAGACGCTGCTGGGACTTAAAATCAACGGTGCATTGAAGTGCAGGGGTTGACTCCCCTAGGTGTGCCACATGTCCAAACTTACAACTTATGACACAATTTACAAGTGTCTCAATGGATTCTAGACCAGTCCGAGTAGTGATATCAGTGTTGCATACGAAGTTGAACCAGCGGACATCTGTCACTGGCAGCACATATGGAATGCTTCAAGCCTTTGAATGTCTTGCTTCAACAAAGTCCAGGATTCTGATAGGTAGGACACATGCTTGATAGATTTGGACCTTAGTTTCATCTCGAATTGTCTGTGATGCCAAAGTTGATGAAGTGCTTGCATCTCAGATGCAGCCAAGCCAATTCTACGCATAATACCCAGGAGGCATCTACTACTGGAACATTGCTTGCTTCTGAGATATACAAATACCTCAACTGCTTCAACTTCTTGTTCTCTAACAATGATATTCTCAGGTCGTTCACCAGCACCTAAGTTTTGTAAATTGGTTTACCTGTATCCAGGTGTTTCCTGTCGGTGGGCCACCTGACATCCCCTAGTGGCCGTCTTACCCGGGTCTAGGTTTATATCAAAGATCTAAAGGATGTTGAGAAATACCTATTGTCAATGACCTGGGTCATTAATTCATAAACACACACATTGGTTGGCAAAACAATTGCATACAACTTCCTACTTCTCAAGAAACTATGAAGTCATTATTAAATGGGGCAAAAAACAGTTTAATTAAATGTTTGGTTTTAGCTATTATTGGTTTGGTCCCCTTAATAGTCACACTGAAAATTTAAATCTACAGTGAGGGAATGAATGAAGACTTGCATGAAAACAAAATATAAGCCAAGAAAATAGAATTTAGTGGCTAAAGGTTAACAACAAAACCAGCTTTCACAGAGTGTGTTCAAAAGTTTATTCAGCTTAACTATGCAATGTAAACTACAGCACACCACATCAGAATCCTCCTTCATTTTAGAAGAAATTGCAATGTGTTTTGGCATTATATTTTCATTTATGTAGTTTATATGAATTCACAAAAGGAAACAAACAAAAAGAAATATAACACCTGCAGAGCTTGGCATTTTAGGAACCAATAAAGGGTTAAATTTGATCAGTTTAATCTTCCCATTCCAGCTGCACAAGCTAAACTAAGGCAAAGGGAAAGCAAAAAAGGTTTTTGATGAATATTTTGTGAATGCAGTACTTTTTAACATATTTTGATCATGACATATGCAAAATAACAAACACAATATTTCAGCAACTCACTATTTGTGCATGCATTTCAGTGTTTATCATTATTATAATGATTTTAAAGAGATGCAATGTTAATCAGTGGATGGCTTGGTCATGGCAGCTGTCGTAGTGGTACTGTACCTGTATACTAGACTCTATTGAGACTACTTTAAAAACCCACTTAGTTTTAGAGATAGAATAGCTAATCAAACCCCACGCAAGCTAGGTTCAAGCCAGATTATATGTTTTAGGAAAAACATTCCTGATGAAAGCTTACGATTATTTCCTCACAACACCACATACATCTTTAAAAGCAATTTAGTTTTTTTTTCTGCAAATACAGAAGCTAAATGGACTTATAATGTTTTTTTCTTCAAACACTCATGATTTTTATATTGTAATATGCTTTTATTTAATAGATTTTATATATGGCAGATTTAAATTTTTTTTACTATGTATCCTAAAATTGCATTTGCCTTTTTATATATCCCCACATTGCCTAACAGGTGAAACTAATGTGTTAACATGTCTAACATATAAAGTTTGGTTTTGCCGGCTGCATGCAATACTCAGCTCATCTACAATGAACATCATATTAGAGGTGTTTTTCCAGTCTTCATTTCTGTGTTTTTGAATTTTGTTTGAGCTGCTTCTAAAATTTTCATTTTCCTATTTTGATATGATATGTGACCTTGATGTTTTACTAACTATACCAGAATGTTGATCATATAAGTTGGGAAGAACTTAATGCAGTTCCCTGTAATCATATACTAATGACATAACCAATCTGATATACACATTACCTGGGTTACCTAAGAGTCAACAAACATAAATGTAAGCTTTTCCATGGGTTCCATAATGAAATATCTGAGTTACTGAAAGTTAACAATCGATGCATGAAGAGCAAGTAATGCATTCATTTTCTTCTGTAGATAATTAGAGTTGAGTAAATGTAATGAGGTCACACTAACAGCTTCTACCAAGGCTCTGTTTTACCTCTGCCTCTTATCTCATACATTTTTACTGAAAAATGTAAGTAACCTGTATTGCAATAATCTCAGGGTGGTTGCCAAGCAATATTTTTATTCACAGTGTATTTTATTTTGTGTTTAATTACTCAACAGTACAATGTAGGGTAATGACCTGTACAGTGCAATATCTATAAATTTATTAAAAGCTAATTATTTTTCCCGAATGTTTAATTTAGTGTACTGTATAATTTAAAAAATATTCTATATTTGGTGTTTAATTATTCTAATTATAGGGTTTTAAATATTTTCCTTTCTCTCTCTTTACCTCATGGACTGCTAGCTGCTGCTGTATTCTCTCTTTTGGGCTCTACTCACCTCAGTGATTAGAGATTATACCTGTAGTTTCATTAAAGGACAATAACCTCCAGCAAGCCTGCAGTTCTATTCTCCTCTCCCACCTTCCTCACTCACTGGCATTCAGGGTGATTTTTTATAATTCTCCATAGATGTTCACTCAATGGCTAAAGAAGGGTCACTACCAGCTTTCAAGATAATTAGCATTCCATTTTATTGTAATTTATATTTTATTACTTTTAATATATTGAATTATAATCCATGTTATTTTATTCGTCATTTTCAAGGGATAAATCTGTAAATTATGGTAAACATTGTGTACCCATGAGTGTAAAACTGACTGTAGGAACCAATCCTTCTGTTTCCCACATACTCAAGCATTTACAGTTGTGAGAAAAAGTTTGTGAACCCTTTGGAAATATGTGGATTTCTGCATGAATGGCTCCTAAAATGTAACCTGATCTTCATCTAAGTCATAATAATAAATAAAGACGGTCTTATTTAACAAACAACACTCACACAACATTTTACATTGTCAAATCTTAATTGAACAATTAATGATTTGTCTTTTCACATACCCCAACTTGCTCTCCATGAGACACACAGACACACAGGCAGGGAGAGAAGCTTGGGGTCAGAGCGCAGGGTCAGCTGTTTATACGGCACCCCTGGAGCAGTTGGGGTTGTCAAGTCTGATTCAAGCTATTGTAAATTTATGGTAAAGTAAAAGGTTGATGATTTTTTATATGCAATCTTATGTTCTATAAGTATTTCTATTGCAATATTGTAACATTGACAACTTTATCTAGGCAATCGTTCCACTTATCTGCCACTGAAAAGTTTTCTGTCCTGATAGTGAGTGTGTGTCCACAGTGAAAAGACCATTATGATCTTATACAAGCGAAATGATCCTCTTAAAATAGTTATAATAAGTTGTGTTGTGTATATCGAGGCTAAAAGTTTTGTAAAAAATAAAAAATCCTGCAAAATATCCTGGAAAATAACTCATTGAAAAAATGAACCATGGACAACATCTGGGACATTCAGAAACAAAACCCATTGATGGCAGTGGAAACTTGTAAGGCTACTATATTAATAGACATTTTTCTGTTGCTGAGAACTGAAAACGAGCCTGGTTCAGTTAAGCTCCTTTTTTGAGTGATTTTGTTAGGAATGCTAGCACAATGGATCCCCAATACAATTTGTAGAATACCATCAGGCCATCAGCATTGTAAGTGGTTCTAATACTATTAAGTAATGCTCCCGCCTCTTCTATGCTAATAAAAATAATATTGTAAACTGTTCTTTGCTCAGCCTGAGGCTTGTTTCTTATTGCCTCCTTGCTGAACACCTGAGTGGAATATTATTTTAATATATTGGCCATTTCCCCTTCATCATCTAAATACTTACTATTTTTATGTGTGAACATTTCCTAATCGATTCTTTTGCTTTGCTATACAAAAATAAACTTAGCTTTTTATTCAATTTTTGTAATACTGTTTTTTAAATCATTGTCATGGCCGACATTCCTCCCCTAGAGGGCACTTCACTACTCCTGTCATTAGTTCCGTGATTATTGCTTTGTTCCCCAGGTGTAGCCTGTTATGTTTACCGCTATTTAAAGCCTAACTCCTCCCCATTCATTGTCTCCCCTGTTCACTGTCTCATGGACTGTCAGTTATTTTGTGCAACATTAAACCCCTGTGAGTTTTCCCATACCACGCCTCCTATTTTCTCCAGCTCTTACCGCATCGCATAGGGTCTACAAAACCTGACACAGACTGCAGACACTGTCTGTAACAATCATTTTATATTGTGCTTTTTTCCTCCTTAATTGTATTTCTAATTATGAAAACATTTGAGCCACTGCTTTGTAGACATTGAATTACTATTGTAATGATTCTGGTCTGTGCTTTACTTTTTTCATTTAAAATTGCCATCCATTCTGTACTAATTCCATATCTATCCTATTTTATTATGCTTCATTTTCCTTCCTGATATTGCTAAAAGCAGCATACTGTACTTTTAAGGCTATGCTCATTGAATGTTTTTATGAGTTTAATGTTATACAATATACAGATGCAGCCATTCAAAACAAGCGGGGTATGCTGCGGTAGACTGCAGTGGGCGTGTCGCTATACCCTATGCAAATTAGATTATGTTAATAGTATCCGGAATCACCTTGTAAAACCAGCAGGTGGAGCTTAACCTCTCCTGTACAGCATTTGAGCTGTCATCAGAAAACATCCGGTTTCGAATCCCGATCACTGCTGAGGGACAATCTTTATTCAATTAAGAATTTAAGTTGTATACTCTTTAGACTTTTAAATTTAAACTGTGTATTACATTTATATTTATATATTAAAAGGTATATTTTATGAAAGCAAGATTGCTCAGTTGGACAAAAGTATACAGCCTACCATCTTTTTCATAAATATTTGAATTATGCAGAAATATCTTATGCATCAAAGTCTTTACCGAAGATATTACTAATAGTATTAATAATGAATGACCTTGGACAAGCAAAGTATTACCCTGGTCCACATTCTTTGTAACCGTCTTTGTAAATGAAAAGACTTTATTTTTTCATTGACATAAAGTAACACCACAGCATTTAATTGATCCGATCACGCATTCGTTTCCAATCATACAAAGTATGCCTTTCACATGCTCATAAAATATATTAATTTAGGAACATAAACATATTACTGTATGTAAACTGTACTGTATATGGCTGGTCTTGGTAGTTTAAAGAAAAAATACACACCAGTATTCCATTTCTCCCTAAACATTTTAAGCATCAAAGTCTTACATGTGGTTATTTTGGAAACGTTTTTACGTGCTCCTTCTGACCATATTACTGTACGTTTATATACTTTGTGAAAATTGATTGTTTTAACCTTTTCTGCGAATATGCTCGTTATCAAAGTAAACAAAAGCATACTTTTAGAATTTGATTAATAGGAAATATAATATGGAATCACGTATCTAAAGAAATTAATAACGATATAATTATAATCATGTACTGTTGCACAAACAGTAGTATAAGACTTTCCATTAATATGTGTACTTCTGTTTCACTTTCTAGTGCATGTCTGTGGTGTGATAGCTTAAGTGACTGACTTATAAGGCTAAGGTCAGGTGTTCAAATCCAGCTATTGCCATGAGTTTTCTTTTAACAAATAAACATTTCTTTGAAAAACTAAAATAGCAAATATTATGAACCCTACTGTATATTGACATTTTTTATATTTCTAAATATCACAACAAGTTCGAAGCTAAGTTAGTTATTAATAACAACGAATCATTTCAAACTGCTACTGATATTATTACTGACTAAATATTATCGACACTATATTGAATTTGTTGGTTTTCCTAAATATCACAAAACATTCAAAGTGAGTTAAGTGATTATCATTTTCCATTAATACTTGCGCTCGTTACCGCAGTAAAAGAAACTCATACTTTTCAGAATCTAATTATTTAAGCATTAAGGCACGAGAGGCTGTGCTACTGTATATCGTGGATATAGTCACAGTTAAAAGGTGTTGTTAGGCCCGACACGATGCAGAGGGCCGGCAACCCTTTTAATTGTAACTATATCCATGATATAGCACAGGCCTCGAGTGCCTTATTGCTTTTATAAAATGGTCCCCAAATATGCGATTGCTGTATAGAATGAATTTTATTTTTAAAAATGTATTTAACACAAAAATTAAGCTGTTTACGTTCCTCCACCTGAGAATATAGTCCCTCGTTGCTACGCAACGCAGAAACACAGCCACAAGTAACTAACTAACAAGAACAGGACATTAGCTAGCTAATATGATAAAGGAATAAATTACTTGTTTTTTGTTTATTTCTTTAGCACATTTATTTGAACATTTCCATCGATCAAACAAACACTGAAAAACTGTCCCATCCCTAGTTTGTCAGGCATTTTCTTTTTCGCTGCGGGAGCGCTCCTACTGGTCCTGGTCTCAGTGCCTTCTAGGATATAACGCCAGCAATTTGTTGTTAAAATCGGGTTTCCTATAATGCCGCAGCGAACTCTCATTTTTATGTCCACTATAACAGACATAATCTCCCTTGCTTTTAACCGAGCGTTTCATAATTTCTAAGAATGAAAATAATTTAAACTATGCAACACTTATCATTCAACGAGAGCTCAAAATATCACAAGGATCCTCAAGAACGCAACTAAGACAGCAGAAAAAGATACGTGTATCAGATACATGAGAATCCATGCTTTTTAATCTACGCTAAGAAGTAGTCTTTAAAATTTTTTTAGCACACAGTAAAAAGTCAAAATTCTGGGGTGTACGTATATCAGAGAATATAGCATGGCTTCGAAAGTGTCAGCCTATCAGATTTCAGGACCAGAATTATCCGTTTTATAATTGGGAATATAGTATGGAATCGCATATCTAAAGAAATTAATAATGATATTAATTTAAGGATCTAAATATCTAAATATATGTATCTATATAGCAGGTAGTATTACTGTATTCCACTTTCTTTCTAAATGTGGAAAAACAGATTCACAACACGAAGCTGTGTCACTCTTCTGTGTAAAAAAAAAATGGTTTGAACACCATGGCTGCTGTTTTTAATAAGTTGCTGAGTAAAGAATAGGAATGTTCCTGCTGTCAGCAGTATTGTGTATATAGTTTTATGTACAGGCTGCGAAACCTTTCACAAGTAGAGGTCTGGGTTGTTTTTTTAATTCTTAAAAAATAAAGCAAAAACAAGATATAATGATGTGTAGTTCAGGTGGGTAGCTGCGTCAGCATGCGTAGGCTGCAAAGGAACAAGTAATAGGTTTATTCCATGCTGAAAAAAAGAAGAAAGAGAACACAACGTTTCGGCCGTGGAGCCTTCTTCAGGTGTGAGAGAGACAGGGCAGTAGGCAAAGGTAAAGTAGCGGGAGAACAAAGGTTGGGAGGGAGGAGGAGTGAGAGGCGGGAGCAGGGGACAGAAAGAGAGGCCAATCAAGAGGTGTGAAGTCAGAATGGGTGCAGAGAGGTGTGAAATGAAACTTCCAATGAATGGAGAAAATTTAAAAGAACAGTAGTCTGTCGTTAAGGGAAGGGAGAAGGTGTGATCCTAGCTGCAGAATAATTTTAGTTTCAGTGGTCTTTCTGATGTATGAGTTTGGAAAACCGTCTTTGAGAACACAGACGGAGAGATTAGAGTGGTCGTGGCCGTCAGAGGTGAAATGAGAAACAATGGGCTTGGAGAGATCTTTAATCTTTACAGCCCTGACGTGTTCTCTGAAACGGTCTCCGAGTCTCCTTCCTGTTTCTCCAATGTAGATGGCTGGGCATTTACTGCAAGAGATACAGTAAATAAGGTTGCTGGAGGTACAAGATGCTGTCTGGGTGATCCGGAATTGTCCTGAGGGGCCTTGAATGAGTGTGGTGGTGGCTGTGTATTTGCAGGTGATACAGCGAGCTCTGTTGCAAGGGAAAGTGCCTGGTGTGGATGGTTGTTGAGGGCGGTCAAGGGAGCTGTGAACAAGGAGGTTACGCAGATTAGGTGGTCGGCGATATGAGATGATAGGGCGATCAGAAAAGATGTGTTCCTGCTTAGACATTGCACAACTTTAAAAGCTATAAAAACAGGTTTCGATAGTTAATAACCACTTTTTATGCGCGAAAAATGGGTGATTTTTCTTCCTCCTGATCAGCTTAGAATCTCTGTGTATGCTGTAAGGTTTTTACTTCTTAATTAAACATTTAAAATATGTTTCAAATGGAAAAAATCATATTCTGTTGTCTTCCTGGTATGTAGAACAGATCAGCAGGTCTTTATTTTCCTCAATCAGAGGTTCTGAAAACAGCATGCCACCCACTGCGCTGCGTCAGAGGGGGAGGCGGCACTGAGAGAGGGAGGAAGTACTGAGCTCAGTATTGCACAATGGCCATAAAGCACCAATTCCATCTGCATTCATAACTCTTTAATTTTGTTACACGTTTTAGAAAAGTTTCATCTATACATACACCACAAAACTATTCTTGATTGTATTTCTGAATGCTATGTAGTGTTTCATAGCCGTTCAGGGACGCCAAATATGTAATCATAGTGGCTCTCTGAAGGCACCAGTTCTGTAGGGTTTGGGCATTTACTGAGACAATTATTAATTGTAGCAGTAAATCACAAAGTTGATTCTTTTGATGGCTTTAGAATCCAACCATGCGATATAACTCAAACAACGCGCACACACAGGTACTAATACACGAGGATAAATTTATTAATACATAGAATATGCATATAAACCTAACAGATCTTATCGAGAGGGTTATCAGAATACAAAAGGTATATATTCAATCAGTTACGAAGTGTTACATATATCAAGAGGACATACGTTCAGTATATCATTCATTAAGACCGTTTCGTAAATGAACTTGGTTATAACTTCTACATTAGATACTCAAAACAAGTACATAACTCTTAGGAATTAAATTGATATCAACTGGTTGGGATAACAATTGAATTCTCGAGCTGTAATGCATTGAAGTTGAATACTCATCCAATTTCTGGGGATTCAGATCTCCTGCAGGCACAAACAATCAGCTGCAGGCTTGTTGCTGTCCAATCCGCGCTCTCTGGCTCCGTGCCAGGCTGTGCTGTGCGGCTTGCGACGGTGCGCTGCTGATGCTCACTGACCGGCTAGTTAGTGTTGGCTTTAACTAGCAAAGTTTGTGCACAGGAGAAAAGATGACTGTGGATCCCAGCAAGTCAGGAAGAGGACCGGTTCGTTCCTGATGAAGAGCTAGTTCTGAATAGTGATTCAGCTGTCCACAGTTCTGACCTGTCCACGAGGCCTGCTGCTGGTTACTCTCTGGCAACCTCCACTCTAGACTCTTAGAACAAAGGAAAGTTCTGGCACTCGGACACACTGGCCGTTCCGTGGTTGTCCGGGCTGAGTCTCGGGATGGTCAGGAGGCGCGCTGCGAGAATGTCCTGCCCTTGGGAGCCTTCTGCTCCTGGGCCGTCCTGCCCTGGAATTCTCCTTTGAATTCCCTTTAGAACAGTCCACAGAATCCTCTCCAGAATCTTACTGAATCTCCCGAATCTGAATCTTGTTGAATCTGTCTTGTTGAATCTGAATCTCCAGGCCTGTGTTGCCTGTTTTTACCTGGAGGAACTTCAGCTTGTTGATTGGCTGAAAGTTCCATGGGCATCAGAGTCCCACGTGGGTTACTCAGCCCTACCAGTCCCTGATTGGTTGATCAAGGTGAGATATGAGTCACTTAGTCCTGACACTTAGTAATGCAGTCCAGATGTCCATCCGGCACTCCCTAGACTGATAGGCGCCAGTGGATGACCATTGATCATGATAGCCAGGCTTAGCTAAGTGCACCCCCCTTTGGGAGCTGTCCTAGGAAACCTTAAATCACCCTAATGGTCTCTCTGTGGCTGCACCACAGAGATGAACAGAGAAATGGGGCCTCATTTGGGAAGCTCAGAAACACTTAATTCTGCCTTATTATTAAGCCTCGCCGCTACAGCTATGTTACACTTAGTTCATTGTTTTAAATACATCTAATTAAGAAAGTTAGGTGTTAGCACAAACTATTAGTAATTGATAATATTAAATTTAGCACTGTAATAAATTGTACTAATAATAAATTCTATTCTATTCTGAGAATGTAGGGGGGAGGAAAAATGTCCGTGGTCTTTTCACTGATAAACTTGTGTTAACAAAAACTACAGTATGCTTAAGAGTTGTTAAACCTGTTTTTATTTATTTTTTCAGCACAGCCAGCCGGCTGCGCCTGCTAGAGCACCACAATTCACACTCAAACATATCATAGATCACAGATCAGTCCCAGTGTGTGAGATCTTGCTGTTTGATCTGTGCTTGATCTTTGATCTGAGGTTTAATAGAGAGCTTATCTCTATTAATATATTAATATCAAGTGGTATTAAATGCAACTTTTTTGTATAGTTGACACTTTTCTAAAATGTATTTAAAAATAAAAACTATTTCAATTGGCACACCTGTAGCTTTTTCACAAAACCTCCTTGAGTTACGAAAACACTTGCTGTGTGTACAAAGTACATGTGGCTGTTTTTAAGCCATTTTTTTGACGACGCTCAAATATTCTTCTGTCGATTTTTCATCAATGCGTAAACTAACTGGAACCCGGGGGGAACGTAAGAAATACTGCTCAATAAGGCTTCGTGCGAAAAACCCGTATATCACCATTGGAAGCAGAACAGCGCAGCCTGAAATGGCTGAAATGTGTTGTCTTTCTTCTCTTTTCAGCATGGAATAAACCTATTACTTGTTCCTTTGCAGCCTACGCATGTTGTACGCGGCTACCCACCTGTATTAAACCTATTTCACTCAGTAGTTTAAACTAAGTGTAAAGTGCTATGAGGAAAAAAAGTATCCGCAGGAGCACATCTGCAATAGAAAGCAACCGGTTTGACATGTACAGTAAAATGTGACATCTCTGGAGCGTCAAGTATATATCCAACAGTGTGAGCTCATTTGCAAGGCTATTAAGGTTGATTGAGTTACTGTAACAGTCCCGGTGCAGCGAGTTTCTACTGTCCCCTGACTGTCTTGGCCGAAAGGAACCTGTCTTTCATTGGAAGACAATGAACATAATCAATGACAATATAATATAAATACACCAAGGGATTGGGCTGAGTTTACATTACAAAAAAATCTGTGAGCCTGCACTACAGTGGCCATAGTATGGAGACAAAGACTTTTTACGGGAAGAGACGTGGTGCTTCAGCTGCCTGTGTGCATTAAACAAGAGAGTGTGGCGTTACTTTTTGTCAATGAAAAAGTGTGTATGTGTCTCTCTGTACTCAGCTGTACTGAAAAATAAAGCACCGTTTTTCATTCAACATGTGCCCGAGTCACTGTGTCCATCCTATATAATAATGCCACAATATTATAAATGCCCCTTAGGCTGGGCAATTGAATTTTTTTATTAAAAAAATTAAAAATTTGATGTAATGATGTGTTCCTGCTTAACTTAGAAATTGTATGACTTTAAAAGCGATAAATACAGGTTTCGATAGTTAATAACCACTTTTAGGCACGAAAATGGGTGATTTTTCTTCCTCGTCATCAGATCTTTCTTGGAAGAATGTCTTTCTTACCCTCTGCGTTTCAGGCACAGAAGGGTTAAAAAGAAAGTCAGACAGGCGGGGGAAGGGTGAGTTGTGAAACGGTTACCTGTCCTGGATAAAGTGGTTAGAAAATAGGTGGATTTACACCTGTGAAAAGCGTTCCAATTTTAATGCGATACGGAAGACATTATTCATAAAAAATGATCTTGTACGTTCTGTAAACTGAAAATTTATGAAGGAGACACGTTGAGTATCGCCTCTTTTTCCACTTGGAAGAACATTCCAATGTTAATGCGACACTGAAGATATTATTAATAACCTTTTAAATCTGAAGGGAGATCTAAAGGGATCCACACAGTACAGGTTCCTGCTAGCTATTCAGAGGGAAAGACGGTGACGTCACCGTGCAGGCGAGCAGACACACCCTCTAATGTCAGGCATATGCGTTAAATATATTTAGATCTTTGAATTAATATCGTTATTGATTTCTTTAGCCTCACAACATTGTCCAATAATACTCTTCTTGTGTCTAATTTTTAGTCAAGCAGGATTTGAGCTACAGACCATAAAAAACAGGATTCACTTTTTTCACATATTGATGATTATGATATCAGTAGCAGTTTGAGACTATTCATTGCTATTAATAAATGACTTAGATTCGAACATGTTGTGATATTTAGAAATATAAAAAAGTCAATAGAGTGTCCATAATATTGCTATTTTAGTTTTTCAAAGAAATGTTTATTTGTTAAAAGAAAACTTGTGGCGATAACTGGATTTGAACACCCAACCTCAGGGTTATAAGTGACTCACTTAAGCCATTATGCCACTAATGCAGTCAGGTGACAAGTACTGAAACAGCCATACACATATCAATAGAAAGTCTTATACTACTGCTTGTGCTACAGTACATAAATATAATTATATTGTTATTAATTTCTTTAGATACGCGATTCCATATTATATTCCCTATTATTAAGCATTCTAAAAGTATACTTTTGTTTACTCCAATATCGAGCGTATTCGCAGAAAAGCTTAAAACTTTTCTCACTTTTCTCACAAAGTACTGTATATCAACGTGCAGTAACATGGTCAGAAGGAGCACATAAAAGCATTCCCGAAATAACCACATGTAAGACTTTGATGCTTAAAATGTTTAGGGAGAAATGAAATACTAGTGTGTATTTTTTCTTTAAAATAGCAATACGAGCAATATACAGTTTACATAATATGTTTATGTTCCTAAATTAATATCGTTTATGACGTTCAGATGCATTATGCTCCTATTCTTTTTACAGATGCAGCCATTCAAAATGCGCGGGTGATACCGCATTATTTTGCAGTGCGCTTTACGCAGTCTACTGCGAGTTACCGTAAATTCTCCTATAATACCGCAATTAAAATAATAGTATCCGGAATTTCCGCAAGGTGAAGCTAATAAAGCTCAACCTCTCATGTTTGAGCTGTTGCCATCAAAGTCTTTAACGAAGATATTACTAATAGTATTAATAATGAATGACCTTGGACAAGCTGTAAACTCAAAGTATTGCCCTGGTCCACATTCTTTTTTTCATTGACCGTCTTTGTAAAAGTAACACCACAGCATTTGGCAATCACGCATTTGTTTCCAATCATGCAAAGTACAGTAATTTTTGAGAAACGATTCACCATGCCTTTCACATGCTCATAAAAGAGATTGATTTAGGAACATAAACATATTACCGTATGCAAACTGTACTGTATACAGTATGTATATTTATATTTAATGTCTTAACTGTGCCTGTTTAAGTATTGAATATTTATATGGAATTTTACCACTGAAGGGAAATCTTAGTACCTGAGCACAAAAAGAATAGGAGCATACTGTAACGCGTGTGAAGGCCATAAACTATATTAATTTTGGAACTTAAACATACAGTATATGGCTGGTCTCGGTACTTTAAAGAAAAATTAAACACCAGTATTCCATTTCTCCCTAAACATTTTAAGCATCGAAGTCTTTAACTAACGTGATACCGGAGTCAACAAGCATACTTTTAGAATTTGATTAAAAGGGAATATAATATGGAATTGCGTATCTAAAGAAATTAATAACGATATAATTATATTCATGTACCGCAACACAAGAATAGTACACGCTGTACATTGTCTGTTGATAATGTTACTGTAGTGCTTTTTCAGCACTCTGCATGTGACCTTGCCGGTGGCGCTGTGGGTTAGGTTCCTGACTCTTACCTCACACGGTCTGTGATCAAATCCTGCTGGAATCATGAATTATATTCATGTACTGCGACAGGGTTGTGTAGGGTTGTTTCACCTCTCTCTTCATGTGACTCTATTCAAAAGCCATTTAGCAAAGAGGGGATGAAAAGAGTGACAAACTAGTATACTTTAGATCTTTTTTTCTGAACCGGGGAAAATCTGATCATGTTTCTCTATAACAATAATAAAAAAAATTATTTTACATATCACCTTTAAAAGTGGCATCTCAAAGCAATACAGTAGATGGAAAAACAGTTAAAAGGACAAAGTAAATACCAGACAAACACAAACGCATTTTTAATAAAATGCTTTTATTCATTCAGCAGAGAGTGAGAGGGACATCCAGCAGAGAGAGACATACACCGGTTTTCATTGACAAAAAGTAATTGTTTTTTTACATTCCTCTTGTCTAACAGGAATGTTTTGTTTGTGGACAGACTGTTAGACTAGAGGAAAAGAGCGCCTCCTTCTACAAAGCATTTTGTTGATCCGATCACAAATTCTTTTCCAGTCGCACGAAGCAAGGGTTGAGAATCTCCGATTCACCATGCTACTAATGGTTTCCCAGAGATTGCAAGGCAAGGCACTTTTGCCTCTGGACCCATCGAAATTTACAGACGTGGTCCACCCCCAGTAAATTTCAAAAGTCACAAGATTTCGAAACACGAGGGCGGCGTAGCGGTCGGCTCTTGCTTTCCCGTCCAATGAAAGGCAGGTTCCTTGGTTCTATGGTTTTCCAGAAAAAAAGCCAGACCTCAGGGAAACAGGTACAAATTCACACTTAACAACAACACATTAACACCTAACAACGGGAGCAGGGCCGAATTAGGCCAGTACCCACTATTGTTAAACATAAAGAAAAGAATATTAAAGTATTGGCTTTAGAATTAGCTATACAGAACATTAAAGTGCCCCTTTCCATTCAGCGGGTGTCTGGTGTTCACCGCTGTGTCCTATCTTCTGACAGTCGCTGTTGTGAATGTCTGTAGAGTGTATCTTATTTTTAGTACTATATTTTTATATTATATTCCCTATTAATCAAACTCTAAGAGTATGTATCGGCTTGTCCCCCCCTCCCGCCCCTCTCTGTGTACAGTGGAGCCTCCTGTCCAGCCAGCACATGTCCACAGACATTCACAACACCGACATATCATAAAACGTTTGAACATATAGTTAAATTATTAGTTGTTTTTCAGGAAGTTAAAACACTTGAATTACTTATCCAGTCTCTCAAAATAAAGTTATTTTTCAAGCAATGCAACAAACGTCGGGCAATGTGTTTTTTTTTAATCCAACATTGACAGCCACATCTTAAATCTTGTCAGTCAGCTCTTTTTTCTCTATTTGAATTGTGGCGATTCAAACAACCTGGGATAACAAGTGATCTCAAAGTCACCGATCTCACAGAGCTTCAACAACAGATGACAATTCCCTTAGTCCTTCCTTAGTCTTCCTGAAATTGTCGGATTATGAGTGAATAAAAGCATCTTATTAAAAACACGTTTGCATTTGTTTGGGAGCTATATTATGTATTTTTCATATGTAAGATATAATTATGTGTTCCCGCTTACACATCGCATGACTTTAAAAGCTAGAAAAACAGGTTTTGATTCACATTATCTGGCGAGCCTTGTTTTGTCAAAGGACAGCACAAAAAAAACAGACAATACACGGGGGGGAGGGCAAGCGAGAGAGAGAGTTTTTTACCCTCTGTCAAAAAAACCCAAATCACCCGGGGCAGAGACTCTGGGGGGATCATTGTGTGGTACAGAGCGGAGCTCAGTCAATCCAAACAAGTACAGTAGTAAAGAGAGAAAAGTCAACAATTGATTTAAGGACGATCTGTCAAAGTGCAATGAAATACAATATTGTTGTTGTTGCTGTTATTGTTGTTTTTATCCTGTAAAGCGTTTTGAGAAGCCACCTTTAAAGGCGATATATAAAAGCGCTGATTCTTATGGAATGTGTTCTGCCGGGGATTTAATTTTTTTTTATTTTTTTTAATTGCGTATCTAAGGAAATAGCAGTATAACTTTGTTCATGCACAAACAGTGGCATGTTACATTATTAATTTGGATGTCTCCTCTTGCCAGAAAGCTCTAAATTGCATTTTGAGTGCGGTTTTTGACTTTTTTTAAATTGCAACCCATAAATAAAGCTGATACTGTTTAGAGTTTTAATTATTTTAAACTGTATTACAGCAGCACAATGCACAATGCAACGTAAATTGCAAAAATGCACTTGGAATCTGTCCAAGCCCTACTCTGTCAGGCATTTTCTTTTACTGTAACGGACACAAAAACTCCCTTGCTTTTAACAGAGCGTTTCATAATTTCCAACTACGAAAATTATTTAAACTGCGACACTTATCATTTAACCAGAGCTTGAAATATCACAAGGATCCTCAAGAGCACAGCAAAGACTGTATTAAAAGTATACTAGTGACAAACTAGTATACTTTATATCTTTTTTTCTGAACCGGGGAAAATCTGATTATGTTTCTCTATAGCAATAACTTAAAAAACATTATTTTACATATCACCTTTATGTGATATCACCTTAAGGACAGCACATACAAGGGTTAATTGCACAATGGACCATGCAAAGAAATTTAAAATAGTCTTCTTTAGGTGTGAGGGCAGGAGTGGATCGCAGAAGGCATAATCAGCAAATTAGGAAAACAAAGAACAGGACAGGTGAGACGTTTATCCAGAGAGCAAGTGATCAGAAAAAGGAACAGCTGTTATGCCCAGGTTTTACGCTCTCTCTCTACTGAATGAATAAAAGCAATTTATTAAAAACGCGTTTGCATTTGTCTGGGTATTTACATTGTAATCTGTGGTTTACATCTACTGTATTGCTTTTGTATTGCTTTATGTAAAATAAAGGTTTTTATCATTGTTATAGAGAAACATGATCAGATTTTCCCTGGTTCAGAAAAAAGCCGATTAAAATCTGTAATCTTTCCACTTGTATGTCATCGGAAAATACAAGAAGTTTCTGCTTTGTGTAAGGATGGTATCAAAAAGTAATCTAAGTGGTGAGAAAGCTGTGCTCCTCAAAGCGCTTTACAGGATAAAAACAATAACAACAATAGTGTTAGGCTGGGCAAACGATTTTTTTATAGAAATACAAAATGAGATATAATGATGTGTTCCGGCTAAAACATTAACGAGTACAACCCCCCTCTCTGCGGGAGTGCTGGCTGTGACGAATTAAACCGGTTTCACAGGTATTTTCAAAGTAAAAGGGGGCGAGATTTCCAGCGAAAGACACCTCCCCCCTCCAAAACCAAGGAAGTACAGTACTTACTAGTTAAGAAAGCTAGGCTCCTCAATGAAATCACTTTAATATGCTAATGCGTTGGTGTAACAGTCCGGGCGTGGCAAGCTTCTAATGTCAACTCGACTCGATTGGAAGACAATGAACATATTCTAGCCCTAAATGAATTAATAGCAAACATGGTTTACATAAAAGACATTTTTCCAAAAAAGTTTATAATAATACGATCTATAGTTGAAATCTGAGCCTAAATAAAAAGAAAAAGCATTTTCAGAGAGCAATTACGCTGTGTTTATGTAGAATAAGTGATTAGGTTTATGAGCAATCTAATTACTTATTCGTTTAAAACGCTATATAAAATAAAGTTTATTATTAATTTGCTGGACAGAGTGGTTATGCATATTATGCATAAGACAAAGATAACGATCGTGATCAGTTTAGAAATCTGTGTACGCTGTAAGGTTTTTACTTCTTAAACTTTTAAAATACACGTTTTGAATAGAAAGAAATCCTCTTCCTGGTACAGTATGTATAGCAAACCAGCACGTCTTTTTTCTCCAATCAGAGGGGTGTCAGATGGTGTCAGCCAATCACCATTCTGAAGCCCTACCATAATCTCTGGTATGGGGAGACCCCAGAATTCTGTCCCATAGTTTAGACAGATGATAGATACTTTTATTGATCCTGTGAAGGAAATAAAGTTAATCATTTTCATTTTAGGAAATTATTAAACGCTCGGTTAAAAGCAAAGGAGATTGTCTGTTATAGTGGACATAAAAACAAGAGTTCGCTGGCATTATATCCTAGAAGACACAGACCGGCGCCAGACCGGGAGAATGCCCGCAGCGTAAAAGAAAATGCCTGATGAACTACGGATTGGACAGTTTCCAAGTGCTTGTACAATCGATGGAAATGTTCAAATAAATGTGCAAAAGAAATAAACAAAATAATCATTTATTTCTTTATCATATTGGCTAGCTAATGTCCTCTCTTTGCTAGTAAGTGGCTGTGTTTCTGCGTTGGGTAGCAACGGGTGACTGTTCTCAGGCGGAAGATGTAAACAGCTTAATTTTCGTGTTAAATAATTTTTTTAAATTAAAATTCATTCTATACAGCAATCGCATATTTGGGTACCGTTTCATAAAACTTTCATGCTTAAAATGTTTAGGGAGAAATGGAAGACTGGTGTGTATTTTTTCTTTAAACTACCAAGACCAGCCATACACAGTACAGTTTACGTACATACAGTAATGTTTATGATCCTAAATTAATATCGTTTATGACCTTCAGATGCGTTATGCTCCTCTTCTTTTTATGCTCAGCTACTAAAATTTCCCTTTAGTGGTAAAATTCCATATAAATATTCAAAACTAAGCGGATTAAAATGTGCACAGTAAAGACATTAAATGACTAAATCTTTTCACTACCAACCAATGCACCACGAGTGCCCCTGTCGGTCATTTTGGCCAGCCAATCACTTACCGCGGTGCCCTGCGGTGCCCCTGGGTGGCTTGTGGGTAGTTTACCGTACCGTGGGTTTGTACCGCGCATTTTGAATGGCTGCATCTGTATGCGCAGCTACTAAAATTTCCCTTTAGTGGTAAAATTCCATATAAATATCCAATACTAAGCGGATTAAAATGTGCACAGTAAAGAGATCAAATGATTAAATCTTTTCACTACCGACCAATGCACCACGAGTCCCCCGGTCGGTCATTTTGGCCAGTCAATCACGTACCGCAGTATGCTACGGTGGTTTGTGGACAGACGCGTGCAGTACAGGTTTGTACCGCGAACTTTGAATGGCTGCATCTGTACAATAGAAAACAATCAAAAGAGATTCACCTCAAGTATCATCCAGAACTGACTATGAGTAGTTTAATATTTTTGGACTGCAAATGATTTTTATCATTTCCTGAACCCATTTCAGAACAAACCATTCTTTCTCTTAATCATAAATATTTGGCTTTATGTGTACAGGAATAAATGTGGTCACCAGTTTTTACAGTTTCAAAAGTCATTTCTCTGCCTTTAACTCAGTTTCAGGTAATTAAGATCACTCTCTTAAAATATTACATTCTCACTTCAAATGATATTCTCATTTACTATATATCTATCCACTAGATAAATCCACAGCCTTCATCAATGAAGAGGCTTGCACTTAACGTAGAAAGGCAATGTAGTGAAAATTGAAAATCCTTTCATTATTTTTTCAGAAGACACATTGACCTCTATCAAATTCTGTTTTAGTATACCCTAGCATTTACTGTATATTTTATAGTATGTAGCTTTCTTTAGTGAATACAGTCTACTAACTTGTAGAGCTTAAATTGAAAGCTAATAATTTAGTACTATCATCATCAACACCACCATTTAGGAAAAGTTTGAACTTAAACTTAAATTAATAGCTTTAGAACTAACCAGGAGCTGTTTGGTATAAGGCTAAATAATTTACCAATTAAATTCAATTGTAATGTTAAAATCCTTTAACATAATAATATGCCTGAAACTTAAATTGTTATAATTAACAATTATTTCATGCAATATAGCAATTAACTGGTATTTTTTCTTTTCAGAAATGAGCAACAGTTTTTGAATACTAATTTAAATGTATATAATGAAGTACTGGCCCAAAAGCTATTCCCCTTTCATTTGGAAGATTTGTCATGCATCCAGACGTGATTCAGCTTTAGCACATTTTAGTCTTATTTCTAGCAATATCACAGTATATCCTTTTTTAAAAGAAAATATATTGTTGAACTTTTTAAAAATTATTTCCATTAAATTGTTTTTTTTTCAATTAACTATGTAATAGTCCTCGTAATGTTTTATTTAACTTAGGATTTAAGATATAAAAATGTCTCTAAAAGAAGTCTAATAGATGTTCTCTTTTTGTGATACAAATACTTCTCTACTTTATCAATCAGGAATACAATGACAAATTACATTATTGAAATAATTGTATTTCTGTCCATAGCATGGTATCTTTGTTATTGCTTCTAAGTTGATACACCTTTTTATCTCTGCATTTATTTGATCAGATAGCTGTAAGCAAAAGGTTAAAATCAATTTACATTTTTCTTCTTAGATTAAAATTCAAATCCCTCAATGATAAATAAATAGAAAATGTATATACAGATATTAAAAATGAAACACATTGGTTCCTGTATTTCCCTGGGTATATACTATTGAGACTGGGAAGTCAGCTGAGTTTGAGCAAGGTTAACAATGACTACATTTCCCAAACTTGATTACCTTACTCTGAAGGTTTGGAACAATTGGTATTTTTGGCCAAGCTTTACATACAGGCCATGGGGCAAGAGGTAATAAAATATGAAAGAATATATTGATGTTCAAAACAATTGCTAATAACTTACTCAGATTAATTAACTTCACTTTAATTAATTAAATAATTAAGACAGCCATATTAAAGAATATAAATTCCACAGTTCAGTTCCACAGAATGGACAGACTGGTCCATTCCTAGCATTGTCATTGTGAGAGACTCCATAAAAAAGCATCATTGCAAAAATAGAGGGAAAGACATACAGGTACAAAATAAGAATGGAGACAGGAAGCAAAGATGGAACATCATTATATATCATCATCTATCCATCCTCCTCTTCCTCCAAGTGATCTGATATTTATTTAGTGGTTGCATTAGTGACAAAGGCTAAACTTTCTTGGAAAAATGTCTTTTATGTAAACCATGTTTGCTATTAATTCATTTAGGGCTTACTGACAGAATTGCTGTTTTTTATGCATGCCAAAAAATTTCGGTGCCGTCGTCTCCACTTTAAAGGTACCCCCGTGCTGGAAGAATTTTACCTCGGAACGTATCTTATACACATATCTTTTTCTGTTGTCTTTGTTGATCTCTTGAGGATCCTTGTGATATTTTGAGCTCTCGTTGAATGATAAAAGTGTCGCAGTTTAAATAATTTTCGATGTTAGAAATTATGAAACGCTCTGTTAAAAGCAAGGGAGTTTTTCTATCTGTTAAAGTAAAAGAAAATGCCCGACGAGCTAGGGATTGAATAGTTTTTCAGTGCTTGTGCAATCGATGGAAATGTTCAAATAAATGTGCTAGAGAAATAAAAAATTATTCCTTTATCATATTGGCTAGCTAATGTCCCATCCTTGTTTGTTAGATCAACGAAATGCTGTGGTGGGTGTTACTTTTGTTACTTTTCAGCTTGTCCCCCCCTCCCGCTGAAGACTCGACCACTTGAAAATACCTGTGAAACCGGTTTAATTCGTCACAGCCAGCACTCCCGCAGAGAGTGATGACTTTGGTGCTTAAAATGTTTAGGGAGAAATGGAGTATTGGTGTGTGACTTAAAAGTAAACTTAAAAGTAAAAAGAGATGCTTCATATTGCTTGACTAATTTTAAAACCTAAGTTATAAATGCAGACACTCTCTCGGTGAAGCGAAGGGTCTAAATATCTAAATATACATTCGCCCCAGGCAGAGGCCGAAGAGCGCCCGGCTGGGGTGCGCGGGGAAGAGCAGGACAGGAGTGAAAGTGGTCAGGGTGGGGTTTAGGAAGGCTGCTGACCAGTGCGGCTGTCCCACAGTGAAGCGGGCTTACAGTCTGGGGAGGTATCCGTTTTCCTTGTAAATAGTTCCCTGCTTCTGCACCCCTGGGTCTTACTCTCTCTCTCTTTTCTCTCTCTCTCTCGGGTGCGTGGGCGGTGTGTTGGCATGCGCTGTTGGCGGGTGGGGGCGCGGGAGAGCCAGGCTAGCAGGTGGTGACGGAGAAGAAAAATAAAGGCTTTAACTTGCTTTAACTCCGCAAGTCTGAGTTCTTGTGTCCGTCCTATCCAAACCCGAAAGTATTACAATATGTATCTATATAGCAGGTGGTGTACAGCTTTTTAGTATAGATTACACTTTTCTAAAATTTATTTAAAAAATAAAAACGATTACAATCTAATCTTTCCACGTTTGATCCCAAAATCCCAAGAAAAATAAATCTAAACGGGGAGAAAGCTATGCTGAAAGTTTATTAAGATACTTAGAAGACAAAGATATCAATTTATGTTGCATTTGTCTGATTATGATTAAAAAAAACACATATAATTAAACACGCGTTTGCGATTTAAATCAAAATGCGATTTAAATCAATATAAATGTTTATATTGTAACGCATACTGTACAGCCTCCATTTCTTTATAAAAATTTAAAAGATCAAGGGGGGGTCTACTGTCAGTGACAGCTGACAATCCTCCATACACCCATGTGAAAAATTAATAATGCCAATGTAAACGTCGTATTTACAATTTGTTGATAATAGAAATGTTAAGTTCTCTAAAGCTTTGTAATAGTTGACCCAGGCAGCAAAAGATCAACTGCACTGGTAAGATGCGACACCGAAGATATGATTAATAACCTTTTAAATCTGAAGGGAGATCTAAAGGGATCCCCCCCCCACACACACACACACACAATAGAAGCAGGAAGCAGAAGCAGGGACAGTTGTCAGAAGGAAAAAAGGTGACTATTCGTTGTTATTAAAAATGACTTAAATTCGATCATGTTGTGATATTTAGAAATATAAAAAGTAAATTAATTGTCCATAATATTGCTATTCTATTTTTTCAAAGAAATGTTTGTTAAAAGAAAAGTCACAGCACCAGCTGGATTTGAACACACAACCTGTGGGTTACTAAACAGGCATGTAAACCAGTAGGCTACTGGGGAAGTCACATGAAGAGAAAGGTGAAACAGCCCTACACAGCCCTGTCGCAGTACACGGATATAATTATATCATTATTAATTTCTTTAGATACGTGATTCCATATTATATTAGCAGAACAGCTTAAAACTACCACTTTTTTACACGCTATTTCACATGTTTAAGACTTCGATGCTTAAAATGTTTAGGGAGAAATGGAATACTGGTGTGTATTTTTTCTTTAAAGTAACGAGACCAGCCATATACTGTAATACTGAATGTTTATGTTCCAAAATTAATATAATTTATGGCCTTCACATGCGTTATGCTCCTATTCTTTTTATGCTCAGCTACTAAGATTTCCCTTCAGTGGTAAAATTACATATAAATATTCAATACTAAAATGGGCACAGTAAAGACATTTAAATCTTTCTATGACTGACCAACTCACCACGAGTGCCCCTGACGGTCAACCAATCACGTACCGCGGTATTTTGCGTAATCGCGCGTCACGATGCGCGAGGCCATAGCCAATTACCTCCGGTACGTGTCTGTGCCGTGCACTTTGAATGGCTGCATCTGTACGTAGAACTTTTACAGGTATTGGGGACTGCCTTCCACCACCACCAATGTGCAGCATTCACCTGGAAGATGCGATGGCAGCCATAGTGCACCATAGCGCTCATTACACACCAGCTATCAGTGGGGAGGAGAACAGAGTGATGAAGCCAATTCAGAGATGGGGATTATTAGGAGGCCATGGTTGGTAAAGGCCAATGGGAAATGTGGCAAGGACACCAGCCAGGACAACATCCTTACTCTTTCGAGAAACATCCTAGGATATTTAATGACCACAGAGAGTCAGGACAAAGGTTTTACGTCTCATCCAAAAGACGGTGCCTATTTCACAGTAGTGTCCCTGTCATTACTATAAAGTACTAGTGATTAAAAAATCATTCTAAAAATACACTAAAATGCTAACAATAGGTACAAATATCTAAAATGCACAAAATTTACCAACATTAAAACAAATACCACATAAGTTTAAAATTCAGGATTACCAATGGTGACTTGTAAGGATAGGTCAATTGCTTACAATGGGTGATGATTGTGTTTCATATACTTTAGAGAATTTTATACAGCATTTACAACACATGAAATAAAAGCTTGTAAATGTATGATAAAAAGGTAAAGAAACTATTTCCATTGACTGTGTTAATTGCAATTGTCAAAAAAAGATCTAGAAAGCATATATATGTCTCAAATAATAATGTTTTATTGGACATTCATCAGTAATGGACACCCCTCCTCCCATGTTAAACTGAGAATTCAATTCCATTTTCAGCATACAAAGAGTGGAGAAGCTAACAAATGAAAGTGTCAAATGTAAAAATTTCTCAAAAGCCTCAAAATCAATTTCTTTACAGTTTATGGATCAAATAAGTTCACTTTTCTGTACAAGTGTTCTCTTGAAAAACCTGAAGCTTTGTTTAACTCATATTCAGGCTGACTGAATGATTGGCACCTCAGTGACTCTTACTAAAATGTCAAGAACTAAATGTAAAGTCTGTAAAAAAAGCTATGCACAGAGTTCACAGAAAAGGTCATTGCTCTGGGGTCAAAATAAATTTGTGCTTATTGATGAGTAAGATCAAACAACAATCTAAAGGTGAGTGTAGTATTGATTAAATACACAAAGATCACACAAAAGGTGATCTAACAGAATAACGTTATGCAGACAGTCACCACAGGGTCTTTCTGATCTGGATATATATTTAACTACTATACCATCATTTTATGGTGCTTTAAGTGTTTCATGATTATGTGTTTGTTTTGGATTTATTTTTTACATGCTAAAAATGTGACTTTGCATGTGACCCTAAAATGTGACAATAACACATTTGATTTTTTTTGGGCCAAAATAACAAATTACATTTGATTAATTAATCATTTATAACTCTTTGTAGTAACACTTCTGATCACAGTAAACTGAATCAACAGCTGTCAAGAGGTATGAAACATTGGATTGAAAAAAATATAATTAAGTTTACACATAAATCTTATCACATAAGGAAACCTGTCAATGTAAATTACCATAGTTTTCTATATTGATAAGCATTTACAAAAAATATTTCATAGACATTATTACAAATGCAGCTCAATGATTCTGTATTCATATTTATAAATTTGTTAAAAATGATATTTTGACTGTGATACTATAAAAGCACTCTTAACCTAGAATTACGTACTTCTAGTTTGTTTGAACAGAGCACTTAATCCTAATCCTAAAACTCAAACATCTTGTGATATAACACAATCGCCCACCTTTTTAAATAGTATAGGCACATACAGATGCAGCCATTCAAAACAAGCGGGCGATACCGCATTATTTTCCGGTGCGCTTGACGCAGTATACCGCAAGTTAGGGTATTAATACCGTATATTCTCGCATAGCGCCGCATGATACCGCAAATAAAATAATAGTATCCTGAATTTCCGCAAGGTGGAGCTAATAAAGCTCAACCTCTCATGTTTGAGCTGTCGCCATCAAAGTCTTTACCGAAGATATTACTAATAGTATTTACAGTATAATGAATGACCTTGGACAAGCTGTAAACTCAAAGTATTGCCCTGGTCCACATTCACCATGCCTTTCACATGCTCATAGAAGATATTGATTTAGGAACATGTATACTGTACTGTATACAGTATGTATATGTATATTTAATGTCTTTACTGTGCCCGTTTAAGTATTGAATATTTATATGGAATTTTACCATAACGTGTGTGAAATCCATAAACAATATTAGTTTTGGAACATAAACATACAGTATGTAAACTGTATATGGCTGGTCTCGGTACTTTAAAGAATAAATACACACCAGTATTCCATTTTTCCCTAAACATTTTAAACATCGTAGTCTTTAACTAACGTGAAATAACATGTATAAAAAGTGGTAGTTTTAAGCTTTTCTGCGAATACGCTCGATACCGGAGTCAACAAGCATACTTTTAGAATTTGATTAATAGGGAATATAATGTGGAATCGCGTATCTAAAGAAATTAATAATGATATAATTTGGTTTCTGTCAAAGCGCAATGAAACCTATAACTTGATTCTTATGGACGCCCGGTCCCGCCAGGGATTAAAGATAAACATGGAATCGCGTATCTAAAGAAATAACAGTATACAGTAACTATGGTCATGCACAAACAGTAGCATGTTACATTATTAATTTGGGGGTCTCCTCTTGCCAGAAAGCGCTAAATTGCATTTTGAGTGCGATTTTTGACTTTTTTTAAATTACAACCCATACATAAGCTGATACTGTTTAGACTTTTAATTATTTTAAACTGTATTACAGCAGCACAATGCACAATGCAATGTAAATCGCTACCTTTGTCTTCTGCGTAACAATGTTCAGAAATAAGAAATAAGATTGCTCATAAATGCGCCTTATGATAAGGTTGTTTAATGACAAAGTATTGTTTATCTCATGGCTAAATAGTCAAGTCTAGCCAAAAAGAGAAAGCATCGACTTTATTTAAACTCCAGCGAAAGTATTAATGGTTTTTAATTACCATACTTTTATGGTACATGACTTTGCTAAAATGTATTTAAAAATAAAAATGATTACAAACGCCAGCGGAGAGAGAGAGACACACACACAGTTTTTCGTTGTCAAAAAGTAATTGTTTTTTACTTTGTCAGCACCCAGACAATTTTTAATAAAATGCTTTTATTCATTCTTAATCAGACTCACATTCCCGAATATACCCCGCCCCGGTCAAAAAAGGGAAACTTTAGTAGCTAAGCATAAAACGCAGAGGAGCATAACGAAGGTCATAAAGGTCATAAACGATATTAATTTAGGAACTTAAACATATTATGTAAACTGTATGTTGCTGTTATTGGTATTTTAAAGAAAAAATACACACCAATACTCAATTTCTCCCTAAACAGCGGGAGGGGGGAACAAGCTGCCCAGCAGTGTGGAATGCTACAGAACCCCAAACAGGCAATACACACTAGCCGAATATTTGACCAAGATATCCAGACACAGCTGTATGAGCTCCACCAGTAAAACTCAAAGTATTACGCTGGTCCACACTATTTGTAACTACTTTATTTTTTCATCGACAAAAAGTAACACCCACCACAGCATTTCGTTGATCTAACTAACAAGGATGGGACATTAGCTAGCCAATATGATAAAGGAATAACTTTTTTGTTTATTTCTTTAGCACATTTATTTTCTTTTACTATAACAGATATAAAAACTCCCTTGCTTTTAACAGAGCGTTTCATAATTTCTAACAATGAAAATTATTTAAACTGCGACACTTTTATCATTCAACGAGAGCTCAAAATATCACAAGGATCCTCAAGAGATCAACAAAGACAATAGAAAAAGATATGTGTACTGTATAAGATACTGTCCATGGGAATCCAAGCTTTTTTATCCACGCTAAGTAGTCTTTAAAATTTCTTCATTACACAGTGAAGTCAAAATTCCGGGATGTGTCTATATGTACACTGGGCAAATGTTCCGAGGTGAAATTCTTCCAGCACGGGGGTACCTTTAAAGCGGAGACGACGGCACCGAATATTTTTGGTGCGCCCTCTCTTTAAAGCCCTGGCCAAATATGTCACATGACTTTGGGGCTGAGTTTCGAAAGCTTAACCTATCAGCAAGACAGCAAAGACATTTTTCCAAGAAAGTTTAGCCTTTGTCACTAATGAAACCACTAAATAAAGACATAAATATAGAAATGGACAATGAATTGACTTTTATATTTCTAAATATTACAACATATCCAAGTCATTTTTAATAACAATGGGTAAACTGGGTAAACTATCACAAAGCTTTAGAGAACTTAACATTTTTATTATCAACAAATTGTAAATACGACGTTTACATTGGCGTTATTAATTTTTCACTTGAGTATACAGATGCAGCCATTCAAAATGCGCGGGCGATACCGCATTATTTTCCGGTACGCTGTACGCAGTCTACCGCAAGTTACCGGTAAATACCACAAGTTACCGGTAAATACCGCTAGCAAAATAATAGTATCCGGAATTTCCGAAAGGTGGAGCTAATAAAGCTCAACCTCTCATGTTTGAGCTGTAGCCATCAAAGTCTTTAACGAAGATATTACTAATAGTATTAATAATGAATGACCTTGGACAAGCTGTAAACTCAAAGTATTGCCCTGGTCCACATTCTTTTTTTCATTGACCGTCTTTGTAAAAGTAACACCACAGCATTTGGCAATCACGCATTTTTTTCCAATCATGCAAAGTACAGTAATTTTTGAGAATCGATTCACCATGCCTTACACATGCTCATAAAAGAGATTGATTTAGGAACATAAACATATTACCGTATGCAAACTGCACTGTATACAGTATGTATATGTATATTTAATGTCTTAACTGTGCCCGTTTAAGTATTGAATATTTATATGGAATTTTACCACTGAAGGGAAATCTTAGTGCCTGAGCATAAAAAGAATAGGAGAATACTGCAACGCGTGTGAAGGCCATAAACGATATTAATTTTGGAACATAAACATACAGTATATGGCTGGTCTCGGTACTTTAAAGAAAACATACACGAAACATGGTTTCATTATGACCAGAATCGGTCTTGAGATATTTTTAACTTGATTTACAGTATTTGAGAGGTATGTCTTGACACCGATACTACGTAAGTACTGCTCACGTACTGTATATGTTTCTAGGTTTATATTATGCATTTCATACGGTCAAATTACTTTTGAGCAACTGATAAGAAGCGCGAAACGGTATGCCCAGGGCATTTTAGTTTCGTTTTGTGCGGGGACTGCTTTAACTATATCGCCGTGGATTGATTAGAGATATCAAGTACATACAAGTCATTTTTTAAATGTTGTAGTTTGTCTTGTAAAAATGTTACGAGAACATCATCTGTCAACAATTACACAGGTTCATGTTTCCATATTGCGGATTTTGGTTACGTAATATTATTTTCTAATTTCACGTTGTGAATATATGATTTGGGCAAACAGAGCCGCAAAGAAGTACATTATGGGTTGTTGTTTTTTTTTGCAGTTTTATCTAGAACAAGCGATGCTTAAACCTTTGTCTGATTCTTGTGAAACTATCCACACGACAGTTACCCACAGTAGGAGTTGACTTCAGTGATGTCACTGATGGGATGTTTCTAAAAATCCATCCTCTGTAAAACGTCTTCTCTAGTTGTCCTGCATATGTATTCGCTAATGAAGCTGTGTGTTCTGAGCCTGGATCTCTACATTTCTGTATGAACCAGCTTAGAGGGTTAAAGACAGCTTGTGTTTAAATTGAGTGTAAGGTAATTTATGCTTCTAAAGTCATGGTCAGCATTTATTATTGTACTGTGCTGTAAACTTGTTCTGTGCCTAGTCACATTATTTTATAGCGTTTTTATAACGTTATCAAATCTGGTGGCGCTGTGTGTTAGTTTCCTGACTCCCATGTCACATGGTCTGTGATTGAATCCCATGGAACTACAGTATGACTTTATATTTTAACAAACATTTCTTTGAAAAAATGAAACGTTTCCCTTGGTCAGAGATTAAATAAAACCTCACTCGCGCCAAACAAATTTATATTTCTAAATATCACAACATGATCGAATTTAAGTCTTTTTAATAACAATGAATAGTCACCTATGCGTTACAAAATAAACATTTATATTGATTTGAATCGCGTTTTGATTTAAATCGTAAACGCGTGTTTAAATATATGTGTTTAAAGGCGATATACTGTATAAAAGCGCTGATTCTTATGGAGTGTGTTCCGCCAGGGATTCAAAAAATTTATTTTTTTTAATCGCGTATCTAAGGAAAATTGCAGTATAACTTTGTTCATGCACAAACAGTGGCATGTTACATTATAATTTGGGTGTCTCCCCTTGCCAGAAAGCTCTAAATTGCATTTTGAGTGCGGTTTTTGACTTTTTCTAAATTGCAACCCATAAATAAAGCTGATAAAGCTTAGACTAACTGTATTCTAAACTGTATTACAACGTAAATTGCAAGAATGCACTTGGAATCTGTCCAAGCCCTCCTACGAAAATTATTTAAACTGCGACACTGATCATTCATCTCTAAATAAACTTTATTTTATATAGCGTTTAAGGCGAATAGGTAATTAGATTGCTCATAAACCTAATCGCTTTTTCTACATAAACACAGCGTGATTGCTCTCTGAAAATGCTTTTCCTTTATATTTAGGCTCAGATTTCAACTATAGATCGCATTATTATAAACTTTCTTGGAAAAATGTATTTTATGTAAACCATGTTTGCTATTAATTCATTTAGGGCTAAAATATGTTCATTGACTTCCAATCGAGTCGAGTTGACATTAGAAGCTTGCCACTCCCGGACTGTTACACCAACGCATTAGCATGTTAAAGCGACTTAATTGAGGTGCCCAGCTACCAGTTAACACTGTACTTCCTACTTTAAAAATACCTGTGAAACCGGTTTAATTCGTCACAGCCAGCACTCCTGCAGAGAGGGGGTTGTACTCGTAAAGTAGAAGCAGGCGAGATTTCCAGCGAAAGACACCCCCCCCCCTCAAAAACCCAGTAAGCAGTAAGGCTTTATGTTGAAAATTGAGGTGGATTTTGTTTATGATAAAGAGGATAAACTGGGATGGGAGGAGGGTTTGGTTTTGCATAAGGGGCGGGATTATTATAATTGGAGGAATTTGCGAGAGTATAATGGTTTGATATATTTGATTTTGTATTGTGGTCGTTATCTATGTTTTTGGTTGGTATTATGTTTATATGGTTGTTTTTGTTGGTTGGTTGTTATTATGGTTATTAATAATACAATCTACAGTTGAAATCTGAGCCTAAATAAAAAGAAAAAGCAAGTGATTAGGTTTATGAGCAATCGAATTACTTATTCGTTTAAAACGCTATATAAAATAAAGTTTATTATTAATTTGCTGGACAGAGCGGTGAACATTATTATGCATAAGACAAAGATAACGATCCTGATCAGTTTAGAAATCTGTGTACGCTGTAAGGTTTTTACTTCTTAAACTTTTAAAATACACGTTTCGAATAGAAAGAAATCCTCTTCCTGGTACAGTCGCATGAAGAGAGAGGCGAAACAGCCCTACACAGCCCTGTCGCAGTACACGAATATAATCATATCGTTATTAAATTCTTTAGATACGCGATTCCATATTATATTAGCAGGAAAGCTTAAACTACCACTTTTTCACACACTATTTCACATGTTAGTTAAATTTAATTTATTTATATATTATATATTTATATCTCTGACCAAGGGAAACGTCTCATTTTTTCAAAGAAATGTTTGTTCACAACGGCGACTGTCAGAAGATAGGACACAGCGGCTCAGGCACCCGCTGAATGGAAAAGGGGCACTTTAATGTTCTGTATGGCTAATACTAAAGCCAATACTAATATTCAATACTTTAATATCCTTTTCTGTATGTTTAACAATAGTGGGTACTGGCCTAATTCGTCCCTGCTCCCGTTGTTAGGTGTTAATGTGTTGTTAAGTGTGAATTTGTACCTGTTTCCCTGAGGTCTGGCTTTTTTTCTGGAAAACCATAACTGGTCTTGTCCAGATTGACTGTCGGCGCCCAGGTCTGACAGTGCTGCTCCAGCAGTGCCAGGTTCTGGCGCAGCCTCTGTTCTGTGGGCGACAGCGGGACCAGGTTGTCTGCATAGAGCAGGAACTCGATTTCCATAATTAATGCAGATCAGTAAATCAAGGGACAAAACAATTATTGCGCCCGGGTCCTCAATGGGCTTTGACGTGCTAATGCGTTGGTTTAACAGTCCGGGTGTGGCAAGCCTCTAATGTCTCCCGACTTTGAAAACCAAGTAATAACTTAACTATATGTGCAAACGTTTCATATGTTGCTGTTGTGGATGCCTGTGGAGTGTATCTTATTTGCCGCGCGCCCTCCCCCTCTCTTTCCCTCAATTCAATTCAATTCAAGGTGTTTTATTAGCATGGCAGATGGGTTCAATCAGTGTTGGGTATTTACTTTGCTTTGAGATTCCACTTTTAAAGGTGATATATAAATTTTTGACTAAAATAAATTGATATCTTTGTCTTCTAAGCTCTCTGTGTACAGTGGAGCCTCCTGTCCAGCCAGCACATGTCCACAGACATTCACAACAGCGACATATCATAAAACGTTTGCACATATAGTGTGCAAAAATGCACTTTATTTACTAAAAATAAGACAGAGATACTGTATCAATTTTTGTTGCATTAGCCTGATTATGATTAAAAAAACACATATAATTAAACACGCGTTTGCGATTTAAATCAAAACACGATTTAAATCAATATAAATGTTTATATTGTATCGCATACTGTCCAGCCTCCATTTCTCTATAAAAATTTACTCTATTACACACACACACAATAGAAGCAGGAAGCAGAAGCAGGGACCGTTGTCAGAAGGGAAGAAGGTGACTATTCATTGTTATCAAAAATGACTTAGAATCGATCATGTTGCGATATTTTGAAATATAAAAGTCAATTGATTGTCCATAATATCGCTATTCTATTTTTTCGAAGAAATGTTTGTTAAAAGAAAAGTCCAGCACCAGCTGGATTTGAACACACAACCTGCAAGTTGTTAATCAGGCACGTAGACCAGTAGGCTACAAGACAACTCGCATGAACAGGGAGGCGAAACAGCCCTACACAGCCCTGTCGCAGTACACGAATATAATCATATCGTTATTAAATTCTTTAGATACGCGATTCCATATTATATAAGCAGAAAAGCTTAAAACTACCACTTTTTCACACGCTATTTCACATGCTAGTTAAATACTTCGATGCTTGAAATGTTTAGGGAGAAATGGAATACCGGTGTGTATTTTTCCTTTAAAGTACTGATTCCTGAAATCTGACTGGCTGACACCCTTCTGAAGTGGTTCCATAAAATCTGGTATACGGAAAAGAAAGTATTGATAAAAAAAGCCTGGATTCTCATGTATCTCATACAAGTATCTTTTAATACAGTCTTTGCTGTGCTCTTGAGGATCCTTGTGATGTTTTGAGCTCTAGTTGAATGATAAGTGTCGCATTTTAAATCATTTTCGTACTTAGAAATTATGAAACGCCCTGTTAAAAGCAAGGGAGTTTTTATGCCCGTTGAAGTAAAACAAAATGCCTGACAAAGTATGGCTTGGACAGATTCCAAGTGCTTGTACAAATGTGCTAAAGAAATTATACTTTGAGTATACAGCTTGTCCAAAGTCATTCATTATTAATACTATTAGTAATATCTTCGGTAAAGGCTTTGATGCATAAATATTTCTGATAAAGGAAGGTTGTGTACTTTTGTCCAGCTGAGCAATCTTGCTTTCATAAAATATATACGCGATTCAATATTATATTCCCTTTTAATCAAATTCTAAAAGTATGCCTGTTGACTCCGGTATCTCTTTAGTTAAAGACTTCGATGCTTAAAATGTTTAGGGAGAAATGGAATACTGGTGTGTATTTTTTCTTTAAAGTACCAAGACCAGCCATATAGTGTATGTTTATGTTCCAAAATTAATATCGTTTATGGCCTTCACACGCGTTACAGTATGCTCCTATTCTTTTTATGCTCAGCTACTAAGATTTCCTTTCAGTGGTAAATTCAATATCTACAACGGGCACAGCAAAGACATTTACTGTAAGTCTTTCTACGACAGACCAACGGACCACGAGTGCCCCTGTCGGTCAACCAATCACGTACTGCGGTGCCTCACGTCATCTTGCGTCACAATGCGCGACGCCACCTGCAGTACGTGTCTGTAACGCGCACTTTGAATGGCTGCATCTGTATGGAGGATTGTGAGAGGAGACCCCCCCTCTTAGGCTACATTTTTATTTAAAAAACGGAGGCTGTATGCGTTACAATTTAAACATTTACTGTCAAACTTTAAATCAACAGTTGATTTAAAGACGATCTGTCAAAGTGCAATGAAACACAATATTGTTGTTGTTGTTATTGTTGTTTTTATCCTGTAAAGCGTTTTGAGAAGCCACCTTTAAAGGCGCTATATAAAGGCGCTGATTCTTATGGAATGTGTTTTCTTTCTTCTTTTTTTTCAGCATGGAATAAACCTATTACAGTACTTGATTCTTATGGATACCCGGTTCTGTCGGGGATTCAAAATAAAACATGGAATCACGTGTCTAAGGAAATAGCAGTATAACTATATCCATGCACAAACAGTAGCATGTTACATTATTAATTTGGGTGTCTCCTCTTGCCAGAAAGCGCTAAATTGCATTTTGAGTGCGGTTTTTGACTTTTTTTAAATTACAACCCATACATAAGCTGATACTGTTTAGACTTTTAATTATTTTAAACTGTATTACAGCAGCACAATGTGCTTTTTCACGAAACCTAGAGTAACGAAATGTCTTGCGTTGTACAGCTTTTCAGCTAAATATATTTATCGCTTACACCTGACACTTGAGGTGCCCGACAAAAAACGGTTGAACAGCTCTGTTGGAGGTTTGCAGATCAGATCAGATTCCCTTCCCCCCACAGAAAGACAGACTTATTAGTCGCTATTCACTGCGCAGCGAGCAGCTCCAATTTCAGGCATAAGCGATAGATCCCAGTTTAGCCGATCTTGTTACAGCATGTTACAGTTTACTATTATTAACCATATTAATTTTAAGTGCTTAATGCCATTTTTTGACCATGCACGAATATTCTTATGTCCATATCTTCGCAAGGGAATCAGTGTGAATTGTAATACTAATTAAATGACCGCGGGCACTTTCGACCCCCTCTGACAGCAGGAACATAACCCATTCTCAGCTCAGCAGCTCATTACAATATAGGGTGTTCAAATCTTTTGCTGCCTTTTGCTGCCTAACAAAGCTTTAGAGAACTTAACATTTCTATTATCAACAAATTGTAAATACGACGTTTACATTGGCATTACTAATTTTTCACTTGAGTGTATGGAGGATTGTCAGCTGTCACTGAGAGCAGTTAATTAAATGTATTTTTTGATTCACAATCAGACAAATGCAACATAAATTATTATCTTTGTCTTCTAAGTATCTTAATAAACTTTCAGCATAGCTTTCTCCCCGTTTAGATTTATTTTTCTTGGGATTTTGGGATCAAACATGGAAAGATTAGATTAGTAATCGTTTTTATTTTTTAAATACATTTTAGAAAAGTGTAATCTATACTAAAAAGCTTTATTTATTTAATACCACTCGATACTTATATTAATGGAGTTTAGTTGATACTGTTTAAACTTTTAATTATTTTAAATTGTATTACAGCATTGTACACATGCTTAAAAGAGGAGAAAACGCAAGCCTTCTTCAGGTGTGAGGGTCTTCTGCTCAGAATGAAACGCTAAAATGTAATGTAGGCTCTGAATGGGTTCAATTATGATTTGGGCTTGATTAAGGTCGCTGCCTTTCATCCAAAATCCTGCTTGAATCCTTCTAAACTAAAAATTAGACACGAGAAGGGGCTCTGGTGAAATTTCTCTTTTTTTAATTTCTCTTTTTTTCTTGGAAAAATATCTTACCCGCTGCAATCCGGGCACAGAAGGATTAAAAGAAGCCAGACAGGCAGGGGGAAGAGTGAGTTCTAAATAAAGAGGTATCCAGGTAACAGTGAAGGTAACAGCCGCGGACGTGGCCTACTTAGCCCGCCATGGTTACCCTACTCTCCCAGAGGAGGCCCACCGGGAGATAGCGCTCCAGGCGTTCCTCTGGGCCCTGGCGCCGACTAAGGTGCAGTGCCACGTGATGCTGGCCGCGCCGGTCCTCTTGGAGGGGACACATCGCACGGGAGTACCGGGCGCTGGAGCCCCGGGGACTTTGGAGGCTGTTGGGAAGCGGGAGCGGGGTGGCCTAAAGAGGGGAAGGCCACCCTTGAGCGACTCTACTCCCACTCCGGAAAGCCAGAAGGAGCACTTCACCCCACCTGCTGCCGTGGGAAGGGTTGGCCACAGCCGGGGCTTATTTCTTCCCTGCCTCATTGAGGGCAGACCCTCCCAGGCCCTTGTCGACACCGGTTCGACCATCACCCTGCTGCGGCCTGGTGTCCTGCCGGGCACCAAGGCAGCCGGACCCCCAGGGCGCTCACCGTGCACTTTGGGGCTGCAAGGGTGAAACACCCCTTCTACAGTACCTTGCCCCAGTCCGTGAGGACTGTATCCTGGGGTTGGACTGGTTGCAGCAGGTGGGTGGTTGCCTTGACTTGGGCTGGCGAGAGTTGGTGGGGCAGGGGGTACGAATCAGTTTCGCGGTGGGCGGGGCGGGAGGTGTCCGGGGTGTGTAGGATGACCGGAGCGGGAAGCAGAGGTGGCAGCGGCGGGCGTCACCTGGGCCTGCCGGAGCCGCAGGTGTCGGGGCGAGCGTGCCAGAGCTGACTCCCAGTACGGTGAGATAAGCTTGCCCCTACCCGGTCTGTAAGGCACTCTGTGCACTGTGGGAGGCCTTGGAGGTGAGGGACGGGGTGCTGCGCTGGGGGTGGCAGGTGCCCTCCAGCGGCGAGGTCACTGCTTGGCGGCCTCCGGCTGGCCGTGAACCGCTTGGAGAACTGCCCCACAGAGCGACCGCAACACCACAAACTGCCACCTGACCTCGCCGCTGGAGGGTACCTGCCACCCCCAGCGCAGCACCCCATCCCTCACGCCCAAGTCAAGGCAACCACCCACCTGCTGCAACCAGTCCAATCCCAGGATACAGTCCACACGGACTGGGGCAAGGTAGAAGGGGTGTTTCATCCTCGCAGCCCCAAAGTGCATGGTGAGCGCCCTGGGGGTCCAGCTGCCTTGGTGCCCGGCAGGACACCAGGCCGCAGCAGGGTAATGGTCGAACCGGTGTCGACGAGGGTCTGGCGGGGTCTGCCCTCGGTGAGGCAGGGAAGGAATAAGCCAACTCTTCCCACAGCAGGCAGGGTGAAGCACTCCTTGCTTAGAATAGCAATATTATGGACAATCAATTGACAATAAATATAGAAAAGCACATATTAAATTTGGGAAATTTGGTTTCAAAAGTCCACATATCAATGATGCCTATACTGTTTTCTTCTACAGTATGCTAATCTATTGTAGTGCATTCGCCCCCCTCTTAGGCTGCGCAAACGATCTTTTAGATTTTTATAGAGAAATAGAGGCTGTACAGTATGCGTTACAATATAAACATTTACTGTTAACCTTTAAATCAACAATTGATTTAAAGACGATCTGTCAAAGCGCAATGAAACCTATTACTCGATTCTTATGGACTCCCGGTCCCGCCAGGGATTAAAAAATAACATGGAATAGCGTATCTAAAGAAATGACAGTATACAGTAACTATGTTCATGCACAAACAGTAGCATGTTACATTATTAATTTGGGGGTCTCCTCTTGCCAGAAAGCGCTAAACTGCATTTTGAGTGCGGTTTTGGACTTTTTTTTTAAATTACAACCCATAAATAAGCTGATACTGTTTAGACTTTTTTAAAACTATTACAGCAGCACAACATGCTTTTTCACGAAACCTCCTAGAGTAACAAAATGTCTTGCGTTGTACAGCTTTTCAGCTAAATACTGTATATTTATCGCTTACGCCTGACATAAGAGGTGCCCGATAAAAACCGGTTGAACAGCTCTGTTGGAAGTTTTGTGAAAAAGGAGGTTTCGTGAAAAAGCTACAGGAGTGCCAATCGTAATCGTTTTTATTTTTAATCGTTCAATGCAGATGGCTGGTGGCATGTTCCATAAGATTACGGTAATTAAAAACCATTAATACTTTCGTTGGAGTTTAAATAAAGTTGATGTTTTATCTAGGGGCTGCTCGCCTGTGTCTGAATAGCGGCTTCTAAACTGTGAAAACATGTGTCTGTCTTTCCGTAGGGGGAAGGGAATCTGATCTGCAAGGCCCTTTGGCTACAAAAGTAAAAAGAAGGCACTCGCTCTCTCTCTCTCTCTTTTGATTATTACATCCAATAATCAAAAATGACACAATAAACATAATAACCATAATAACGACCAACCAACAAAAACAACCATATAAACATAATACCAACCAAAAACATAGATAACAACCACAATACAAAATCAAATATATCAAACCATTAAAGCAAAACCGTCCTCCAATTATCAACAAATCTCAATATCTTGTACGAATTATTCATAATATAAACCAAAAATAGCCCGCAAACTCTCTCAAATTCCTCCAATTATCATAATCCCTTATGCAAAACCAAACCCTCCTCCCATCCCAGTTTATCCTCTTTATCATAAACAAAATCCACCTAAATTTTCAACATAAAGCATTACACAAAATCAATACCTCAACACTCAATACTCAACAATGATAATTCACAAACAGCCAGAACATGTAACTCCACATTCCCAAATAGACCTCATTTCCATAGTCCCGCCCCTTATGCAAAACCAACATCCATCCCCTGTTCTAGTCAATTAAGCTTCCCCCTCTTTCACTTCTTTTTCCTCACCTTCAACCTTATTACTCCCCCTTCACTCTCACCATCTGATTAAGAATGAATAAAAGCATTGTATTTTTGTCTGGGTGCTGATAAAGTAAGCACTCTCTCTCTCCGCTGGCGTTTGTAATCGTTTTTATTTTTAAATAAATTTGAGCAAAGTCATGTATTTTAAAAATCTTAAGATTTCTATATTTATGTCTTTATTTAGTGGTTTCATTAGTGACAAAGGCTAAACTTTCTTGGAAAAATGTCTTTTATGTAAACCATGTTTGCTATTAATTCATTTAGGGCTAGAATATGTTCATTGTCTCCCAATGAAAGAAGGGTTCCTTTCGCTGTAGTCGGGAGACATTAGAAGCTTGCCACGCCCGGACTGTTACACCAACGCATTAGCATGTTAAAGCAATTTCATTGAGGAGCCTAGCTTTCTTAACTAGTAAGTACTGTTCTTACTGGGTTTTGGAGGGGGGGAGGTGTCTTTCGCTGGAAATCTCACCCCCTTCTACTTTGAAAATACCTGTGAAACCGGTTTAATTCGTAACAGCCAGCACTCCCACAGAGAGGGGGGTTGTACTTGCAGTGTATCGGTATAGATGGGAAAGCCAGAGCCGACCGCTACGCCGCCCACGTGTTATGCTCTTCGTTAATGTCTAAGCCGGAACACATCATTATATCTCATTTTGTATTTCTTTAAAAAAAAAATCGTTTGCCCAGCCTAACAGTATTGTTGTTATTGTTTTTATCCTGTAAAGCGCTTTGAGGAGCCACCTTTAAAGGCGCCATATACAATAAAGTTCATTATTATTACTATTGTTAATTTGCTGGACAGAGAGGTGAACATTATTACGCAGATTACAAAGATAGCGATTTACGTTGCATTGTGCATTGTGCTGCTGTAATACAGTTTTAAATAATTAAAAGTCTAAACAGTATCAGCTTTATTTATGGGTTTTAAATAAAGGCGATTTAAACACGATTTAAATCAATATAAATGTTTAGATTGTAACGCATAGGCGACTATTCATTGTTATTAAAATGACTTAAATTCGATCATGTTGTGATATTTAGAAATATAAATTTGTTTGGTGCGAGTGAAGTTTTATTTAATCTCTGAACCAGGGAAACGTTTTATTTTTTCAAAGAAATGTTTGTTTAAAAAAAAAGTCATGGCTCCAGCTGGATTCGAACACGCAACATCTGATGGGGGAGTCAGGAACCTAACCCACAGCGCCACCGGCAAGGTCGCATGAGGAGTGTTGAAAAAGCCCTACAAACATTATCAACAGACATCGTACAGCGTGTACTATTCTTGTGTTGCAGTACATGAATATAATTATATCGTTATTAATTTTTTTAGATACGCGATTCCATATTATATTCCCTTTTAATCAAATTCTAAAAGTATGCTTGTTGACTCCAGTATCACGTTAGTTAAAAACTTCGATGCTTAAAATGTTTAGGGAGAAATGGAATACTGGTGTGTATTTTTTCTTTAAAGTACCGAGACCAGCCATATACTGTATGTTTATGTTCCAAAATTAATATTGTTTATGGCCTTCACACGCGTTACAGTATGCTCCTATTCTTTTTATGCTCAGCTACTAAGATTTCCCTTCAGTGGTAAAATTCCATATAAATATTCAATACTAAAACGGGCACAGTAAAGACATTTAAATCTTTCTACGACCGACCAACGCACCACGAGTGCTCCTGTCGGTCAACCAATCACGTACCGCAGTATTTTGCATCGTGACGCGTGAGGCCGTAGCCAATTACCTCCGGTACGTGTCTGTGCCACGCACTTTGAATGGCTGCATCTGTAGTACAGGAATTGGTATATACAAATAACTTTTAACATTTAAAAAATATTTTTTTCTAAATATGTATTTAGGTTGTAAAAACAGGTGGCATGGTGGTACAGCGGTTAGCATTGCTGCCTCCCAGCGATGGGGCCCTGGGTTTGATTCTGGACCTGTGTGCTATTTGTGTGAAGTATGTACATATATATTCTCCCTGTGTTTATGTGGGTTTTCTCCCACAATCCAAAGACATACTGCTAGGTTAATTGGCTTCTGGAAAAAGTGACACTGTTGGAGTGAGTGCATGTCTGTGTGTGCCCTGTAAAGGACTGCTGTCAGGTCCAATAGGTACAGTATTCCCCCTTGTGCTCAATACCTGCTGTGTTAGGCTCCCCTCACTACCCTGTAATGGATAAGAAGATCAGAAAATGGGTGGATGAAATTGTAAATATAGGACTACATCTAATTTTTTAATATTATTGAATAATAATGAATTTACTTATGCTTTTATATATTGAAAAAGTGAAAAGGTCCAGTTTTCAACTTGTAAATTCTTGTTTTTCTCCATAAAATTGCTTCTCGTTGACAGATTTCTGGATATTGTAATATTGAAAAGAATATATTGTTACAACTATTGTGAGTATTGAAGTGTCTTTAAGAATCTAGATACAATGGGTAATACCTAGCTAGTGACAACATTTTCAGTTCATGGGAACTTCAAAGCAGGGAGATGTTTGCTGAGATGTAGTGGTGCAATACTCAGTGATCAAAGCAATCATAATGTTTACCTTGGTTTACTATAATTTATTTCTGGGTAAATGGTTCTGTGTCAATCAACAGTCCAGGAACACAGCATAAAACAAGCAGGTACAGAGTAAAAAGGAAAATGTGACAGGAGGGATGACAAGGCTCATGATTTATGATCATCCATAAATACCAGATCAGAGTAACAGTAGGTATTTGAACCATGTTTGCTATTCTGTTGTTATTATGAACTTTGATTTTCTGTTTAAAGAATCCCTTGGTTAAAAATGGTCTCTCCTGGTTAGTGAATGGATTTTTAGAATAGGAGATAGATTCCCATTTATTTTGTAGCATCCCGGTTTCGAGAGATGGATTAAACCATAGGTTGCATTCAGTGTGGTTTAGTAGGCAGCTTTATCTCTTATTTTGGGCTTTATTGGTGTTATATGAGTTGAATACTTGGTTGCAGTCTGGGATTATCTGGGTGGTTAGGATGTAGGCCTCTGGAATTCCTTGTTAGAAAGTTTATACGTAGTGTAACTTGTTTGTATATGTTTATGTTGTGTGTTGTTTAAAGTGTATTTTGTCATTGTTAATAAATGTTTGTTTAACTCAGTGTACCTGAACCATTACTCTTTTCACCAAAGCTGTGCTAGACAAAAACGAACTCAGATGCTTTCAATTATACCAACCAGTCAGGTATATTCTTGGCAAAAATCTTTACAAATTGGGGGTTATTTGAATTGTGGTTGATCAGCTCCGCGTATTTCTGATATTTTCCATGTTCTTAATCCCCTGTCTGTAACACAATTTTAGACAATACTTTGATATCACACAAAAGAAACGTACACAAAGAAAATTTGGAGCCACAAAAGTGGTTCATGGGTGTTTAAAATCCTTGACATTTCCAGAAAAACATAAAATGACAACTTTCAACTTGTTAAAAGAGTGAGCTACTTATTCTATCATCCAAAGACACATTCATCCTGGGAGTATCATTTTCAGAGATGAATAGAAAGCCCACAAGGTTTTCAGCATTTGTTGGGAACCATTTATTTATCGCTTTATTCAATACAGGCATCCCCAGGGCCTATCCCAGCAAGGAAAGGGCGCAAGGCAGAATATACTGTACCATGGATGTTATGCCAGGCCATTGTAGGGCATACACAGACAAATACACACACACTCATACCAGAACCCATTTTTCCCAGAAGACAGTTAAACTATTAGTATGTCTTTGAGCTGTGGAAGGAAACTGGAGCACCTAGAGCAAATCCACGCAAACATGGGAGAACATACAAACTCCATGCAGATACAGTAGCACCCCAGTTATGGATTTGAACCCAGGGCCCCAGCACTGCGAAGCAGCAATGATAACCATTGCCCCACACTGCTGCCCTACACTGCCTATGTCTTATACTAATACATTTATACAGTTCTTCATAATTTATGTTAATGACTATTGTAAGAGCAGAGACAGTACAGACAAGATAGCAGCCAGAGGTGTCTGGACCACATTTCCCAGAAACCTCTGGAAGAATGAGTTGCTGATCCCAGTCATCTAACCAGCTGGTGGAAGACAGTTTAAAAAGCAGGAAGTGGCAGGTTTTTGGGTCAGCCAGCAACATCTGCTATATGGAGGACAGAAGGTAGATCCCATTTTTGCACCTTTCCATAATGGTAGAAGGATTGAACATGGACTGTGGAACTGTGGACTTTGAAAGTTAGTTTGAGATTTTTTGAAGAACATTTTTGGTAAGTCTCAAAGAAAGACTTGTGTTTTTGTGAAGGGTCTCAGGAAAGACACTGGAAAGAAAATGTTTTGAAGCTGGTAAGCAGTTTATGACTGACTCAAAAGGGAGGCTGTTTTGATTTGTGGTGTTTTTTTATTTCCCCTAATGTAAATGCAGTGTTTTTTAACCTTATAGCTGTGTGTCTGATGTTCCACCTATTTTAAAGATCCTGTTGCAATGTAACAAATAGGCTGTCACACTATTTAATTTAATATTTGTAGCTCTTTATTCAGTCAAATATTTATATTAAAGAATTTTCATTTATCTCTCTTGTATCATTTTCATTTCTATTTTACCAAAAGTGTATACTTAGGGGAAGTTCTGTGATAAATAGAGTTACAGTGTTCTACTTAAACCACATTTAAAATGTCATGTGTGGGAAAAATACCTGGCTATTTACATAAACATGTCTCATCATTTTTAATTATGTGCAAAGATATTCTATGTCAAAGGCAATCTCAGAAAATGCATTAACAAAATAATGGAGTGCAGCTGCATGCTGATGCACAGTCATGGCACAGGTGTGCAGTCTTTATAAATGCTATCAATTTATGCATTTCTATAGCATTACATGGCACAAGCTGAACTCTAAATATAACTATAAAATCTGTTTTAAGACAAAGAAAAGTAATGAATGATATTAGTCATAAAGTACAAGCTGAAAGAAATGTGGAAAATAACTAGAGCAAAGGCAATTCAGTCTTTTGGAATGAATTTAATCTCCAAAATAAAATAATGCTATAAGATTATTAAGCATGGGGAATGGGAGGTGTAAGGTGCATAAAGGATCTGAAAAGTTAAAAATTAATCAAGAGGTTGGGCTTAATAATCTTTATAATCTCTTTGTGACAGACCCTATAGACATACAGGGTGGTCCTAAGGCTAAGAACTTACAATGGACACAAAGAACTAAGTCCAAGATGCTTTATTTCATGCCTTTTGAGATTACAGGAAAGACAACAGAACTCAGAAATGAGCACCATGAGCACTTAGCATACCCCTTAAATGCCAAACAAAAGCTTGATTACTCCTTTGAATATGCTACTTTTTCAATTGTCTAATAATTTATTAACCTCCCAGTGTGGCTATTTATAGGAATTTGAGGCCGTTACACAGCCTTTAATGGTAGGTCATCTGTAACAAAAGCCCTTTCTTAGGATGGCCTGCCAAATAACCTGTGTTACATAAATTTGTTGACCATTTAAACAGTATGTGAAGTGATTGAATTTTCCAAATTTTATTTTTGCTTTGTCCCTTCTGATGCAGATACATAAAAAATATTTGCTGCTTGACTCCTGGATAACCTGGAGAGTTCCTCAGAACTGCCTTTTAACACATTTCTTATTGGTATTGTGCTAAAATCGTGGTACAGAGTAGTCATGCTTCAGTTACTTTTTTTACAGACCCCATTTCTAAAAACATCAGAGAACATTGCATAACGGTGCTAAAAAATGAACAATGTGCAGTTGTGAAAAATCTAAATTTGGCAATAAAGAAGTGAACATTCCTCTCTTATTGTAATCAGTAACTTAATGGATACCCTATTGTCTTGATTTTCTACTTTAACATTCAGTTTTTCAACTTCTGCTAAGAATCCTACTAAATACATGTTTAGTATTAGTGCTGTTGTCTAATGAATTTTAAATTTCCTAAAATTATAGTTGTGCACAAAAAATATCAGAGAATATTGGTAATTGGAATATCATTCTACATCTTCAATTGAACATTAACCACATTTTTGCATACATAATAATTTCACTAGATGTGATTCTAGTGCTATATACCCAAGCCCTTCTTTTAATTTGCTGTGAAAATGTGAATGTGTTGAATATATGCTGTACTTCCCTGAAGCTGAGTACATTAATCAATTTATCCCCACTGCCATTTTACTTTTTGTTTCTGAGTTTACTTGAGCGATTTTGAGTTATTTTGAACTTGGCGAATTTCAGCAGCTTGGTATAGGACACTGCTATTTTTGTTTTATGTTTTTTAATACTATTTTTGTTTTCATTTCTGGTGTTAGAAGTCCTCTGTCGATACCATAATACAAAGCTGCTTGTGAGCATGTGCCAAGTCTTGTGTGGTTGGAAGAATCCTATGGATTTTCTCAAATCAAATATTTTTATACAAACTCAGCTTTTACAGGCCTTTGTGATATCCCTTATCTTTCCACTGGGCATGCAGGTGTAGAATTTGAAGTCAGAATTTGACTTTAAAATGGTGGCAATAAGTGAAATCGGTACTGGCTTGCCTTCAGTACTAGGCGAACCAGGTAGCATCCTGGAAGTTCTTATGTAAATCTACTCTCTGATATTGTTTTCAAAATACATGACAAAGCCTTACATCTTGGAAAAAGTATTTGGTAATTCCATTAAAATATGTAATTTGTTTAGTTAAAGCAAATACGTATAAACTACAAATATGGAAAAGGGTCATCTAGACATGTATCCTTAATTACTTAATGATAACCTCTTGAAGAAAAATGCTTTACCAACTTCACCTTTCTACACTTATTAGTGCATATTTTATTTTCAATGTCAGGACAAAATTTAAGATATTTTTTAGATAAAAGAGAGAGAATTTAAGTTTACGTAATTGCTAACCTACTTGCAACAAAGGTTGCAAACAAAGGTTGTTTTCTTACCTTATACCTGCAGTGATTCAACTGACGAGAGAAATGCTAACTTTAAAATGTGTTTGTAAATGGTAAATATCTACACATGTTCCCTTGATTACTAATGTAGCAATATTGTAACCAATAACTTTCAAATGTAAATAAACATTAAGACTTCCATGTCACTATTAAAATAACACATTCTCTTTTAAAAAACAATTTGAAGTTAACAACCAATTGAAGTTAGCAACTTTCTGTTAAAATGAAATGATAGAGGAAAGCTGATTCTGACCAGAGTGACTCATACATTGTTTAACAATAAGGCTGTACCTTTGTTGCATTTATCCATTCAATTTCAGTTCAGGAGCTATAGAAAGCAATAAAACCAGGCCACTGTGCTTTTGTTTGTTTATAATAGGGAGATGAAAATCATATCCAAGCAGACAACACTGACCCTGACAATGATGACCAGCCACCAACTGAGATTTTGGGTTCAATTGACAGAGCAGTTTATTTTTGCTAACCTACTTAGCGACCCTCATCTTAATGAACATACAGTACCAGCTTTAAAGGTTGTTTGTTTACCTTATGAATTAATGCACTAACCTGGAATAATTGATGGTTAGAACTGTAGGTACATGTTTGTGAAAACACAGAAGATAATTCAACAAAATACACACTAACATTACAGTGCAGTCATGTTATTTGTAATTATATAGCTATATAAAAATGAATATAGTAAGTGATTTTTTAATGCAATTAATCTTTTTAAGAATCCATTAATTTTTACCTACTACTTGTGCAAAATAAGTTGAAACAGATTTTGAGTTAAAGTTGAAGTCTTAGTAGTAATTATAATCTACAGTACCTACATTCTTTTCTATATACTCTAGTTTTATCCTTATCTTATTCAACCTTCTTATGTAAAAAAGGGCATGGTGGTGCAGTGTTTAGCATTGCTGCCTTGCAGTGCTGGAGCTCTGTGTTCAATTACTGGGGTTCTATGCATGCTTTTCCTTCGGGTGCTCCACTTTCCTTCCACAGTCTAAGACATAATGGCAAGTTATATGGCTTCTGGAAAAAAAATGGCCTTGGCCTGAGTGTCTGTGTATGCCTTGCAATAAATTGGAGACCCATCCAGAGTGTATCCTGCCTTATGCCCTTTGCTTGCAGGGTTAGGTTCTGATGTTATGTCATGATACCGAGAGATAAAGCAGTGGGTCTTGTGGGATACTGTACAGACGACAAATTGTATAGTGTATGGATAATACAGGTGAAGATGAAAGCAACACACAGCCAATACTTTAAAATTAAACTTTTTGTGTACAGGATAATACTACATAAAGTTACATTAAATACTGTATATAAGAGAAATAAGTACCTCCAATACTTTACAGAGTTAACTTACAGATTCAGCCATTCAGAATACACGCCGGATAATGCAGTGTAATGCGGTGTGCACACTGAGTGGCACTAATTGTTTTAAAAAATATTCAGTCGCCAGATTTCACTACTTTGTAAAACCACCAAGTAGAACATTGAATGCTTAACATGGCATGTGGAAGCATTTGGGCTGTTGCCAGAAAACGCCTGGTGTCGAATCCTGGTCTAAGCTGAGGGACAGTCTTTTTCCAATTATAGAATTTAAGTTGTATACTGTTTAGACTTTTATAAACTTTAAACTGTGTATTACAGTATGTTTAAATATTAAATTAATTTTTTTTCAAAAGTACGGCTATTTTACAAAAACAACATTACTTAGTTCGATATATGAAAAATAGTTTATCATTCTATTGTGATTTGTTGTGAACCAACGTGTTTCTTTCAGGCTTACGTCCGCATTGAGATCTATATTGTGCCTTAATGCAAATTTCAGCAATGAGTAATTAGGATAATTTAAATTTAAATTTTGATTGTGTAAAATATATTTCACACATACTATACTGTAATGGCTTTATACATCTCATACATAATATATACCTATATTATATACCTATACTTCCCCATCTTCCTAAACATTTTATGCATCAAAGTGTTTAACTCGGTAAGTTGTGGTGGTTATTTTGGAAAAGTTTTGATGTGCTTGTTCTAACTATATAAAGTTTATGCTTCATAACAAGCTATAATGTTTTATCATAACAAGCTATAATGTTTTATCCTTTTCAAAGAATATGTAATATTTGTTGTAAATAAAGGTGTAATGCTGATTTAATACCACATTATAGGGAATATTAATACAGAGTTGTGCTATCAAAAAGTTTGGCAGTTAAAAATATCACTTGTGGATATTTTGGAAACATTTTGACTTAAAAAAAACTTTTACTGTCCTTAGAGTAGTAATGGACATGGAAACACTCATAGACTGTTATGTAGTGCATTGCACCTAAGTGGCAGTTTGCATAGCAGTTAAGACAAGTATTGGCTATTCCAAGGAACAGGGTTCAAGTTCTGGTGAGAGCAATCCTTTTGGCTAAATTTTTGCATAGCCGGATGTATACAAATAGTTCATTATTGTTAAAAATGGGGGGTTACAAAAATGGTGAAAATCAGGATTTGACCGAGTGGTAAAGTCAATAAGTAAAATAAATATGCATAACCCATTTCTAGCAATATACCCAAATGGCTGGTATCATTGGAAGCACGTGAATTCTTTATCTGGCACAGCTTTGTTGAAAAGAGTTATAATCCAGGCCCACTTGGTTAAACAAATATTTATTACAATGACAAGACACAAACTATACTACACACAACAAAACATACAACACACAAGTTACTCTAAATACGATATTTATAAAACAAGGCATTTCAGAGGCCTAACATTCTAGTCACCCAAAAAACCCCAGACTGCTACTAAGCATTAAGTAACTGAAATGTGACAGCATGTTCTAGAATTTTTGCAAGAAAGGGTAAGTTGGAGCTGGGGCGAAAATTGTTAAAGATTGTTGAAGGCCATGTTAGGCTTTTTTGGCACGGGGGTAATGGCAGCAGTTTTGAGGACCGTTGGTACAATGCCAGTGCTCAAGGTTTCATTCATAATATTGAGGACAATGGGACAGAGAGAAGAGAAACAGGACTGAAATAAAATGGTGGGAATGGGATCTAAAATAGATGTGGTGGGTTTCATATGTGTAACTAGTTTATTGAGGGATGCTGAGTCAAGAAGAGAGAAGCTGGAGAGAAGGGAACCAGAAAACTTAGATAAGGAGGGAGGAGGTATGGAAATTATATGCGTAGTGGAGAGAATGTGATGCCAGATATTGTCGATCTTGGAGCTAAAGAAATCTAAGAATCTGTTGCAAAGTTGCGATGAGGCAGTTAATGTGGTGGGGCAGTTTGGCTTTAGCAAGCTGTTGATGGTGGAGAAAAGATGTCTGTGGTTGTTATGGTGATTTCCAATGATGTGAGAGAAGTGGATGAATCTAGCAGACTCTATTGTAACCTTATATTCAGACAAGTAATCTTTCCAAGCCTGATAATGTACATTTAGGCCAGAAAGACGCCACCTACACTCAAGTTTGCGGTTCGAGATTTTAAAGGAGCAAAGGTGTCAAGAGTAGATAAAAGAGCTCTGTCAAGTAACTGTATTTTGTCCTCTAGAGGGTCAGAGGAAGAGAAACAAAATAAGGAGGACAGAACAGAATTTGCAAACCTTGGGTGATCAATTGATCGCCAGTTGCGGAAAATTACAGAGCATGGGGGTGTAGTGTGCTCTCTGAAGGCACCAGTTCTGTAGGGTTTGGGCATTTACGGGGACAATTATTAATTGTAGCCGTAAATCACAAAATGATTCTTTTAATGGCTTTAGAATCCAACAATGCGATATAACTCAAACAACGCACACACACAGGTACTAATACACGAGGATACATTTATTAATACATAGAATATGCATGTAAACCTAACAGATCATATCGAGAGGGTTATCAGAATACAAAAGGTATATATTCAATCAGTTACAAAGAGTTACATATATCAAGAGGACATACGTTCAGTATATCATTCATTTAGACCGTTTCGTAATTGAACTTGGTTAAAACTTCTACATTAGATACTCAAAACAAGTACATAACTCTTAGGAATTAAATTGATATCAACTGGTTGGGATAACAGTTGAATTCTCGAGCTGTAATGCATTGAAGTTGAATACTCATCCAATCTCTGGGGATTCAGATCTCCTGCGGGCACAAAGAAACAGTTGCAGGCTGTTGCTGTCCAATCCGCGCTCTCTGGCTCGGTGCCAGGCTGTGCTGTGTGGCTTACGACGGTGCGCTGCTGATGCTCACTGGCCGGCTAGTTAGTGTTGGCTTTAACTAGCAAAGTTTGTGCACAGGAGAAAAGATGACTGTGGGTCCCAGCAAGTCAGGAAGAGGACCGGTTCGTTCCTGACGAAGCGCTAGTTCTGAATAGTGATTCAGCTGTCCACAGTTCCGACCTGTTCACGAGGCCTGCTGCTGGTGCTAACCTCGGGTGGATCCTCTGGTTACTCTCTGGCAACCTCCGCTCTAGACTCTTAGAACAAAGGAAAGTTCTGGCACTCGGACACACTGGCCGTTCCGTGGTTGTCCGGGCTGAGTCTCAGGATGGTCAGGAGGCGCGCTGCGAGAATGTCCTGCCCTTGGGAGCCTTCTGCTCCTGGGCCGTCCTGCCCTGGAATTCTTCTTTGAATTCCCTTTAGAATAGTCCACAGAATTCTCTCAGGCCCTCTGTGTTGCCTGTTTTTACCTGGAGGAACTTCAGCTCGTTCATTGGCTGAAAGTTCCATGGGCATCAGAGTCCCACGTGGGTTACTCGGCCCTACCAGTCCCTGATTGGTTGATCAAGGTGAGATATGAGTCACTTATTCCTGACACCTAGGAATGCAGTCCAGATGTCCATCTGGCACTCCCTAGACAGATAGGCGCCAATGGATGACCATTGATCATGATAAGGAACAAGTAATAGGTTTATTCCATGCTGAAAAAAAGAAGAAAGAGAACACAACGTTTCGGCCGTGGAGCCTTCTTCAGGTGTGAGAGAGACAGGGCAGTAGGCAACAGCTGCCTACTGCCCTGTCTCTCTCACACCTGAAGAAGGCTCCACGGCCGAAACGTTGTGCTCTCTTTCTTCTTTTTTTCAGCATGGAATAAACCTATTACTTGTTCCTTTGCAGCCTACGCATGCTGACGCAGCTACCCACCTGAACTACTATTGATCATGATAGCCAGGCTTAGCTAAGTGCATCCCCCTTTGGGAGCTGTCCCTTATCAAAAGAAAACATCTTTAAATCAGCCTGCATGAATAGCTTCTCTGTGGCTGCACCACAGAGATGAAGGGAGAGATGAGGCCTCATTTGGGAAAGCACAGCAACACTTAATTCTGTCTTATTAACAAGCATTGCCGCTACAGGGGGGAAGTGTTAGAAACAGGCAATTCCTTATTAAAAAGAATAGCTAAGTGGTCAGAGAGGCCTAGATCAAGGGAAGAACAGTGGGAGACAAAAGAGTCATTGGCAATGATTAAATCTAGGGTGTGTCCTTTGTTATGTGTAGGGGTACAAACAAACTGAGTAAGATCAAAACATCCCAATAGCGAAAGGAAGTCTTTAGCCAGACTGGAAGACCTTGAGTCAATGTGTATATTAAAGTCCCCTAGAATAAGGGTCCTTTTAAACTTAAGGCATAAAAGGAGAGGAAATCAGGAAACTCACCTACTGTAAGAAGGCTTCACTGGGTTTGGGTGGTCTATAAACTGTGGTAATGATTGTAGATTGGGAGATAGAGATATTTAAAAAAGGCACTCAAAAGAAGAGGGAGGAGGTATAGTAAGAGGACTTAAATTGTAAAAAATGTACAATTTTTTACCCGCCTCTGCCTGAGAGACGCGGAAGGTCAAACAAACTACCCAGGAGGGACTAGTTGGTTAAACAGCAGTCCATCGTTTTGTCTGTGCCAGGTTTCAGTTAAGCACAGAAGGTCATTTTTTTTCTTTGATAATGTCACATAAAAGAAGAACCTTGTTGTTTATGGAGTGGGTATTGAGTAGCGCTGATCTGGCGATCAGGGGAAGCGGAGTGCGCAATGGTACGGTAGTAAGAGAAGATTTTTGAGGTCAGTGCCACTACGGGATGGACTTAGTTGTGCGCCAAAAGGCAGGGATAGAGACTCCGCTGGCAGATGAATGAAAGAAACAGATATAGCGACTTGGTCGTAAAATCCCAGTAATACAGCAATAATCAAATGTGTCTTTTACCAGGAAGTAGTTTTGTTTAAGCTGAAGAAGTTGCAGTGTGGTGTACCTCAGAGACATGATTGATGAATCCAAAACGGTGCAACAAGACGGGAAGGAAATCCAGAGTAGGCAGTAGCAGGTGATAAAAGTCTTCAGTTGAGCTATTTCAAAATGCAAGTGGAAGTCGCATTTGTAAATTGTAATGTGAAGCGGATAAAAATAAATAATTAGAAACCAGTGTTGCCGAGAAGAAAAAGAAAAAAAAACATAAATAAGTAGATAAAAAATGAAAAACTGGTGAGAGGAGCGGCAGCCAAACACGCCAACGTTCCCTCTCGACAGGAACTGGAACTCAGTTTTTGCCTAAGTTAAAGGTTCATATAAATACAAAACATTTATCTGTCACTACCGATCACTTTGGAGTATAAATAAGATTAATTTTTAGGGTTAGTTTTGTGTAAGTTGAAACCATTAAACTGCTTTTCTGGAGAACCTTTTGATTGGCAAATTAAATCTGAGTTTTAAAATCCAGAAGAAACTGCCTTTAACCAGTGATGGGCAAAAACTTCATACTTAGAGGTTTATTTTTTTAATTAGCATTCAAAACCAGCCACCAGCTATATCACCCTACAGCTCTCAACTGGCTACCCACTGAAGCTAAGCAGGTTGAGCCTGGTCAGTAGCTGGATGTGAGACCCCCTGGCAAGCTATAGTTGCTGCTGGAAGTGGTGTTAGTGGGACAAGTGGGAGGCACCCAGCCTACAGACTGTGTGGGTCCTAATGCCCCAGTATTAATGGTGGGAACACTATACAGTAGTGGGCACTGTCTTTTGTATGAGACATTAAACCGAGGTCCTGACTCTCAGTGGTCATTTAAGATCCCCAGGCATTTCTCGATAAGAGTAGGGAGTTATCCCGACGTGCGGGCCAAATTTTTGCCCTCGGCCTTTACCATGGCCTTCAAATTGTCCCCATGTATGATTGGCTTGCATTTGCCCTGCAGTGGACTGGCGCCCTGTCCAGGGTGTACCCTGTCTTGTGCTCATTGCTTTTTGGGTGGGCTACGGCTTCCCATGAAACCGTATGGTATAAAGCGGTTTGTTACATGACATGACATTCAAAACCAGGTGGCTGTCTTGGGCTGTTCAAGAATAGTATTGCCTATCCCTGGCTTAGAAAAATGTGATGCCTCCTTGTTCAATCATTTGAAACCCATCCAGTAGATATAATAATTGTTATTACACAAATATATTAACAAAATGCACAGATAAAACTGTACAGTATGTTATGATCTTATTTTCAGATCAAGTAATGTTTGAAATTCCTCTGCTCGGATTTAAAATTCTTAGTAATACTTTGTTACCTGCAGTCCTTCTTCAGAAGTAAATGTTATATTACTTTTAATATTCTTGTTCTATTTTTATCTTGAAAACATTAAAATTGCATTGAATAGATGTTTTTGGATGCCAAAGAAGACTAATGTATTACACAGTGTAGTATGAAATTAATCATTAATATTTTATTAAAACATTTAGAATAAATTTGTACAACTGCTGAGAAGATGCATTTTGTCTCATTGATCAATCTGTTGGCTTTCTTGTGCTTATAAAGATATCTTTATAGAAATAATTAATTTTTGCTTTTTATGACCAGGTGATTTTATTGTACTAGTAACAAAAGTAATGAAGAGGATCTGTGATCTGTGAGGTTTCTGCATAATGACATTGCAGGATTCATCCATTATAGCAAACCCTAATATTCAGGTACTAGCTGAGACCAGTTAGATATATCTTCAGAAGATCTGCTGTTGTTTATTCATGTTGTTTGTTCATTTTATTTGGTCATTAATGATTAGTATGGGCCATGATTTGTGAAAGATTTCTTATTAACTTAATAAAATGACAGTCATCATGATGTACTGTGTAACTGATTAGACCCAAAATTCTGTAATATTTTACTATTAAAAAGTAATATGATCTTATACAAAGGGAATAGATTTTTTTTATTAAGACCGTATTCATATTAATGAATATTCTTATTATAGGATTCGTATTTAACTTTAATTTTTAAAATACATCTGTGGATTGTAGCAAGAAGTTTGAAGGGATCAGCAAAAGAATATAAAAAACCTCAGTACTCACAAATTGGAAAATATATATTACAGTGACTGTGACCAACCTTTTTGGCAGATTATTGATTTTGAAATGTTAAACAGTTACAATAGTTTGCTGTGAGTTTTCCACATTGTCATTAGAAATATATTTCTTTTGACCTATCTAGTCCCTCTGTATTCACAACTCTTCAAGATAGCATTACCCATATAAGCATACAGTAGATGATTAAAGCAGTAGGATCTGCCAAAAAAATCAAATATCATTCTCTATAGTACTGACTTATATGATCTATAGTAATGACCTATGTTATGGTACCGTAGTACAATTAAGTTGCCATAACCAAGGAATTGAACAATAATTTGAATTTATCATTGCAATATGTCTTTTACACTTAAAAATAGAAATAGATTTTTTAATTAGAAAGAGGGTTAATATCATGAACTGGTCTGATACACAAAGAACTATTTGTACAAATATGCATTTGGATTGATTGAGGTTACTGGATTAAATACATAATTACAGAAGAGGAATAAAATATCCTTGTCACAATAAAAAGTAACAGGCATTGTTTTGTCAGTTAATTCAGCTTTGATCTACACAAAATGTAATAAATTTCAGTTGGAGACTCCAGAAATGACAGCACACTCTAGACATATTTGACAACCACTGACAGAGTTCCCAGTTTAATAATGTTTTTGCCCTAATTGCAATGGCAGGGATGGATTGAGTTTTTGTCATGTTAAGATCTATGCTGCCTCCATAATTCAAGCTGTTGAAAGAGAAAGCTAAGGTTGGCAGAGACAGATTGTTCATATTTTATTATTTATATATATTTACAGTTCAGACATGAAGTTTCTCAAGATCATATATGTATAGGGTACCCTATGCAGTAAATACACCTGTTATTTAATAACAGCTCACTTTCTCAAACTGATTATCATATCTAAACTAATTTGTTCAGAACTAATACAGGTAAACATGAAAAGAATTAGAATAATTAAAATAAAGTAACAAAGTTATTTTTCTTTTAAATTAAATTGGTGTATGTCAGTGGTTAATATAATATAACAAATAATTACTTATTTTATTCTCCCTATTTGGGATCTTTAACATGATGACATCTTCAGACTAAGCATTGCTTCAGTATATATATTTTGGTTTGTTTGCTAAACATATTTCTATCAATTCCAACCTATGGTTCACAGTTAAATAATGTACAAAAAACTTCACAGCGTTTCTAATATTTTTTCACAATCTTCTCCATCCTAGTGTTAATCCTGCATCAGCAGGGTCCGCTTGTCTGCACGTCCATCTCCATTTGGCGCGATAACCAAATCTTGAGCTGACGTTGCCATTGGATGCAACCGAGAATACTCCAACCGGCGCGTTGCTCCGCCTGCCATCGGAGACCTTCACCGTTAGTTCCAACGAATCATTGTATCCAACCAGCACCGCAAGGAGGTGGTGATAGGATTTTGCCGGCCAATAATCTTTCACAATAAACCAACGTAATCATACAGTATAAGCAATCATTTAAACATAAACATGTTTTTTCAAATCATATTCATTTTCATATTAATGTCACTTGAGAAGTTTTGAAGTTTAGACAGGTTTAAAACATAGATGCACAAATAAATGATATGCACCTGCAACTTTTAGTCAGAGAAAAACTTCACTTACTCACTAATTCAACTCAATGTGTACTGTACTGTATGCCACTCATTTTAAGGTAAATTTGTTCTTTGGATATCTCTATACTTGCAGTCAAGGATGATTGTCTTCTTTCTGAAAATTATTATTAAATGCACCTAGAAAAAACTCATTTATAATACAATCCACAGTTTTGGTCACCACATAAAAACAAAAGACATTATTACTCTGTAATCAGTCCAGAGATGTAAAACAACTGATACATTTGGGACTTAAAGCAATGCACTACAATGAAGACAGATGGAAATGAACCTCTATAGTCTTGACTAGTGAAAGAGACCTGATCTGAGTATGCATAATGCTTAACCACATACTGTATTTAAACAACTCAGAAAAGAGAATATTAGACAATTAAAATTGTTTCAAACTGCTTCACCATTGAATTAGAACATATGAAAAGTTACCAATGAGGCCATTTGGCCTGTATAGGGCATTTGGTTGCCAGTAGCTAACTGATCTGGGGATCTCATCCAGCTGTTTCTTGAAAGAAGCCAGGGTATCAGCTTCAACAACATGGCTGAGTAGCTTCTTCCACACTCCCACATCTCAATTTTTAGACTCTATGAGATCTCTTTCCAGGCTCTTATCTCAGTATTTCCTTGGCATAGGATGCCTGTGAGAGAGTGACACACCACAAGCTTCCTTTGAGACCTGCACTGCCTATCAGAGCCCAAGCAGCGGCTGTTTAAGCCCAGTACCCAGTCAAGGAAAGAGCACGACCTTCTATGTTTTTCCAGTTTCATGTGAATAGCAAGTGTAGTGAAGCCGGAGGGGAGCTGGCCTGGTCTGTCCAGTCTGGAGCGTGTGTTGCACTGGCACTGGGAACGCTGTATCCCGTTCTCACACTGGGGTAGCTGCTCCATGGAGAAGGACACAGGTGAGTGCACGTTTGCAGACAGCTCTGCAAAAACGTTAATCAAAAGAAAAAGACAGCAAACCCCAAGAGACTGGGAAGTGATGAAAAATAACAAAAGTTACCTAAAACACTTCTGGAGCGATTACACAGTTAACACAACATTGTCTATTGTCACAGTCACTGGCTGTTCAAATTGATTACAAAGAGTATTAACAGAAATGACCAGAAAACACTGACTTTATTAATAAGTAGATTGTTAAAAGTCAACAAAAAAGGGGGTTTATTATTTTTTTTTTGGGGGGGAAGTGTTTGCATTACAGAGAAGGAAGTACTTTTTTGTCGACTGTTTTCTTGCCTTGAACTGAATCACAGTCTCAACCTTCTGATAAGAATGTAATTATTCTTCCTTTGTGTGCCAAAAATATCTCTAGTTGCATCTAGGGTTTCAGACATTATTACTGGTGTTTTCAGGTCAGGGCTCCTGCTGCTTGTTAAACTACAACTCTGTCCAAGAACACTCTGATTCAGACTCCTCTGCTGGGTCTGCAAGGACTTTTGCAGGGGAAGACATGCGTGCCGAACACTAAGACAGCTCTCAGGCGAAACACGAGACGCTGGGATGGCCGCAAGCATGTGCTCCTACTCCTCCGTTTGAAACAGACCTAGTGTGGAAGAGGTTAAAGACACTAACAAAGTCAACCCAGCAGATGTCTTCCAAATCAATGTAAAACACAAAACAGAGGACACAACTTTAAACTATGAAAAATTTACATTACATTTAAAACTGAGTATCAAACAATTTACATAGTCATGGTGTTGAAGGCAATACCCTGCTTCTTTCAAGAAACAATTATTTACTGACTGTGAAATGGTCTAGATGGACCAAATGGACTTGTCTAATTCTTATAGCATATGAACATGAAGGTAAGCTCTCTTTGACAATCTTCAATTACTTTAATTATTTCAAATTTCTGGGCTCCTTCCCAGATGTTTTTTCTCTATCTGAAAGGGCTAAGATCTCCCAGGAGATTATATTTATGTTGTATTGCAACAAGTTTGTTTGTATCATATCTTTAAAACAGTTCAATGATGTTGAACCACCTACAAAAACACAATGACTCCCAATGCATTTGTTTGTGTCACATTTGTGCCAGTTTGTGCTTTCAAAAGATGTGTTTGCATTACTTTCATTTTTCTGATATACTGTAACACATTTCTGAGGGGGTGACTACCCCAATTACAGCACATTTCCTCAGTACATTCTTAAAAACTTAAATGTGTGATAAAGTAACTGACTACATTTCTGAGCTTAGCAATAGATGCAGACTGCTTTTGTATGATGTTTCTGAAACTTTGTATGAATATCATCACTGGTTCCATGTGTACAAGAAACACAACCATACACAGAACATTTTAACTCATTAACAATTAGACAGTGTACTATAATTTCTTGGAGGGGGCTCAATTTGCAGGCTGAAATTCAACAAAACAGAGAGAAAATATTCCATTTGCTTGTATAATTCTGTTCAGGTCACAATAGATTGGGCCCTAAAGGTTAGGTTAAGAAGTTATGCCCTCTATACTTCTACAACAAACATTATGACACAGAAAAATGTGGCTCTCACTATTTCTTTTAGTAAGCTGTATTTACCATTATACCGCCATCAATCGAAGAATTTAAAAAAATATATAATTCCAGATTTAAACTGACATTTTCTACAAGCAAAAAACAAATATGTGGCACAACAAAATAGATGTATGACCAGTGCAGTGCGATGCCCCCTGCTTCGGAGCTAATTTTATCAGTATTATTGGATTGATAAGACAGCGATCAGTCCAGCAGTTATGAGCTCCTGTCATAGCTCAGGTGATATGGTCTTTTTGTTTGCAGGCCCAGACAATGGCATAGATAATAAAGTGCCAGTGTATGGACTGTGGATGTGGAAAGGCAAGGGTATGTTCTGATAACTAATCCACATTCTGAGCTTCTGGTAAGGTAATATAAATACCATTAATATTTCTAACTCTTGGCTTGACAAAGGTTCCATTAAAGATCTGGCATCTCTAGATCTCAAAATAAAATACTGTATGTCTGTCCTTCTTCAGGATTTCAAAAAGTATTTGGTCAAGCCTGGCACGAGAATCTTCCTTGTTTTCATTGAATATAGAGTAGGGGCAATACACAGAAATAATGCAGAGTAATGGTTCCTTGAAAATTTGACACAGGGTCATGAAGTGTCACTCCCGAAGAAGGCTCTTCAGCCGAAACATTGTGTTTCTTTTCTTCTCTCTCTTTTCAGCATGGAATAAACCTTAACTTGTTTCTATGTAGTGTTAATTAATTCTTACAAAGGACTTATCAAAATGGTTGTCATCCCTAGTGGCAAAGCCAAACCCACAATCTGCCAAAGTCTATCAAAATTCACAAGTGTTTCAATTTAAGTGATTAATGACACTCTTCTAACAGCCACTGCCATGCCATATCATGTCTAGGAGATTCCAGATATTATTATCCTGCTGCCACTGCCATGAGCTGAACATACTGAACAACATGGGGCATGTATGTGACATATTGTACTGCAGAAAAGGTGGATCTCAATCCCAATAACTGCCAAAGGGCTCTCTTTCTGAAGAACAGTCCCTACATTGACATGCATTTAGACTTCCGGCATTTAGCCTCCCAGATGACAGTCCAAGTGGCCAAAACAACTTCAGCAACATAAAACGTTAACCTACCTAACCTGAGCCTGTTAACAACATCTTTCTCTGCATGCATTGGCAGTGTGTAGCTGTGATGGGCAGAAAGAGATAGCATATCAATTATGAATTGATTTTAATCTTGGAACTGTGACTATACCTCACAATATGCCCTATGGTGATGAAAAGAAAAGCATAAATCACTGGACCTAATTAGTTGTTTACATGACCATTTGGCATCCAAATTGCATTATATTGGAATTATATCACATCCAAAAAGGAAAACATCACAATCTCATTTTTTTTTGTTGTTGAATTAAGTAGTTCCAATGAACAAAAGAAGAAAAAAAGTAATTATTGTATGCTTGTTTGTATGCTTTTTTACTGGAAATGAACATTTCTGAGTAAAAAAAGTCCCTGGGGCAGCAGAGAGATTTTATTAATTATTTATTAATGGCAGATTTATTCATATTATTTTGGACAAGTTCTATTTACATGTATGTAGTTGCACAACTGAATGATTGAATGTATTGCAATGAATTGGCTAAATAGGTTATTAAGACATTTCTACTAATGTGTCAAAAGAGTTACAAAATCTGATGTTAAAAGACTTCTCCACACACAGGCCATTGAACAACTGATTGTTGAGGACAAAATTAAGGATTTCTAGGAAATTGATAAACGTACAGTTTTGTGAAATGTACATCATGAGAAATGTTTCCGACTGTGGATATCAAAATATTATTGCATTTCTTAATTGTAATTTTCTTTGCTTCACTGGCTTCCTGTGACTGAATGTCTTTTGTTCCAGGCAGGAGGGAATACCACAAAAGAATATGTTCATAAGCTTCAGAGATGCCTCAAGCATAGTAACAATACACATGATTTAAAACAGTTTCAATCCTATATTTTGCAGTTCAGATTTCTGTCAGCAGAGATCGTAAATTCATTTACATTGCTTTAATATTTTCACATGCTATTAACCTAGAATGCAGGCACACATCTAACTTTGAAGTTTATTTAACATCTTTGAACTTTCTGTATTTAAGAGTGTTAAATTATATTCAAAATAATAAAAATAGACAGATAACATTCTAATGCATAATGTGTCTTGTCCATTATATTTGCTTGGATTCACACAAAATATTAATCAAAATTCATACATTTATTAATAAAAAATTGGACCTTTAATTTAGAATGGTTAGATTGCAGTCAAACTCATATCTATGAACTAAATAAATGTCAAAGGTGAATTTCCTGAAGATTGCAGTCACTTAAGTATATGTTACTTATACATCTTGCTGCCTAAAATAAGTATGTACAGTTGTGAGAAAAAGTTTGTGAATTATATGGATTTCTGCATTAATGGCTCTTAAAATGTGATCTGATCTATATCTAAGTCATAATAATAAATAAAGTCTTATTTAACAAACAACACACACAACATTTTACATTGCCATATCTTTATTGAACAAATAGTTTAGACAATCAAGGTCATTGATGGAAAAAGTATGTGAACCCTTATATTTAGTAAGTAGAGGAACCTCCTTTATTGGCAAAAACCTTAACCAAACGCTTTCTGCAGCTCCTGATCAGACCTGTGCAGCGGTTAGGAGTTATTTTGGCCCATTCCTCTATACAAAACTGTTTCAGTTCATGTACATTTTTGGGATGTCTTGCTTGAATGACCTGCTTCAGATCACACCACATCATTTCAAAATGATGTATTTACTTATTATGACTTAGATGAAGATCAGATCACATTTTAGGAGCCATTCATGCACAAATCCAAATAATTCCAAAGGGTTCACAAACTTTTTCTCACAACTGTATCTGTATGTACATACGTGCAGAGTTTATCTGTGAAATATGCTTGTTTTACTACATACTACATATGTTTCAATATGTTGTTAGTACAGTATAAAGTGGTGATAAAAAGGCAATTTTAGTTTAAGGTTTAATTTACATAATTACTGTATTAATAATTTAAAAAATAAATCAAATATGTTAGTCAATCATTCTAATTGTGAACAATAATATGTATATGTATTATTCTAGTTTATACAGTTTAATTACCATCCAAAATTTCAGACAAAAAAAACACAAGTATATAAAGGATACAGTTGTATTTTATACAAGTTGTTGGCCATTAATTTATTTTCTTGCTATCCCACAAGCCCAAGAAAAACACCAGATAATGGTTGTATATCTAACACGATGAGATTAACTTGCCAAAGTATGGTATCTCCATCCTTTGCTAGAGTGCTTGAAGTGATGCTAAAATTAGATGTCACTGCAAATTATGGAGCCAGCTGAGGCCCTGGCCAACTCTGTGATACGCAGACACATGAAACAAGGTGCTATTGAAAGTAATTGCTCCTGATCTTAAAGTCTGTAAGTGACAAAAATTGGTGCTGATGTGGTATTTGCGTCAGAAGTCCTCCTTTAATTGAGACTGACTGTTTCTGTTCTGCCCAGCTTTGTTCTTGTGTTTTTCCCTGTAAATTCAGATACAGCTTTTCTCTAAAGGCAATACACTCAGAAATGGAAAAAAAGAAAGAAGGAGGATAAGGGTAACAAAAAAGAGATGTTAATATTATATCCCTAGCAAAATAAACTGGGCAAAATTATTTTTACAACATACTCTAGGAGCAAAAATATTCTTAGAACAGACTCCAGAAACAAAGCAAAAATGTCAAATATAATTTCCTTTCCTATGTTTTTCATTTAAATAAAATTGTGATCATGTAACTGTGGCCCATCTTATCAACAATGAATTTTTAACATCCCAATATTTCATTTAATTTAATCTAATTTTTCAGTTTGCTTTGACAGCCACCAGATTGTTTGACTTATATTTATAATTCAAGGAGACTTCAAGGTTTTGCACAGTGCGATAACAAGTACAGTATTAGCACAGTAAATATAAAGCTGAAAGAGCTACCTTAAAATAATTACGGACTGTAATTATATTTCAAAAACAACGAACACAATGTTGTTTATATATTATTATGTATATAGAAAGCCCTGGATTAAAACAATTTTCATATTTTATTGTGCTGTTGGAAAGTCTGAAAAGTCATGAAAATGTAAATGTTGGGTTCAGGAAAAACAGATCACTGTTTAAGCTGGTGTCTATTTTGTATTGAAGTACTGTACTAGTAATTTCAAGTGTTGCAGAACTTTGTTTCATCATAAAATTGTAAAATTCATTCTTTATTAAATTGGAAACTAACACTACAAAAACAGAATTTATTTTAAAACGAATTAGTGTCAAATGTGTTCTTCATACAGTAAAGTTTGTATATCAGTATAAAAAGAATTATGCCATCAATGATCTTTTTTAGTGTGACACTGTGAGTATTCTTACTTCATCTAGTTATAGTTTCACAATATAAACCATGCTGTGCTGTGAAATGTGTTCTTTGATTTCACATGAGCTTGTGAAATAGAGAGTGGGATCCATTACTCTAGGGAATATAGTTTGACATGGGATCACCCTTTTCTGACCTTCCCTGTGGTAAGAATAAAGTCATAGGAAAAATCCTGGGACATAAAAAACACCTCTTTATGATTTTAAGAAAAAAAAAATCATTGTAGAAGATGTACAGTACATTGAACACATTACCTCCTGGAGTTCATGAAATTAGTGACAAATGGCTTAGAACTTGTCCTACTTTACATTAGGACAGTATATACACTAATATATTCTAGAGAGTGTATACACCTAGGTTGTATGATTTAAAAAACTGAAATTATTACTTTAAAAAACTATCTTAGATTGACTTCAGAAGCTGGGAACTGATATTGCATGTCAATGTTCAAAACCAAAGATATTATCACTAACATTTCACAGCACCAAACAATACCATACCTGTCAAGTTTACTAATACAGCCAGCTGTCTCTTTGAGAATCAAAACTCATAGGGGCCCATAATAATTTTCTCTTATGAAGATGTCAGGCTTCAGAGTACTGTGTGAGCTGTGTAATATGGGCAGTGTGTTACTGTGAGAGCTGCTGTGAATACGTTATTTTTGTAGTTTCAAGTTTCTGTGTCCATATATTTAAGTTTGCTTGTGCTTAACATTTATAATTTAACCATTATTTTATTTTAACCTTTCATCTAATTTTGCTGTTTCTTACATTGAAATAAAAGGTTTTGCTCAGACTCAAGAGCCCGTTGCATGGCCTAAAGGAGATAACCCTATAAAGACAAAATGTGTCCAAATCATTCAAAAAATACATTTACAGAATTATTTCTCTATACTTTACAACCCTAGAAGGACAAAAATGGTTTAGAAGTCAGTGATATCCTTTTGTTTCCATAAAAAAGTAAAACATTTACTTTCAGTGATTTGCATTTATGGACTGTCTTATGGAGACACTTCATGGCAATTGCATACATTTCCTTGGTAGATGGTTTGTTGTGATGAAATTTTTGCATGGAGTCAAATCTTAGTCTACTAAAGACATAATCGACATGGAGCTTAATAACATCAAATGTGGGAGGATCAAGAGTAGCTGGTCCAATAATATTTTTTTATTCAGAGTTTGATATCCAATTACATTGGAGCAAATTGTATGCTGATGCACTCTGTGATACAGATGCAGTCATTCAAAGTGTGCGGTACAGACACGTACCGGAGGTAATTGGCTACGGTGTCGCGTATCCCCGTTGTAGTATTGAATATTTATATGGAATTTTACCACTGAAGGGAAATCTTAGTAGCTGAGCATAAAAAGAATAGGAGCATACTGCAACGCGTGTGAAGGCCATAAACAATATTAATTTTGGAACATAAACATACAGTATATGGCTGGTCTCGGTACTTTAAAGAAAACATACACGAAACATGGTTTCATTATGACCAGAATCGGTCACGTATATGTTTCTAGGTTTATATTATGCATTTCATACGGTCAAATTACTTTTGAGCAACTGATAAGAAGCGTGAAACGGTATGCCCAGGGCATTTTAGTTTTCGTTTTGTTTTAATGCAGTGCAGTGGATTGATTAGAGATATCAAGTACAGACAAGTCATTTTTTAAATGTTGTAGTTCGTCTTGTAAAAATGTTACGAGTACATCATCTCTCAACAATTACACAGGTTCTGTTTCCATATTGAGGATTTTGGTTACGTAATATTATTTTCTAATTTCACGTTGTGAATATATGATTTGGGCAAACAGAGCCACAAAGAAGTACATTATGGGTTGTTGTTTTTTTTTTTGCAGTTTTATCTAGAACAAGCGATGCTTAAACCTTTGTCTGATTCTTGTGAAACTATCCACATGACAGTTACCTAGGAGTTGACTTCAGTGATGTCACTGATGGGATGTTTCTAAAAATCCATCCTCTGTAAAACGTCTTCTCTAGTTGTCCTGCATATGTATTCGCTAATGAAGCTGTGTGTTCTGAGCCTGGTTCTCTACATTTCTGTATGAACCAGCTTAGAGGGCTAAAGACAGCTTGTGTTTAAATTGAGTGTAAGGTAATTTATGCTTCTAAAGTCATGGTCAGCATTTATTATTGTACTGTGCTGTAAACTTGTTCTGTGCCTAATTACATTATTTTATAGCTTTACAAATCTGTACATTGTCTGTCGATAATGTTTCTGTAGTGCTTTTTCAGCCCTCAGCATGTGACCTGTGGGTTAGGTTCCTGACTCCCATGTCACACGGTCTGTGATTGAATCCCATGGAACTATGCCTTTATTTTTTAACAAACATTTCTTTGAAAAAATGAAACGTTTCCCTTGGTCAGAGATTAAATAAAACCTCACTCGCACCAAACAAATTTATATTTCTAAATATCACAACATGATCGAATTTAAGTCTTTTTAATAACAATGAATAGTCACCTATGCGTTACAAAATAAACATTTATATTGATTTGAATCGCGTTTTGATTTAAATCATAAACGCGTGTTTAAATATATGTGTTTAAAGGCAATATACTGTATAAAAGCGCTGATTCTTATGGAATGTGTTCCGCCGGGGATTCAAAAAATTTATTTTTTTTAATCGCGTATCTAAGGAAAATAGCAGTATAACTTTGTTCATGCACATCATTATACAGTATCTCATTTTGTGCTTCTATAAAAAAAAATCGTTTGCCCAGCCACTATTGTTGTTATTGTTTTTATCCTGTAAAGCGCTTTGAGGAGCACAGCTTTTTCACCACTTAGATTACTTTTTTACACCATCCTTACACAAAGCAGAAACTGATTGTATTTTCCGATGACATACTGTACAAGTGCAAAGATTACAGATTTTAATCGTCTTTTTTCTGAACCAGGGAAAATCTGATCATGTTTCTCTATAACAATAATAAAAAACTTTATTTTACATATCACCTTTAAAAGTGGCATCTCAAAACAATACAGTAGATGTAAACCACAGATTACAAAGTAAATACCCAGACAAACGCAAACGCGTTTTTAATAAAATGCTTTCATTCATTCAACAGAGAGAGAGCGTAAAACCTGGGTGTAACAGCTGTTCCTTTTTCTGATCACTCGCTCTCTGAGATACATGAGAATCCAGGCTTTTTTATCAACGCTGTCTTTTCCGTATACCAAGTATTATGGAACCACTTCAGAAGGGTGTCAGCCAGTCAGATTCCAGGAATCGGTACTTTAAAGGAAAAATACACACCGGTATTCCATTTCTCCCTAAACATTTTAAGCATCGAAGTATTTAACTAACATTTGAAATAGCGTGTGAAAAAGTGGTAGTTTTAAGCTTTTCTGCTAATATAATATGGAATCGCGTATCTAAAGAATTTAATAACGATATGATTATATTCGTGTACTGCGACAGGGCTGTGTAGGGCTGTTTCGCCTCTCTCTTCATGCGACTGCACCAGGAAGAGGATTTCTTTCTATTCGAAACGTGTATTTTAAAAGTTTAAGAAGTAAAAACCTTACAGCGTACACAGATTTCTAAACTGATCAGGATCGTTATCTTTGTCTTATGCATAATAATGTTCACCGCTCTGTCCAGCAAATTAATAATAAACTTTATTTTATATAGCGTTTTAAATGAATAAGTAATTAGATTGCTCATAAACCTAATCACTTGCTTTTTCTTTTTATTTAGGCTCAGATTTCAACTATAGATCGTATTATTAATAACCATAATAAGAACCAACCAACAAAAACAACCATATAAACATAATACCAACCAAAAACATAGATAACAACCACAATACAAAATCAAATATATCAAACTATTATACTCTCACAAATTCCTCCAATTATCATAATCCCGCCCCTTATGCAAAACCAAACCCTCCTCCCATCCCAGTTTATCCTCTTTATCATAAACAAAATCCACCTCAATTTTCAACATAAAGCATTTCACAAAATCAATACCTCAACACTCCATACTCAACAACGATAATTCACAAACAGCCAGAACATGTAACTCCACATTCCCAAACAGGCCTCATTTCCATAGCCCCGCCCCTTATGCAAAACCAACATCCCTCCCCTGTTGCTATTTGGAATTATTCCAAAAATCAAGTGACCTCTTTGCTGTAGTATCTTTAGTATTATTTATTTAGTATTAATAAAGAATAGATTTATTAAAGTCGTGCGATGTGTAAGCGGGATATGTAAAATAATGTAAAATAAAGTTTTTTATTATTGTTATAGAGAAACATGATCAGATTTTCCCTGGTTCAGAAAAAAGACGATTAAAATCTGTAATCTTTCCACTTGTATGTTATCGGACATTAACGAGTATAACCCCCCTCTCTGCCGAAGTGCTGGCTGTGACGAATTAAACCGGTTTCACAGGTATTTTCAAAGTAGGAAGTACAGTGTTAACTAGTAGCTAGGCTCCTCAATGAAATCGCTTTAACATGCTAATGCGTTGGTGTAACAGTCCGGGCGTGGCAAGCTTCCAATGTCAACTTGACTCGATTGGAAGACAATGAATGTATTTTAGCCCTAAATGAATTAATAGCAAACATGGTTTATATAAAAGACATTTTTCCAAGAAAGTTTATAATAATACAATCTATAGTTGAAATCTGAGCCTAAATATAAAGAAAAAGCATTTTCAGAGAGCAATCACGCTGTGTTTATGTAGAAAAAGCGATTAGGTTTATGAGCAATCTAATTACCTATTCGCTTAAAACGCTATATAAAATAAATTTTTTTTAAAGATGAATGATAAGTGTCGCAGTTTAAATAATTTTCGTAGTAGGGCTTGGACAGATTCCAAGTGCATTTTTGCAATTTACGTTGCATTGTCCAATGTGCTGTTGTAATACAGTAAGTCTAAACTGTATCAGCTTTATTTATGGGTTGCAATTTAGAAAAAGTCAAAAACCGCACTCAAAATGCAATTTAGAGCTTTCTGGCAAGAGGAGACACCCAAATTATAATGTAACATGCCACTGTTTGTGCATGAACAAAGTTATACTGCAATTTTCCTTAGATACGCGATTAAAAAAAATAAGTTTTTTGAATCCCCGGCGGAACACATTCCATAAGAATCAGCGCTTTTATACAGTATATCGCCTTTAAACACATATATTTAAACACCCGTTTACGATTTAAATCAAAACGCAATTCAAATCAATATAAATGTTTATTTTGTAACGCATAGGTGACTATTCATTGTTATTAAAAAGACTTAAATTCGATCATGTTGTGATATTTAGAAATATAAATTTGTTTGGTGCGAGTGAGGTTTTATTTAATCTCTGACCAAGGGAAACGTTTCATTTTTTCAAAGAAATGTTTATTAAAAAATAAAGTCATAGTTCCATGGGATTCAATCACAGACCGTGTGACATGGGAGTCAGGAACCTAACCCACAGGCCACATGCTGAGGGCTGAAAAAGCACTACAGAAACATTATCGACAGACAATGTACAGATTTGTAAAGCTATAAAATAATGTAATTAGGCACAGAACAAGTTTACAGCACAGTACAATAATAAATGCTGACCATGACTTTAGAAGCATAAATTACCTTACACTCAATTTAAACACAAGCTGTCTTTAGCCCTCTAAGCTGGTTCATACAGAAATGTAGAGAACCAGGCTCAGAACACACAACTTCATTAGCGAATACATATGCAGGATAACTGGAGAAGAAGTTTTACAGTGGATGGATTTTTAGAAACATCCCATCAGTGACATCACTGAAGTCAACTCCTAGGTAACTGTCGTGTGGATAGTTTCACAAGAATCAGACAAAGGTTTAAGCATCGCTTGTTCTAGATAAAACTGCAAAAAAAACAACAACCCATAATGTACTTCTTTGCGGCTCTGTTTGCCCAAATCATATATTCACAACGTGAAATTAGAAAATAATATTACGTAACCAAAATCAGCAATATGGAAACAGAACCTGTGTAATTGTTGACAGATGATGTTCTCGTAACATTTTTACAAGACGAACTACAACATTTAAAAAATGACTTGTATGTACTTGATATCTCTAATCAATCCACGGCGATATAGTTAAAGCAGTCCCCGCACAAAACGAAACTAAAACGCCCTGGGCATACCGTTTCGCGCTTCTTATCAGTTGCTCAAACGTAATTTGACCATTTGAAATGCATAATATAAACCTAGAAACATATACGTGAGCAGTATTTACGTAGTATCGGTGTCAAGACATACCTCTCAAATACTGTAAATCAAGTTAAAAATATCTCAAGACCGATTCTGGTCATAATGAAACCATGTTTCGTGTATGTTTTCTTTAAAGTACCGAGACCAGCCATATACTGTATGTTTATGTTCCAAAATTAATATCGTTTATGGCCTTCACATGCGTTGCAGTATGCTCCTATTCTTTTTATGCTCAGGCACTAAGATTTCCCTTCAGTGGTAAAATTCCATATAAATATTCAATACTTAAATGGGCACAGTTAAGACATTAAATATACATATACATACTGTATACAGTACAGTTTGCATACGGTAATATGTTTATGTTCCTAAATCAATCTCTTTTATGAGCATGTGAAAGGCATGGCGAATCGATTCTCAAAAATTACTGTACTTTGCATGATTGGAAACAAATGCGTGATTGTGAAATGCTGTGGTGTTACAAAGATGGTCAATGAAAAAAAGAATGTGGACCAGGGCAATACTTTGAGTTTACACTTACAGCTTGTCCAAGGTCATTCATTATTAATACTATTAGTAATATCTTCGTTAAAGACTTTGATGGCTACAGCTCAAACATGAGAGGTTGAGCTTTATTAGCTCCACCTTGCGGAAATTCCGGATACTATTATTTTGCTAGCGGTATTTACCGGTATCTCGCGGTATTTACCGGTAACTCGCGGTAGACTGCGTACAGCGTACCGGAAAATAATGCAGTATCGCCTGCGCATTTTGAATGGCTGCATCTGTAGCTAGTTTTGTATAGAGTAGCAATGTAAAGAAAGTGATTTAATGCTATAATGCTATAGACAGATAACTACCTCTTAATTATTTGTGAACATCACCTTTCGTTGGTACTGTAATACATGTGGCTTGTAAAAAACAACATTGCCAGCAGCCATATCACCCTGCAACTCCCAACTGGCAACCCAATAAAGCTAAGCACGTGTGAGCCTGGTCAGCACCTGGATCGGAGACCTCCTGGGAAAAACTAAGTTTGCTGCTGGAAGAGGTGTTAGTGGGGCCAACAGAGGGTGCTCACCCAGCGGTCTATATGGTTCCTAATGCCCCTGTATAGTGATGGGGACACTTTACTGTTAACAAAAAGTGCTGTCCTTCGGATCCTTTGAGGTCCTGACTCTCTATGGTCATTAAAAATGGGCGTTTCTCAAAAAGAGTAGGGGTGTAACCCCGGTGTCCTGGCCAAATTTCCCATTGGCCCTTACCAATCCTGGCCTCCTAATAATCCTCCTAATATGAACTGGCTTCATTACTCTGTTCTCCTCCCCACTAATAGCTGATGTGTGGTGATGCATTCTAGCGCACCATGGCTGCTGTTGGTGGATGCTGCACATTGGTGGTGGTAGAGCGGAATTCCTATTACCTGTAAAGCACTTTGAGTGGGGTGTCCAGAAAAGCGCTATATAAGTGTAAGCAAGTATTTTTATCACTCAAGGATCCTGTCAATGTATTTACAATTATGTTAAAACTTATGTCGCAGGATGTGGGCCATTGAAGCAGTAGGATACCACTAACAGAGACAATGGGAAAACCATTGTCGGGGGGGGGGGGGGGGGTGGCTTATGGAAGGGATAAAAAGATCTGAGCCTGAACAGAGGGAGCGCTCTCCTCCTGAGCCGCAGCCTGCGAGACCACAGAGGAGATCGACCCAGGAACTGCAGATCAAGGAGACATTGGCAGAAGAACAGAGGTACCGCACAGAGATTTTAATACTTGGAGGCAAGGAGCTAAGAAACTGGCCTGGTGAGTCGATACTGACCCAACGGGAAAGTAGTGCAGTTTAAAGGAGGACTCCCGATATAGCCCAAACGGAGACTGGGGAAATTAGACTGTGCACTGTGTGGGATCCACCTTCAATGCATTGCTGTCCTTCTCTGTAATACCAAGACTTTCTCCTCATCACCTAAAAGGACAGCTGCCCCTCAGGAATTCATTATGACCCTTGGAAGTACCTTTTGTTGCTACAAATCCTGTTTTCGTTGTGTCTTTGGGTGATAGTAAATGTTAATGAACAGAACCTGTGGCAAAGTAGAGGGTTCCTAGCACCCCATTTGTGTTGCTAGGTGGCGTAGTCGTATACGAGGCAAGAAGTAATTCTTGTATGACTGGTCACCTCACTGTGACACTTACAATTTAAAAAGCAAATAAAAGTATGTATTATGTCAGGTTGCCACATGAAAAGTCTGTAGTGATAATATATTAAAAATGACCTGCAAAAACTAGATCTGTAAACAGTTCAAGTCTATGTACATATGTTGCATGTTTAATTATTTTGCAATGTATGTTCTTCCAGTTTAGTTTAAATCTTTAGTCTTAATTTGAATTTTCATATTTTCAGGAGGCTTTTTTATTTTGATGTTGCAAAGTCTTTCAAATAAAACCAGAAAACTCACGGATCTTTATATTCCATCAGTGCTTGGAGTTTACCTACAAAGGTCGTAATTCAGGGCTCTTCCACAGTATACAGTATATCCAAGAGATACTAACGTAAAACTTAGGCTGTTGCATTTTCATAGTGCATCAATATCTATAAAGGATTGGGACAAGAATATAATTTTGTCTCCATGGGTTCTCCTGTGACCTTAATCTTAAATAACAAGAGAGCAGCACTATGCTTCTCCTTTTTAACACAACCTATAAGGGACAGTGAACCATGCTTTTCCATTTATAACAAACTTGCTTCTCTCTTTAACCTTATGGGAAATATAACTTATCCTTCAAAGAAGGATAGAAGACTAGAATCTTCAAAACTAGTCTAACCTCACACTAGAGATAAAGTTTGTAAACAACTAAACCACTTACTCTTAATGTCTCATGTGAATGCCTACATTCTATCTCTGACTGGTCTATAAGCCGCACTTCTGCAGTGCAAACCATTACAGATGGCTGACAGACACAGCTGCTCCGTTACAGATCCTTATTAGGATTAAGTGTTTTTTTGATAACAGATGGATTGAACTACAAACAGAAGAGGAATGCTATGTGGTGTCTGTCCATTAACATGTTCTAACATATTTTTAAAACCATAATTCAGTTTTATTTACTATTGTTAACAGAAACTACTATTCTGGTATTTTTATTATTTTAATTGATGAAAGGATTAAGGCTTGCAATTCAAGAAAATACAGTAATAGATAGATAGATACTTTATTGATCCCGTGAGGGAAATTGCAGTGCAACAGCAGCTTAACACACACAACATAGCCACAGTGTAACGAATTATATAATAATAGTACAATACATACAATACAATACAAGAGTTACTCACAGTCCGGACGCACAAGAACAAACTAGAACAGAACAGTACACAGAAAATCGTATCACACTCATATCACACATATGAATATAAATATAGATGTAACTATAGATATAAATATAAATGTATTGCACAGGTCCCTGGCATATATTGCACAAAAAGTGGTTGTAAACGGGAAAAAGAAAAAGAAAGAGAACAGATGTAGCAGTAGATGTGTAGATGCGTTTAGTCCAGAAACAGGTCACTGTCGATGTTGCCTCTGCCAAGACGCAAGGTGGATGCGTTGTACAGTCTTATGGCAGACGGCAAGAATGACCTCCTGTAGCGCTCCCTGTCGCACCGTGGATGAATCAGTCTATTGCTGAACGTGCTCTTCATTCCTGCCAGCCTGTCAAAGAGGGGATGGGAGAAGTTGTCCATGATGGCCTCTAGTTTGGACCTCATTCTCCTCTCAGCCACTACCTCCAAGGAGTCCAGGTCAAACCCAATGACAGAGCTTGCTCTCCTGATGAGCTTGTTCAGCCTTTTGGAATCTACTGCTCTAATCCCAGAGCCCCAGCACACCACTGCGTAGAAAATGGCACTCGCTACCACCGACTGATAGAACATGTGTAGCATCTTACTACACACATTGAAGGACCTGAGCCTCCTCAAGAAGTAGAGTCGGCTCTGTCCCTTCTTATAGATGGCCTCGATGTTCTTAGACCATTCCAGTCTATCGTCGATGTGCACTCCCAGGTACTTGTACGAGTCCACCATCTCCACGCCACTCCCATGGATGTAGACAGGAGTAGGTTTGACCTTTTTCCTCCTGAAATCTACCACCAGTTCCTTTGTCTTCGTCACATTCAGTTCCAAGTGGTTCACCCCACACCACTCCACAAAGCTGCTGACCAGTCCTCTGTACTCCTCCTCCTGCTCACCCTTGATACATCCCACAATTGCAGAGTCATCTGAGAACTTCTGCAGGTGGCATGACTTTGAGTTGTACTTAAAGTCCGAAGTATAGAGGGTGAAGAGGAATGGAGAAAGAACTGTCCCTTGAGGTGCCCCTGTGTTACTCACTACCTGTTCAGACACACAGTTCTGAAGTCTCACAGACTGTGGTCTGCCTGTCAGGTAGTCAGTGATCCACGAGGTCGTGGAGGCATCGACTTGCATCTCCTCCAGCTTCCTCCTTAGAAGTAAGGGCTGGATGGTATTGAAGGCACTGGAGAAGTCGAAAAACATGATCCTTACAGTGTTGCCAGCCCTGTCCAGGTGTGAGTAGGCCCTTTGCAGCATGTAGATGATCGCATCCTCCACAATCTGATGTAGGTTAGGTAGATAAAGAAGAAAAAAAAATATTAAGGATTCAATAAAAAGTAGGATTCAGGTAAACAAGTGGAATAAAACATATACTGTAATAAACATAGTCATGAACCTGAAAAGACAAGTTATTTTACTTCAAATGGACTCTTGTATGTTATCCTAAACATCTCATGTAGAATTGTTAAAGCAAGTCAAAGTATGTTATATTGTAAATAATCTTCTTTATATGTCTAAAGATTTCTAGTCCTTGGAGTACATGCTAAAATCTATAAAAAATGAATTTAGTATAATAAGTGGCCAGCTAGGACTTTTCAGAATTAGTGCCCATATTCTATAAATAATTTTTTAAATTTTAATCACTGCTAGTGTATTAAATTTAAATAGATTTACCATATGCATAAAATGGTTTTAGGGCTACATGTGCATCTAGTAGTCTGAAATGCAAAACAAAATTTAAGCAAGGCCACTGCTGTGAAACTAGCATACGTATTAGCTTTAACAGCATTTCATTTATTTTGCAGAGATACATACTGAATGAATAAGAAGAACTTAAGTTTCAACCCTGTCCCCTCTCTCATCTTTTCAAACCATTTAGACTTATATTGTTTGGGGCATTTCAGCAAGATCAAATGGCCCTTTGCTACATTTTATCCTTCCATAATTAGGAAAGTTTTATTGTATGGTTTTATTTTGTACTAACATCTATCAAAGTCCAGTTTCTGACATGTGTACTAGAGGCAATATGTTCCGCATAGGTTATTTCTAGAATTGTATTGCTTACTGTAATAGAGTCCTGTCATGTACCTCCACTGCATAGGATATACCTGCCATGGCTGGAGCAGTCTATTCAATTTCTAGTTTCATACCCTATCAAGCATGCACAAAACTGAATTTATGGCAAGCAGCTACAAGCAATTTTGTGTTGTATAAGAAAAGGTTTCCTTTTTCTTTGGTTTGGGTGTTGTACCTGTAGGTGTGAGAAAATTAAGCTTGGAAAGTGCCGCCAAACAAAAGAGTATAAAGTGCTGGAGAGTTCAGGCAGGGATGATGAAATTTATAGCAAGTAGACTCCACAAAGCAAGACATAAGTATGACAGATTACATAAGTATGACAGTATTGTGCTTAATGATAGCAGTAAGACAGCAGTACATTTTTATTCTGTGTTCCCAGATAGCCAGTCAAACTTGTGGCTTTTTCATTTTTTTCATTGCTCTTCTTTGTCTCTGAAATCTGCTTACTCTGAACACCAATTGCAGAAAAGTGTAGCAACCTAGATATATTTTTTTTATCTACTGCAACATAGTAAACTTTCTGTTGACGTGCTTGTACTTATAGGTTGTTGGGATAGAATTTTCAGATTTCTAATTGTTTGTCCATTGCCTGAAATTACTGGACCCAAAATAGTTTCTCAATTGTTAATTAAATCTAGTTAATTGCATTGAATTAATATTTTGCTTCATACTTAATTTTTATTTTCTTACTTAATTTTTATTAGCAGGAATCTTATAAGATTAAATAATACACATATAGTAATAAATACATTTAATTCCAAACATATACAAAGGTCTACAGTATTTTTCTGTTTTATTTTCTATGGTGTCAAAAATATTGTTGTGTGAACTATGGGCGTGCAGGCTGGTTTTTCTTTGTTCTTCTTCTGGCTAGTTAGGAGAGTATATCTGTTGAGATGTTGTAGGACTTGATGAGATAATCATCTCATTGATATCTAACTAGATATTGGTCCCATTTGAGTGACAATAACAGATGGCATGACAAAGTATGAGGCCAGAAATTCCCCAGCCAACCAATCTTACCAGTTCTCTCTTCATAAAGATAGACATTAAGGAACAAGAAAAATATAGCAAGGGGAAGACAAAGAACAGGAGGAAGTTAATTACAGGCTTACAACCCAACTTCACTACTAGAATTTTTCTTGAAGAACTGAAACCTTATGGGCAATGAGGAAAACCAGACTACATATAGGGAAAGGAAACTGAAATTTCACATTTGTCGAAATATTTAATTCTCTTACTTAAATCTGCCTGGCAAAGTTTCTTGGTATTGTTTTGCTCAATGCATTTTTGTTATGGGACAAAAGCTATCATCTTTTATCATAAGTTTAAAGGAAAGATTCACCAATTATGAATAGGTGAATACTTGAAAGCAAAATATTTCTTCTAAACATACATTTTAGTATATATGTTTTTATTTATAAAGAAGATGGTCAATATTATGAATCAAGTGGAGAAGGCTTGGAGTAATGTGGGGCTCGAGAACCTATTCCAACATTAAAAAATACATACTGTATCGGTTTTTGTGGTGTGTGTTTCGTGTATAGTTTGTTTTACATCATTGCAAGCTATAAGCCTATTAATTTCTCCAACACCACATCATTAATGGATAATTAAAGATTCCATATAAAATCAGTATTCCCTAAATACGATGAGATTTTGGCTTTAATAAATGACTTAAGCTGCTGTTATAACTGACTAGTAATATTTTAATTATTTTAATTATTTTGGTGATAATACACTTCCTTGACTAAACAATCATTTTCAGTTTAATAAAATGTTATACACAATGTACAATACGCTGTATATGCTATATAATATATACTAGTTTGTATTCATACAAGAATGTATATATAAAATTAAATTAAATTTATCTTTCAAGTGTTGTTTCAGTTGTCTCCCTAAAACCAACCTTAAATAAAGTAATTTAACCCAATATTTGTTCAGCATTTTAGCAGATGGCATTTTAATTTTTGAAACAGTGAGTTCCCAAAATAAACTGTATCGTTAATGATGTATCAGAGTAACAGTGGCTATACTTGCAATCCAATAGGTTAAGATAAATAAGAACAGACCAAACATCAGAAAGGGGAAAATAAAGAATTAAAGAACATTTTGAAAACACGTGAAGAGAATAAAATACAGTAACTGAATTAAAAAAGCACTAATATCTTTGAGTAACAATGAGAATAAAGATGTACTGATCTTATGCAAAAAGTGTATTGCGTGATTGAATATAAAAGATCCAAGGGAGTTGATCATAGTCTACTAGCTGATATCATTTACATAAATTTTCTTGGAAAAACATTTGTAAGAAAATTCGTTTTCTAGTCTTCTGTAGTCTGTTTGAGACAATTTTTGACACCAGCTTCACATTCTCTTCTAGTCATAATTTTAGCTCTCCTATATTCTTTTTAAAGATTTTTTATTATTTAAATAATAATAATAATAATAATAATAATTGCTTACACTTATATAGCAATTTTCTGGACACTCCACTCAAAGCACTTTACAGATAAAGAGGACTCCCATCCTCCACCACCAATGTGCTGCCCCCACCTGGATGATGCGATAGCAGCCATAGTGCGCCAGAACGCTCACCACACACAGCTATCAGTGGGGAGGAGAACAGAGTAATAAAGCCAATTCATAGATTGGATTATTAGGAGGCCATGATTGGTAAGGGCCAATGGGAAATTTGGCCAGGATGGCGGGGTTACACCCCTACTCTTTTTGAGAAATGCCCTGGGATTTTTAATGACTACTAAGAGTCAGGACCTCGGTTTTACATCTCATCCGAAGGATGGTGCCTTTTTACATTATAGTGTCCCCGTCACTATACTGGGGCATTAAGACCCACATAGGCCGCAGGGTAAGCACCCCCTGCTGGCCCCACTAACACCTCTTCCAGCAGCAACCTCACACCTGCTTAGCTTAAGTGGGTTGCCAGTTGTGTGTTGCAGGGTGATATGGCTGCTGGCTGGCTGCTGGGAATTGAGGGTAATTTGTATAATATACTATACTATATATATCAAACTATTTTCCACCCAATTACAGTCTTGAAAACAGACCAATTACAGTCTTGACCAACATAACTTGTTTGAGCTTTATTGAAATTATATCCTGCTGGTGAATACTGTATTCATATTTGAATTCCTTGTTGTTATTGGGTAGATGTGATAACCAAATTATAGTATTGATGAAGGCACTGATTAGACTGATGGGATGAATTCAGTACCTAAATTCAATACATATATAAACTACACATTATGTCATTTTATTTAGCTCTGTGAGCATCATTGAACTATACTATAACCATATTCACCTAAATGATGCATATCATTGCCAATTTGTTTAATCTTTTCCTAGCCATTGACTTTGGGCTGTGTAAGTTATGTAACTTGTATCTCAGCACTCTCTTTCATGTAAAAAAAAAGCTTTTTTTCTCTTTGTGACAAGACAGTTTTATTGAAATCTAGAGCAGTAAGAATCAAGGTAGTATGTCAGACATGTGACAGTCAAGGTTGTATATTAGACATGTGACAGACAGATTTGATTAAATGAAGAAAATGTGACTGCAAGATTTTCTTGTTTTAATACACTGAACTAACATATTTAAGGATGTCAGCTTGAGGTCTTCTTGAAATAAACCCTTCAAAAGGTATCATTTGCATATATAGCTTCTGAAGTATACCACATTCTGCAGTACATAACATTCAAGGGATCCATAATAGGTGGTTCTGTTAACTTATATTTTCATATGAAGAAATTTTCTAAACACAGCATGTACAGTGCTTTCTAATGGTGTCCTATTTATGAAATTGCAAAATGATGCTTACTCTTTTTCAATTAATTTGTATTTAAAACCTGAATGTTCCAACTGATTACTTACTGTAGCTTATCTTACTCTTAGAAATGTCATCAAAAACATTTACAGTAAACTTCAGTATGTTCAGTATTTAGAATTGTAAACTCATGTGGTGGAGGCACCAATAAAAGCACTCATGGCAGGAAGTCTTTCAGATAAATGTCTGTCAACATTGCACATCAGCTTGGTGCAATATTTGCTTATCCTTCTTGACCTTCTTGGAAAATGTACTCATGCTATCTCAAGTTGCTTTTGGACAATAGTTTTCTAGTCTTATCACAGATTCTCAGTAAGATTTAAGTCACTCAAGGGTATTCATTTCCTTATTCTTAAGCCACTTCAGTATAGCTGGGCCATGTACTTTGAATCATTGTTCTACTGAAAGATGAATTTCTACCAAAAGTTTAAGTCTTTAGACTCATACAGGTTTATCTGCCTATACATTGTTCTCAACATTGTTCCTTCAATTCTAAGAAGCTTCCCAGTCCCCTCTGATTAGAAGCAGCCTCATAGAATGATGCTGCCACTACCATATGCTTGACTGCAAGGTCACTGTCAACTGGGAGATGTTCTGTGTTGGGTCATTTTGACCTAAAAGTTCTCATTTAGATTCATCTGCTCACATTTTTACATGATCAATCAGGTCCTTTGATGCAGACTCCACTCAAGATGTGAGATGGGTTTTCCATCCTGCCATACAGGGTAGTTTTGTGGAGTGACTGGATTATTGTTGACTGATGCCTAATTTCTCCCATCTCAGCCAATGACCTCTGTAGCACTTTCAACGTTGTCTATAGCACATTGGCATCCCTCACCAGTTTCCTCCTTTCCAGTCTTGATCTGTCTCTCTTGGTCTGTCTTGATTTGTCTTGATTTAGGCAGTATCAAGTTGGTACAATGCATGTTTGATTTATTGAGGAGAAAGTCAACTTTCTCTTACAAGTGTGTTAACACACCACACCCTTTTGAATGATTTTTTTATCACCTTTGTCTGTCTGGGGGGTTGGGATAGGGGAGAGTGATGATGAGTGAAATAAACGCCCACCAGCACTCTCCATTCCCCCTAGTGCAAGGTGATAATGCACTGGCTGGCATGAAACAATCCCTCCCGAGATCTTTCCAAACATCTTGGAGATGGTCTGGAGGTTCATTCATGTTATTATGTTATAATTCATATTAATACTAATAATTCATATGTACAATTATCAGAAAAGGGAATATAGTTTGCATAGTATTTTATTGTGAGAGAATAGCCATTACTGTGTATTCATCATTGTATTAACAGTTACAACAGATATTTTTACACCTGAAGACACAGGTTTTTTTATTTCCTGGGCATGTGAACATTGAGTAAGTACCGGGGCACACAGTGAGATTAATGACACAGATAATTTTAGTAAATATGTTGACGAATGTCTGGATTTTCGGTTGCACTAGGCAAGATACAATTGTATCCAGTTGTGAATTAGCTATGTAAAGTTGCTCCTGTGAAGGTTTTGGGAAAGGGGGTTAGTGGACAGCATCCCTCACAGTATGGTACCCATAGAGTATTAGTTTTAATATAACAGTCTATTACTGTGATCTTGCAAGTACAGATGCAGCCATTCAAAATGCGCGGGCGATACCGCATTATTTTGCGGTGCGCTTTACGCAGTCTACCGCGAGTTACCGTAAATTCTCCTATAATACCGTAATTAAAATAATAGTATCCAGAATTTCCGCAAGGTGGAGCTAATAAAGCTCAACCTCTCATGTTTGAGCTGTCGCCATCAAAGTCTTTAACGAAGATATTACTAATAGTATTAATAATGAATGACCTTGGACAAGCTGTAAACTCAAAGTATTGCCCTGGTCCACATTCTTTTTTTCATTGACCGTCTTTGTAAAAGTAACACCACAGCATTTCGCAATCATGCATTTGTTTCCAATCATGCAAAGTACAGTAATTTTTGAGAATCGATGCACCATGCCTTTCACATGCTCATAAAAGAGATTGATTTAGGAACATAAACATATTACCGTATGCAAACTGTACTGTATACAGTATGTATATGTATATTTAATGTCTTAACTGTGCCCGTTTAAGTATTGAATATTTATATGGAATTTTACCACTGAAGGGAAATCTTAGTACCTGAGCATAAAAAGAATAGGAGCATACTGTAACGCGTGTGAAGGCCATAAACGATATTAATTTTGGAACTTATACAGTATATGGCTGGTCTCGGTACTTTAAAGAAAACATACACACCAGTATTCCATTTCTCCCTAAACATTTTAAGCATCGAAGTCTTTAACTAACGTGATACCGGAGTCAACAAGCATACTTTTAGAATTTGATTAAAAGGGAATATAATATGGAATCGCGTATCTAAAGAAATTAATAGCAATATAATTATATTCAAGTACCGCAACACAAGAATAGTACACGCTGTACATTGTCTGTTGATAATCTTTCTGTAGTGCTTTTTCAGGACTCTGCATGTGACCTTGCCAGTGGCGCTGTGGGTTAGGTTCCTAACTCCCATGTCACACGGTCTGTGATCGAATCCCGCTAAAGCCATGAACTTTTTTTAACAAACATTTCTTTGAAAAAATGAAACGTTTCCCTGAGTCAGAGATTAAATAAAACCTCACTCGCACCAAACAAATTTATATTTCTAAATATCACAACATGATCGAATTTAAGTCATTTTAATAACAATGAATAGTCACCTAGGCGTTACAATATAAACATTTATACAGATGCAGCCATTCAAAATGCGCGGGCGATACCGCATTATTTTCCGATACGCTGTACGCAGTCTACCGCAAGTTACCGTTAAATACCGCAAGTTACCGGTAAATACCGCTAGCAAAATAATTGTATCCGGAATTTCCGCAAGGTGGAGCTAATAAAGCTCAACCTCTCATGTTTGAGCTGTAGCCATCAAAGTCTTTAACGAAGATATTACTAATAGTATTAATAATAAATGACCTTGGACAAGCTGTAAACTTAAAGTATTGCCCTGGTCCACATTCTTTTTTTCATTGACCGTCTTTGTAAAATTAACACCACAGCATTTCGCAATCACGCATTTTTTTCCAATCATGCAAAGTACAGTAATTTTTGAGAATCGATTCACCATGCCTTACACATGCTCATAAAAGAGATTGATTTAGGAACATAAACATATTACCGTATGCAAACTGTACTGTATACAGTATGTATATGTATATTTAATGTCTTAACTGTGCCCGTTTAAGTATTGAATATTTATATGGAATTTTACCACTGAAGGGAAATCTTAGTGTCTGAGCATAAAAAGAATAGGAGCATACTGCAACGCGTGTGAAGGCCATAAACGATATTAATTTTGGAACATAAACATACAGTATATGGCTGGTCTCGGTACTTTAAAGAAAACATACACGAAACATGGTTTCATTATGACCAGAATCGGTCTTGAGATATTTTTAACTTGATTTACAGTATTTGAGAGGTATGTCTTGACACCGATACTACGTAAGTACTGCTCACGTACTGTATATGTTTCTAGGTTTATATTATGCATTTCATACGGTCAAATTACTTTTGAGCAACTGATAAGAAGCGCGAAACGGTATGCCCAGGGCATTTTAGTTTCGTTTTGTGCGGGGACTGCTTTAACTATATCGCCGTGGATTGATTAGAGATATCAAGTACATACAAGTCATTTTTTAAATGTTGTAGTTTGTCTTGTAAAAATGTTACGAGAACATCATCTGTCAACAATTACACAGGTTCATGTTTCCATATTGCGGATTTTGGTTACGTAATATTATTTTCTAATTTCACGTTGTGAATATATGATTTGGGCAAACAGAGCCGCAAAGAAGTACATTATGGGTTGTTGTTTTTTTTTGCAGTTTTATCTAGAACAAGCGATGCTTAAACCTTTGTCTGATTCTTGTGAAACTATCCACACGACAGTTACCCACAGTAGGAGTTGACTTCAGTGATGTCACTGATGGGATGTTTCTAAAAATCCATCCTCTGTAAAACGTCTTCTCTAGTTGTCCTGCATATGTATTCGCTAATGAAGCTGTGTGTTCTGAGCCTGGATCTCTACATTTCTGTATGAACCAGCTTAGAGGGCTAAAGACAGCTTGTGTTTAAATTGAGTGTAAGGTAATTTATGCTTCTAAAGTCATGGTCAGCATTTATTATTGTACTGTGCTGTAAACTTGTTCTGTGCCTAGTCACATTATTTTATAGCGTTTTTATAGCGTTATCAAATCTGGTGGCGCTGTGTGTTAGTTTCCTGACTCCCATGTCACATGGTCTGTGATTGAATCCCATGGAACTACTGTACAGTATCACTTTATTTTTTAACAAACATTTCTTTGAAAAAATGAAACGTTTCCCTTGGTCAGAGATTAAATAAAACCTCACTCGCACCAAACAAATTTATATTTCTAAATATCACAACATGATCGAATTTAAGTCTTTTTAATAACAATGAATAGTCACCTATGCGTTACAAAATAAACATTTATATTGATTTGAATCGCGTTTTGATTTAAATCGTAAACGCGTGTTTAAATATATGTGTTTAAAGACGATATACTGTATAAAAGTGCTGATTCCTATGGAGTGTGTTCCGCCGGGGATTCAAAAAAAATATTTTAAATAGGCTGATAAAGCTTAGACTACTGTAACTGTATTCTAGCCTGTATTACAACAGAACATTGGACAATGCAACGTAAATTGCAAAAATGCACTTGGAATCTGTCCAAGCCCTCCTACGAAAATTATTTAAACTGCGACACTGATCATTCATCTCTTAATAAACTTTATTTTATATAGCGTTTTAGGCGAATAGGTAATTAGATTGCTCATAAACCTAATCGCTTTTTCTACATAAACACAGCGTGATTGCTCTCTGAAAATGCTTTTCCTTTATTTAGGCTCAGATTTCAACTATAGATCGCATTATTATAAACTTTCTTGGAAAAATGTATTTTATGTAAACCATGTTTGCTATTAATTCATTTAGGGCTAAAATACGTTCATTGTCTTCCAATCGAGTCGAGTTGACATTAGAAGCTTGCCACTCCCGGACTGTTACACCAACGCATTAGCATGTTAAAGCGACTTAATTGAGGTGCCCAGCTACCAGTTAACACCGTACTTCCTACTTTAAAAATACTTGTGAAACCGGTTTAATTCGTCACAGCCAGCACTCCTGCAGAGAGGGGGTTGTACTCGTAAAGTAGAAGCAGGCGAGATTTCCAGCGAAAGAAACCTCCCCCCCTCAAAAACCCAGTAAGCAGCAAGGCTTTATGTTGAAAATTGAGGTGGATTTTGTTTATGATAAAGAGGATAAACTGGGATGGGAGGAGGGTTTGGTTTTGCATAAGGGGCGGGATTATGATAATTGGGGGAATTTGCGAGAGTATAATGGTTTGATATATTTGATTTTATATTGTGGTCGTTATCTATGTTTTTGGTTGGTATTATGTTTATATGGTTGTTTTTGTTGGTTGGTTGTTATTATGGTTATTAATAATACGATCTATAGTTGAAATCTGAGCCTAAATAAAAAGAAAAAGCAAGTGATTAGGTTTATGAGCAATCTAATTACTTATTCGTTTAAAACGCTATATAAAATAAAGTTTATTATTAATTTGCTGGACAGAGCGGTGAACATTATTATGCATAAGACAAAGATAACGATCCTGATCAGTTTAGAAATCTGTGTACGCTGTAAGGTTTTTACTTCTTAAACTTTTAAAATACACGTTTCGAATAGAAAGAAATCCTCTTCCTGGTACAGTCGCATGAAGAGACAGGCGAAACAGCCCTACACAGCCCTGTCGCAGTACACGAATATAATCATATCGTTATTAAATTCTTTAGATACGCGATTCCATAATATATTAGCAGAAAAGCTTAAACCACCACTTTTTCACACGCTATTTCACATGTTAGTTAAATTTAATTTATTTATATATTATATATTTATATCTCTGACCAAGGGAAACGTCTCATTTTTTCAAAGAAATGTTTGTTCACAACGGCGACTGTCAGAAGATAGGACACAGCGGCTCAGGCACCCGCTGAATGGAAAAGGGGCACTTTAATGTTCTGTATGGCTAATACTAAAGCCAATACTAATATTCAATACTTTAATATCCTTTTCTGTATGTTTAACAATAGTGGGTACTGGCCTAATTCGTCCCTGCTCCCGTTGTTAGGTGTTAATGTGTTGTTAAGTGTGAATTTGTAGCTGTTTCCCTGGGGTATGGCTTTTTTTCTGGAAAACCATAACTGGTCTTGTCCAGATTGACTGTCGGCGCCCAGGTCTGACAGTGCTGCTCCAGCAGTGCCAGGTTCTGGCGCAGCCTCTGTTCTGTGGGCGACAGCGGGACCAGGTCGTCTGCACAGAGCAGGAACTCGATTTCCATAATTAATGCAGATCAGTAAATCAAGGGACAAAACAATTATTGCGCCCGGGTCCTCAATGGGCTTTGACGTGCTAATGCGTTAGTTTAACAGTCCGGGTGAGGCAAGCCTCTAATGTCTCCCGACTTTGAAAACTAAGTAATAACTTAACTATATGTGCAAACGTTTCATATGTTGCTGTTGTGGATGCCTGTGGAGTGTATCTTACTTGCCGCGCACCCTCCCTCCCTCTTTCCCTCAATTCAATTCAATTCAAGGTGTTTTATTAGCATGGCAGATGGGTTCAATCAGTGTTGGGTATTTACTTTGCTTTGAGATTCCACTTTTAAAGGTGATATATAAATTTTTGGCTAAAATAAATTGATATCTTTGTCTTCTTAGCTCTCTGTGTACAGTGGAGCCTCCTGTCCAGCCAGCACATGTCCACAGACATTCACAACAGCGACATATCATAAAACGTTTGCACATATAGTGTGCAAAAATGCACTTTATTTACTAAAAATAAGACAGAGATACTGTATCAATTTATGTTGCATTAGCCTGATTATGATTAAAAAAACACATATAATTAAACACGCGTTTGCGATTTAAATCAAAACACGATTTAAATCAATATAAATGTTTATATTGTATTGCATACTGTCGAGCCTCCATTTCTCTATAAAAATTTACTCTATTACACACACACACAATAGAAGCAGGAAGCAGAAGCAGGGACCGTTGTCAGAAGGGAAGAAGGTGACTATTCATTGTTATCAAAAATGACTTAGAATCGATCATGTTGCGATATTTTGAAATATAAAAGTCAATTGATTGTCCATAATATCACTATTCTATTTTTTCGAAGAAATGTTTGTGAAAAGAAAAGTCCAGCACCAGCTAGATTTGAACACACAACCTGCAAGTTGTTAATCAGGCACGTAGACCAGTAGGCTACAAGACAACTCACATGAACAGGGAGGCGAAACAGCCCTACACAGCCCTGTCGCAGTACACGAATATAATCATATCGTTATTCAATTCTTTAGATACGCAATTCCATATTATATTAGCGGAAAAGCTTAAAACTACCACTTTTTCACACGCTATTTCACATGCTAGTTAAATACTTCAATGCTTGAAATGTTTAGGGAGAAATGGAATACCGGTGTGTATTTTTCCTTTAAAGTACCGATTCCTGAAATCTGACTGGCTGACACCCTTCTGAAGTGGTTCCATAAAATCTGGTATACGGAAAAGAAAGCATTGATAAAAAAAGCCTGGATTCTCATGTATCTCATACAAGTATCTTTTAATACAGTCTTTGCTGTGCTCTTGAGGATCCTTGTGATGTTTTGAGCTCTAGTTGAATGATAAGTGTCGCATTTTAAATCATTTTCGTAGTTAGAAATTATGAAACGCCCTGTTAAAAGCAAGGGAGTTTTTATGCCCGTTGAAGTAAAACAAAATGCCTGACAAAGTATGGCTTGGACAGATTCCAAGTGCTTGTACAAATGTGCTAAAGAAATTATACTTTGAGTATACAGCTTGTCCAAAGTCATTCATTATTAATACTATTAGTAATATCTTCGGTAAAGGCTTTGATGCATAAATATTTCTGATAAAGGTAGGTTGTGTACTTTTGTCCAGCTGAGCAATCTTGCTTTCATAAAATATATACGCGATTCAATATTATATTCCCTTTTAATCAAATTCTAAAAGTATGCCTGTTGACTCCGGTATCTCTTTAGTTAAAAACTTCGATGCTTAAAATGTTTAGGGAGAAATGGAATACTGGTGTGTATTTTTTCTTTAAAATACCAAGACCAGCCATATACTGTATGTTTATGTTCCAAAATTAATATCGTTTATGGCCTTCACACGCGTTACAGTATGCTCCTATTCTTTTTATGCTCAGCTACTAAGATTTCCTTTCAGTGGTAAAATTCAATATCTACAACGGGCACAGCAAAGACGTTTACTGTATGTCTTTCTACGACAGACCAACGGACCACGAGTGCCCCTGTCAGTCAACCAATCACGTACGACGGTGCCTCGCGTCATCTTGCGTCACAATGCGCGACGCCACCTGCAGTACGTGTCTGTAACGCGCACTTTGAATGGCTGCATCTGTATTGATTTAAATCGGGTTTTGATTTAAATCGCAAACGCGGGTTTAAATATATGTGTTTTTTGATTCACAATCAGACAAATGCAACATAAATTGATATCTTTGTCTTCTAAGTATCTTAATAAACTTTCAGCATAGCTTTCTCCCCGTTTAGATTTATTTTTCTTGGGATCTTGGGATCAAACGTGGAAAGATTAGATTGTAATCGTTTTTATTTTTTAAATACATTTTAGAAAAGTGTAATCTATACTAAAAAGCTGTACACCACCTGCTATAAAGATACATATTGTAATACTTTCGGGTTCGGATAGGACAGACACAAGAACTCAGACTTGTGGAGTTAAAGCAAGTTAAAGCCTTGATTTTATATATCACCTTTAAAAGTGGCATCTCAAAGCAAAGTAAATACCCAAAACTGATTGTACCCATCTGTCATGCTAATAAAGCACCTTGAATTGAATTGAGAGAGAGGGGGGGAGGGCGAGCGAGAGAGCCAGGACAGACAGGCAAATAAGATACACTCCACAGACATTCACAACAGCGACATATCATAAAACGTTTGCACATATAGTTAAATTATTAGTTGTTTTTCAGGAAGTTAAAAAAAAACACTTGAATTACTTATCCAGTCTCTCGAAATAAATTATTTTTCAAGCAATGCAACAAACGTCGGGCAATGTGTTTTTTTTTAATCCAACATTGACAGCCACATCTTAAATCTTGTCAGTCAGCTCTTTTTTCTCTATTTGAATTGTGGCGATTCAAACAACCTGGGATAACAAGTGGTCTCAAAGTCACCGAGCTCACAGAGCTTTAACAACAGATGACAATTCCCTTAGTCCTTCCTTAGTCTTCCTAAATTGTCGGATTATGAGTGAATAAAAGCATCTTATTAAAAACACGATGTGTTCCCGCTTACACATCGCACGACTTTAAAAGCTAGAAAAACAGGTTTCGATTCACATTATCTGGCGAGCCTTGTTTTGTCAAAGGACAGCACAAAAAAACAGACAATACACGGGGGGGGGGGAGGGCAAGCGAGAGAGAGAGTTTTTTACCCTCTGTCAAAAAAACCCAAATCACCCGGGGCAGAGACTCTGGGGGGATCATTGTGTGGTACAGAGCGGAGCTCAGTCAATCCAAACAAGTACAGTAGTAAAGAGAGAAAAGTCAACAATTGATTTAAGGACGATCTGTCAAAGTGCAATGAAATACAATATTGTTGTTGTTGCTGTTATTGTTGTTTTTATCCTGTAAAGCGTTTTGAGAAGCCACCTTTAAAGGCGATATATAAAAGCGCTGATTCTTATGGAATGTGTTCCGCCGGGGATTCAAAAAATTTTTTATTTTTTTTTAATCGCGTATCAGGAAATAGGTAATAGCAGTATAACCTTGTTCATGCACAAACAGTGGCATGTTACATTATTAATTTCCTCTTGCCAGAAAGCTCTAAATTGCATTTTGAGTGCGGTTTTTGACTTTTTTTAAATTGCGATATATAAAAGCGCTGATTCTTATGGAATGTGTTCCGCCGGGGATTCAAAAATTTTTTTATTTTTTATAAAGTTTTTTATTATTGTTAAAGAGAAACATGATCAGATTTTCCCTGGTTCAGAAAAAAGACGATTAAAATCTGTAATCTTTCCACTTGTATGTCATCGGAAAATACAATAAGTTTCTGCTTTGTGTAAGGATGGTATCAAAAAGTAATCTAAGTGGTGAGAAAGCTGTGCTCCTCAAAGCGCTTTACAGGATAAAAACAATAACAACAATAGTGTTAGGCTGGGCAAACGATTTTTTTATAGAAATACAAAATGAGATATAATGATGTGTTCCGGCTAAAACATTAACGAGTACAACCCCCCTCTCTGCGGGAGTGCTGGCTGTGACAAATTAAACCGGTTTCACAGGTATTTTCAAAGTAGAAGGGGGCGAGATTTCTAGCGAAAGACACCTCCCCCCTCCAAAACCAAGGAAGTACAGTACTTACTAGTTAAGAAAGCAAGGCTCCTCAATGAAATCGCTTTAACATGCTACTGCGTTGGTGTAACAGTCCGGGCGTGGCAAGCTTCTAATGTCAACTTGACTCGATTGGAAGACAATGAACATATTCTAGCCCTAAATGAATTAATAGCAAACATGGTTTACATAAAAGACATTTTTCCAAGAAAGTTTATAATAATACGATCTATAGTTGAAATCTGAGCCTAAATAAAAAGAAAAAGCATTTTCAGAGAGCAATTACGCTGTGTTTAATTGCTTCTTTTAATTGTGGCAAGCTTCTAATGTCAACTCGACTCAATTGGAAGACAATGAACATATTCTAGCCCTAAATGAATTAATAGCAAACATGGTTTATATAAAAGACATTTTTCCAAGAAAGTTTATAATAATACGATCTATAGTTGAAATCTGAGCCTAAATAAAAAGAAAAAGCATTTTCAGAGAGCAATTACGCTGTGTTTATGTAGAATAAGTGATTAGGTTTATGAGCAATCTAATTACTTATTCGTTTAAAACGCTATATAAAATAAAGTTTATTATTAATTTGCTGGACTGAGCGGTGAACATTATTATGCATAAGACAAAGATAACTATCCTGATCAGTTTAGAAATCTGTGTATGCTGTAAGGTTTTTACTTCTTAAACTTTTAAAATACACATTTCGAATAGAAAGAAATCCTCTTCCTGGTACAGTATGTATAGCAAACCAGCACGTCTTTTTTCTCCAATCAGAGCGGTGTCAGATGGTGTCAGCCAATCACCATTCTGAAGCCCTACCATAATCTCTGGTATGGGGAGACCCCAGAATTCTGTCCCATAGTTTAGATAGATGATAGATACTTTTATTGATCCCGTGAGGGAAATAAAGTAAATCACTTTCATTTTAGGAAATTATTAAACGCTCGGTTAAAAGCAAAGGAGATTGTCTGTTATAGTGGACATAAAAACAAGAGTTCGCTGGCATTATATCCTAGAAGACACAGACCGGCACCAGACCGGGATTGGACACAGCGTAAAGGAAAATGCCTGATGAACTAGGGATTGGACAGTTTCCAAGTGCTTGTACAATCGATGGAAATTTTCAAATAAATGTGCCAAAGAAATAAACAAAATAATCATTTATTTCTTTATCATATTGGCTAGCTAATGTCCTCTCTTTGCTAGTTAGTGGCTGTGTTTCTGCGTTGGGTAGCAACAGGTGACTGTTCTCAGGCGGAAGATGTAAACAGCTTAATTTTCGTGTTAAATAATTTTTTAAAATTAAAATTCATTCTATACAGCAATCGCATATTTGGGTACCGTTTCATAAAACTTTCATGCTTAAAATGTTTAGGGAGAAATGAAAGACTGGTGTGCATTTTTTCTTTAAACTGCCAAGACCAGCCATACACAGTACAGTTTACATACATACAGTAATGTTTATGTTCCTAAATTAATAGCGTTTATGACCTTCAGATGCATTATGCTCCTCTTCTTTTTATGCTCAGCTACTAAAATTTCCCTTTAGTGGTAAAATTCCATATAAATATTCAAAACTTAGCGGATTAAAATGTGCACAGTAAAGAGATTAAATGATTAAATCTTTTCACTACCAACCAATGCACCACGAGTGCCCCTGTCGGTCATTTTGGCCAGCCAATCACTTACCGCGGGGCACCGCGGTGGCTTGTGGGTAGTTTACCGTACCGCAGGTTTGTACCGCGCATTTTGAATGGCTGCATCTGTACGTTTTTTAAATGTTTGTAATCTCTATTATTGCAAATACATTTTGTATTGTTGTTTAGTTTGTGTCTGCTTGTTAGTTGATGGACAAATGTTCCAGGTGAAAATTCTTCCACGAGGTGGGTACCTTTAAAGTGGAGAAAATGGCACTAAAACGTTTTTGGCTCTGTATGTCACTTAAGCCATTCCTGGTATTTTAGTCATAGAGGTGGGAAGACAACCCAAACTTTGTGTTTACATAGAATAAGTAATTAGAAATATGAGCAGTCAAATTTCTTATTTGTTAAAAATGAAATTTAATCTGCAGAAGATCACACCAGAGACAGCACTAGCTCTGCTTGCCACGGGGTGGATTAAGCCATGTCAAGTACAGTAATTCAGTGATCAGTAATAACAATTTAAAGGGTAGTAGAGTAGAGTAGTTTGTTGCCATATGTACACATACATTGGAATTCTTAATCGTGCTGATTTCTCAGGACATACACAGTACAACAGACAACACCACACCATGTAGACAAAAGGAACAATAAATATGTTGTGGAAAACTAAATATATAGTGGTGAGATCCAAAAAAAATGGTAGACCATGTGCAGATGTGTATTGAGGCACTGCAGTTAGCTGTTGAGGAGCCGTACTGCAGTGGGATAGAAGCTGTTCTTGAGTCTAGTGGTCCTTGCTTTAATACAGTACTGCTTGCCAAAGGGTAGGGGGGAGAACAGTGCATAGATTATAAAATGTGCATAGATTAATGTAAAGATTCTAAAAACTGGAGTTCTGTAGGACAAGCAACAAATGATAGAGAAAACTTAAGCTTTAAGCATTAAGGTATCAGAGATGTAAAAATTTGGTTTAGATGTAAAAATACAAAAATGCATATGAGCAAAAAGTTTTAGAAATGGAGCAGGTGTTACTTTGAAATGAGCAAACAGAAAAAAAAGTGAATCGTGACCAGACAGTGTAGAAGAGAAATGCATGAACACCTGCAAAAGATAGATACTTTATTGATCCCGTGAGGGAAATACCCGTGCTTAGATATACAAGAATAAATCACAGAAAGCTTTGTTACAGAAGAACATGAGAACACTGCTGAATGTTTACATAGGTGCTGAAATGAGATTAAACAGATTTTAATTGTATTGTATTTTAATTTAAACATCTTAAACATAAATGTATTTTAGTTTTTGTGTAGTTGCTAGCATTGAACTGTTTGTTAACATAAATAGAAGGAATAGGCAAATATACAGTAGTTGATGCCGATCCACGGAGCCAGCATTTTAGATGCTCATATTTAGAGGCAATTTGATTAAATAACCAACTAGCTATGGATACGGATCTGCCAGAGAGGTAAAAAGGCTGTTTATGCTCAGTGAGTAACTGCTGCCATTTCATAGCGGGTTTATATGACTGTGTATGGTTACACAGTATCTTTAGTTCCATCCATTCTCTAATCTCTTTATCCAGTATGGAGGAACTGGAGCCTATCCCAGCAAGCAACAGGCACAAGGCAGGATACTCCCTGGACGTAACACCAGTCCTTCCCAGGGCAGACACACAGACACAAACACACACACTCATACCAGGGCCAATTTATCAGGATGCCAATTAACCTACCAATATGTTTGGACTGTGAAAGGAAATCAGATCACCTGAGGAAACCGATGTGAACCCAGAGAAAAACGTGCAAACTCCACACATACATTACCCCAGGAATTGAACCTAGAGCCCCATCACTGTAAGATAGCAATGCTTACCTCTGTGCTACCATTAGTAATGGATGGATAGTCATCTTTTTAGTTCAATGATTTGCATACATAATTTAAGACATCTGGTGATATTCTTGTATTTCTGAAAAAAGATACAAAAAACGTGCTAACCAATGGGCCACCATATTCTTTAGGTAATACATTCAATTTATATAGTTACACTATTAAACATTGTTTTAAGTGCTGATTGCGTAGTTAGTAAAATGTAAAAAATATTTTACCGTTATTTTTTGTAAGTTTGTATTTTACTTATTCTCTGACTGATTTAACGTATATTTGAAAAAAATCTTTAAATGATTGTGTTAAAATGTGGAAGAAGTGCAACAACTTATTACAGTACAAATGTTATTAATTATTGATTACTAATAGTTTATGATAACACCTGGCTTTTTTTATTTAGATGTATATAAAACTCTGAACTAAGTGTGACATAACATTCATAAATACAATCGACAATAGTATATGGTATTTATATAGATTAAACTTATCTAAAATGTATTTAAAAATTAAAAAGATTAAAATGTATTATCTTTCCACATGTAATGTCATTAGGAAGTACAATAAGCTCCTGCTTTGTTTAATGACGGTTTCAAAAATAAAACTAACTGTTGAGAAAGCTATGTTTAATGATAATTAATAGACTTGAAGTTTTAAAGGTAGATGCTCTTGTTGCTGTAAGTGCTCCAGGCTCCTCTGACTGAGCTCAGTGAGTGGTGTGGTATTTTCTCAGTGACCTGCTTCACACCACGGGAAGACAAGAGAATGTGATTTTTTTCTGTAGGAAACACGTGTTGCATTTATGAAATTAAAGTGTTTAAAACATTTCATTAAAAAGTAAAAAAAAACTTACAGCTTACACAAAGATTCTAAACAACCTTTAATATACAATATATATCCTAGTCTTGATTTCAATTGCATTTCTTCATAGTTTCTGATTGTGACAATATGGTTTGTACTTGGGACCACAATCAGGTTTGTATTAGGTCAGACTGACACTAAGTATCCAGGCAACTCCCTTTTTAGTCCTCTGCATTTATTTACTGGATTTCCAGTTCTGAAGAGTATGTGATGGAGGAAAAATGAAAGGGAGAAAGAAACGTTCTAGAATTCACCGAAGTGGCTGTAAATATAGCTTGTGAGTATAAAGACGCCAGCAGTGACTTCTTAACCCATTAATTGATGCAAGAATTGTATCTTGAATATTCAGTGGGTTCCTGTAAACAATTTTAAACTATAATTGCCAGAAATACAAATTGCCTAGAGTATCTACATTGAAAAGTACAGAAAATATAGGTTTAAGTTATCCTTTTCATCTGTCTCTGTTGTGCATTAATAGCTTTTTTTGCTATTTACTTAAAAAAATATAATGGCCTATTGGATTTGAATTTGAATTGGATTGAATAAAGAGATACCCATGTGGTTGCTAGCTTTTGCAAGGAGAGATATGATCATTGAGAAGGAACAAAAGATATATAGAGATCAGTCTTCTAAAGGTTGCAACATGCCCTGGGTTAATATTTTCATTTTAAGGAAAACAAGCAGTCTGGCCCTGCTCATATATTGGAGGCAGCTATGCTGCAGTACTACTCAGATTACAGCCCAGCAATAGTAGAAACATGCATTTATGGTGTAGGCATCCTCTCACGAGGCACCAATAAATGTAGGGGTTTTGTGCATTTATTGGGACAATTATTAATTGTAGCAGTAAGTCACAAAATGATTCTTTGATGGCTATTAGAAGACCAACCTTGCGGGATAACAGCAACGCACACACGGATACTAATACACGACCATACATTTATTAATACATAAAATGTGCATATAAACATAACAGATCTTATTGTGAGGGTTAGCAGAATACAAAAGGTATATATTCAATCACGAAGAGTTACAAACCAAGAGGGACATACATTCAGTATACCATTCATTTATACCGTTTCATAAATGAACTTGGATTACAACTTCTACACTAGATACTCAAAAGCAAGTACATCACTCATAGGAATTAAATTGATATCAACTGGGGTTGAGGTAACAATTGAATTCTCGAGCTGTAATGCAGAATGTTGAATACTCATCCAATCTGTGTGGATTCAGATCTCCCGTGGACACAAAGGAACAGTGAAAGGCTGTTGCTGTGTTCAATCGGCACTCTCTGGCCCGGTGCCAGGCAGTGGTGTTGCGGCTGGAGAGAAGTGGGAGAGATTCCTGCTGCGATGCTCTAGCAGTGGGCTCTCTGAAGACCGGCTAGTTAGTGTTGGCTGAAACTAGCAGAGTTTGTGCACATGGAAAGTGACTGCGGGACCAAGCAGGTCACACTCTTTAGACAGGAAGACGACCAGTTCGTTCCTGATGTAGTTTACTTGTTGATCAGTTGAGCATTCGCGGTGGGTTCACAAGGCTTGCTTCTGGGCTAACCTCAGGTGGATCCTTTGGTTACGCGCTGGCGACCTCCGTTCTTGACTCTTAGAACCAAGGAAAGTCCTGGCACACGGACACACTGGTTGTTACGTGATTGTCCGAGAGGAGTCTGAGGATGTCCAGGAGGAGCACGGAGGAGCCCTGTAGTGCCTGTTTTACCTGGAGGAACTACGGACATTCATTGGTTGAAAGTTCCATGGGCATTCGAGACCCACGTGGGGTTACCCTGCCCTACCAGTTCCTGATTGGCTGACTGAGGTGGAAGATGAGTAAACATGCTCTCTGACATTAGGGTTGTAAACAACTTGGGATGAGACTCTCCCTTGGAATCTCCCAGACAGTAAGGTGCCAGAGATGACCATTTATTAGGGTGGCTGATGTGTCTCAGCCTTGGGAGTTGTTCCTTATCAGGACACTCTATCAGCTAGACAAACACCTTAAATGTGAACCAAATGGAATGGCCTCTCTGTATCCAGCACCACTGAGATGAGGGAGAGAGGGACTGGCAAGTAAGCAGCAAACTTAATTCCTGTATTTTTAATAAGCCTTGCCGCTACAATGGGAATGTAGATGTCACTGAGGTAGAGGCACAATCCTTCCTTCAGTACAATGTATTGGTTTTAAGGCCCTCTATGCTGAAACACAATATCAATTCATTTCTGTGCAGGAGGAAGATAGATGCCAAATCTGAAGAGCTCTTGCCATCTTAGATTAAATAAATGCAAGGAAATCTTATGGTTTTTTTTTACCTTTTTATTTACTTCTTAAGTTCTATTTTGTTTGTATAGCACATGTCTGCTCAGGAATAATGTTTTATTCAGAACTGAGATCTTAATAACTTTAACCCATTTCTCTTCTGATATTCATTTTTATCACTCCCATAGCAGCATCTACTCGATGATCTTTCTTCTACTAATATTTAGTTGTGAATTATTTAGCTTTCTTACAAGAGGAGAGCTATTTTGTTTGGAATTCCTTGCTGTTTTTTACATCTGCTATGTATTATTTATTCCAGGTGTAAATTCTTTATGATTTGGAAAAATTTTATTTCAACCTTGTTCTTATGCAGACTAATTTCACAAAAAATGTATCAATCTAAATTTTCTATGGAGGAGATATTGACATGGTATATAAATATCACGTGAAACAAAGTTTATAGTGATATGGGTTATAACATAAAAAATTAAAAACAATGACCAGTTTACTCAGTTGTAGCTGTGCTTACAGGCCAGTAAACACAAATGATCAAAGATAATTTTCTGGAGAATTACACTGGTTGATCATAATCAAGACTAAACATTCAAGAAACAAAAAGATTGGATAAGACACAAGACAGACAGGAGGAAACAGAGGAAGAAGGAGAGAGGATAGAGAAGGACTGGAAGAAGTGTGCCAGGTATGAGGACGCTTGGAGACTAAATTCTTGCTACAGATGCAGCCATTCAAAGTGCACTGTACAAACCCGTACCACACACAACTACTCATGTCATACCGCGGAATGTGATTGGCTGGCCAAAATGATCGACAGGGGCACTTGTGGTGCATTGGTGAAAAGATTTAATCATTTAATCTCTTTACTGTGCATGTTTTAATCCGCTTGGTATTAAATATTTATATGGAATTTTACAATTAAAGGGACATTTTAGTAGCTGAGCATAAAAAGAAGAGGAGCATAACGAGTCTAATGATAATAAATGATATTAATTTAGGAATATAAACATATTATGTAAACTGTATATGGCTGGCATTGGTATTTTAAAGAAAAAATGCATACCAGTATTCCACTTTCTTCCTAAACATTTTAAGCATCAAAGTCTTACATGTGGTTATTTTGGAAACGTTTTTACGTGCTCCTTCTGACCATATTAAGTTTATATACTTTGTGAAAAGTGATAATTTTTTAACCTTTTCTGCAAATACGCTCGTTATCGGAGTAAACAAAAGCATACTTTTAGAATTTGATTAATAGGAAATATAATATTTAATTGCGTATCTAAAGAAATTAATAACACTATAATTATATTCATATACTGTAGCTCAAACAGAAGCATAAAACACATTATATGGACGTGTACTTCAGTTTCACTGCTTCACACGTGACTGTGTCTGTGGCGTGATGGCTTAAGTGTGTGCATTATAAGCCTGAGGTCTGTGGGTCAAGCCCTGCTGTCACCATGAGTTTTCTTTTAACAAATAAACATTTCTTTGAAAAACTAAAATAGCAAATATTATGAACACTATATTGACATTTTTTATATTTCTTAATATCACAACATGTTTAAAGCTGTCATTTATTAATAACAACAAATCATTTCAAACTGCTACTGATATTATTACTGACAATAAATATTATCGAAACTACAGTATATTGTCATTATAAACATGTATGTAATGTCAGCCATACGGTGTATGCATTACTGAAGCTGAAAGTTTAGCCTTTGTCACTAATGTAACCACTACATAAAGACATAAATAAAGAAATCCCTAACATTACAAACTGTATATGACTGGTATTGGTATTTTAAAGAAAAAATACACACCAGTATTCCACTTTCTTCCTAAACATTTTAAACATCAAAGTCTTACATGTGGTGAAAAAAATGACCACGGGCACTTTTTCTCCCCGTCTACATTCTCAGAGTAGAATAGGCGAACCTTCCAATGAAAGACAGTCCCCCTTCCCCCCACGGACAGACTGAAATGTATTCACAGCCTTCACTCCAATTGTATATTACTGTATTTTAATACAGTAATACTACCAGCTATATAAATACACCTCAAACTGTAATACAGTTTAAAATAATTAAAAGTCTAAACAGTATACAACTTGAATTCTTATCTCTATTAATATAACTATCAAGTGGTATTAAATAAATACAACTTTTTTGTATAGATGACACTTTTCTAAAATGTATTAAAAAAAATTACAATCTAATCTTTCCACGTGCAATCCCATGAGGAAGTACAATATGCTCCTGCTTATGATTGAATGAAAAATAAATCTAAATGGTGAGAAAGCTATGCTCAAAGTTTATTAAGGGACTTAGAAGACAAAGATAATGATTTGCATTGCATTGTCAGATTGTGAATCAATAAAGGCATTTAATTAAACACACGTTTGCGATTTTAATCAAAATGGGGGTAATGAGGTTAGTCCATTAGACATGCAATACACTTCCTTGTGATCATCTTAGAATCTTTGCGTAAACTGTAATTTTGTTTTTACTTTTTAATTAACATTTGAAACACTTTAATTTTGTAAACTTAACACACATTCCGTACAGGAATGCGTTCTCTCTCTTGATCTCTCTCATCTTGATTAAAATCGCAAATGCATTTCATAAAATACTTTTATTAATTCACAATCTGACAATGCAAGACAGAACTCACATTCACTGCCCTCAACAACCTTACAGATCAGCAAATCAAGGAAGAAACCAATTATCTGCTGTCTGCTGCTGTGGCTAGGAGAGAAAATCTCACCCGGCTTTTCAATGGAATTGCATTAACTTGCTAATGCATCTAACACATTTTTTGGCGCAGTGTGTTTAACAGTTATTAACAGAAACAAAACACCAGGTTAAACAAGAGAATGTGGCGTTACTTTTGTCAATGAAAAACATGTTCCTTGTAACTGCACTGCTGTCGATATTGTAGCAATAGACAAAATGAAACCCTTGGAGTTTGCAATGGAGGGATTTCTATTTTTTCAGATACCTGGATATGTACAATGAAAGCTAAGTAACAGTTTCAATATGCCCAAAAACCAGTATGTCTTGCATAAGTGTTAACTTTCAGAACCAATGTGAAACTGAAATAGAACATGGAAACACAGAAATTACTGGAAGCACCCCCATCCCAGTGTGTTGCCTGTCTAATGGTGCAGTATTCTAAAAATGATAAAACATTACAGAAAAGATTCACAAACCAACACAAGGTTGCGAAAGGTCAGAGGGCCTCTCTAGAGTGTGAAACACTTAGTTGCAGCACTGTGGGTGTTGTGCTTAAAAAGCTATTGAGTCATAAAGAAGACCCCATTATCCCAGTTGTAGGAAAACCGGTTCAGGGACGCCAAATATGTAATCATAGTGGCTCTCTGAAGGCACCAGTTCTGTAGGGTTTGGGCATTTACTGAGACAATTATTAATTGTAGCAGTAAATCACAAAGTTGATTCTTTTGATGGCTTTAGAATCCAACCATGCAACATAACTCAAACAACGCACACACACACAGGTACTAATACACGGGGATACATTTATTAATACATAGAATATGCATATAAACCTAACAGATCTTATCGAGAGGGTTATCAGAATACAAAAGATATATATTCATTCAATTACGAAGTGTTACACATATCAAGAGGACATACGTTCAGTATATCATTCATTAAGACCGTTTCGTAAATGAACTTGGTTATAACTTCTACATTAGATACTCAAAACAAGTACATAACTCTTAGGAATTAAATTGATATCAACTGGTTGGGATAACAATTGAATTCTCGAGCTGTAATGCATTGAAGTTGAATACTCATCCAATTTCTGGGGATTCAGATCTCCTGCGGGCACAAAGAAACAGTTGCAGGCTGTTGCTGTCCAATCCGCGCTCTCTGGCTGTGTGCCAGGCTGTGCTGTGCGGCTTGCGACGGTGCGCTGCAGATGCTCACTGACCGGCTAGTTAGTGTTGGCTTTAACTAGCAAAGTTTGTGCACAGGAGAAAAGATGACTGTGAGTCCCAGCAGGTTAGGAAGAGGACCGGTTCGTTCCTGATGAAGAGCTAGTTCTGAATAGTGATTCAGCTTTCCACAGTTCCGACCTGTTCACGAGGCCTGCTGCTGGTTACTCTCTGGCAACCTCCACTCTAGACTCTTAGAACAAAGGAAAGTTCTAGCACTCGGACACACTGGCCGTTCCGTGGTTGTCCGGGCTGAGTCTCAGGATGGTCAGGAGGCGCGCTGCGAGAATGTCCTGCCCTTGGGAGCCTTCTGCTCCTGGGCCGTCCTGCCCTGGAATTCTCCTTTGAATTCCCTTTAGAACAGTCCACAGAATTCTCTCCAGAATCTCACTTGAATCTTCCCTTCTGAATCTCACTGAATCTCTGTGTTGCCTGTTTTTACTTGGAGGAACTTCAGCTTGTTGATTGGCTGAAAGTTCCATGGGCATCAGAGTCCCACGTGGGTTACTCGGCCCTACCAGTCCCTGATTGGTTGATCAAGGTGAGATATGAGTCACTTAGTCCTGACACTTAGTAATGCAGTCCAGATGTCCAACTGGCACTCCCTAGACAGATAGGCGCCAATGGATGACCATTGATCATGATAGCCAGACTTAGCTAAGTGCATCCCCCTTTGGGAGCTGTCCTAGGACCTTAAATCACCCTGCACTAATGGTCTCTCTGTGGCTGCACCACAGAGATGAACAGAGAAATGGGGCCTCATTTGGGAAGCTCAGAAACACTTAATTCTGCCTTATTATTAAGCCTCGCCGCTACACAGTGTATCGCATGTCTAATTGTTCCATATTGAAAAAAAATAATAAAAGAACTAAAAGAGGTTTCACAACCCAAAGCAAGGCTTGGAAAGGTCAGAGGACCTGCTTTGTGTGTAAAACACTTACTTGCAGCATTGTGGGTGCTGTGATTTAAATGCTATTGGCTTCATTAACCCATGATGTAATTACCTAGGTATACAAAGGTAAACTTTACAATTGTTTTTGATCAGGCAATCCCCCATATCTCAGCAAATATCCCCTCTGCAATTGAAGCTAGAAGTGTTTACTCTGCCAAGTGTCACAAACTTTATCTAAACCCTACAAGATGCTTCCTAGTCCCTAAAGATGTGACAGTACAGAACTATAAGAGGAACAAGTAATAGGTTTAGTCCACGCTTAAAAGAGAAGAAAGAAAACAATGTTTCAGCTTCTTCAGGAGCCTTCTTCAGGTGTAAGAAAGATAGGGCAGTCAGCAAAGATAATATAGCATGGGAAAACAAAAGCCATGAGAGAGGAGGAGGAGGAGGTGGGAGTAGGGGAGATACAAAGTGGCCAATCAAGTAGTGTGAGGTCGAGAGAGGTGTGAAACGAAACCTACAAATGAAAAGAGAAAATTTGAAGAAAACAAGTCCGCTGTTGAGCTATAGGAGTTAAGAAACCCTACCTTGAGAATGCGGACAGAGAGATCAGTGTGATCATGGCCGTCAGAGGTAAAATGAGAAACTATGAGCTTGAAGAAATCTTTAATCTTCACAGCCCTAAAATTTTCTCTCAAGCGGTCTCCGAGTCTCCTTCCTGTTTCTCCAATGTCGATAGCTGGGCATTTACTGCAAGAGATGCAGTAAATAAGGTTGTTAGAGGTACAAGATGTCATCTGAATGATCCGGAATTGTCCTGAGGGGCCTTGAATGAGTGTGGTGTTAAATATATACTTGCAGGTGATGCCACAAGCTCTGTTGCAGGGGAAAGTGCCTGGTTTGGATGATTGTTGAGGGCTGTCAAAGGAGCTGTGAACAAGAAGGTTACGCAGATTAGGTGGTTGGCGATATGAGATGATAGGGCGGTCATTAAAGAGGGCCCCAATGGAGGGATCATCCTGTAGTATAGGAAAGTTGTCGTTAATGGTCCTGGGGATAGAGCGTGTGTTGGGGTGGTAGGGAAGCACCAAAGGAATGTGGTTGTTAGGCCGTGAGTTCCTGATCGAGCTGATGGCCCAAGGGGTGTTTTTGGCTTGGGCAAGGGCCCTGTCAGTAACACGGGTAGGGTATCCTCTGTTGATGGGGAAAAAAAAGAGTGCATTTTGAGTGCTTGGTTCTTGAAATTGATGTCATCACTGCAGAGCTGTCATAGCTGAAGAAACTGTGAAACAGGGAGAGAGTTTTTAGTGTTTGCAGTGAAATGAGCTGTACAGAAGGTAGCTGTGTGAAACTGTGGGTTTGTAATAGACAAAGGTAGAGAGTTGGGAATGGTTAATGGATAGGTTTATATCTAGAAACGGAAGAGTAGCGGAGGATATGTTAACTGTATATTTGAGGGACAGGTGGAGCGATGCAGAAAGTGCTCTAGCTGGGCATTAGAGCATGTGGCAGCACCGACAATAATCAATGTATCGCTTGTAGAGGTCCATGACAAAGCCAGTGTAGGAAGCGAAGAAGTATTCTTCTACCCAGCTGACAGAACTAGAAAATGATGGTTGTGCATATTGACCAATCAATGGTAAGATACAAGTGTGAGGCAATCCTACCTAGTGCATAATTAGAACTCCACCTACAACTTAATAACAGGGCTTGATTGATCAAGCCTTGAGACCTCACTTCCTGCCTTTTTTTGCAGACTCATCCTAATGTGACAGTATTATAGTAGGGTAAAGTCTGTCCTCCTGCTGCACATAAAACAGTTTTCTTGCGAGGTAAGAAAGTGAATTATGCCTGAATGTCCTAGTTGCCAGGCTTGAGAGATACAGAACAATTATAGGATTAGTTGGAATAAGTTAATAAACAAATGTTTCTCCATGCTCTTTAGAAGAATGGAACAGAATGACAGAACCTGGTTCAGATGCATCATAGATGTAGAACTTGTAATTCTTCCAAACGTAGCCATAGGTTGTGACTTTCACAGTAGACTCTCTCTCTCATCTCATTCTAATCACTTACTCTTAGTGAGGGTCACAGTAGTAAAAGGCTGAGCAGGGCAGACCACACTTCTCTCTCCTCTATGGACCACAGATTCTTGCCCACTCGCAGACCACCTAAATTCAGGAAAACACCATGGCTCAAGGAGGTTTCTTGAGAGGGCTGCTGACATGGTGAGGTGTTTGGCAATCTGGGAGGACCTTGGAAAAGAGTTTATGCTTCTCTGGATTGAGAATAGATTAAGAATGCACATTTCAGCAGTTTATCACTGTTTTTGACTAGCAGAACCCCTCTAGGCTCCTGGTGATCAGCCCATTTCCCTAAAGTATCTCTGGGCATAGTCACTCCAGTTCTTGAAAGACAAAGGAAGGGTCAACAGTTGTAATCCAATTTAAGGCTCTTAAGAACTCTCCATTCTAAAAAAAAAAAAATATTATCCTATCCTGGAATACCACAATACACAACCTTGCTTTGCTCTTTACAAATCATTCTTCCCTTTTAACTAGATTTGTGTTCAATGTATCCTTGGAAACCTTCTGGTGTACATTCCCCAATTCCACCAAAACTACACTAATCAACATGCCCTTGGAGACCTGGGAGCTTCAATACTAATTCAAGGAACATACAACCAGCAAATCGGTTACGAGCCTCTCCGAATCCTTCTGTCAATAATAAAGACAATCAAAAGAGGGAAAAAAACCTTGCAAGTCTTTCTTTAACTTTATCAATATTACAAACCATTATTGATGCTGCTGGCTCATATGCTAATGGAACAGCACAGAAAACAAAATAACTCCTCTTGTGCTAGCTAAACTCACTAAATTTCAACCTCTACAAACTCTCTCCCTGAATTGCAAAAGCTTAGCCAAAGACTCCTATCATCAGCACACCTGACTACAAATATACTCAAACAAATGGATCCTGTGGAATGTGTAATTACCAACTGGACCAATCAAATTAGTTTTTCTTACTTCCAGTGGCATTCCAATCCACACACGACACTCATTAGATAATCAAGGAAGGTGTGTCCACTCTTCACTCCCAGAGGAGACCATGGTCAAAGCCCAGGCTTGCACCATCACAACATATGACCACTACCGTTTTATAGTCTCATAATAAGCAAATTTATAAAACAATTAGCAGCTATGCACACTTTCTGCATTCATTCAACTTTCTAGTGTAATGCAACCATTCACACGTTTGGTGAAGTTTTCTTTCACATTTGAATTTGCAGTCATTGTTAGGGATGATGACTCTAACAGGGCATTAAGACTGTGCCCCATATTAGCAGCATAACATTAGTCAATTTTCTATTAATAGTATTGTAACATAACGGATCTCTCTTTAGGTCACCGGGCTGGGTCCCTGTTGAGTGATGCGGGAGTCCCGGGTTTGAGCCTCCGACGGTGCGGGGCCGACCTAATGCGGCAAGGGCGCCCACCTGAACCCCCGTTGCGTTACAGTATTTTATTTATATTGTGAAAGGTCTGGGCTATGCAGGCCAAACACCTACCCTTGAACTCACAGAACTGTAGCTAACTAATGAGCATGGGAAACACGTATTTACAAGATCAAGACGTACACAAGATATGCATGCATGACTGGGTTTCTGAGATATGATAATGAATAGTTAAAACATCAGAAGTAATGAATATTTTTTTGTAAAATGAATAAGCTTCTGTGACAGAAGCAACTGCATCTGCTTTTGATTTTTTTTTAGAATTGTTCATGTGATGGTGGACTCTGTCATTGTACAGTCTCACTGTCTGCAAGATTGAATAAAAGCTGCCTTTATTGGATTCTAGGTTTTTTAATTCCTGGTTTGAAAAAATGATTGCTATTCTGTATCCTTAGAAATAGGGAAGCCAATATTTCACTTTTTTTCCATTGAGATAAATGCATTTTAGTTGGACCACAGTCTTTTGTATCTAACAATATTTATCACCTTTTTTTACAAACTGCAGTAATTGAAGTGCTTTTTTTAGCAAAAAGGGACATTTTTATATATTAAATACATTATATTCTAATGTATTCAAATATTTCTTTGACTTTTAGTCATAACACACAGCGAGACACACTAAGGAAAGAAGGTGCCATTGAAACCTGATATAAAATCAAGCCTAGAATCCTGTGAGGTAAACCTTATGGAGAGAAGCATGACAAATATTTATTTCTCCTATTCAAAACCTGTTCCTTTGTCTTTCTGACTAACAATTCAGATTTTATTGAGAATTTATGTTTTACTTTATTCTGCATAAGAAGAAGGTTGTTAGTTCATAAGGTGAATTTCCCACCCTTTAGTTATTGACATTCTAATTTGTATTCAGTTGTATATATCACCTGACTGAAGTCCCCCCTTTGTTCCCTAAGCAGTGTCGGGGTCATAGGTTTGTCTGTGATTTCTGATGCCTATCAGCAACTTCAATTGTAGTAGTCATTGAGGTCAGATCCATTAAAATCTGGAGTTCCTCTGCTTAAAAGCAATAAAGATTTTTTTGGCAACACAGTCTGAATTTAAACTAAGTAGCTTTTCTGTGGAGATTGTAAGTAAAGGTTACACATGTAAAAGGTCTATATTAAACTGATTAAATACTGTCAGTATGTTTTATAAGAACTAAAAAAAAAACCTGAAAATGATGTGCACAAATAAATGTTTTGTTATAAGAATATCCATTAATCATCATTATAATCACTACACATTTCAGTTGATAATCAGAGTTTCAAAACAAGAATAAACATTTGTTCTGTTTTTCACAAAGACTGAGATAGCTCTACTCAGCTAATTGAATTAAATCGGTAGTAAACATTTAAACTCCCGATATTTTTCAAGGACGATTAAATAAGGTACTAAAGGAATTTGGCAGTGCTGTTAGGAAGACCAACATTCTTCAGCAGTCAAAGTTACAGTGTTGTGTACAGTGTCCAAGATATGGCAAGAGGTGATTCAGTATAGAGGCACACTCATAATTAGAGACATTAAATCATTTCCAGCTCTCAACGTGTTAATTTCTTTCTGGATAAAAATGGTGATTTTTCCATGTGCTGCATTTCAGGAAATATTGCTTAGCAGACCCCAGATATGAGTTTGTTCTTATAGCTTTTAATTTTTGTTACACCGCGGAAAACCAGGGACTGAGGCGGACAGGTTTCACAGACGTCTTCTCTTTATTGTGCATAACTCTTAACTGACACAGAACAGCAAAAATCCAGCAAGGCACCTAAGTGCTATGAAGCGGTAACCCCAAAACTGAAAGTGGAACAGCATCGTAAACCCCAAATGGATGCTGTGTGCGACAATTTTGTTGTGTATCTTTCTTTCACCAGTGGACAGATATAGCCAAGTAGTATTTAATATACTACATTTCTGTTTAAAATACCATTTTCACCCATTAACTGAACAAAACAGACTGAATGGTGGCACTGGTGTTGTGTCAGATGTTACTAAAAAGATAGCTTGATTTGATACTTTTTCTTAATCTAATGATGATATTTATTAAAAATATATCATATAAGCAATAAATTTATAAAGCCTGGCTACTGTTTTAAAGGCTGTACATGTTTTGAAAAGGAAATTGCATGCCATGAATTGAGTCTAGACACATTAGATTTAAAGTTTGGAATTGATAAGTTTAAACCCCAGATAGGGTTAGGGTTAGCATTCCCACATTTATACATGTTTTAATCTCATGGTTGTATTTTGTATTTTGGTTGTATTATGGAAGGCAGTGGCAATAGCATCTTCTGTTGACCTGTTCTGGTGATACACAAATTGCAGTGGGTCTAGGGTGTCAGGCAGTGAGGAGGTGATGTTGGCTTTGACCAACTGCTCGAAGCACTTCATGATACCTGATGTGAGTGCAACAGGGTGGTAGTCATTCAGGCAGCTGACTCTGGGTTTCTTAGGAACAGGGACAATAGTGGTTTTCTTAAAGCAGGAAGGAACTATAGACTGAGCTAGAGAGAGACTGAATATGTCCGAGAATATGCCAGCTGGTCTGCACATGCCTTCAGAACACGGCCAGGGATAGCATAAGGGCCAGGAGCCTTGCGTGGATTGGTCTTTTTAAAAACTTTACACACATCTGCTCTGGATATGATCAGTGGGTTTCCATCTTGGATTTCTAGAATCTTCCTGACTGGATCTGCATTACTGACTTCAAACCGAGCATAGAAGGAATTTAGCTCATCAGAAAGAGAGGCAGAGTGATATGCGATAGAGCTGGGTTTCGTTTTGTAGTCTGTAATGGTGCGTATACCACTCCACATGTTCTGTGTGTTGCCGTGATAATATGACTAATTTTACTCTGTAGTTGTATTTAGCTCTTTTGATAGCTTTCCTGAGGTCGTATCTGGATTTTTTGTATTTATCCATATTGCCAGAATTGAAAGCAGCTGTCCTAGCTTTAAGTTTGGCACGTATCTCGCCATTTACCCACGGTTTCTGATTTGGATATGTGCGAACAGTAATCCTGGGAACCTGGGAATGTCTTCAATGCATTTACTCAGTGGTTCTCAAACCATGGTACGCGTACTGGCAGTGGTACGTGGCGTGCCGGCCGGTGGTACGCCAAATGACCCTGGAACTGTGTCGTGTGCGCTGAAAAATCGGGACGGGTTTTCATATTTTGTATTTTAATACGTGTCGAATACGCAGCCTATGTACTACGATACAGTGCGCGCTAATACTTCAGTGGACACAAGAGATACTCTGTAATTCTATACGACTCTATAGGAATGCATGCTACGGATGCAAGTGACCAATTGTATTTAAAAAAAGCTACTGTATCTCCAGCAAATAGGGAGAAAGGAGAATGTGCGTGATTTTGGAACAATGCCAACGTTGTAAACACAGGAATGCATAGAAATACGTGCTACGAACGCAGGTAATCTTGTGAGCACACGAAAGCGTGATACCAGAAAAATATTTAATAACTGTTCTAATTTGAGAAAAATACACTGAGTGTCTCTGTGTTTCGCGCCCATGCGCATGAAATAAAAACTTTAAATAAATACGGAAATAAAAACGGAAACGCGGAAAAATGCAAGCTTGCGGATTGCTAAAGCAGGTAAGCTACACTATTTTGAAGAACCTTATTTACCGTTGGCAAGAGAGCTGACACGTATTAAGTGTGGAGAAAAAGCTGCTAAACAGCTCGACCTGCTGCCCCCCTCCCCGTGAAAGACACAGTCATTCATAGAATTATTGAAATGAAGGATTATATCAAACGTACACTGATAGAGCGCGTTAAGATGAGCAGATGTTTTTCACTGCAATTAGATGAGTCTGTAGTCGATTTGGTCAATTTGCTCATTTACATTAGATACGAGTTTGAGGGTACGTCCCATGAAGACTTTCTGTTCTGTAAACCGCTACCAACAGGAACTACAGGAGAGCACATATTTCAGCTTCTGAATAAATTTATCGAAGAGAATGGCCTCGACTGGATAAAATGTGTCGGAGTTTGTACAGACGGTGCTGGAGCAATGACAAGCCGACATAACGGCGTAGCTGCACGAATTAGAGAGGTTGCTCCAGAAATTAATGTACGCATTACAACATCCACCGCGAGACCTTTGCCATCAAGAAAATGCCTGACGATTTAATATCTGTTAGACTCGAAAAATTGTATCAAGGCTCGAAAAATTAATTCACCTCTGCTTTGCTCAACTAAACAGGCTCACCCCTCTCACTGAAATGGTGCTTTTTTATTAGTTGTTGTTAATGGTTTTTTTCCTGTAAAACACTTTGAGAAGCCACCTTTAAAGGCGCTATATCAAATAAAGTTTATCATTATAATATTTATTATATGTGTGTGTGTGAGTGTGTGCGCACACGCACGCTCATGTTGGTCATTGAGAATTTCTGGGGTTCCTATGAGATGATGACTTGTAGGTGGTACTTGGATGCTTTGGTTGGATTAGGGGTGGTACTTGGTCCAAAAAGTTTGAGAACCACTGCATTTACTGATGTAGCCAGTAACATAGTCCGTATATGAGCCTTTGCTCTCCTCTCAGGAGGATAGCAGAGTCCGGAACAGACGGGTCAAGCAAGGTTTCAGGTAAACGCCAGCACGTTACAGTTCTTGATCTCCCGTTGGAAAGCAAGCCTTGCTCTCAGTTCATCAAGTTTTATCAAGTGACTGAACATTAGCAAGAAGTATACTCAGGAGTGGGGCACGATTGCTGCGCTGTCTCAATCTTACTAGAATGCCTGCCCATTTACCCCTCTTCCTACGACGCCGTCTTCTTCCCAGTACAGGTACAGGTGAGACACCACAGTCCATATAGTCGGCAGTAAATACTGGTGTGGATTTAACTGTGCCAATATTCGATCTTATGTCTATAAGTGTTTGTCGTCATATCTTATTACCGAGCAAACAGTATGTGCAGTTAGCAGTACGAAAAACAAGACAGATGGCATAATTGCTTAGTTTAAACTCCATCTAGGGTTAGGGTTCTTATTCCCAAAATACTTTGGCATTTTCTAACCTCATGGCTGTGTTTTGGCTTCTTACAGTGCATTGAAATAGGAATTGTTCTCCAAACCAGAGTAAAATGAAAAGTATAAAGAAAACTTATTCCATTGGGTAATCTCTCTCACTTTTGTCATGTCAAGTAGTATCAGAAGTAGAAATGGAGTAAAAACTGGATGGTAACCTTAATTCTCGAATGCATTGCCTTTTAAATACCATTTAAACAGCATTTTTCAATTGATTGAAGATTTGCTTAAGGAGGATATATTATTACAAAGTATGAAATTACTAGAGTTTTATGAATGGATTTGATTGTTTGTGTTAATAATTTGTGAATTGAGGAACATTTTAAAATGTGATGAATGAAGGGCCTTAAAAACAGATGGAGGAACTGCTCAATTTAAACCCCAGCTAGGGTTAGGGTTAGCATTCTCACAGTACTTAGCATTTTTTAAGATCTTTGTAGTACTCAGGGGCCAGACTGAACTTTAAGAGTGATATTTTTATCCCTTCTTTAATTTTTCGGATAGATTTGCCTGTTTGCATTGTATTGTACAGATTAGGACTTTTATTCCAAAGATGGGTTAAATTAACTGTTAAGTTAATTGTATTTACATTAATTCTAAATTGAATTTTGTAACCATAACACTAGGCTGTCTTGCATTGCATGCAGATTTAAATACCACGTATTATTTTGGCTGATTCCTAAGTTTCCCTAAAGAAAATATATTTTTGAAGAATATAAAATTATAAAAGTTTTTATAAATGGATTTGATTGTTTTAGGCTCATATTTTGTGGATTGAGGAAAATTTTCAAATCTGATTAATGGAGGGCCTCATAGACAGATGGCAGAATTGCTCATATTATACCCCAGCGAGGGACAGGGTTAGCTTTCCCACAGATATTGATTCATTCTAAACGGTGCCGTGTGTTAAGCTACAGTACACACAGATTTTAAATTCTTCAAGCAAAATTAGCCGTTTGTCAAAATCAGCTACTTTGCAAACAATATACGACTTCTCAAAAGGTACCATTTTCTCTTGCAAACTCGAAAAAGGTTTAATTTTTTTATAATTTCGAAACTAGGACAATATGCCTCAGGGACTCATTCATACGATAATCAAAACAATTGGGTCTCATTTCCCGACATTCCACACACGCGAATCCCATTAAGTCACATCCATAGATATACTGAAACAGTAGCGTACAAATCAATGAACTGCAGTATGATCGTATATTGTATACATATACTGTATGTACAGTATGATACTGTATGGTTTTAAAGCCACTACTGTACATTATGTGTGAAATATTTTTCATAATCAAAATTCAAAGTTAAATTGTTGATTTCTCATTGCTGAAATTTGCATTAAGACAAAATATAGATTTTCTTAATGTGGATGTAAACCTGAAATAGACATCGCGTTCACAATAAGCTATAATAAACTGAAGTAGTTCAAGTAGGTAACTGCGTCAGCTGCAAAGAAACCAGTAAAGGTTTATCCCATGCTGAAAAGAGAAGAAAAGAAACTGTTTTGACTGTGGAACCTTCTTCTGGTGTGTGAGAGAGGAAAAATCGGCAGCTGAACAGATGGCTGTGAACAGACGGAAAACTGGATTGGTGAGAAAAGGGGACAGGTAGCCCAGGGAGGAGGAGAAGGAATGACGAGGAGATCTATAATAAGATTTAGCGGAAGGCATAGTGGGTCGTAGCACAATGTACAGCATTATCTGGTGTACATTCTGAATGGCTGGATCTGTAGTGTAACTTGTATGCTTTATGTTTATGTTGTGTGTTGTTAAGTGTGTGTATTGTCATTGTGATTGTTCATCCCAGTTTGCTTGAGTTATTAAAAACAACTCACATTAAATCTTGACTATAGTTTCTCAGAAGGCATGTAGAAGACTCTGAGACAAAGTGGAATAATATTATTTTATCTCTTGAGACAAAATTTGACCTTTCTGGCCTTAATATTTTGGCTAATTTATATGTTGGCACACGTGTAACACCTCACATTATCTTGAAAACACCATCACTACCATGAAGCATGGTCATAGCAGCATCATGCTATGGGTATGCTTTATTGTGTCAGGGCCTGGGCGTTATGTGAAGATAGAAGGCAAAATGGATGCAGCAAAGTCCAGAAAAATCCTAAATGAAAGCCTTCTGCACTCCAATAGAGATCTGGGACTTTAGAGAAGATTCATTTTCCAGCAGGACAGTGATCCAAAACATACAGCCAAAGCCACACTGGAGTGGCTTAAAAACAAAAAAGTCAATCTTCTGTGGTGTCCCAGTCAAGGCTGGGACCTCAATCCTAACAAGACTCTGTGCCAGGATTTGAAATTTGCTATGTATCAATGGTTCCCATCAAACCCGAGGTAGCTTGAGCAAGTTTTCAAAGAAGAATGGCCAAAAATTGCCAGTGTCCAGAGGTGCATAGCTGGTAGGTATCTAAGACGACATAAGACTGTACTTTCTGCCAAAAGTACCTCTGCCAAATATTGAGGGAGGTACAGTAAGTGCATATGCAATGGGTTTTTTTCCCTTTTTCTATTTATAATTAATTGAGGAAGATCTGTTGAATTTAGTTTGATGGAGACTGTATAGATAATAAAAACTATATGTCTGATGTCTCTAAAGCTATGACGGCACAATTATGAATACCTACCTACAGTATGATCTGTAAATTATGACTGCATTTCTTTCAACCTTATATATTCAGGATACTTTCTAGTGTCCTTGGTGTCCCGAGACTGTGTGAATTGATGTTTCCAAACGGTCCTTGTTACAAAGAGAATTATCTAAGTTATGCTTGGGTAGACATGTTATAATTAATGTATTCATCTGCATAACAGTTCCAGCGCTATTTGCACTGTCAAGATTCCAGCCCTGTTAATACAATTATCAGCTGTAATGGAATAGGAAATGCAGCTGCTCTCTGATAAGCCTTGGGATTTTTATTTCCAATTTAGCAGGTCTGAGGTTATCTGTTGACTGGGTAACACAGCCAAGAATTTAATATTTTTATAAATATCATTTATGTAAGTCTAGCATATATTAATATTAGAATGAAAAATAAATTAATTTTGGTTTGTCTAAAAGCTTCACTGACCACTCTTTCATATTGCCCAGCTGTCTGTTCTGTCCTATGAAAGGTACCATATAGTATAAACATTTTTTGAAGTCTCGCACATCATAAGTGGTAAGCAAGTTCTGAACTCAATATTTCTTAAGAAAATTAACATTTCTTATCTTTGGTTTTAAAAGGGCCTTCTGACTTAAACGGATTAATTCTGAAATAGCAGGGCATAGTCACTTAATATTCTGGGATCTTAAAGTATATGCTAAGCAAAGCCATATTCTTTAGAAGCAAAGGGCAAAATCAATGCAAAAGGGAAAGATTTACTTTCCTATTAATTCAATACTTAAACATGCAATAAATACGTCTTTAATTTTGCAAATTTATTGGGGAAAGATAACCATATTCTCTGTAACTGCATCACACATACATTAAGGATGAACTTCTGTGACCAAGAATTACAGAGAGTTTGAAATAGGTGACAAAAATAACAAAATTAAAAGAACTACCTTTTTCAAAACTTAGAGTTTATCTTCACAACGTACCTAATCATCACCTACCTACCTAAACATCAAATTACCTACTGATGTTTTAGACTAGTCTCATCAGTGGTGAATATAATAAAAATGACCAATTAATTGCCAGTTAAGAATAAGGGAGTCAAAATTGAAACAAGAAAAACTTTAAACTAGAAACCTAGAAGAATATACAAAATAATGTCATTTTAAGCCCACGTGGATTTATAAAGAGAAGGTCTTGTTTACCTAACTTCCTGGAATTAGCTGAAAGTGCTACAGTAAAAAAAAAAAATCAATAATAACATATAAGGCATTATACAGTATGTTTAAATTTCCAGAAAGTTTTAGATAATGTTCTTCCTAAAAGATGTATCCTCAAAAGCCAAAGGAATACAAAGCTATATAAAAGCCCACTGATTGAGCAGGGGTTATCAAACAGCTGTGAGTTTCCCGAAAACAATTAATCTTAGAGACTAACGAGCAACTTTACGATGTATGTACGTAACGTACGAGCTACTTTTTCGTGCGTTTCCAAAAACCCCTCTTAATCGGTCATTTAACGAGCGAGTATAAAGTACATCTTTGTTAACCCCTCCCCTGAAGTCGCTTATCAAAAAGCATCAAAAGTCGATTGAAAAACAATCGATTGACAATACTTTCATTATATGGTGTCGGTTTTGGTCCTTCAGTGGGATGAAATAAAGTTGTGAAAAAGAATATGAATCAAACATGACATCATAATTTAACAACCATTTAAGTGAAAGCGTACAGATAGGCACAAAATGGGACCCTTATTGTTTCTAAGAGAAAATAAAATAAATGACTGACATGCCGTAAAAGAAAACCAAGTTTAACTGTGTGGACAGTGTATGCGTCCTGCACGACGTCTTTGATTTAAAGCAATATTTTTTGGCGTGCTGCCATTGTTAAGAATCAGTGTTTCATGAGAAAAAATGGTTGTTATTTATAGTTATTGGGTGTATTGGAACTCAATGGAAAAATTAACTACTAAGCTTGGCATGTGTAACTCACAAATACAGGACCTATAATCAAATTTAAAAACAGGTAGGTCTAAGCTTTACCGTCAACAATCACTACAGAACATAAAACGGTATTCGAACTTTAAATATTGTATCGACCGCGGGTTTCAGTACGGAATGGAGCAGGCGTGGGACTCAGGGAATGGGGTTGAACAACACATTTATTAACTCGAATCGGGAAAGGTACACACACAGGGACAGGGGTTACAGCGCTGCACCTACACTAACGTACACACACACGAAGGGAAGAGACTGTATCTCAGCCTCCGTCCCACTATATACAGTCCGGTAGTCCCCAGGTGCTGTTCTCAGCCCGCCTTGCGTGCACATGGCTAAAGCGCCCTGCGTGGCGCTACATTATAAATACATGTTAGACCCAATGATTTAACTTAAATAATGCATTGCTGCATTTCATCCTGAAAATAATATAATCTAGTCAAGTATAAAACTTAGCACTTTTTTTTTAATTAAGTGTATTGTAACGGATTGGGGTTCTCTGGGCATGTGCCCTCGCAGCTCTCAAACAAGTACAAGTAGAGGAGAAAATACAGATAAAAGAAAGAAAACATAAAAAGAACAAAAAAAATTAACTGCCAGCGGTAATGAGGTAAATACTTATGTAACCAAGTTATATTTTCACATATATCAAATGTTTTCCTTGCTTTGGCATTTTTCAAGTTCTTTAAGGAATTTAAATACAATTTAAACCCCACCTCAAAAGTACTAAAAGAGGAAGTATTATTAAAACATTTGAATTATGAATATGAAATTTAACTGACTAATAAATTCATTACTGTATAAATAAATGTTCTTTTTTTCAAATTTCCTCTTACATAGTACAACAAAATATCAAAATCCTTCATATAAAATCTTAGTATTCTATATTTCCAGAGAATTCCCATGACGTGAATTTAATGTGCACTGTCTGGCGATCTCTGTTGCTAAGGTTGGCGCAAGAGGTAGCCAGTTTAAGAAAAACTTAGTGATTAACGAGTGGGTTGGGGAGCACGTACTGTAGATTACGAAGGATTTAACGTGCTACTTTAGTTACAATGGGTTTTGGGAAACACTCGTAAATTAACGATAGATCTTAAGATCAAGTTCACGATATTCTTAGCGCTACGATGCTTTCGGCAAACTCACCCCAGAACTCAATGCATCATCTGTAACTGAGTAAGGTAAATCAATGGGGGTAACTCAGGTATTCATTTTAGCTCTGTTGCTCTCTCTGCTTAAGAACAATAATGTGGAATCTGGTGAGGTTATCCTAAATTAGCTAATAATACAACAAAAGCAGAAAAAATGTTTTAAAGAACATTTATCTCCTTTTTGGCATTTCATAAATTCCAAATTAATTTGAATTTGAAATTTTACTCTAAATAAAAAGTTTATGACCGTGTTTTGACTAAGATATAGTGGTTAAGAAAGCTCAGATAAAGGACTTTCTAAAGCTTCCTAACATCAGATAGTGCAGCAAGGGAATTAAAAAAAAAATCGGGACACTAGGCAGATGCATACATCATTTTAACTGTATTGTGGGAAATGCTTCCTTCCGAAGAGCAGGAGACAGTCTTGTGCAGATTTGGTTGTTTTATTGAGTCTTAAGTACAGCAACGTGCATTGGGTCTGCCCCACAGAATGGACAAACTGCAGGGGTTCCCCAACTCTTATATACATAACAGACAGAGAAACAAAAGGTACTACAGTACTTCACGCTTTAACAGATCACAGGACTTGACCCTTTTATTGTTTTCCCTTGTTTATGGTGTGTTTTCCTTGTCCATGGCTTCCTCTGTTTATTTTCCTCTTTTAACACTTGCAGCAGAGCATTTGTTATTGCAGCTGTTGGTACCAGTCACTTTTGCTCTAACAAATATTTTGAGACAACCTGAGTTAACAGACCTCAGCAATCACTCTAATGACCCCGACAATAGGGTTGAGTGGTCTTATTGAAGGACTGGGTATGGATAACATGATGTACCACTTCAAATTGTAATTATTGCAAAGTGATTCAGACAGAAAGAAACCACATACACTATACATGTCATGTGATTCTGAGCTTATGAAGAAAGGAATCTGCATGTTTATGTATATTGGTCCATATTTTCATCATGTCAATGAGGGGGAATCAATATAAAAGGCAAACAGACATTATTCGCATTGGTACATTATTCTTTACAATGCAATAGTAAGACCTCATTTAGAATACGGTGTTTCATTTTGGTCAGCAAACCACAAAAGGATATTATAACCTTAGAAACAATTTGAAGAGAGAACATCAAGAAGGATCCCTTGTCTTGTTAAAACATATTAAACGCACTAAATCTTTAGGAAATAACCCCCTAAAGGATTTTAGATAAGGTTAATTTAAGGCTATTTACACGTCCATTTGTGAACTAAGCACATAAGATCAAAATCATAAATTTAAAATGAATTAATTTGTAAAAATAAGACATTTATTTTTACAAAAAGATGTGGGTACCTGGAACAGGCTTCCCAGATGGGTGACTGTGGTCTACACTCTGTACTCCTCCAAGAAATAGCTCGATTACATTTTTGAAATTCAGAATGTAAAACTAAAGAGGCAAAGGAGCCAAATGGCCGTTTTATGTTCATATATTGAATATACTTTAACAGCTATGAGAATCAAACTATGATTTGCAAAATGATTTGCGAAACTAACTTAGAAAAGCAATTCTGCTTTTCCAATTTCAAATAAAAAACCCTAGTATGAGCAAACAAAATATTGTAACCTTCATACTCATGATTATTGGATAGTAAACAATGAAAATAAAGAATAATAAGGGGCTTTCAAATTTCATAATGCTAAATACCAAGATTATTAAAAGTGTATAAATTACCCAACAGTTTGATTTATGAATGAGTTAAATTTATGAAGTTCCCTGAAGTAAGGCAATGGATTCCTTGATGGGTTGAAGTTGATTGATGAATGCTGAAGCACCCAGACTCATTCTTTCAATTCTAGGTGTAAGTTACCTAATCCAAAATGACAATATATATTATTTGGTTTGCGTAGCGGAAGAGGGGGGTAACAATTCTGATCACATGGCCTTTGGAGGTATGCTGAGGCTTAAAGCTGCTGGATGTGGTCTACAAATTAACTTGTAGTTGGTTCCTAGAGAATCAATTACTTAAACTTGCAGTTTCTAAAAACAACAATAATATTTCTCTGACAGGGTCACAAACTGCTTCAGGTTTATCAGCTAGTAAAAATGTTTTTTTTGAGTGTTTACTGTAGCATAGTTCTGTATTCCACAGCAAAAATACAAACTGTACAAAAATATGTACAGTACATAGACTTTCACAATGTTGTGATGTTGTTCTATTGTAAGAAGACAAGAGGTGGAAACAAGATGGCAGATCTTGTTGAACTACATTCCCCAGAAATCTGTGAGGGATGACCTGCTTTTCTCAGTCACCTGACCAACTGAAGACAGACACATGGTCAGGTGTCTTTTAAAACCAGGAGGCACAGGCTTCCAGATAGGCTATTGAAATGCCACTTGCTGGGAAGTTGGAATAAGAGCAGGAAAGGAGAAATGAAGTGACTGACTGCTGAGCAGATGGACCTGTTGTCCATAAATTAATCACTGTTTTTGTACCTTATGACTATGTTTGCATCTGTTTTCCATGAGACCCACCTCGTACATCACCCTACCTCCGAGTATTCCAAAGCATTCAGTTTTCATCTTTTGGTTGTGAAATAAGACAAAGCAAACAGTCAAGATCTGAAGCAAAACAGAAATTATGAGAACAAATTATGTTGAGATCCTACAGATGCAGCCATTTAAATTGCATAGGTTGTCATGCAGTGTACCACAAATAAGTGGCATGACATGACGAACAGCACAATGTCACAATATTTTTATTTTTGAGCATAATCTGTAAAACTACCAGGTGGTGCAATGAATCCTTACAATTTCACAGCTGGGTCTGGCTGTCTGGTTGTGAATTCTCAGCTGCCATGTGGAAGGCCTGGGTTCAAGACTTTATGATAATAAACATGTATACTACATTGACATTTTAATAATTTTAAATAACACAGTATGTTAAATATTAAATTAATATTCATACTGGTTTTAGTTATAAACATAATTATATATAAATAAAGTATAAACTATAATTAAATAGAATCATCATCATCTAGGGTTTAAATATCCTCAGAGCACCCACTACAGTGAGAAATCTAACTACATCCTGCTGCTCTGTATCGTCTCCACAGTGATCAGGGCAAAAGTGCAAGTGTGGCCGGTGGCATAACAGGCAGCTCTCAAGTTACCATTTGTTTACACCCAGTTTCCCGGACGATCACCAAGATACTCCTGCCGCTCATGTCAAGTCCTGAGCTCTGACCAGGAAGGGGTTTTCTAAGTCTCCATCAGGAGGACCCACAACAGGAAAATTTGTGCACCACTGGACATAGAACAGGACTCAAATGTCAGTGGGATACTCTACAGTCGGCAGCATAGGTAGGCTCATACATTGCCTTCCTCCCCCATACCATGTAATGGTCTAAGAGAAACCAGGTAGAGAGTGGAGGCATAAGGGACTACATTGTCTAGGATAGCTATGACTAGAGAGAACTCTTTGATGGAACTGAAACACTACATTCATATGTTCTTGCTATGGCAGAAGGAAGAACACCAGGTCACAGCAGGAGTGTTTGGGAGCTGGATGGAGCTGTTTTGGTAGAAAAGCGATGCTATACTGCTGAGTTTATACATTGGTTTTGGGTAACTGGTGTCCATGGGGTTCATGTGTTTCTGTGAGTGCAAGTAGTGGCACTTGGGAATACTTCTCTTTGTGTTCTTTAAGGATGAAGATAGAGATAACTTTAGTTGTCAGTGAAATAAAACTACAGTTATGTAGGATAACAGTTTTATCTGCTGTGGATGCACTGATGGCTGTGAGAGATACAAAGAATCTGTTGCAGGGGCTGAAAAGGGGTCTAAATACCCTTATAATTCATAGGTGGAACAAACAGCCAAAAGTTCAAATTTCCCACATATTGAGTTCACTATTTACTGTATTTCTATATTTGACTTTTCCATCACATTATGTATTTCTGTGTAGCAAATAATTACAAGGGCAGCACAGTGGCTGACATTGCTGTCTTATGGTGCTGGTACTGTGCAGGAGCCCTGGGCTGCTATCTTTGTGGAATTTGCTTGGCTTTCCTCCTGGTGCTCCAGTTTCCAGCCACAATCCAAAGACATGCTGGTAACTTTATTGGCTTACTGTATGTAAAAAAATGTGCCAGGTGTGAATGTGTTTTTGTCTTTGTTTGCCCTGCAATGTACTCACATCCTGTCCAAGTTGTATTCCACCTCGAGCCCAATTCTTCCTGGAATAGGCTCTGGGCTACTAGGGCACCTCTCTATGACATCACTGAGATATGATGTGAAAAATACAAAATCTTTGCCTGGTGTAGAGTTATATTCACATAACATTAGAAAGTTAATTCTATAGCAAATTAATCATCATCCTCTATCCCCTTCAGTTTCCACAAATTAATTGTAGTCTAATACTTCTTCAAAATGTCATAATTGAAAAACATCTTTCATACGTGTATAATCTTGAGTGATCAACAGTATAATTGAGAAATTGTATATGTACTTTGTGGAAAAATAACGTGGCCAGAAAGGAGCACACTTTTAGAAAAATACCTGAAAATACTTCATTTATTTAGGGCAAACCATGAAAAAGTGATCAGGTGAAAAAGTGTCACAGCAGAATCTATTTCTGTGCTTTCACAGCACTGATAGTTGCAAACTGCAGCTGAAATGGGACTTTATTGCACTTGATCATGTTTCTCATGGCATGAGACATGAATAAAATTATTTCGCAGTATTAACAGCATGTTCTTCTCTGTCCCAATTATTTTAAAACAATGAGCATTTCCTCCATTACATTTTAATGCCCATCAGTTTCTGGCCTGTGGTCTTTTGTGTCCAATAGCATGTTGGTTTTCTAATGAAGACTAACATTCACTGGACACAGACTGGTACTATAAGACAAATCCAGCTTTCAAGAAAAATACTGGCATTGCTCTCCAGAGACAAATGTCTCAAAGGTTTAGTGAGCTCAACTAATGTTCCACTTATCATCCCTTCTGGTGATTCTTCTACAGCTGAAATACCAATTAACCGATAAACACAAAAATAGTTGCGATTCTTAGTTCCTAATCAGAAAATATCTTCCAAGTTTATTAGTTTAAATTAACATTTTCACAAGGATTTCATAAAACAAGTTTTTACCTTCCTCTGAAATCAATATGCTGTATACATATAATTTAGTTTTACCAATTAAGTATTTCAGTATCTAAGAAGATATATACTGTATAGTTTTAAGTATGTTTGTATAGCTTTTTATAGTTACTGAAGAAACATTAAAATATCAGAGTCCGGGTGTTGGTGAAAGAAGAGCTGTTTATTCGTATGCACATGGGAGAGCAGCTTGCAAAAGCTAGTCTCTCCAAACGGTTATAAAGTTAGTCTTTTTATACAGTGTAACAAAAAGTATTAGCACATACATCATATGACTTGCCAACTGTCAACTCAGTCATTTCTGTTCTTATGCTGGTCTAACAGAAAAGACCTCCTTATATGGCACTTTGCCAGAACTCAGCATTCACAAAACAGGATGTTACAAGTTCTGCATAGACGTTATGTGAAATCATGAACGGACAGCACTTGCTATGCATTTCCTGCTGACTGGTAAAGAATATGCAGCTTGACCTTTAGGAGATAAATTGTTAAAAGCATTTATTCTAGATTCCTCACTGTATAGCCAGGAGGTGAACCGGCTCATCATTGAACATCCCCAGGTATCTCAATTTTACCTCCTCCCCAAAATCCACAAACCGGACACCCCTGGACGCCCCATCGTATCAGCACGCATCTGTCCGACTAGTTACATCTCGGCCTTTCTCGACAGCCTTATGAGACCGCTGGTTGAAGGTCTTCCCTCATATATCAAGCACACAAACCACACGCTCCAACTTTTTAAGGATTTCAAATTTCAGGGCCCCTAATGCTACATTTTTACCATGGACATCACATCTCTTTACACCGTCATTCCCCATAATGACAGCCCTCAAGCACACGCTGGACAAACGCACAGTGCTTGATCCACCCACCCCACACCCTGGTACACCTTGCAGAATTGGTCCTCACACTGAATGTATTCTCTTTCAATAACCTTTTTTACCAACAGGTTAGTGGAGTCGCCATGGGCACCAGAATGGGATCCAGCTATGCCAATATTTTTGTAGGCTTCGTAGAAGAACGCTTCTTCGCTTCCTACGCTGGCTTTGTCCATGATCTCTACAAGCGATACATTAATGACTGCTTCAGTACCGCCACATGCTCCAACTACACATTCCAAAGACAAACTGAAAATTATCTTCTGGGAAAATTGGCTCTGGTGTGAGTGTGTGCAATGGACTGTTGTCTTGCCCAGGGTGTATCCTTCCTTGCTCCTGTTGCTTACTGGGATAGGCTCTGCTTCATCCATGACAATCTGGTGGATAAAGTGGTGAGAAAATTGATGGATATGATCCCATGCAAATATTCGACAATGAGGAAACAACTATTTAACAGTACTTAATTCTGTGTAAAACTGTAAAATAAATATTAGTTTCTTAAATCAGTGAAACACCTTATCTTATTGTAAAGTAAAAATCCATGTCTACAGGTGTCTCAGAACTCCTATATAGAGAATCGGTTTAATTCAAAAGGATTTTTTCTTTAAATTGAGACATTAAAAATAGTAATAAAAAGGTTTGCAACTTAATATTTAGCATCACATTATATAGTTTTCATAATGAAAAAGATAAATAAAAGTATACAATCTGAAAAATAATTTAAAATATGGTAAAATGATTACAGTTTCATGAAAGTTCAATGTATAAGCTTGGCCTTTACAGTAGATCAATCATTTACATTTCTTATTGCAGGAGCAAAAACCTATAGACTGTATAAGGTTCTATGCTGTATTTATCCCTCATTGTCTTGCCTTCAGATAATGTTTTCTTCTAGTTATTTCACAGTAAAAGAGTACATGTGCCCTCTTCAATGACCTCCTGAAATGAGATCCCAATCTCAATGGATTTTCTTCTTGGATAGTAATAAAGAATTGAATTGAGCTCTCAACCCTAAGTGTGACATGTTGGAAGATCTACAGTATATTAATTGTAAGAGAAAACTATAGAATAAATTGTTGGTAGTGCTTCATAAAACTAAATAATAAACACAAAAATAATAATTTAATACATAGCATACAAAAATCCAAATTTTTTGTTAATTTTAGAACATTTGTAGGTTGACATGAGGTTTTAGGGGACAAAAACTTTAATGTTTTTATTTGAAAATATTCTAATATATTCAGTGTTTAAATTAGTGATTTCAAATACTGTAGTTGACACTTTTTCAATTATCCAATTTTTCTATTACAGAATCTGTGCTAATTATTGGTTTAATGGACAACAATACTGAACCTTGTAAGGTAGAAAAATAGAAAAACCAATTAAACAAAAAGCTGTTAGACTAAAATAGTAAAAAAAAGTCTTCAGCTACTCTTTTATGAAATGTGTGGCAGAACCTTCCACAATGAAAATTAATCTTCAAGAGCTACAGTTAGATACATCCTTAAAATAAACTGCCAGCTTCACTTCAGTTTAAAAAGCTTAAAATATGGAAAACATTTTAAAAATATGATTCCCAAAGCTTCACCAATGGAACCTTAGATGTCACAATAGTGACAATATCTAGGTATTGTAAGATGCCATTTAGCAATTTTAAAAGGAACTACAACTCTTCTCTGACCACAGGCTGTTAGATCAGAGCTACCAGTGCACCCTCAGATCAACACTAGATTTAATAATTATGGTTTTATTCTGACAGATACTCCCAAAACAGAAAAGCATTTATCACTGGACACATGCAAAAAAAATAAGTCCCAAGTAAAAAGAAAAAGAAAAAATAACTCCAAGGAGTGCAATTTGTACACAGCACAGTCACCACTCCTGAACTGACTATCCTTAAACCAAAACAAACAAAACAGGATTCTTTCATTGCTGCCCTCTGTATTCCCCAGAATTACTTACTAGACTGAATCCAGCCACTTAGGCATGCTTGCTTCTGCCATACCAAAGAAAGTAGAAAAAAAACAACATGCAGGACTTTGGTTTTCACCTTAGCATCTTCTTCATTCATGACAATTCCTATCACATTGTTCCATTTTACCACCCTTTCCCTGGCTGTGTGCAACATACAGGGCATCTGTGTTCATCCATCACATCCAATCTGTTGGATATCAAACTCCAGGCATCCAAAAAAAGGTCCTTTTCTCCCAGCCTGCCCAAGGTAATTGTACCAGACTAGGAAAGGAAAAGTGTTTCAAACATATGAAAGAAAATCAAAAGAAATTTATCACCATTATTAACTACTGAAAGAACTTGAATGAGTTAGGTGGAGGAAGCATATCTAGGAAGGAGGCTAGCACATTGAGATCCAAAGATGTCACAATCAGGAGGAAAAACAAGAACATTGATTAGATCTTAGTATTATGAAATTTCTCAGTATAAAACCTAATATGTTCCAAGAATTCTGCACAGTATGTTGGATCCTGTATTGGCCTAATCTGAAACGTTCATGTTGTGCACGACAAACATTATTTAACGGTAAGGGACAGCCTATGCTAATGATTGCGTCAGGGGTTAAACAAATATGTATTATGACATAAGGAACAAGTAATAGGTTTATTCCATGCTGAAAAAAGAAAAAAGAAAACACAATTTTTCAGCCGTGGGGCATTCTTCAGGTGTGAGCTCACACCTGAAGAAGGCCCCACGGCCGAAACGTTGCATTTTCTTTCTTTTTTTTTGATAAAATGATAATACAACAATTTTGAGTTTTAACAAAGGTAAGAAGTAAAAAAAAAACTACTTTAAACATTTTACCGTAGGTCTGACAGAGCATTACTCAGACAACCTAATTCCATCAAATGTTTAAACTTTCAAATTAAAGACTGTCATAGGTTTGTCCAATTGAATTTATTCTTAATTTGTATTTTCACTTGATGGATATAATTTTATGCACCTGGCAGGTTTGAGTCTTTTGTGCATGCAAAAATGTAATCAGGCAGATGGTGGTGAATACCCTTTGCTAACAGTCAACACAAAACATATTAGTTTTGTAAATTTATTTTTTGACTTCGGAAAATAAACTACAAAGTTAATTTCTTGCATGAGTCAGACTATTCATGTATCTAGTAATAAAAAGTGAATTACATTTAGAGTCTTAATCATACAGTATCTACCACATTGATTCATTACATATTTCTTTCATTTTTAAAGCAAAAGGTAATGAATATTGACTTTCCTCCAGATGAAGGAGAAATGAATATCGCTATTCTATCTATTCAGGAAGTTGTTTAAACAATAGAAAACTGTTTTATACGTCTCAAATATGCTTTAATAGACATTCCATGTGCTTTTCAAGACAGATACAATAGTCCTGAAATATCATAGTACAGGTTTATATACTGTACATGAGATTTTGCTTAAATGGTTTAATTTAAACCATTTTAATGGATTTTAATTTAAACCACTTGAGGGACATTACTCAAGTGAGTAATTGTGCCAGAGTAGTCCAGAGGAAGAAGAATAAGCATGAACTGTAAAACTAACTGAGAAAGCAGTGACCTATGTTTCTCTGCAAGAAACTAATGATACCAGATGTATATCTTTTGAATTTCAAGTAAGGATGAATGAACTATTAAAAAAATTAAAGTATCGTCTTATATAGAACCTAAGATCAACAAGTGAGCCAAAACACTTGTTTATAAGAACTTGAATTGGAAGATTTAAAACTTTCGTAATGTACATTCTTCATGTTAGACATTAATCACTTTTTGTCTTCAACATTTCTTTCTGAAAATATCACCCGAAGGACAACAATATATACATTTTGGAAATCATATAAAACAACATTGCAGATGGGGTAAAATATATCAGAAAATGCAATAAAGCTGACATTTTGCTTCACCTTCGGTCTTTTGACTATTAGCCGGTAGGAACAGGAAAGTGAAAAATTTTTATTAACTTTTACTCTCAGGAAACATGTAATCAAATATCAATGATCTAAAGCAATCAACATCCCACCACTCTATTCTGATTTTGCTGGATCTCAATGCTCTGATGATTACCTTCATTATTACAATCACATTTAAAAAAATAAAAATCAGATATTATGAAGAGAACACACACAGAGGGAGGATGATGTCCTGCTTAGTTTATAGCACCTGAAAATTGGTCTATGCTAATTGTATAACTACTTCATCCTTAACATCAAACAGTGCAAAATGAATTCTTTGAAAGCAAATACTGTATGTCTAGTGGAAACTTAAATAATTTTTAGGTGTATACTACATTGTTGTCCTGGGCATTCAAAATATTGACCATGCAGGTGAGGGAAGTACCTTGATATTTTGATGTTACAGGTACTGTGCACACACTCAGTGATTCTTATTACTGGTATTCCAAAATCCAAATTTATTTGCTGAAGAAAAACTAGAATAGATCCCTCAGATACTTAATTGAAGTTTGTTAGGGATAACGACAGACAAGCCAATCTTGCCCAGCTGTTTTAAATCACAGTTATTACCAAGTATCACCATACATAACTTTTTCACAACCTCTTCCCATAATTGCTTGTATTCATTCCGTTCCCACCTCAAAAAGCTCCTTGTTTGAAGCTACCTCTCGGTTAACTACCGTCTTTAAATGGGGTCATTGTCTTACGGCCAGGAGGCTACCTCTTAACTAGTTTCAAGTGGGTTAAACCAAAACTCATTATACTTAAATAATTCCTTAGACTTATATAGCATTTTTGTGGACATTCCGCTCAAAGCACTTTACAGGCAATGTGGACTCTCCTCCACCACCACCAATGTTCAGCACCCACCTGGATGAGACGATGGCAGCCATAGTGCGCCAGTAAAACTCACCACACATTAGCTATCAGTGGGGAGAAGAACAGAGTGATGAAGCCAATTGATAGTGGAGATTATTAGGAGGCCACGATTGGTAAAGGCCAATGGGGAAATCTGGCCAGGATGCCAGGGTAACACCCCTACTCTTTTGAGAAACATCTAGGATTTTTAATGACTATTAATAAGCAGGACCTCTGTTTTATATCTCATCCAAAGGATGGTACCTTTTTATTACTGTATAGTGTCCCCACCACTATACTGTGTCATTAGGACCCCCACAGACTGCAGGATGAGCGCCCCCTAAAACGTCTTCCAGCAGCAACCTTAGCTCTCCCATCCAGCTACTGACCAGGCTCACATTTGCTTAACGTTAGATTGTTTCCATGCAGGGAGATATGGCTGCTGGCTATATTCAAAAACCACATGATTCTTGGATGTTATTTGTGATTTTTGTTAATAATTAGATTAAATTCAAACTTTATTTTCCACTCTTAAATTTTGTTATATTGTATTGTTCTTTTCACTTTCCTCTTTTTTTGCATTTTTGACACAATTAACTTCACTTAAACATACAAATGCAAGTCATCATCATATTGGAAAAACCAAGCAAACACTATCAATTGTCAACTCTCAACACTATTAAGTATACATTATTAGTATATTTACACTATTAAGTATAGTGTAAGGCTGGTCCACCGTTCAGTAATAAGGGAATGGACTCTATGTGGGTTCTAAGGTCACAAAAATCCAAAACACTGAATGAGGCAAACGATGAACAGGGAAGTAAACAGGAGTATAAGACAAAAGCAGGACCAAGGGAAGAATGTACTGAAGGCTAGATCTAGAGCTCATGGTAATGGCAACAATACTGAGCACTGTTTGAACAATGAGCAGGGTTTAAGCAGGCTTGAGGAGGGGAGACATGGTGAGATAGGGAAACTAGGCGAACATGGATTGGCTATTGACGTCTGCGCCTCTGTTGTGCAGTTAGAGCAGGCACTAGAGGTTGGATGCCCTCTGGTGGCAAGATGATGGAACCATAATATATACATTATATTATGCATCATGTCCCTGGGTTACAAAAAAATTGACTTCCATAAATTCAAGATTACATAACAAAAACCTTCCATGGTGTGTTCCATACCAAAATTCCACATCTTTAAAATTGTTACATTAGATACCTAAAGAGCAAGTTGTTGTGATTTGAATTCTCTAAAATAAGAATTTGTGACAGGAAATTCTGAGAGTACCTTATACTGTAACTGCTAAGTAAGAGTCAATTAAAACAGTGTAGTGATGTGAGGGTTTTTACTGTAACAATTAGAAAATGGAATAGTTAATTGCGAGAATACTTTGACGACAGTTAATTTTTAGCCTCACACACAGAAACTACATCTACAACATAATTTACAGACGTTACTGAAGCATGAAAAACAAAACATAATAGAATACATCTGTGAAACGATCTGCTGTCATACAACAGGTTGATTGTTTAATCAGGGATTACAAAGATCAAAGTTAGTAACTTCAGTGTCACAAACCGCACGCAAGCATGCAAGCGCTCCCGTATTTCCACAAGCTCTAGTCTCTCTAAACACCCATGCACCCATTAACAGCACACTATTTAAACCCTCACACATCTCCTATACCTCGCTCAATATTGAGGTCTCCTCCCTCAGCTCAGTACTTAGTTACTTTTCCCTGCATTTTCCCATTACTACTCTCCTGGAATTCGACTCCTTGCTCTCGTTCTAGACTACAACTTCGCCTCTCGTTTTTGTACCTTGCCTCCTCCGAACCCTCCTGGATTCTGACCCTTAGCTCTCGTCTGATTTGGCATTGAACCACTTGGGATTACTAGTATAGCCACGCACAGGGTCCTACCTCCCATTGCTTCCTGCAATGTGATATTCAGAGTTAAAAAAAAATTATTGACTATAATGTGTCATCGACTACCTCATAGGTTTTAGCACACTCACATACAGTAGTTACAACACATTCATATTCTCACATACAAGTAAATATATATTTACTATCATGAAATATCCTATTCCAAACATGTGTATTGCAGTGATGCTAGTACTACATCACTGGATTTGTCATAATGGACCCAATTCATGATGTCCTGATTTGTGCTGTAAAACCAGTACCTTCTGCTTATCGAAATCTAATTTTCGTACCATTCTTAAGAAACTGACACAAAAGAGATAGGCAGTGTCAGGATGTTTTCCACTCAAGGCAAGTGAAAGATTATCATTACGCTTTCTGAACACTGAACACATACTAAGCATAATAAAAGCCTTGTTGGTAGCATGAAATAGCATGAAATATTCCAGCAAAGCAACATGCACAGCTGTCTGTGTATGATACATGATACACATGTATGTGTACATGTATATCTGTGTATGATGCACATGATAGTGTCACAGTTAAACAGTAACAACCAAATGCAGGATACAGTAAGTGTAGCGGACTACACTGCCTTGCAATCTTAGCATGCTAGGATCCTTCTTGCAAACACTGTTTCATTATATCTCCCAGAACCACAAGTATACCAACGGACCAGCACAAGTCTGTTGTCTCCTACATTATTGCCCTTTTTATTCCTCCATTAATTACAAGCTACCACTATAGCTACCACTGTCTATCCAATACATAGAACACAAGAAAACAAAACATAGTCACAAGGGACACAGACACAAAAACAAACATTAGCTTCATGGTCCCCAGTAACCCAAAAACGTCCAATAATACTTACTGATAAGCTCTATCTGGTATTATGGGTGCCTCCTTCCACCACAAAGAAGAAAGAGACAAAACCCAAACATGTAGTCCTAAACTCCCTCTGGTATCCGAGTCCCTGCTTGTGTCCAGTTGTGCAATCAGTGTCCCAAATCCTTAACCTCTTGTGTCCTCCTGGATGATGCTTATAAAGCCTCTTTGGTCTAGTAAACATGTTACACAATCCCATGTCACCAATCAAATGTGTGGTAATTAATGGGCACCTAGGCAAACATCATCCATTCTTGGCTTGGGCACCTTGATTAAAAGGAGGAAGCCAACTCAAGGAAAAACAAAAACAAATCAACACTGTCTAATACAGTGTCCACTATATGCATACTTTAATGTCAATATAACCCCCAAAATCTGCTGCCCTACCAATAAGTGGCAACAATGAAACTATACTGTAAATTGCATTAAGTGATTATATAATGGCATGTGATGCTAAACAACAGTTTTTTCAACTCTGAATTCTATTGTGCCGAGAATAGTTGGTGTTTTTAAGGGACTACTTATTCTTATTTGTGTTAGTGTTTATATTGTGAATCATGTTACTTTATATTCACTAATCTTCCTAAAGTTAGAAATTGGAAGTCAAAATGTGTTATTTTAAGTATCAGAAAAGTATAAGTCATTCAAATGGAGATATGATGACTAAAACTTATTTTTATTCTCTATTTCTCCAACACAAGAATTAATTTGTCATACAACCAGCTACTTCAGCTACTTGAGCATTGATATAGCACAATACAGTACACTATCAATTGTTAAACTACTAGGAGCAAAGCACAAAGACATTCAATAAATTGATATCTACTAAAATCCAATTTCTACCAAGACTTTGAAACACTTTATTTGACATCTTGTAGAGGAAGAGACACTTGTGATTTTTTTAAACTAACCTTGATGCTATGATGCTCTAAAATTGATTTTCTTAACCTTTCAAATTTAATTTAAAAACAATGTTACAATATTGACAAGCAATGAAGTGCTCTTCTCATTAACTTTCCTTACATTCTTGTCTAGGAGGAGAGAACAATCTAACATTGAGGATATACTCTAACAAAAACAACAGGGACTTAAATTTAAATTAAGAAACTTGCATAGTAATACTGGATTATAATATTGTATATCTGCATCATGTCAAAGTTGCATAGATCAAAGTACAATGTTCAATACGTATCTATAAAATATATACATATATATATACACCTGTATAAAAAGGAAAACAATGTACAGAATTCCCAAAAAATCTCTAGTAGATTACCACAAAACATGCACATTTTATTTTCTACAAATGCACCTCAAGCTAATGATAGCAACATTTGAAATAGCTTTTTGAGTTTGAAGCCTTGGCAAGTTTTAAGATCTGTACCCTCTTCATTAGATGTTCATACAGAAGAGGTGTTTTTCCGTCTAATAAGAAAAAATGCAAACAATGAATACACTTACATTAAGGTGCTGTCAGAAATAATGAGCTGACAGGAGTTGATTAGGTCTGGGACAAGGCGTAGGAAATTTTAAAAAAATAAAAACTCAAAACACTTATGCTTCTGCACATAAAGTGAATGGAGAAATTGATCACATATGATATCAGGATGACCCATATGTTTAAGGCATGCAGAAGGGAGACTAGGAGGCTGTCATCCTGGCTCATAGGGAAGGTTTATTGCCCTTTATCTTATAGCGAAGCATGCTATTCATTAAGGGTAGAGAGCATTGAGTCAAGTGCTGAATAAATCCCAGGTGAAAGAGGGAGAGCTGGGGGTCTCTCAGTCCTCTGATGCAGGGGATGGGGGGCACAGGAACAGTGCATTCTGGGGAGGAGCAGATCTCTACAACAGATAAAAAAGAATACCTAATAGAACTCTACAAACATTTTGTTATATGACAATACTCACATCTGGTAATGAACTTCTGGATCCTTAATTTCTAAAAGGGTTCTTAACCTAAATGAAGCTATTTGCTTAATTGGTTAAAATTATCCCTATTTTATGTTTTCAGTAACCATTGATTTTTAATTATGAATAAACACTGCAGGGAAGTAATCCTTCAGGGTCAGGAGTTATTAACTCTGTAATTAGATTTTTTGTTAGAATTGTACTATGTAAATTTTGCTCTTTTTTCTGAAGGGAATTTCACTTTAATACTGAGAATTACTGGTCTAATAGCAATTCTTAAAGAATGTCAAATTGCCTTTCAAATACCCTATATTAATATCTTCGACTGGTACACGGTTTGGAAAATCAGTTGTCTGCATTTACGCTTCAAGTAAAGGCTGTAATCGTACCTGATTAACATAAGTATTTAAAGTTCTGTTTATGTTTTTTTTCCTTTGTTTTTAAATCAAGCACATTGTAAAGAGCTGCATATACTGTATGCTCTAAATTGTAATGGCAAGAACATCCAGCTTCTTACAATCCAGCCTGCTATTTCCTCTTCCTCCGATTCAGCATCATTCTCCCTGCATCTCTCACTACTGCAATCCCCGTCATTAAAAACTGCATTCTAGCTTGGTTGGACAGGACTCACTACAGTCATGACATTCCCTTCAAAACCGAATGCACCATTCCTTTCTCTTTTTACCTTACTAAGGTCCATAACTAACCAGCTTTGACATCCAGCATACTGTACTTCTGCCTCCTGTGATGACATCACTCAAATTTGAGTGAGATGCCACTAACTGTATGAAAAGGATCCCTGCGTTGCCCTGCTGTCACCCCCAGGACCTTCAGCTCACCCTTGACCCGTTCTGTCTCTTAATATTTCCTCTTCAGCCTGTCTCTGCTTTCATAATATTGGTCTACTATCCCTGGAGCTTCTGCTATTCCTGCTGCCTCTTGTTTTCCCTCATCCTCCAGTGCTTCCTCCTGCTTCTGTTCCAGTGTCTAATATGTCCCTGTTGCAGAGCCTTTTTTAGTTTCTTTTTCAGTTTCAGCCCCAGTTTCCTTTCTCAGCAGACGTCCTATAGCTTTTAAAATCTGTTTTCTATTTTCTAAAGTAATGCCTGCTTTTCCTTCTGTCTCTATCTCCAGTGTCCAACACAGCCTAACACTTTGGTGCCTTTGTCCCACGTTCTCAACGATCAGCCCCTGTAGCCATCTCCTCAGCCCTGGGTCTGTCCATTCTCTTACCTCTGGCTCCGTCAGCATACATCCTACAGCTTATAATGTTTGCCTTCTGCTTCCTAACCTACTGTCCACTTTTTCTTTTGTCTCTATCCCCTGAGACCAAAACATTTGTGCCTTAAGCCACAGGTTCCTCCCTCTTGGCTCCTGAAGTTATCTTCTCAGCCATGGGCCTGTCCAGAATTCTACCTCCGGCTCACTCAGCAGGCATCATACTGGCTTAATTTGTTGTTGAATTGTACCAAATTGCCACTGCCTTTTTTGGTGTACTCAGTTGAAAACAAAAGTCCATTCTCAGATTTTTTTCTATTACTAATATATATAGTTAATCATGGCCTTTCATACCATAAGTTAATTAAATAACATGGGTGATGTCCTCTTTGTTAATGAGAAAGAATTGAATAAATTAAAACTGAATATCATGCAAACTGCAAAGCAAACATCAAATACAAAGGTACTAAATATCAATCCAAGGCAAACGTTGACAAGCCCATATAATATTCATTCTGTAATGCATGGCTCTATGGTAAAGTAGCTGATAGCAGATAAGCCTAGGGTGAATAGCACAATGTGGCTTTCACAGGAGCATACTTCTCAACAATCAGCCCCTGTAGCCATCTTCACAAAGAAAAGTTTGATTTCTTTGTTTTTAATTTTAAGTAGCCATGGATGCCCAGGAATATTTCTTTCTTCTTAGGTTGTCATAATTGTCAAAATACCTAAATTTGCAGGTATTGTAGCCTGCTACTCCACGTACCAATTTTACCCCAGCCAGGTGATCAAATCCCCTGAATTAGGACTTCTTCAGATGAACATCTGAATTAAAGTTAATGTTATAAACTCACATTACCATTTACTCACCAATGAGAATGTTCAAGCACATTGTGAAACCTTTATTATTGCTTCCTTTTGTTCAGGACCCACACTGATTAGCACACCTATTGTATTACAAACTTATTGTACAAGTAAACAGTCATAATACATAATTACAAAAAGGTAGCACAACAGATCTAAAGAATATAATACAAAGCTATAAAATGTTGTCGCATATAGTATAAATTAAATAACAGGTCTTTATTACCACAAACTTTTACTTGTGATTAATAGAGTTGTATAAAAAGAATGGAAAAATTAATTGATGAAAAAAATGCTTAAGAGACTAAATATGAAAATTCAGTTTGTGAAACACACCAATTACACAGGTCTGATCTTCCAAAAGAACAATGGTGTGGAAGGTCTTACAGTATCTTATACAGTAAATGTGATAACTCCTGAAATCATTACGCATTTCATTTGCTTTTCATATGGCATTCAAATATCTTCAGTTAAACTAAGTGGAACATTTAAACACATCTTTGTATCCAGGAAAGAAACATAATTGTGCTTTACTGAATGCACACTTTATGTGGTGATTTTAAGCATATTTCTGTAGTACATTCTATCAGCAAGGTAGCATATTTGTTAGAAAGCCCTTTTCTGCCATCTGCAATTTTTCAACATTTGATAAATATATTTTGCACTGCAAGCATGATTATAAAAATCTCTAGACTACAGCCAGATATTGTGTTCTGACGGCACTGAAGAGGCTTAGTATTGCAACAAGCTTGGCATAATCTAGCGTTTCATTATTCTAGAAATGCTGAACTCAGAGCAAGCTAGCACACTGGTATATACTTCTAAAAGCTGCTGTATATGCACAAAAGCAACAACACTCAGGTCTAATGGGCTTACTTAAATATTTAAAAAATAGAACAAACAAAATTTGAAAAGCAGATGAAAGCAGCATGTCTTCAGGAAGGAATGACTGTAAAAATTAAAAAAATATATAAAATACCAGTATCACTTCCCATTTTTGCAATCCTGGCTTTGATGCACAGATCTAATCAGCCTTTGGATAGCTTGCTGTGGATATTCTGTCACTTTTCCTGTGCACATGCAGCCATCTACTAAAGACTGTCCTGTTATTAGCTGTTGATACTACTGGTGGCTTAGTCCCACGGATGTTCTACCGGACTCACTTCAGGAAAAAAAAGAGCTGCCCAGTACAAGAACACAGAATTGGGACACTAATACTGAGGAATGTCATTTGCAATAATGTTTCAATGGTGTAACGTCTAGAAGAAGCATTCTTCTACCCAGCCAACAAAATTTGTATGTTTTCAACAGTAGTTTTAGTCCTTGTATACACAAGCTGTTAGGGCTGATTGAAACTTTTTTATTTCTAGCTCAGGTTCTAAGGTGTGTACAGTAGGTGGCCTATAGAGAAATTGTACTGGGGTGACCAGTAGACTGTTGCACAATACCTTAAGGATACTACTGTATATATCATGTGTGAGTTGTGGTTCTGGAAACTTACTGTATGCGCATCCACTAAATGCTGGCTGGAGCTGGTTTTAGTTGCTCTTGCTTTTGTTAATAAATGTGAATATAAGTAATGTTGGTTTCTTGCCCTGTGATCTAAGTCTGGCCCAGATAAAGAACCTGGGTATTACAACAAACATGTCACGGACGTCCAAAGGGACTAACTGTGGGGAGCAGGAGAGCGGAAAAAGACCCATATGCGTAGCGGCGAGACGGGAAAAAGGCCCGGGCTCATAGTGCAAAGAGTTCAGGAATGCCGTATAGAAACCTGTGCCCTCAGGGAGCGGACGTGGGGCGCCCTGGTGCTAGGCGGGTCTCAGGACATCCGAACATCAATGCTGAGCGAGGACAGAGTGCAAGGCCGGAAATATATAGCCCAAGGGAAAGAGAGGGACAGGAAGGACAGCAGACCGGAAACTAGGGACAGGACAGAGAAGGAGCACCCTCTGGCTGCAGAGGACGTGACAAAACAGTTCCCTCACCTTTGTTGAGGGTGTCTTAGTCGGAATATATTAAGTAACTATATGAGGGAGTTACTTTTTTGATTGTCTTATTGTTTTTTGAAGTAATTTGTAAAATCATTTGCTCGTGTTACCCTGAGCAGTGCGTGCCGCGTGATACTGACAGTATAGTGTTGTTTTCTTTTTTAGCAATTATCATTTTCTTCACCTACCACGCACCCCCCCCCCCCACCCAACCTTTACACATCTTGATTAGATGATGTGGTCATGGGTCTTGTGGTTCTGACCATCTGCCTTTCAGAACATTGCCTGTCCATTACTTTCTCCAGGCAACACCTCTCAAAGATGTTTTCTACATGCTAATGGTAACCAGACAACAGTGGTATGGTATCTTTTGCTTTTCCCATCATTAATTTAAAATATTAAGACTGTAAATTATTATATTAAGATTGTATTAATATCAGATATAAATATTAAGCACTAGGTTGATGCGCTTATGCAAGAAAAACTTTAACATAGTATTTTGTGCCAGGAAAACTACACCACCATCAACCATTCTTACTTTCCAAAATACAGTAAAAGGTATATTATGCATGTTTTCAAATATAAATAATAAAGAACTTGGACTATTGCATGTTGCTTGTGTATCAATACAGTAGCAAAACTACATGATCACATCCACTGTGCTTTTGACCCACAAAACAAACTATAACTGTTGGATCTAAGTGGTAACAAGTCACTAAAGCATAAAATGAAAAGTTGTTGCCAAAAGTGTTGTGCTTAGCAGATAAAAGAAGCATTGGACCAAGGACATGTAAGAGATCAATGTGGATATGAGAATGAAATCAATTGGGACTTGCTGAACTGTGCAAATGTTTGAAAACATTAAAAAGGCCATATATTTCTGTGAATAGTGAGGAACAATGTGACAGACAGCTAAACACCTTCCTTACTACCACACAGGACTTAGGGTGAACATCTGAACTCTGAATGTCTGTTAAGTGAGATTGTGTGTAGTAGCAAGAAAAATATGAAACCAGAAGAAAAAAATAGAATACTTAATTAGAACAAACACACATTTTACACACAATATAAATACACATATCCAAAGATAAATAGGAGAATATTTGTCTGACTTCAGAATGACTGTCTAATACTCACAGTACAAGAACTAGGAACTACATAGTCGACAGTTAAGAATAACAGAAGAATACCAATTAGCACAATTGAACAAATACAGGAATTACACACAATTATATTATATATTATATACTATTATATTATAGTAGCATTAGGTTATTAAAAATTCAAACACTGAACTGAGTACTGAAGGTGTGCCAGTCAATCACTCCCCATCACTTACATGATGGCTTTGTGCCCAGCGCCCTAGAGGTCAAGCCTCAAATTGTTAGTCACCTGCAAATGTCACAGACAATGCAGACCATCTAGCACTGCTTCGATGACTCCCCGCAGTGGCAAGGTCCCCCACCAACCACAAGCCCCCAGAACATGTACCCTCCAGAAAAGAGGACAGCTGGGCCCAAAGCTGGGCTTCAGATGCTGGCCTTTAGATAACAGGACCTGCTGCCAGAGCCTATGCCTACCAGAGAGGATAGTATGGAAACCAAAGCCATGCGGCATACGCATGCAAGTGCAGGCTACTCAGCAATGAGACAAGACGAGGTGTGGACAAGACAGCTGGATGTCTTCACCTTGCTTCTGAGAGCTTTGTAAGACAGTCCATGATAGGTGAGGACTGCAGGACAGCAGATCCAAGACACTGCCTGGAATAGCCGAAAGGTGAATGGGCCTGTGCAAGGTCACTGAGCAGGTAGAGACAAGGAGAGGCCAGCATCCCCATGTGAGCAACAATATGTCCACAACAGACAGTTCACCCTACAGAAGAAGATGGATGGAGTTCAGAAGACGGTCAGTTCATCTCTGGGATTTTGAAGTCTCCAGGATCACCCCATTCCTACCTTTTCCCTTTATAAAAGTGGGGAACAATCCCTGCACTCTCTTTTTTCCCTCCTCTGTGTTTAGAGGATGACTGCTCTCTTTCTCTCAGTCTTCCCAGCTATTTCACCTGCTCTGTGACTTGCATGCCCCACTGTAATGAAAAGGGCAATAAAACTGTCAGAAAGCCTGTGAAGTTGCTTCCGCCTGTCATTCCCCATTCAGCCACAGCCAAACCGGGAACACTCATCACAGTATTATCAATCAAAAATCTTGTGTGATCTGCATAATTTCAGTACAATGAAATGCCTATAAACAGCATTAAAATAAATTTGTACACTTCAAAACTTCAGAACACTTACAAATTATGCAACACTTTGTATTATTGGGTTACTGTAGGTCTCAGTCTGCTTATAGAGTTAATTAATTCAGCCCTTTGTATTCACAAAAAAGGGCATTGAAATGGCAGAGGGCAAAATAGATCTAAAAGCAATCTATTCAATTCACATTCTCACAAATCTTTTTTGTAAAGCAGAATGCCATCAATGTCTAAAGAGAAAAACATTGATTTTCTTGTCTTTATGAATAGAGCAAGAAACTCAAATATTTGAACACAGAGAGCTACCTAAGTATCTGAGATAATACAGCAAGATCTGTAAAAACCAACAATATCATGCACCTACAGTATGTAAGCCCCAAAGATCAGAAGACCAATTATTAGAACCATACTAGGCTTTGTTGTCCTCCCCAAAAATAGCAAATGAGTAAAGATATCCTCCTTTCTCAAACAATAGCTTTCAATTTTTGTACTGTAGACTTCTAAAATGTCTTGTAGAAGATTTAGTGAAAACTGATGTAACAGTCGAAATGGCACTTTAAGTAGCACATGACATTATAAGCACAAAGGAACAAGTAAAGGTTTATTCCATGCTGAAAAGTGAAGAAAGGAAACATTTCGGCTGTCTTCTTCCCATTGCATTTCCTTTCTCTTTTCAGCATGGAATAAACCTTTACTTGTTCCTTTGCAGAGTACACATGCTGATGCAACTACCTACTGCAAAGAAGTATTATAAGCTCAAGCCTACTAAAACAATTCTGCTCCAACCGTTTGGAACATTTGGAAAAACTAATAACTTTGTCTGGAGGCTTTTAAAAGGAACTATGAGTTAATTTAGAGAAAATGATAAAGAAGAACAGTGATTCAAGAAATGTTTAGTTCTCAGACTTTGCAGGTTGAACAGTCTGCTAATCCCAAACCATGCAGCAAAACCATACTGTATGTTCGATGATATACTGTACTGTTGTATTTGGCTACTCAAAAAGGTTCATTCATCCATTTCACCATAAGTCTTAAAGCATGATTCTGGGGAATTCTAGAAAAAACAAAGGGAGCTAAAACAATATTCCAGAAAAGCTTAGTCTTTTGGTGGATTTGGCAGGTTATACCAGTTGAAAAATATTGTTAAAATATCTGAGCATCCAAGAGATAGAGACAAAATATTGTTGTGATTGGTAACAAATTAAAAAATATAAGCTGCCTTTTCCGTTTTGCAAAAAATGTGACAGGGCATTCAGACAATAACAAATCATGAAGCTCAAATATGCAGTGTTACATCCACTGATACTGATTTTTCTCTACCGGATGAGCTTAATGCCTGTTACACTCAGCTTGAGAAGGAAATCATGGAACAGGTGGCACCAGTGTTCCTAGCTGCTGTTGGTATGGCCACATATGTCACGATATGGAATCAGGACAGTTTTCACACATGAAGGTAACCGGCCCAGATGGTGCTCCTGGACAGGTCCTCAAGACCCGTGCAGACCGATTGGCCATGGCTTTTACAGATATTTTTAATTTTTCACTTTTACAATCTTCCCGTGTCTTTTAAGAATACCACCATTATACCAATGCCAGGGAAAAATACTGCAACCTGTTTTAATAATTACAGACCGGTAGCGCTCATGTCTACCATAATGAAATGCTTTGAAAGGCTGGTAATGAGGCACGTTAACACAACGGTACCCGAGTGCTTAGACCCTTTGAAGTTTGCGCACTGGTGTAATAGGTCCATTGATAATCCTATTTCCTTGGCTCTTTACACTGCCCTGGCTCATTTGGATGATAAAGACACACACATTATAATGTTATTCCTTGATTACAGCTCTGCCTTTAACACTACAGTTCCATCATTCAGCATTCAGTAAGCTTAATGATCTGGGTATCAGCACCTCTCCCTGCAGCCGGATTCTAGATTTATTGACTGGCAGACTGTGAGGGTCGATAGAAAGCTTTCTTCCACACTGACTGTCAATATACAGTAGGTATCTCTCAAGGCTGTGTGCTTAGCCCCCTGCTGTTTTCCTTGTTTACCAACAATTGTGTGACCAGACAGCTCCATCAACAAGTATGTTGATGACACTACCATCAGTGGCTGAATCACCTGTAACATTGAGACAGCCTACAGGGATGAGGTCAGGAACCTGATGGAGTGGTGCCTTGACAATCTCTCCCTCAACATCAGCAAAACCGGAGAGCTGGATTATCAATTTTAGAAAGCAGGATGAGGACCACACCCCTATACACATCAATAGCTATAGAAATGGTTAGCAGCTCCAGATTCCAGGGTACCTTCATTACTAACAATTTAATGTGGTCCCAGCATGTAACTGGGATTCATTTCATTAAACACAAATAACATAGGTAAATTTATTATGATAACGCTTGTCCAAAAGTTTTTTTTTTGTGATACACCCAGGGGAAGAGTATCTTTAAATTGGTGGTCTCCGTAAAACATTTCCACAAATGCATCCATAAGATAAAAAACAGTGTTAATAAATGATATAACAAACAGTCTTTTTCCCCCAAAAAAATCACACTTAAAAAACACAGTTTGAAGAAAAAGTTGCAAACTCTCATAGAGCCTTGAAAAGCATTTGTCCATTCACTGGTAAAGATGGCAAGTGCCCTATACTGTATAAGCCCTAGATGCTGCATAACATCAGTTTATCCCTCAAATGTTCAATGGAGTCAGGTTTGGTGTGTACAGCATCCACAGCAAAACAGTCATTTTCTTACCACCTGCAACATGAGAATGAGCACTGTTATATCAGGATATGACTGCAGGAAGAGCAGCAATTGAGGTCCCAGTATTTGATCAATGTACAGGTAGCTCTGTATTATTAGATTGCCATCAATCTTGTGACTTTCCTATTTACAGAAATGTTTGCCTTTCCAGGTTAGAAAATGCTGGCTGTGAACACCCGAGATGGTGAGAGTGTGTTGATTTAATCCCGTCTCCAATATACACATGGCATGCAGGTATTGTTTCCCTGCTAAGCATGACATATTGGTTCTTTTTCGTATTTCTTTCGATTTTCACGAGGCTTGACATTCAGGAATTGAAATTACCTCATCTTCTGTGCCCAATAATCTCGCTTACTAGCAAATATTTTGGTTGTCCTTTTATACCAGTCAAACTCATTCAAGTACATCAGTCAGCAATGAATGATCATCTGATCGAAATGACACCAAAATATTTAATCATAACCCAAATACTTTGTCTAAACAGTCCATTTAAAAATACAGTAATAAGCTTTTTTCTACTCAATATAACAATGTACAAGTTAGCTAACTTTTATGAATCTTTCTCAACTTTGAACATCTGGTTTTAGACATAAGGTTTAATACACTGTTCTGATGTTTTATATGATGTACTCTGTGTGCTCTAGATATTTATTTTCAGTTCAGGCCGAGCAAACATCAAAACATAATCCTATTAACTTTTTTCTTGTTGTTACACCAATGTTGTTCTATTCCTGTCAGTTTTTGGTACATTTAGTTATTGATTATTATATATTTATACCCAATTACATTTACATTTAAAAATGTCTCCTCTATGTAGGTATCAAAACATTTTTAGACAGTTTATTGATTATCCAACAAAACTTCACAGGATCAAAATAATTTCAGAATATGTATTCTGATGCACCTTTTGAAAACAAGACATATTTAAGCATGGATATTTTGTAACTAACTAATCTACTAGTTAGTGTGTGAAATTGAAATCTTTCACAACTCTCTCATTACCCTCTGAGCATGAAGTTACAAAATATCTAACATCTGTGTGTAATGCGTGTCCAAGAGTTTGCATGAGTTTGCATGCGCATTCATCAGAACTGACTGTCCCTTACAGTCACAAATGATACTTGAACTGATAAAACAGGTGCTTTCTCGGAAGATACTGGGTCATGTATTGTGCAACTCACCTGTCAATTCTTACATTGCTTTCATGTTCTGACATCTTTGAGTGTCAAAATGCTGGGCTGCCATCCAGATATTCTTCAATTTGGTAACTTTTAACTGTTGTATGTGTTCCTATCTGGAATACAAAAACACTTTAGGGACAGGGCTGATAAAATGGTGTTCAGATTGGACAGATCGCCCTCCTATTATTTGGACAGATTACTGTATGTTAACTTTTTTCTAGTTACTTTTTGCTACTTTGCTAAGAATCAGCAACAGATTGTTATGTATTGCTGCAAGATACATTTTAATACTTAATTCAGTTGAAACTGAGGACTGGATTGAGCCAGTCTGCAGGGTGTTTTTGGCCCACAGGCTGTGGTTTAAATGTCTCTGCTCTATGCAGATATCCAAGGTCACAGTTAAAAACCCTGGAGTTGTTACACAGCAGCACTAATCACCCTGATGCACCTCACACATGAAAGTCCTCTCCAGTGCAACATGACACACATGGCTATGAACTCTTACATCAATAGAGTGTTAGTATTACTAAGATTTATATGAAAGGTAGTATTATAATTAATTAGGAACAAGTAATAGGTTTATTCCATGCTGAAAAAAAGAAGAAAGAGAACACAACGTTTCGGCCGTGGAGCCTTCTTCAGGTGTGAGAGAGACAGGGCAGTAGGCAAAGGTAAAGTAGCGGGAGAACAAAGGTTGGGAGGGAGGAGGAGTGAGAGGTGGGAGCAGGGGACAGAAAGAGAGGCCAATCAAGAGGTGTGAAGTCAGTTATAATTAATTATATCAACATAGTGTTCTTTTACAATCTCGGTGTGTACCAAAAGTGACAGTACATGAAACAGATTAATTTCCAACAACATTGGAATGCATTTTTGGAGCTACAAACATTTTAATTTAGCCCATGGGAGTAGTATAAAGCGACACTTTTCGTCAAACTTTTGACAGGTACCACGCCCCCTTTTCCAGCCAATGGTCGTCCGCGGTGGTTGGCTGTCCCGCCCCCTTGCCAGCCAATGTTGTGTTGTTATTTGTGCATGTCCCGCCCCCTCAGGAGCCAATGGTGTGGGTCGGAACTCCCGCCTCCCCCCGGCCGGTCGGTCCGGCACCTCAGGGTCCCAAAGCCCCAAGTCGGCGCATCCCTCGCTTTAGGTGTGTGAAAGTGTGTATTGGTTTGGAAGGGGACCATGTCTGCCGCGGGGTTGAGTGCGCTCTATTATAACCCTTGGAAATCGGGTAGTTACGGCGGCGCGGGGAGTCTGGTGCGGGCCGCGAGATCCCGGGGTGTGAGCGGTGCCAGCCGCGGCCGGGTGGTCGAGTGGTTGTCCGGCCAGGCTGCTTATACGCTGCACAAGCCGGCGCGCGTACGTTTTAAGAGAAACAGGACGCTGGTGTCCGAAATGGACTGGCAGTGGCAGGCCGACTTGGTGGACATGAGAGAACACCGCGAGTTCAACGACGGTTTCTGTTACATCTTAATGTGTATAGACATGCTGTCTAAATACGCTTGGGCCGTGCCGCTGAAAACCAAGACTGGAGGGGTCGTGACAGGCGTCTTCCGAAATATACTGCAAGAGGGGCGTGCTCCTAAAAAGCTACAAACGGACGAGGGTAAAGAATTTCTTAACAGGACCTTCCAAAATTTTCTCAAACGTGAGAATATTGAACATTTCGTTACGGCCAGCGATGTGAAGGCTAGCGTGGTCGAGAGGTTTAACAGAACTATTAAAACAAAAATGTGGAGGTACCTGACACACAAAAACACCTTTCGATATATCGACGTCCTTTCAGATCTTATTTACGCTTATAACCATAGTTACCACACGACTATTAAACGAACCCCGGCTTCTGTTACGTCCGACAACTCCCTTGAGGTGTGGAGAACGGTCTATGACGAGCACTTTAAGAGAAAACCGTCAAAGTTTTCATTTAATGTGGGTGATCGCGTGCGGGTGTCCAAAATAAAGGGAGTGTTTGAGAAGGGATATGAACAGACCTTCACAGATGAAATTTTCATTGTCAAAGAGCGGACCACGGCTCTGAGACCCTATTACAAACTGCAGGACTACGCAGGCGACGACATTAAGGGCTCCTTCTATGCCGAAGAGCTACAGAAGATAAACCCAGATGTTGAGAACGTCTACCGCATCCAAACGATTTTAGCAGCCAGGGGTCGTGGCAAAAACAAACAGCTTTTGGTAAAGTGGCGCGGCTGGAGCGATAAATTCAATAGTTGGGTGAAGGCTTCTGAGGTCCGAGACATATAGAGGTGGTGAAAAATGAACCCCAATGGTTTCTATGTGACGCTGGCTAGTAATTCATCCTCAAAGATGTTTCCAAAGAACACTAACGCGTGCTTCACAGAGCATCTGGCAAAGGCGATTGACCTGGACGGGGGCTGGGAAGTGGGCCTGGTCGAGCTGCACTATCCGCATACACTAAACACTTTTGATGAAGACGAAGTTTTTCTGTTCGTCAGCGAGGAGCTCAAGACTATCTGGACCTGTACCTTACCGAGAGGGTACTACGGCAACATCGAGCAGCTCTTGCATGAAATGAAACGGTCTGCTGAAAAATCCAAGTTAACGGCTGTAAGTCTTAAATACAACCCCATTAGCCGGTCGGTAAGGATTGTTAGTGATAAACGGTTTGTTATGCAGGTGCGTAACTGCCTAGCGCGGATGTTGGGTTTCAATTCGGGTGTCGCGGGTGTAAAATCACCGCACCCCGTCGATATGACTGGCGGATTTAACACCATGTATATATACACCGATATCATAGAATACCAGTTAATAGGCGACGTCTACGCACCGCTTTTGCGTTGTGTGCCCTTCAGAGGCGTGGATGGTGAATTCGTCACAGTATTGTACGACAAACCCCATTACGTGCCGGTGAGCATCGACCATTTTAACAACATCACTATTGAAATAAAGACGGATCAAAACGAACACGTGTCATTTACATTTGGAAAGGTCATCGTCAAGCTGCATTTCAGACCTGTGAAAGCGACAAACATCTAAAAGGATGACGGTCATCAAGAGCTACGGGGATCCTTCTTTGTATACGCACTACTACAAACAACAGGCTGGTTATGGATTACCAGGATTTTCAGGGCTACCGGTTCAGTACGGCGCTGGTATCGGGGGTATTTTCAGAGCGCTATTTAGAAAAGCCGTGCCTTTTCTGAAACGCGGGTTTGAAATAGCTAAGCCGCACATGGCATCGGCAGCTAAAAACATCGCCAAAGACATGGTCGGCAACGTTACAAGCGTGGTCATGTCTAAAGTGGGTGCACATCAGCAGGAAGGTTCGGGTCTAGCATACATCCGCAGGGGTGTCAAGAGAAAAAGACAGACGTCATCATCTCACCGTCGGGGGCCGCCGAAACCTGATAAAAGAACGGCTAAGCGCAGACAGGCAACTCATAAAAGCTTCAGGTTGACCAAAAAGAGCGTGACACACCGCAATCAACGAGACACGAAACGAGACATATTTTAAACATGGCTTTTGTTCACGGCGGGTCTGCAGAATGCGCCAAGTCGGAGCTGGACATATTTCAATTAGCGCCTACCCAAACAAGCGTCGAGAAAAGCTTTTACATAGAAGTTCCACCCCTCACGGCCCTAACGGAAAACGCACCTCTGGAGTCCTACGTCGCAGGCAACGGAGAAGATTATTTAGATTTAAACAACACCCTGCTCTATTTGACCTGTAAAATAACGGAAGCAGACGGTCGGGACATTGATGCGGCAGCCCGTGTGAGCCTGGTGAATTACCCCATCGCAGCCATCTTCAGCCAGGTTGACATCACCGTAGGAGACCGACTGATCAGCCAGAGCAACAACTGCTATCCTTACAGAGCCTTTATAGAGTCGGTCCTGAACTACAGTGAAGAGACGCTGAAGACGCAGTATTCAACAGGGCTCTTTTACAAAGACACAGCCGGGGAGCACGAGTCCACAATTTTGGATGGTCCCAATCAGGGGTTCCGAAAAAGAGCATCATACACGACGCAAAGCCGAAAACTGGAGCTCCTGGGTCACATTCACGCCGACCTGTTTTTTCAGGACAAACTACTACTGAATGGCGTAGACCTGAAAATAAAACTCATGCGAAACAGAGATGCTTTCTGCTTAATGAACAACGCCGGAGAACACAAACTGAGCGTACTCTCTGCATCTTTGTTTGTGAAAAGAGTCAGAGTGTCACCCGAGGTCAGACTGGGACACGCCGAAGCACTCCTGACGGCCAACACTAAATACCCCATAGACCGCGTACAGATGAAAGTCTTCAGCCTGCCTGCAGGGAGCCGTGTGTGTAACCAAGAAAACCTCTTTCTCGGACAGTTACCCAAAGTGGTAATTTTGGGGTTTGTGGACAACGCGGCATTCAGCGGCAGTTTTACCCAAAACCCCTTCAATTTTAAACACTACAACGTTAACTTTCTGGCTCTCTACGCGGACGGTGAACAAATCCCCAACTAAACCGCTTCAACCAGACTTCCAGAATGGACATTGCGTCCGTGAATATTTTAATCTGGTGGAAACAGCCGGGAAGCGTCTGAAAGACAAACCACTTCTGGTGGACCGCGAGGAGTACGCGCGCAGTTACACATTGTTCGCTTTCAACCTCAGCCCCGACGACGAGTGCACAGGACATTATTCACTTATCAAAACGGGTAATCTGAGAGCTGAAAAACGCTTCGCGCTACCGCTACCCACTACAGTTAACATGGTTGTGTACGCGCTGTTCGACAACGTGATAGAGCTGGATATGAGACGTCAAGTCATTTACGACTTCAGCTAAAAAGCACGGGAGGCCACACAACCTGCACATAAAGATGAACACCAAACAGCTGGAAGACATTCTAACCCGAGACCGCTACACCCGAGACAGTTTTCTAGGCGTGTTCCCCAGTGATGCCCTACCATGCGAGAGACTGGCGCGGCGCCTGTTGTGTTTAATAGTTAATACTCACCCACACGACCGCCCCGGTGAACACTGGCTGGCTATTTACTTACTCGACGACGAGGGCGCAGAATTTTTCAACTCCTACGGATTTTCACCCGAAGCCTTTTTCTTTCCCAAGAACATTATTGATTTCTTAAACAGAAATGCTAACTCCATATTTTACAACAACAGACAATTGCAAGATTCTTTTGCAGTGACCTGCGGTCTACATTGCATCTTTTTTCTATACCATAGATGTAAAGGTTTATCTTTTAGAAACATTTTAGAACTTTATTCTACGAATGCAATCCAGAATGACCACATGGTGGAAATGTTTCTGAAAAACCGACGTTGTGTGAGACGGAGACCCCTGTACCCTTTCAAGCCCTTTGAAAATACGAATGTTCAATTATGCGGGTGTTTACGACAATTTAAAACATGTCATAAATGTTAATCGATCGTCTAAAATAAAAATGAAATCGAACCATTTCGATGTCTGTGTGGTTATTATTTAAAAAGAACACAAAACATGAATGAAAATCAACACAATATTTTTATTATACATTCGCTGTTATAGCGCTCAAGCTTTTTTTTAATACGTTACAGACAAACCATTTTTAAAAATATTGCGCACACTTTTTAATATACATTTCAAGTCATTTAACACAAACACACATACCCAGAGAAAAAATGTTACAAAGATAACCATGTGGGCCTAGGTATTAATGATCGTCTCCTTTCAGCGGTTATCTTAGAGACCGGGTCGACCGTCAACAACTCTACCGGTTGTTTTAAAGTTTTGACCGACGCTGCACACCCCGACGGGGCAGCCTTGAGTTTTTCAAGTAGCTCTCGGTTACCAGCGCTGGCTAGCAGGGTGCCCGGCACGTTGATTTCTGCCATAGCCTCCATGAACACATCCCAACCTTTTGGCTTCTTACTGACAGCAACTGCTTGCTGCTGCGTGAGAGCCCTGACAAGATCAATCATGTGAGAGCCCTCAACGGGTGCCCCCTTGTACACAAATTCCCCTTTTTCATTCCAGGCTATTAATGGTTCATTGCGGGCCATGGTCTTTAACAATATCTCGGCATTTCTCCGGAACCGCTGAGACACGCTGTCCAAAATATACCCAAAGTCAGCCTCGCTCGATGACGGCGGTTGTGCTAACATGCGTGATAGTTCGGTGGGTGCATTTTCCGGTAGTACAACGGTTAAAGTCCCCTTTTCGGAAGTCTCCTGGCGTACTAATGTCAAATACCGTTGTAACACCTGGCTGTACAATTTCACTTTTTCATATTCGGCTAGATGCGAGTTCTGCAGAATGTCAAGCATTTCATCATCCAACCGACGGGCTGTTATTTTTCTTACATCGCTTTCGAACCCAGACCGCTCTCGGAGTCAATCGAGCTGTTTCTGAGGTACCAGGTACATTTTTTCAGCGTGCTCCATTATTGACGTTGTAGAAGCCCCGTAATCAGTGGTACTGCAATACTCAACAGGGTCCCGATAAAACCACCAGACTGGTTCACCAAGAGTCTCTTTCTTTTAAGAGAAAGACCCTTTCGACTCAAAGTCTTTATAAGCTTACGCTTTCTCTTCAGGGTCCCAAACTGCTTAGCAGATAACGGTATGTTCCCTTTCAAGGTATTCAAGGCGATTTCAGCTATGGCCTGTACAAGATCATTTGTAGCTCCGCAGAGAATAGCTTTCCGCTGCTTGGGGGTGGCTTTTACCAGAAAATGTAAGAGAGTCAGGTTTCTCCGAACGCGTGAAGACATGACGACGCCCCGAATGTGTTTTTTCGACTGAGTCTGTGGTTGTGAGATCATCGACTTTTAGATTTTTTAAATACATAAGCCGTGGGTACATCTGGGGGGAAAAGACGTGTTCACAAGCGATAGTCATCTGGGGTGTTTGCATTTAAATCCACCAACAAGTAACCGAAAGTTTTTTTAGTAGCATCATCGAACGCTTCCAAAAAAAATTTGGCTTTACCGGGGTACATCTGCCGGGACAGGGTTGTAATCTGTAGTTTATCTCTAGGGTTTTTAAACAGCACCATGTACTTTGTATTTAACGCTATGGTTCTACTTTTCCGGCCTTGACAAAACACATTTTGGACGATATACATGATGCTGAGGTTTCGGTGGTGTACGTATTTGGTAAAAGCTTTTTCTATCTCATTATTTTCACACGCAGACTCCATCAAATCATCAACTATAATCAAATTTACACTACCCGGCGGCAGTAGCTGCTCGTCAGAAAACGACGTCGGTAGTCCTTCTATAAACTGAATGTATGGAAATTTCACAAGCAACTCGAGTCATAACGGTATCACCGCTCTCCAAGACCTGTTTTATAAAATAACTTTTACCGCAATTCGAGGGTCCGGACAAAATGCATGAAAAAGGGTGTTTTAACCTGACATCCATCGTGTTAATATCCGTAGGGCAACGATGTCAAATTTTCTTGCAGCACCCGCTTGTCGTACACCACCTTCTGGGTTTTCTTTAAGGTCCGGGTCTCAATGCGCCAATCCTTTTTAACACGCACGATCATCAGCTGTTGAATAGAAATGTGTTTAAATTCCCGGCACTCTGCATAAGGGTTAATGCCATAGTCAAAAACCAAGTCCCGCAGACTCTCAAAGTTAACTTTTTCACAATTGTTCACATTGAGCGTAATGCCTTTTACCTTTAAACAGGCTTTCCCTCCAGACAGTTTGTACCCGTACGACTTGGGTCCTGTTGATACAAACTCGGTGATGTGTTGACCAGCATCGATTTCGCTGGTCAGCTCACCCAAGTAGTCACCCAGTTCCGGATTCCACTCACCCTCCCGGCTCACAAAGATAACGGAATCTGTGTCATGGTACAGACAGCGGCCTTGCAAAGCATTTAGCAGATTGTATAACTCCAAGCGGGCATAGGCGGTTGTAAAGCTAGCGATGAAAATGTTAGTGTTTGAATGGCCCGTATAGTGGTGTTTAGTGTGTTTCCACGTAACACAGGCTGTGTTTTCATCGATAAACTCGCAGGCTGACACCTCATGATATGGCGTAAATAAGTACCTGAACAATTCATCGGGGTTTCTCACAATGGTGGTCTGTGGTAAATTGTCTCTTTGTCCATACTTGCCCCACAAACTGTTCAAGGCAATTTTTGAAAGCTGTCTTTTGGCCGGATTCTTTTTAATGTTGCTGGGGTCCAGCCGGACACCCTCTTTTTCATAATATTCGCTGATATATCTTTGTTGTTTCGCGACATCTGTACACCACTCTGGAAACCCCGAAGCTTCCTGTTTCCCTTTCAGATGCAGTTTGATGTAGTCGGTAAAAAGATCGTGTGAGGCCTTTTCGAAATGCCAAATTTCATAAATTTTACACACTCTATACCCCAGATCTAAGGCCATCTGTAATTCAGGGGTGCACCAGACACCAGTCAAGGCGCGATCTTCATCACCGTGCTCACAGGGGGTGGTCTGTTTCGTTTCAGCACACGTACGACACAGTGTGAAAAACAGTTTTTTGTCAATTTTGGCTGGAAGAACTGGAAAGTACAAACGTCTGGGTGGGTAAACTTTCACCTTCGCTAAACCGAAATACCATTTTAAATCTCCAAAGTTGTTATATATTATTCGGGGGTGCCCCAGTGGGCATTTTTTAGTTTTGTTCACAAACGGATACAGACTGGTGAAATCATAGTAATAAATTTTTTCACCGGGCTGCGCTGTGTAATGCAAACAAATCGCATTTGTTCTCCCCCCAAAAAGCGACTCGCGCGGTTGCAGAGGCTCTGGTAACTGCGCGGCTGTTAGAAATTTACCCAAGCCCCCATTTTCAACAAGCATGTCTCTGAACTCGTGCTCCCACAAAACACGCACGTTAAAACCTCTCATTTTGAGAAAATTAATTTTAACCATCGTCTTTCTGTACAACCAGCCAAAAGTAGTGTTTGTCAGCGGATTAAAATCGTTTTCACAATAACAAACGCTACAACCGTGAAAAAAGCAACCGTTGAACTCAAAGGCTGTCAGCACTCCGTCAATTACAGCATAACCATCCAGAAAATATGGGCCAACCTTGAACTCACCGGCCGTGGTTAATGCGTGTTGGATTTTAACGGGCTCTGTGTGTTCGATGTACATAAGCCATTGAATGCTGGGTGTAGAAAATCGTTTTTGCTGGCGGTGGCAATTGTCATTGGGTAGCAACGCAATTGTCTCTTCCTGTAAAAACATAAGTCTGAACATGGCCATGCAGACACTAGCGATGGTCACAAACTGAAAGGGGTCGATGCAGACAACGCAGGCGGCCCCTGACTCAGTCACGCGTGTCTGTCTGGTCATATTCATGACCTCGTCCCGAAACCTGATACAGCCTTCTCTTAGAATTGCCACATCCAACTGGCAGTAACGTTTCAACTCTCTCTGTAAGTTAAACACACTTCCCCTGCATTCTTCATACCAAACCAAAAACTCGGCTTTCTCGCTCGGCAGCATGTAGTTAACGCCGTAAAGTTCTGGCGGAGGCATCGGTCCGACATAATTTTGGTTTTCTGAAGTGTTCGTCAAGTGTGGAAAATGACCCTTACACCCGGGGAACCCCATGGCGGCCGGCAGTTTGCTTAATTTCATAGGCAGAAAGTTTAAAGAATCGATAAATCTGATGTTCAGAGCTTTTACGGTCATACACATTATCTTACCACCCTGATTAATTAGTTCAACGTCCATCTTTTCAGCTAACAACTGTCTGATCACTAGGTAATTGTCATATCCCTTGCCATTGTGCGATATGAACGTATGGTTTTTGTAACGTCTATCGATAAATTTACACACAAAATCCTTTAGACAAGTTTCACCATAAAATTCCCAGCTTCGTTTATTGTCAATATGAAGGGCGTGGACGTAATTTGGTATGTGTGTCCCCGTTTCTTGCATGCATTCAAAGTCGAAAAAAATGTACTTGTTTGAAATTTTGGGGTTGTCCAAAGGCGGTATGTAGCACAAATGTGTGTCAGGGGTGTCGATCACGTTGTTACAACGCGAGCACAGTTTCTCTTTACATTCGTGACTTGCGAGGTTATAAACCCCACATTTCTCACAAAAAACCCTACGCTCACACTTACTAACACCCGTCGCCGCATTCCGCAAGTGTCTTGCCAAACACTGAGAGCTACGACAAAAGACCTTACAGGCCGGGCAATTCTGAATTTCAGCATCAATTTCGCAACACTGGGGATCTAAACAGGTTTTACAAGCTTTAACACAGGCGTGTGCGTTCTTGTGGCTATACGCCGCATGGCAGTTAGTGCAAAAATACGCCGCCCCCACAAAAGCTTTAATATTTAAAACCCCATAAAAATGCTCTTCATGCAGTAGAACAAAAAGTATTTTAGAATTTGGTGGTGTGGGCCCCGTTGTAAAATATTTCCAATCACCCTGGTCGTGGTACAAAATTTTAATGACCACCTTTAAATGTTTTTCAAAAGCGGTAATGTCTGACAAACTAATTTTCCGATTCTCAGGAAAACCCAACTCTTTGTGCATTCGTTTAGCGCCCTGTAACATTTCCCCATCGGTACAACCTTCATTCAACAAACCGTACACACTCCCGGCGAAACACAGATTACCGCCCGTGTAATGTAAGTCGATAAGGTGCGCTTTTTTCTTAGCAATTACCCGGCTGTACAGAACGGATTTAAATCTTCGGTGGGCACCCCCCTGCATATTCCTAACTATCGTCACCACTAATCGGAGGCTCTCATCGGTGAGAACCTCTGTGTGGCTCTGTAAGAGGTCTGAGATGTGGCTTAAAAAATCGGCAGCATTTAATTCTCCAGGGTGTCTCCTGCGTGAGAACAAGGGTTTGTTAAAACCACCCGCAGTCAAACGCAGCTGTACAAAATCATTCGCCCCGATGTTTGGAGAAAGTTCATCCAATATTCTCTGGACTGCACCATGCACAGCGTCTATAGCCTGTACATACGAGGTTATTCTGTCGAGATTAACAAAACGAAATTCTTCATGGTGCTCTGTTGCTCTAAAATTATTATAAGACCTGTTATAACTACGTATACGCTCCAGGAAAACTAAGGGGTCTCTGTTTGTCCCTGCACCGCCACCAACCTGATTCAGATCGTTCAGTACAACCGGTTCTCGGTTACCGCCATCCTGTTCTGCTACAACACCCTCGGGCCTTAAGTTATTTTCTACCACTGCATTCTCATTGCGTGGTTCGGGCGACCCTTGGGAAATCTGATGCCTCTCTCTGAATCTTTGATGACGCAACAAACATGCTTTTGCCAGTTTAATTCTTTTATTTATGTACAAACGCTTGATGGTGGCAAGCGGTCGGTCTTTTAAGCACTTTTTAGACCGCATGTTTAGTCATTTATCACCGGGGATTTGCACCAATGAAGCATGAAATATCATCATCATGGTCTGAAATCCTGAGCTTAGAGCGGCATCTTCTGTAGAAATTATATCTAAGAGGTTAGCGGTGAAAACCTGGATCTGTTTTGGAAACAAGGTCTGTACACTGGCTAAAACCACTCTTAGACGCTCTAAAGCTCGTTTTTTGGACACCTCATTAGTGATCGCCGTTGATAGTGACTGTGTAATACCGCGCACTGAATCTAGCACATCACCCAACACCAACTCTTTAGGCGTGTTATGATTTCTCTGCGCAGGCTTGACACGTCTGGCTTTGGTCAGCGTCTTAACAGCCGTCTCCGATGCAGTCACCACCTTAGGGTCCAACGTTTCCGCCACATTTGTTTCGCCGTGCGTCGACACAGCTGCTGTGTGAAAAAATAAAAGACTTTTTATTACCACGCCAATGCTCCACATCTCAAAATCTGAAAACTACACTGTGATAAAAATAAAAGACTTTTCAACACAACAATCAATGAAATCTAAACTGTCAAAGTCAGAAAACTACGATAACTATGATAAAAATGCCACACATGTGGCGCATCCTTACACAAAGGGCTGCGGGTGAATGGAACAAGTTACACGGATATGTTGTTACACCGGTTTCCTTGACGGCTGTGGTGGTGCTACTGGGTCAAGCGGCGTGGTTAACGGCCTGTAGACCCTCGCACAGACCAGTCGCTTTAAACTTTAAAAGCTAAGCAGTTTTAAAATAAGGTTTTTTAACACTCCGAAACAGAAAACTACGCGAAGTAGGATCTTTCAGCGAATTAACATCCTAACAAAAGAAGTAACGTTTACCGTAAGTGAATCATAACACATCTTGACCACGCTTAAATTATATTAACCTTTGCTTGTTGATTTCAGACGTTTTGAGCTCGTTGCCCCAGTTAACTTGTTGGCTCGTCGCAGTTTATTTTTTGAAGGTCCGGGGTCTGCACGGAGTGGGAAAATACCATTAGTGAAAAATTAGAAAAACGGTGGGGATTTTTATTATAGACACGTTTAAATGGCCATGCTAAAAGAACGTTTTATATAATACCGACCTCTTCTCTCAGGCGATCTGATAATATCCCCCGCACCGTCTGGTATAACGTGAACATCTGCATGTGTCTCCACAAGGTTTTGGGTTGGTAATGCAAACCCCAAACGAGGTTTTTTAAATGTGTAGCGACTTGTCCCTTCGCCCGCGTCTGCGGAATAGACACATACGAGTTTTGGTGTGGAGTATATACCCCTGTGTCCTTAAGACTCACATGGTCGTAAAGCGTTATTCAAAACATTGTCGTAATTACTCACCAGTGTTGTGCTGCGCTGTAACTGGTCTTTTTACAGCTGTGGTTTTCGGGGCTAATGGAAATGAATGGATACACACAGTCACGACCACATTACGGAACAACTCCCCGGTAATTCCATTATAATCATTCAATATTGCCTAGTATACAAATATTATACAATGTTTTGTAACTATAGCTAACACGAGACATGCACCGTGACGTTGTAATTGTCTCACAATAAGCCAGATATACATACCGCTGAAATTCGTGGAATCCTCGTCTTTGTCTATCAAGTCGAACAGTGTTAAGTCTGTAAATAGACTATCTTCAGACTGTTGTAATTGATCGGCGTGATCCATTCTGACGAGTTAGGCGATAACGTGAGACTGTAGGAATTGGAATCCAGCCAAAACTTCGCCTGTTAAACCGCTGGTACTTATACTCAATCCGATAAACATTCTCTTCTAAGAAACACACATGGCCCCCCATAAAACCATTAATCTTAGGTATCGTTGGGGGTGCACGTACTGGTCTGTAGAAATTATTTTAAGAAACATTTTAGAAAACATTTTAGACTGTTATAATGTTAAAATCTATATTATTTTAAGGCATACAACGGTGTCTAAATTTCATAGCTGTTAAAACGTGGCGAAAATGTGCCGCGGTGTCTGTGTTTGATTCACCAACAGACCGCTAAGAATATTATCAAGCAAAATGTTTTTTATTATGTATCTGTTCTTTATAGGGATGTGTTCACAAACCAAGCTTGACGTTTTGAGGTTTTATTTTTTCGCGCTGCGCTGTTAAGAACATTTTTGCGTGAAATACATGTGGTGCTTGTAAATTAGAAAACTTTACATGAATTTAAAATGTTTGTAAACTTTCCCTGGGGTCAATTTTAGCCCCCCTCCCCCACTCTGCATTCCAGAGCCTTTAACTAATCCCCCACACACACCGCCTGTTGCCCCATCACCCCATCATTTGTTGCCTGTTAATACCTTAAAGACTTTTATGCTTGCGTTGTGTGGAAATTTATCTCAAACTTTCGAAAAAGCTGTCGCGAATGTGTTATTAAAAATAAACTGTGTCTTATTACGTTATTTTAAAAACTTTAAGACCAACCCCGCGTGTTTAAAATTTATTTTCTGGTGAAACACATCATTTGTGTTTGCGTTGTGTGTTAATACTTTAAAACTTATAAACTGATATGTGAATACTTTTCGCTCTCGATAAATCAGGGGGGTCATCACAACCAATTGAAAAATGTCTTGTGCTATGTAGGCGTGTTACACCATTGGCGTAAACGCTTAAACGCTCCGGCCTGACAGGGTCGCAGTGCGTGCTTGGAGCTGTCAGACACCGCGGAGCTGCTGAGATGGCTTCTTTGTGTGGAGAAACAACGGGGTCCGCTACTCTACAAAGTGAAGAGGTAGGCGGCTAAAATATTTTTTTCTGATCGTGGAATTGTTGTATCGGTGCTTAGCGTATGTCATTTTAATACTTGGTCTTCTTTTTAGCAAAACCCGACCCCACCCTCTGCGCCCTGTGACAGCGGCGGGGGTGTGAGTTCAGCTGGGGTACCAGATGTTGAAGAACAGCCGGGTGCTAGCGATGATACCACGCTACAAATGGTAAATATTAACGAAAAACCTTAGCTCAAAAGTGCGTTAAATGCTCGATAGTTTAGGTACAAAGCATGTCTATTTTGTTAAGCCTTCCTTTTCTTTTTCCTTTAATAGAATAAAGAGGATGTGGACGGGTCAATCTTCAGCCTACCGGCACAAGTGAATGTCTCGTGTCTATGCTTGTGTGTTCGCCCAAATGTTAATAAAGCTGATGCCCATGTCCCTAATGAGCCCGATGTTATGCCCCAGATTGTGAAAGCAGTAGTTTATTGCATCTTCAAACACTGTTTAAAGGGGGTCCTGGTTGATGACTGCCCGGCCTGTTTGATTGACCATCCCGGGCAGTGGGGTCACACATGCCTGTCTGGCGGCTACGCAGATGGGTGTGAAGACGTGACATTTGCCGCTTTAGAAATTTATAAGTCTCTCAGTTTAGCCCGAATTTTATCGGCTGTTCTGTACACCGCCCGGTGTCTGGGTTCGTACACCATTACAAATGACACTGAGCGGTGCATAAAACAGTTGCTAAAAAATATAATTGAGGACCGCTCCCCATACGAGCATGTACACGCCACCCTTGAACAGCTGGATGAAAAATTAGTAGATGTGACTTTTGATGAGTTGCAAAAGAAACACTATTCTTATTTTTACAGACGCAAAAAAAAAGATCTATGTAAAATGTGAATACAGATTTCACTCTGTTTTACAGACCCGGGTGTGCCATCGTCCGAAGAATGAAGAATTTCGAATGTATACGTCTGAATTCTTACTAAGAGTGCTTTACACACTTCTCTCTACAAAGCTTGATATGCAAAACAAAGAGTCAAATGCTAATGTCCTTAAATTTGTTAAAGAAAATTATTGCAGATCTGATGTTTTCAGATCAGAAAAGGAAGCCTGGGGGGTTCTATAGTGTGTATTCCAAAATACAGCGTGTTTTGCACAGAACCTGTGGTAACACCATCCCGCTGATTACGCAGGCAAATTTTTTTGCCCTGCTAGATCGGATCGCCCAGTGTGGTTCGCATGGCTTTAGACACGGGGAGCGGAAGGGGGTTATGAATGCTTTTTCAGATGCCGCAAAGTTTCTCAGCAATGTGGGGGTGGTGGTTACGCGTACCGAACTAATTTTCCGCACCAACATTTAATTGTTGAATGCAAACAGGAGCCGGTAACGCATGTGTGCTGCGTTGTTTCAGTGTTTGAAAACCCCTGTTGAAATAAAGCAGTTCACATTTCACATACTTGCAAACTGGAGTCTGTAACTTGTGTAAAAAGTGCTGCTGCGCTGTTTCTGTGTTTAAAAACCCACTGTTGAAATAAAGCGGTTCACATTTCACTTGATGTTTGTCCTGCGAATTCTTTCCGCGAGACTTTACGCAGTCAGTGTGTGTGTGTGTGTGTGTGTGTGTGTGTGTGTGTGTGTGTGTGCTTACACCCCTGCTGCTTTTGAGACACGGCTTGTGCAGCATATAAGCAGCCTGGCCGGACAACCACTCGACCACCCGGCCGCGGCTGGCGCCGCTCACACCCCGGGATCTCGCGGCCCGCACAAGACTCCCCGCGCCGCCGTAACTACCCAATTTCCGAGGGTTATAATAGAGCGCACTCAACCCCGTGGCAGACATGGTCCCCTTCCAAACCAATATACACTTTCACACACCTAAAGCGAGGGATGCGCCGACTTGGGGCTTTGGGACCCTGAGGCGCCGGACCGACCAGCCGGGGGGAGGCGGGAGTTCCGACCCACACCATTGGCTCCTGAGGGGGCGGGACATGCACAAATAACAACACGACATTGGCTGGCAAGGGGGCGGGACAGCCAACCACCGCGGACGACCATTGGCTGGAAAAGGGGGCGTGGTACCTGTCAAAAGTTTGACGAAAGGTGTCGCTTTATACTACTCATGGGCTCTAGATTTTTGTTCAAATATATTGTAGTTTTCTTTTATTGTTAACAATGTGAAACTCACTTCAAAGGGGGTATTTTCCCCCTTGTTTCATTTGAAAACGACTTCTTAAAGTGATGTTAATTTAGCCAGCTCACTGAGATAATTGATGTTTTTACTCAAGGTCCCAACAGACATTGACTGTGAAAATCCTAATAACAAAAAAGGAAGTAACAATGAAGTCAACCTGTCTTCAGATTTAATGTCTTGCAACCATAATAAATATCCCCAGATGAATGAAAACATCAATGTCTCTACAGTAGCAAAAGCATTATCCTGCAGTTAAGATAAAACAAGTTACACCAAATGATCCTTATTTCCTAGTGTCCTTTTTATCTTCATAAAAATAATTATACAGTCTTTTAAACTTTAAGTAGTGTAATATTATAAACAGGCTGATAATGTTATTTCACACATGTGTGAACATGGACAATCAATCAATTTTATTCTTAAATAGCACCTTTCAATCCAGAGGAGTATAATTTAAGCACAGTGCCATGAGACATCTAAAAATGTACAGAAAATAGAAAAATAAAATAAAATTTTATAAATATAAAAAATGATGATATATTGCTGAAAGTGGGAATTTACAGATGTCAAATAAGCAGGACACCAATTATTTGGAGTCTGGGAAAAAAAAACTCCTGGACCTCACCCTGAGCATGCAAACACCTTACAGAATGTTCTTCATTCTGGGATCAAACCCAAGATGCAAGAGCTGTGGGACAGCAGGGCCAACGACCAATCCAATATCTCCCATTTCCCAAAATATAGGGGGATCATCCTGGAGTGAAGAAGCAAGGATGTTTCACCAATAGTGTTGACTTCTAGAGCTATAAAAACTGTACCCTTTTTCATTTAACTGTTAAAGCTTGTTTATGTAAACCTATAATAGTTTTATTAGAAATGCTGGATGTGGAACCAAGCAATATTCAATGAAAACAACCTTTGCCTTACATTTCTAAAGTCTATTGTTGATTTCTAGGTTTATCATTTTACCACTAGTGAGAAAATACTTAGAAAAAAGACAGGGCTCTACATTTTTTTAATTCAATTAAAAGAGATGTATAAGTACTCGTGATATGGCTGCAGGTATAATCGGTAGAATTATTATACAAAGACTTGCCATATTGGCCAAATTAAAAAAAAAACTTCCTTTCTTAATAGATTGAGAAATACTCTAACAGAAAAAGAACCAAACAAAGGATGCAGAATGATCAAAATATGCATAATAATCTTAAAGCATAATACATTTTATCTCTTTAGAGCAGATATACAGTATTTTACCTTCCACCCTTCTAAACTTTGTAGTGTAATGGTACAGTGATAAAATCCATGAGTTTTATAAAGCAATTTTTAAAATAGTCTTGCTAGATTTAATGTTATCCAATTTGTTCACATTCCAAAGCATGCATTCAGATGATTTATAAAGTAACACAGGTTTGCAGGAGCCCTCAGAATGACTTGTACAAATTTTATCACTGACTTTGCAGACTGCTATAAGTCTAACAGTCCAACATAAGCACACAATGGTGGCAGAATCGGAAAGTTTGAAGGTCAGATAAAAAAAAGTCACATACTGTACCCTAATCAAGATGAAACACAACACAGTAAAGCACTCAATGAAATTTATTTCAGCAGACTATTAATGTTAAAAATCAGGACATTTGAAACAACCACAGGGTAGTTCCAATAAGTAAAGTGATTTAAAGAATTCTGGAATTTCTTCAGACAAAACAGTACTACTGAGATAATGAATTACTGCAGGACCTACTTGGGCAATTTCAGTCTTTGTCAAGGCAGTATTCTTTCACTCTCTGCTTAAACCTCCACCCTTCTTTTCCACAAGCCAAACACAAAAGATTGGCTTGCAATGCTGCAATGAAACTGTAGTAAGTTCTTGTAGTTCAACCCTTGTACAATATATTGTTTAAGTACTGTGGAAGTGTAACTGTTTTGTGCAGTTGTGCTTTATACCATGAAGGCAAGGGAATATGCCATATTAGAACATCAATATTCAACAGTTACTAGATCATTCCTGGAGAGGTCATTATACCAGGCTGCAGGGGAATTGATCATAGAACAGAGTAGGTCTTGAGGCAAGATAAATACAGTGAATTAATAAAGAGAACAGGAAGGACGAAAGGAAGGCATCAGCATTATCAACATCATAACAATATAATTAGATATATTTGTATCATTATTGTTGTTTATCAGAAATCTATAACACCAAGGGAAAAAGAGACCTCAAATTAGTTGAAAAAACACTTAAGCACTAAACTGTCAAGGGGTTAGCAATATATATTTAAAGATGCATAATATTGTAAATTAACTTAAAGAAAAAAACATGTCAACTGAAAGGTTCCAAATCTGTTTGGTTTTTTTTTTAAGCTCCCAAATGCAAAAAAAAACAGATGAGATGTAATGTTTTTCAAATTAATGAGTTAAAAGGAAGCAGGGAGCCATTTCCTTGAGCTGTATATGTATATTTCTTGGATTGCGTGGATGCATATATCCAATCTCTTATATTTCAATTTATACAAGTATGAAAATTGATTATAGATTGAATTCAATTGATAATAGAAATACATTTCCTTATATTTTCAAATCCTTTTTTAATGTTTCTTGCTTCAGAGCAACTGCAACCAAATTAGACAATAAAGCATAATGATAGTTGTACAGTATAAGACCTCTGAGGAATAAAAATATAACATGAAAAGACCAATATCTATCAGTTTTGATTTAATCTGGGCCTTCGTTTGGCTGTGGTTTAATAGTTATCAACTTAAAGCCTTCATCTACAAGTTCATTTCTTGAGGGTACAATATAACAAAGAACCGAATGACACTGCATATTTACAAATGTATCTTCTCTTTTTGAACAAACAAATCTTCCCTTAAAATAAGGAGAAAATGTTCAGAGTTCAGAAGTTTTAATTAATGAATACACTTTACAGTGTCAATTTTATGCAGGTGCCACTACACATTATTATAAGATAAAAAATTGTTTTGCAATTTCTATTATAACTTTGTAGTCATAGTTGTAAAAACCAGATCACCAAGAGCTACTCCACACAGGTATTACTCCAGGTACAGAACTGAACGTAGGTCCCCAGTGTTGTAAGGCAGCAATGCTCACCACAGCATCACTCTGCCACACAGTGTCTTGCTACTTACTGTTGGTAAAATCACCCTCCTTGGCGATGAATAAAGTATTTTTAATTGAATTGAATAGTAAGTTGATTTAATTTTTATTTTTAATATCCTTACTGTATCTAGCTCAAGAGAAATATTACAATATTTTGTTTATGACAGGAGTAGTTATTTGACAGTGCAAAAACGTGCAATTTAATGTCTACATCCACAAAATTATATAGATTGAAAACTTTGTAGAAAATAGATGAACCTAGTTTATTTCACTTTACAAATATGAAATGACTATGGCATATGATTTGCTGTTATTTGATCTGAAAAACAAGATTGAAATAAAACTGAAAGAACCCAAAATACAGCATATGCAGTACACAACACTATATACAGTTAAACATCACTTTTGCTTCCCCAGAATGTCACTATTCAAACTCAACCATATTAAAGTATGTAGTGACGTTTAGAAAATAAGATGAAATTTAGAAAGCGATTCAATTACTTAAAGGGTGCAATTCAGTGTATTTTATTTCTAATCAAGTTCCTGCCCTCGCACATACCTCATTTAAAAGTCGATGACCCCCTTTAAACCTCCATTAATGTGGTTCAGGGTTGTTATCTGCAAGAAAGTGAGTAAGTAATATATAGAAAATTGACTTCATGCTTCTAATAGCGAGGGTTTGTGTATGGCTGCAATATGCAGTTTCTGGTGTGCAAAGCGTGCAGATTTATTGAGGAGTCAAACTTTGATTTCAATATTTGAATTTTGACAAGGAATAGCATGAATTGTAAATGTTTCTGGCTTGACTCCCAAGAGATGCAACGTTAAAAGCTGCCTATTGTAATAAAAATAAAGATAAAAATACATTCTTATAGTAACTCAGTACAAGTTAAATAGCATTTTTCTTCCGAGAATAAAACACATATAGTACATTGCAATAACTTCAAATAAAAGATACCACACTTGTGTAAAATAGTGTTAAAAAATGGGATGTAGACAAATTCAAGAATGTCTTTGTGCCAGAGACTACTTTTTACTAATACTTTAACTAAGAGTTTTTATGTTACAAATATTTTAAGAGAACCAGCTCAGAGTGGGATGGGAGGCCCCTATCTCTTAATCTCCAACCAACCATTCTTCTATTCTGATAATGTACAATTGAGCTTTTGTTATCACTGAAATGAAAGGTTCTCAGTGTGCAAGGTGACATAAGGGATTGAGCATAGTTTATACAAGCAGAATGTTTAGGACAGCACATGACCTTGTTGTCAGATAGACCTTTGGATGATCAGAATAAAAGCCTTTGTTGATAAAGAATGAGATGTATTCAAAGAACATAAGCTATTTATAGTCAAAAACCACTGAGAACTTTAGTGTTGTTTAGTTTAATTATTTCTCTTCATTCAGTGTTTTTGACCACTTAGTAAATTGTTCACAAACAAAAAAGACATTTTTGACATAGTTATTGTATCTTGCAGGCAGAATCAATTACCTTTCCATTACACATTAGATGTGAAGGTGCCGATTTTCATCCCAGCCACTTGAATGCATAACATACATTTTGTAGTAAAATGTCTGTTTGAGAACACAGTCCAAAAAAATAAGAATGACATTACTTATAAATAGCAGGGTTGTTACTTCCAAAGCCCCAAAATGGTTACTCAAAACACCAGGAGACCCAGTGGCACATAGGAGCTACGATGGTCAGTCAAACCCTTGCTGTAACCTCGGTCAAGACATTTAACAGAATTGTATTTACTGTATACATCTTCTCCACATGTACAAAACAGAGAATGACCAGCCTGGCAATTTTCTACCACCCCCTCCAATATCTGAAAGATGGCAAACAGCAGGTCCACTGTCCCATTATCAGGTCAGAATCCACATCGTTCCTCCTAACCCCTAGGTTCAATTAGTGGATGAAGTAACCTCTCCAACACTCTGGTACAGGCTTGCTGAGGTAACTTGAGGAGTATGATACCTCTATAGCTGGAACACAACCTCTGGTCCTCTTTGTGAAAGATGAGGACCACCGCCCCAGTTGTCCAGTCCAGTTGTATTGTACTTGTCTTCCATGCACTATCGAAGAGGCATGTTATTCATGACATCCCCAACATTGTGCAGCATATTCCAAAAGCCAGAACAATGAATAAGGAATTAAGTAAAGTGTCTCTGAGATAATAATGGGCATATTTTACACTATGCAAGTTAAATTAATTTTATATTAAATCAGATGTTTACCAAAAGAAGAAACTGTCAACATGCCTCAGGCTGAGTAAAGACCGTTATGTAACAAATAGTTTTATTTAAATTATTATGACAGTAGTAGTAGTAAGTCTTACATTAATAGAGGCCAGAAAAAAATTAGTCAGGACACAAGGGCGACACCTCATTGACCAAGTGGTCAGAATTTCAGTTTAATGTCTCACTCAAGTAATAAGGCCTCCTACAGCACAGTGTCCCTGGTCATCATACAAGGGTATTGAATTATAAATTGCAGTCCAGGGAGAAGAGTATAACCTACTGGTCTACAAAAATCACTAACAGCAATCTGATTTATAGACACCTCCCAACCAGACTCAACCATTAGCACAGCAGGATACAAGCATAACATATGATATGGTAAACAGATTTGAAATAGAAAGTACACATAAGGGGTGAGGGCTAAAAGTGGTTCGATGTAAGTGATGAAGTACCACTTGGATCTTTTTTCAGTTCACTGATCTGTTTCATTTCTGGTATCGTTAGTACACTAGTCAGGATTTAAGATCATACCAAAACAGGAGGATTAGTAAATGCTGTAAATGCGAAGGATATTCAGAAGCACTTACATCAAATTCAAGACTGTGCATAGACCTGGCTGATGACATTTCATTTAGATCAGTACAGAGTCTTATATGCAGGTACAAGAAACAAAATATACATACAAGATGGAAAAATGGTCTTGAAGATGCTATGTATAAAAAACTGTAGGTGGCTACACTGACATATCTACATCTTGACTATGTAGGGAAGCAATAGAAATGGTGAACAGGATGTTATGCATCTCACAAAATAAACCTTATTATGCTTATTTATCAGACATTTACAAATGTAAAACTGAGCAATAAAACTTTTGCAGTTTTCCGTGTATTGCTTTTCCATTACTAATAATTCAATTAAGGGAATCTGTACATTTTAGAAATTCTCATATAACAGTATTTGCAGCATGATATTATATATCTGCCTTAACTATAAAATATTATGTACACAGCGTATGAAATGCTAGCAAGGCTTGTACTGCATGGCTCTAGCAGTAATGTTCAAGATGTGAAAGAAAACAAAATGAGTGACATTTGGAAAAATGATCAATACTAAGCAAAGCAGCTGTATTACTGTAGGGTTTACAACATCAAGATTTATTTTAGCTGGAGGCAAAGTTAAGATTAAAGAGGTAAAGCTGTTGAAATAGGGTATACTCATAAAACACCAGACTATTATTACATGCTTTAAATGCAGACCTTAGAATTCAAGGCATCATTTTCTTTCTGTTACAGCTTCTTATTCATTTAGAATTCAGATATGTTTTATCACAGTAATATTGCTAGGCTTTACTTTTGTTGTCTAAAACTTAAGGTACGCAGCTGGTTTCCAATTTCTGTTACAGTCATAATTTCACAACATGCCGAAAGCATTAGTACACATAACATAAGAAGTAGTAATGTAGCACACACAAAGAATACATAATATGGATAAGGACAAAATTTATACATTCTTAAAATGTATACTTCTGACAGTTTTGGTTCAGCCAGAAGGCAACATCCTTGATGGATGGTTAATGCACCAAATAATAAATTGCAGGTAAATGATCTTATTTGCTTCTATTTTCTTTTATTTCTCAGCAGAGCTATATAAAGGGTGTGTTTGTTTTTAAACACTCTACATACACACAGGAGAAACTGCATGATACAAGCTTGATATAAATTAGAACCCCAAAAGTTTAAATGACCTCAAAAGCCTTTAATTTGATTACGATTTTTTGTATGTTTTTTTTTCTATTGTTATTTTGGACAATGCCAATATTTTAAAAGCTTTATAAGCAATTGACTGCAAGAAGCCTGTTCATCCAGATGGCCTGGACCCTTGTTTATTAAAAACTGCTGCAGAGATTATTGTAGCACTGTTTCCTCATATTTTTAATTAATTAATTCATTCATTCCAATGCAATAACCCAGGAAAAACAGCACATGTGAAACCATAGATAAAAGCTGGTAATCCATCTGATTTAATTTATTAAAGTATAAACTATTTTCACAACTCTTCCGGATGATAGCAAAGAAGGCTTAGTTAACAGGTCAATCTGTGTCTTTATGATTCTTCAAATATTTAATCAAATTAATTAATCAATTAAAAGATTACACAATATTGCCACTGGCTTGAAACAGTGATATCTGAACTGTACAAATACTGTAGTTCAAAGTTTTCAAAACATTGATCAAAATCTCTAATTAATAATACGGTTTCGTATTGATCAATAGTTTAATTGTTAGTACTCTGCTGTATTTGTTAATAACATTGGAAAAAATGTTAAACAATGTAAACACACATTTGTATATGAATTCATTTTCTTTTGAAATATACCCTGATTATCTTAAAATGCAGAGAACATTAGTCTTCTTGTAAGACTAAAGCTACATTGTCTCTAACGTCATTTACTACTGATAAATCCCAAAAAATAATGATAATTCCTGTGCTGTTTTGATAGTATTACAAGTATATGGCTAATTAGTAAGGAAAACATACTTTATTTTGAAATATTGATAAATACAAAAATATTATTTAAAAGATATTAAAGCCTATCTGTTCACTATCATAAGGTTCAATGCTTCCTACTTTCTTCCTTGCATTAGCTATGGATATAGGCAAAGGTGTTTGGAGTCCTGCTTTAAATTAGATTACAGTGTGCTCCACAAATTGGGACAAAATCCATTATTTTTGCCTTGCAATCAATCAAGTTGTATTTGCAGTCATGAGATCACTACAAATGAGAAGAATTCTATATGTCTTTAGTTAATTCCCAAAATTAAGTGCTTTGAGAGGATACTTTTGAAGGTGCTATTGTATATAAAGTTTATTATCTCATGCATACATTAAATAAGGTTACAAAAGTATTCAACCCAGTGATTTTAAATGACAACAGACATCAGTATGCATTTAATGTATGTCAGTATTTGGTTTCACACTTCTTTTGAGGCAACATGGGCACATTTTGGCACATAAGATCATGTCAAGTACCTCAACAGCTTGTTATAGAGTCCCTGCTAATCACCAGTGTGAATACCACGGTAACCTATTATTGGTCACTCGCTGCACAGAGTTCATGGTTTCTCTGCCACATGAGCTTGAAAATTTGCCATTTGCTGCCCTTTAGCTGACCTGTGGCTGTATTTTCTCTTTTATGGTCTCAGGGCTTTGCTGCTACAGAGCCAGACTCCCAGCATTCAGTAACACCCTGAGCTTAATTGGGTTCTAAAGGTATTTCATCATTTATCGAACCATAACCAGTTTCTCAACATATACTTCTACTTATTGATAATATTTCTCCTCCCAGGAAAACTCAAAGTACCTCACTGAGACATGTTTTTGTTTCCCCCAGGGCAACCAATCACCAGGAATCCTAAAGCAATACTTTCTCTTTATAACAATGCCTTAAAAACCACAGGGTTCTCCAACATCCAAAATTAGTGGACATTTTAGTGGACATATGCTCAAGGGATTCTGTGACACTCTCTGGTGTAGAGTGTCTTAAAATTGGATTTTCAAAAGGCGTGGCATGGTAAAACAAACATCCACAGTATCTATCAGGGACAAGCCAAGTGCAATTTATTTACAGCATGTAGGAACATTAAACCATTCAGCAAAACAACAAGTGACTCTTCATCATGTCTGGAGTCACTTCCATCTCACAAATCACTGGCAGCTGAACCTTTTATAATTCATTCAGCTCTGATGCAGTCTCCCTTCCAAGTTATCCACAGGGTCTGGAAGTCTCTAAACCCAAACCCCCTCCAAGATCTATAGTTAAGCAACTTCTTGGGGAGAGAAAACCCTTAACCTTTTCTCTTCTCTTCCTTGACCATAAACTTGGCCTTTCAACCACCCTTTAACCTTAACCTATCAGTCTTAATGTGCATTATCTTAACAGTATCTGGCTGAACCCATTTGCCTTGATGCTTTACCATAACACACACGTGCTCCCCAGGAAGAGCAGCAAGTCAGGTTTGTTACTCCTTTCCTAGCCTTCTTGGTTTACTTTAATGTAATAGGACACAATTCTGTCAAACCTAGTGGCAGATACCATTCCCACAAAAGAGCTTAACTTCCTTCCTAAACTTAGGCCAAGACCTTTACTCCTAACATTTGGAAGAACATTGGGAAGAGGAACCTGTACTCCTCCCATTCCCATCATCCTTTTTTCTAGCCCACGGAAAGCAAAATTGTTCCTTGAAGAGTTTTCTCCAGGTGGTAGCTAGACATAAGGTTAGGCAGAGCTAAGCACATGTCTCCCTTCACACAACTATCATAACCACATTGTCAAAACATAGTGCATATAAGCTTAGCCATAACTAGTGGGTCCTCACCAGGAGCTAAGAGAGACTGATGGTCCTGGGGATAGGAAGTGTGTTAGGGTGGTAAGGAAGCACCAAAGGAATGCGGTTGTTATGGCGGGAGTTCCTGATCGGGTTCATGGTCCGGGGGGTGTTTTTGGCTCGGGCAAGGGCCCTGTCAATCACATTGCTGGGGTATCCTCTGTTGATGAAAAAGGAGTACATTTCGAGGGCTTGGTTCTCGAAGTCAATGTCGTCGCTGCATAATCGTCGTAGCCTAAGGAACTGTGAAAAAGGAAGACAGTTTTTAGTGCGGTTGGGGTGAAATGAGCTGTACAGGAGGTAGCTGTGTGAATCCGTGGGTTTGTAATAAACTGAAGTGGACAGTCGGGGGTAGTTGATGGAGAAGTTGATGTCTAGAAACGGAAGAGTAGTGGAAGATATGTTAACCGTATGTTTGAGGGACGGGTGGAAGTTGGTGAAATGGTGCAGGAAGAACTCAAGCTGATCGTTGGAGCATGTGGTGGCACCGACGCAGTCATCAATATATCGTTTGTAGAGGTCAGGGACATAGCCAGTGTAGGAAGCGAGGAAGCTTTCTTCTACCCAGCCGACAAAAATATTGGCATAGCTGGGTCCCATTCTGGTGCCCATGGCAACTCCACTGACCTGTTGGTAAAAAGATTATTGAAAGAGAATGCGTTCAGTGTGAGGACCAATTCTGCAAGGCGTACCAGGGTGTGGGTGGGTGGATCAAGCACTGTGCGTTTGTCCAGCGTGTGCTTGAGGGCTGTAAGACCGTCATTATGGGGAATGACGGTGTACAGAGATGTGATGTCCATGGTAAAAATGTAGCATTCGGTACCCTGAAATTGGAAATCATTAAAAAGTTGGAGCGTGTGGTTGGTGTCTTTGATGTAAAATTGAGATACTTGCGGATGTTCCATGATGAGCCGGTTCGCCTCCTGGGGGAGCTCATTACTGCTGATCAGAAGAGAAATGGTGGATACCACTTCCTTTTGGTAGTCAGTGGTAGGGTCCTGTTGGAGAGGGAGGTAGGCAGAAGTGTCAGTTAGTTGTCTAGAGGCTTCAAAGATATATAGATCCTTACGCCACACCACAACAGCGCCTCCTTTGTCCGCTGGTTTGATGACGATATCATCCCTGTTGCGGAGAGACTGGAGCGCCTGATTTTCTCCTTGGGTGAGGTTAGACCTGTGTTTACTGGGTATAGAGAGTGCCTTGGGAGCTTGATTAGTGCATTGGTTGATGAAATAATCAACTGGTGGAAAACAGCCAGAGGGGGGAGTCCAACAGCTCTGTTTGGGATTAATGTTGTTAATGACATCAATAACCGGGTTGTTATCAGCGGCCTGTGAAGAGGAATCGTCGGCAAAATGTGCTCTGAGACAGATCCTGCGGTAAAGGTCGACATTGGTCTGGGGGATGTCCAGCTTCCTGGGAACTGGTACAAAACTGAGCCCTTTGCTGAGGAGGGATCGCTCATCCTGTGAAAGGGAAAGGTCAGAAGGTATGGTGACAACAAGGTTAGGGTTGGTGAGGGTGTTTGGGGTGTTGATGGTTTTCTTCTGTAGAAGGTGACTGAGTTTTTTGTCCTTCTCTGGAGTGAGAAACTGGTAGAGTTTAGAGTTGAGAGATCTAATGAGGTTAGTTATGAAGGGAAGATGATGTGGAGCTGTCAGCCATAGAAATTCCTTAGCCTCTTTGATGTTGTTGTCCGAAAGGATAATCTGTTTTTTGAGGGAGAAAATGGTAGAGAGCATTAGTTTCCTAGAAAATTGTTTTAGAAGTCTCTGAGTGTTACTCTGGGTGGTATCAGAGTCAAAAGAAAAGGTATTAAATCTAAGGGGAAATCCTTTAGGGATGATATTATGTTGACGACATCTGTAAAGGAATAGAAGGTGGTTATCACAGTTCCTTAGGCTACGACGATTATGCAGCGACGACATCGACTTCGAGAACCAAGCCCTCGAAATGTACTCCTTTTTCATCAACAGAGGATACCCCAGCAGTGTGATTGACAGGGCCCTTGCCCGAGCCAAAAACACCCCCCGGACCATGAACCCGATCAGGAACTCCCGCCATAACAACTGCATTCCTTTGGTGCTTCCTTACCACCCTAACACACTTCCTATCCCCAGGACCATTAACCACAACTTTTCCATCCTACAGGATGATCCCTCCATTGGGGCACTCTTTTCTGATCGCCCTTTCATCTTATATCGCCGACCACCTAATCTGCGTAACCTCCTTGTTCACAGCTCCCTTGACCGCCCTCAACAACCATCCACACCAGGCACTTTCCCTTGCAACAGAGCTCACTGTATCACCTGGAAGTACACATCCACCACCACACTCATTCAAGGCCCCTCAGGACAATTCCGGATCACCCAGACAGCATCTTGTACCTTCAGCAACCTTATTTACTGTATCTCTTGCAGTAAATGCCCAGCCATCTACATTGGAGAAACAGGAAGGAGACTCGGAAGACCGCTTCAGAGAACACGTCAGGGCTGTGAAGATTAAAGATCTCTCCAAGCCCATTGGTTCTCATTTCACCTCTGACGGCCACGACCACTCTAATCTCTCCGTCTGTGTTCTCAAAGACGGTTTTCCGAACTCATACATCAAAAAGACCACCGAAACCAAAATTATTCTGCAGCTAGGATCACACATTCTCCCTTCTCTTAACGACAGACTACTGTTCTTTTAAATTTTCTCCATTCATTGGAAGTTTCATTTCACACCTCTCTGCACCCATTCTGACTTCACACCTCTTGATTGGCCTCTCTTTCTGTCCCCTGCTCCCGCCTCTCACTCCTCCTCCCTCCTAACCTTTGTTCTCCCGCTACTTTACCTTTGCCTACTGCCCTTTCTCTCTTACACCTGAAGAAGGCTCCACGGCCGAAAAGTTGTGTTCTCTTTCTTCTTTTTTTCAGCATGGAATAAACCTATTACTTGTTCCTTAACAAGAAAGTATATTTTGAGATGTTGCAAGTAGAAGTGCAACCATCTAGGGATTTCTTTGAAACAACTGGGGAATTGATTACATAAGCAGCTTACAGACTCAGGGATATCTAGCTATATAAGCACATCCCAATTTAGAGGACACCAGAAAACTACAATTATATAGGCTGCTAATCTTATACTTTATTAAGCTACAATTTCCAGAAGATTATGTGACCATGTGCTGTATGTAAAAAGAGAAGAGACAATTCAGAGAGTTGAAAGAGTGTAGTTTTTCAGCACATCTTCACCCTGGATTGATTTTGGTATTGGGACCGACAGAATTTTTACTAATATTAGGAAACAGAACTAAGTCTATTTTAATGTTTAATATTTATTTTTCCTGTTTGATCAGATATGTTTTTATTCTTATTTCTATGGATTCATTGTTGCTAGGAGCCTGCAATGGAGCAGTTTTTCCATCTGAGCCATCCATATCATTTTAGGCCACTAGAGCATCTTACAGACATTCTATGGAGAAAATAAGTATAGGTATTCTAATCTGATGCAACTAGTTTGATTAGGTATCTCTTTAAATATAAATAACATAAAGAGAAAAGGTGCCTACTCTTGTAGTGACACCCATCTCTTGGTGAAAATTGTCTTTTGGTGAGACTTGTCTTTAAGTTAGGTTAATGATTAGGCACTGAAGTGAGCTAATGATGAAATTCAAAGCTTGTCTGTTAAATCAGGGTTTAGCAAAAATAGGTGTACCATAAGTATGCCACTAGTTGCGGAAATAGTTAAACTGTCCGAGGAGTCAATGCTCCATTGGAAATGGAGGTGGGAGCTCTTGCATGGAAACTCCTAGCCCTTAACTTCAGCCAAAAGTAGTATATAATAGTATATATAATTAAATAAAATCTGTAGTATAAAACCTTTTCTGGATATGTTGGACACAGCTTGTTATGCCCGTGAATTATAAAACACTTTACATTGTCATAATTTTTTTTAATGTTTCACAAAGTATTGCACATGCAAGTGATCTCCAATATCATCTAAATCAACCATTAAATTTGGTTTTACAGCAGTCAAATTGTTTAAAAAAAGCAAAATTTATGACCCAGTGGTGAATAGAGAAATAAAAACACATACAGCCCTAAGTGTCAATTTAATCAATTTTTAAATTGCAAAAAAAAAGCAAAACACAACACCACAACCTATACATCATACGGTACGCAACAAGACAACATCTCCTTCAAAACATTGTACTTCAAACTCAAGTCCATAAGCCACTTATTCTCAATTTGTACAGTAAAAATATTAGATTGCAAAAGCAAAACCTTGCCAAATTGTAAAATATCACAAACCCAATGTCCTTACTGTGTAGTAGCAGTAATAACCAGAGAAAAAAATGACTGCATGGGTCCTCACAAATTTGAAAGGTGTGCTTCTTTTAAGATGCTCTGATAGGTGAAAATAGCCATCAGTGTAATCTGACCATTTAGTGATTTAGGGGAGGTTTACAGTTGTTCACAGTAAATGCCAGAGATTCCCTTTGTTTGCCTCCTGTCAATAAAATGAAGATCAAACAAACTCTTGTTTTATTCTGAAAGGCTAAAAAAAAACCATCAGGGCCCGGCTTCATAAAACCTCATGCAGATTGTTTGGGCCGTCTTTCTTCTTTTAATCCAAAGTAGTAGACATTGGAGAAGCCATGGAAAATGTTTTGGCTTCCTACTGTATATCTGCTAGTTCAGAATTGATGTCCAAAGGGTTATCTAGAATTCAAGCCCTCAACCAGGCCTGTTCCATCTATACTTTCCAAGAATTTGGAAGATGTTTAAGGGCACATCCTTCAAGGAGGAACTAGCCTCTGAATGGCTGGAGAGTTTCAGGTGTATAAAAGGATAAACAGGTTTCTGCATACAATAATTCCGAATAAGCAAAAAAGGGGGATTTCAAATATGACAAAAATAATGACAGTAAATAACTGTAGGTGAACTTCCAATTGCTTTTTGATTCTGCATCTTTAAAATTGGATCTTACAGTAATGCTTTCTTTCATCTCCACATGAACATGTCGGCATTCTACAGAAACATTGCACAGCATTGCATTGCTTACCCCCTGAAAAAATTCAGAGACCTTAGCGGATGGGCCTTCCTCAGGGGATGGGCCTTCCTTCTTTTGCCTGCATTCCTGCTGTCTATCTTTTCTATTGTCTATTTTTTCAATGTCTAACAGCAGAAAAGGCTTTCTAGCAGTACCTAGAGGCTTTTTATAGCACTTGCAATAGGTTTTCCCAATTTTTCTTGACTTTCCAGTAACCATTATATGTTTTTGGGGTGGTGAAAAATTTCATTCCAGGTCTAGTCTTCAAAAAATTTTTATACAGGCTAGTAGACACCTCAGACAAAACAAACCTGCTTTTTGAAGAACCCTAACAGGCCTAGAAATGCACAAATTTGACCTCTGATGACCAAAAAAATGTTTGCCTGCTGTTATTTTTTGCATTTCTTCATCTGCTGAGTGTTCACACTGAACGCCAAGGGGTTAGCTTCAATTTAAGACCTGAACAAGGCTTCTGCTATGTTCTGATGCAGAGATATAACAAAATATTTAAGGGGAGAGAATTCCAGTCTGAAATTGTCTCTGGATGTAGGGGGTACTTTAAGGGGTTAAGTCTGTGCTTTGTTTCTTTCTGTCTGGACTGTTCACAGACAATAATTTGTAACCTCTCAAGACGTTACAGCTAAATATAGTCTGTCAATGTTAGTCCATAATCTGAATGACCATGAGTCATGGTACCTCATCAAGATTGACATGTCATTGTGCTCCATCTTTGTGATAGATTTTGTACTAACAGCTGCATCAGGCACATCAAGTTGCAAACAACCACCTCATTAGAAATAAAACATTTAATAAAATGTAGCGGGCCAGTTTACAGGCAAAACAAGAGACACCAAGTGTTTGCCAACTTTCAGCAGAATGAGGTAGTGTGACCACACATCAGATGGATCCACCAGTAATGCTATGTCCTCTTTTTTAATGAATCAAGGCTTGGTGTAGACCAGCCTAATGGTTATTAGCAAATGTGACATATTTCTATGAAAATTAATGTGTACAATAGACCAGTTGATGGGGAGATATCACGAACTGCATTCCTATGTGCACCTCTCGCCGTCAACACCCGCACACTAATTAATCAATTGTCACTCCTCACGCTCTTCCCTATTTAATCCCTCTCACTCCACTCAGTCCCCGCTCACTATTGAGAATAACATTTGGCTTTCTCTTGTGAGTGTTTTCTATTATCGACCTGATTTCTGGCTACCCAACCTTGTTTTTGCTCTGGCTTCGACTTCGTCTTGCGTTTTGGATTTGGATACTCTCGACCCGACTCTTCTGATGCCCAACCTAGCTTCCCTACCTCGACTACTACTTCTGCCTTTCGCCCTTGGGATTTGGACACCAAACACTAGCTGCCTACAGTCTCAGCGCCGCATAGGGTCCAACCTAATACTCTTAAACGTCGCCCTTGACAGGAGAGCCAGGTAAGATGTTGTGGGCAGGAGTCACAGAATTCAACTTGTAATGATAGACTGTAACATGACTACATGGCACTACATTTATGAAGCCAATGCTGCATTTGCTTTCGGTTCATTCTAACATGACAACATTCTAGCAGGATGAAGAATGTCCTCATGTTGCTTGAATACCAAGGCTTTTTTTAAGATAAGAACGTGACTGTTATACAGTGGATGCCCTTTTTGACCAACTTGAGCTCCACTAAATATATAGTATGTTGCATAAACTCTAACAACATGTGGCATCCAGCACTCAGAAACCGTTGAACAGGCACATGCTTGTCCAGGATCTGTGAGAGAATTTCCACTAAAACTACAACCTGGTGCAAAGTATGCATCATAGATGTAAAGCTTGCATTGCTTCCAGTGGTAACCCAACACACTGCACAACTATCTGCTTTCACTGCAGAACCCCTCTCCAGGACCAACGGTAATCAGGATAATGAATTTACTTATGTCATGTCTGTTCAACTAAGTGTTAATCCATCTACAGCATCCATCCACACACAGACACATACATTCTCACACCAGGGCCAGTTTTCACAGAAACCAATTAATCTACCAGAATGTCTTTGGACTGTGGGAGGAAACCAGGGCACCCAGAATTAATACACACAAACATGGGGAGACCATACAAGACCCATGCAGACAGCTGCCCAGGAATTTGAACCCAGGGCCCCAGCACTGCAAGGCAGCTATAATAATCAAGTTAAATGCTCACCAATTTCAAGGACACAAGGCATACTTCTAAAAACTGTTCTATACTTTTCTTACAATTTTTTAGATGTAGAAAAATATATAACCATTACGTAAAATGCTTCCATGTAAAGAAACAGTTACTATTTCTTTTATATACACCAGTAAAGAAGGAATACAATTAAAAACAGTAGACAGTAAAAATGTAACAAACACAGCTTTTATTATGCTTTAACCATGTTGTGCCAAAAAACTGAAAATACAAATGGTGCAGCACAAAACGTGTTTATTCCATGCTGACACAGCTACCTACTTGAACTAGTGCAGCACAAAATACTTGTCAGCATTATTTTTAAGTATATACTGTACAGTATGCATATTAATGTACAGATGAAATCATTTAATATTTGATATGTTACAATTGTTTCAATGGTTTCAACTGTTGTTTCAACATTATTTACAATAAACACTAAAGAAAGAAAAATAAACACTTTCATAGGCACTGCTACTTTTTACCCAAAATATTCTTGATAAACAAATGCTTAATGTCTAACATTGTTCTGTGACCCGGTAGGCCATTTCTAGTACAAGCTTTTGTCTTCAAGCCCTGACTGGCATTAAGTAATAAAATATAACTATGGAAATGAGTATGATTTTTTGTAAATATGATTTCTATTAAAGGGCAGCTAATTACATTATGTTCACCTCTACAGCAAAGGTAGGCCAAAACAGTTGAGCAGTACACCTGATGATATATCCAATCAATCTCCTTCATTAAAATTCAGTGGGATACCGCCGAGAATGATAATTAGTACAGCATCATCTTAATTAAAATTTTAGCTCCTAATTAAGTGTCATTGTTTGCTTCTTTAGAACTACGTTAAAATGCAAGGCATCATATGCCTTTTACAGCATTTTATTAGTCTTCTCCTGCTCTCAGCAATGCTTATGACTTTCACACAATTTATTTTATTTCTATCAAAGGAACAGGGGTGTGAGGAAAACAGAAGTTGGAATTATTGAATATTTACAGATCATCTTAAGGTTGATAATCCCTAAAGATGATTCTAATGCAAAGAATGTTTTTATATGAAAACCTGAATATAAGACCCATTTCATACAGTATAATAACTGTACTTGTACGACATAAAACACAAAACATAGGGAGTAGTATATCAGTTTTATGCCTTAAAGCTGTCTGACAGTTGTACACAACCTTTACCACAGCACAAGGTTTGCATCACTGTTGTGCTACATTTACCACACCTTGCTACCATGAAGGAGGTCTTCATTTCACCACTTATATCACATTAATTGTTGAGCAAAAAAGTCTGCTTTAATTATATGGAAGAAGTGAACAGTGGTTAACATGAAGCTAACATTGATGTCAATACTGTGGTGCATCATCATATACCTTATTTTTTGTAATATTCTCTATTTATTCAGTAATTACCAGAAGATGACTTGCGCAGCATTGTTCTGACTACAAAGAGTCATTTAAAAAGTTAACAATGTTTTGTCTGTCGCTTTATTTTTGTAGTCACAATTTTGTCAAGGTTCCTATTTATCTTCTAGTAATAGAAATGTACTAAACTGTAATTTCTCATCAGAAGAAATGCTGAAACCTGAGGAAGGGGTATTCCAGGCTGGGACACACACTAATTTAGAGGTAGCAAATGAGCAAGACATGTATTTTATTTTACCTGATGCACTAAGCATTTTATTTCAGCTTGCACAGTGGTATTGTGTTTAGTGCTACTAATGTTTAACTCCAGGGTTCAGGGTTTGACTCTAGCCTTGTGTAAAATATCTACAGAGAATAACCATGTTGTTTGCATGGGTTTTCACCAGGTACTTCTCCCAAAGACATGCAGGTTAGTTTTAATCAGCTTCATAAATTATCCATTTCCAGTAGTGGTAGGGGGTCCAAGATTTCATACTTTCATACAGTACAACCAGTATTGGCTGTGGGATGACAGAAATAGAACTTGATCTGTTGCATGGCTTGACCCTCATTTATGGCCTTACTGAAGTTAATTTGACAGAATGATTGCAGAACTAAACATGTTTGAAATAGTGTGTGAATGTCTAAGGATAATTTGCATACTAATTTGGTGTTTTACAGCAATTAAACTATCATAACCATGTGTAACGATGGATGAGTCTTTAAACCTGTATTTTGCTGTCCAACAAATGTCAGATGTTATTTGTTTCTGTTATGATGATCAATATAACATGCATTTAAAATCCAAAACAGAACACTGACACATTCAATGAAGTAATATTATCTTCTTATTTTTAAAAGTACACAACATCACAAGCATTGGTCCAAGTCTGAGTTGCTACTTTTTGTAGTATTTAAGTGGTAATGTAAATGCAAAAACATTTAAAATGATTACTGTGATGTCATGTGGAGTGGACCAAATTAGGAGAACAGGTTCTAGGTGGGCCCCTAGCACAGACACACCCCACACCCACAAGACTTAAAGAGAAAAAGAGCCCACACCAGGGGGAAAAATAATTCTCAGCTGCTCTTCTTACCAAAGCTTGGGGAAAATAACCCTTCTTAAAACACCTTCTGAGGAGGGACAGGTTAGGTCTGCACTGGTTAAAGGTGATCTGACAACATTCCTTCTTGAAATCAGCTCCTTGAAAACACCACCTTCTTTACTGCTCGGCACTCTATTTATACCGTCTGGAACAGGATATGCAGGATATGCAGCTTCGTTCATTGCTAGGCCTGTCAAAGCACCTGTGATATGAAAGACAGAGTGAAAGCCACACCTAATGAGGTACATCCCTACTCTGCATCGAATTATATACAGTATTTTAAAGCACAAATCAGTAAGATTCTGCTTCTTGAAAAATTATATCCCAAGGAATCTTCAAATCTTCAAATTTCTAAAGTATGCTATAATGTTTATGAGGAATTGCAACAAAATTTCTCAATTAACTCATTAAATCTATGAACAATAGCTCAGTTAACAGGCTTTCCAGATTTCATCCAATATTCTAATCAAGAGCACCATATAATTTAGTTAATGGACATTAACTAAATGGACACAGTTAACGGAGATTAAATTAAAACATGTTGACGAAATTTTAAAGAGTTCCATTGTTCCTCTCTTCATGGAATGTACAACATTGCTGCTTAGCAACCTTACAGTATACAGGAGAGGGCTATAAAAACAGACTGACAGCTGGCCAGTTACAGCTTCCTGTGCTATAGCTTTTGCCATGACTGTATAAATGTTAAAATTAAAAAAATATATATTTTGGTGACTTCCAAGATTTTGGAAACAGCTGAGTATATTATTTTCTGTTTTTTTTTATTTATTTGCAGGACATGTGAGGATTCCGTTCACAGTGAGCTCGAAGAAGCTAAAAAAAAAAAGCAATTTTTCTTCATTGTGATTTCCTTTCTCTAGACAATGGGTTAAAACTATAGCAGCCAACATAATATTAGGTTGTATAGTTTATGGCAGTTTTTTAGTCAACTCACCAGGTGAAGTAGTTTACCCACACAACCAAAATAACAAGCATGCCATAAGAAAATATTTTGCTTACTTAATGTGACAAGTGAGCCTGTTTAGACTTCATGATCTCACTCTAGTTACAGAATTAAAATGAAATGTGCATATCAGAAGCATATTTCAGACAGTTTCCAATGCTTCTTTAACTCAGCACTGGAAACTTCCATGAGACAATAATTCAGAATGAAGAGAACTTTAGGAATCTGTCATGCTCTTAGCATGCTGTCACAGGTCATGTGCAATGTTCTCACTTAGAGCTAGCTTAACCCTGTCTTACCTTGCTGACGTTTGATTATATTTTATTTTTTATTTTAAAATAACTGAACCTAAAATTCAAATGATGAGTTTTTTAACCCACATTACTAAGGCACACTGAAGAAAACAATATTGCTAAGGAAATTTAATGAACTAACAAGTCTTACTCAGTCTCATCTAGCAGTAATGACTGACATTTTTTGTCACTTTATTCCAGAGAGATTTTACATTTTGAAAGACTATCTATGGGTGAAAAATCCCTTGGAGTTTGACAACCCAGAATCACTGACTGACTTTAAAAGCCATTTTTCATAACTAAACAAATTGTCAAGATGGGTCCATTTCTCATGGAGGAAAGAAAGTATTTCATTATTCAATTCATATGCTTTACCAAGCACCCGATCTTTTGAAAAGCAATGCATGTCTATGTGGAAAAGTAAATGTGTGTGCTCCTATTTTGTTTTGAGTGTACTTTTTGGTAAGTGTCTTCTCTTGTATAGCACACATGAGCTTTACTTCTTGATATGTTGTGGAAACCATACTTCAAAAGTACGTCTAGTATTACCTTAGACAAGATTTCTGTAGGCTGTTCACAGGAGGTACTATATCTGTATTCATCATCGACTTTAGTGTTGCTCTATCCAGGTGCGGGCTCAGCGGGGCTACTAAATTTCTCTTGGCAGATTCAGATTGATACTGGCCAGTTTGCATCTCTTGCCCTCTTTTGGATGATAAAATGATCCAAGGATTGTGTGAGACTTGATAAAGAATCAAGTAAAATTTTATATAAAAGTATGTATCGATTTATTCACATTCCCGCACTGTCATTGAAATATTATACAGTATTTTTATTAAATCAACTTGTTCTTCCATTTCCCTTTGCTAATATTCAGATATAATGGCTGCAAGAAAGAGAGCACAGCCGTAAAGCTGCAAACATTATTCAGTACTGCCAGAAATGAATAACATTCATGTAGCCCATAATAATAACATGGAAACCTGTAACAAGGAAATAGATTCAAATAACATTCTGTGCATCATAGTTCTGGTAATAGCAAGAGTCAATGGTTGTATGACTCAAGAAAATAGCCTCCCAGGACAAAGAGAGTAATTGTCTTGCATTCAAACAACAGGCTTACTAACACTAAGCTGCCTTCCCTTGAATATTATTGGTGCCAGCCCAATGAGGCAGAAAATTACATCTTGTCATTTAATTTCCAAAAATCTTTGTTTTTATTATATTAATCTTCTGGCTTTGCCTCACTTAAGGTGAAAGCTCAGCAAAATGTAGACCAGGTTCTCTATCTGCAATCTGTCTGGACAACTTAACAAAAGTTCCACTTAAAACTGAACAATGGATAATAATTAGCTGTAATCCATTAGCATTCACTCACCATGACCAAAAACAAAAAAAAATGGCTTGTGTTATTGCTAAACACATTAAATGAGTTATGATAATTTACTTTCTGCATATAAATTGCTGTAACATTGTTTTAGCAATATACTGTAGTAATGTAAAGTTTTTACAAGCCAAGCATTGTAAAGTTCTGTTCTCATTTATGAAACAAACCATGTTAACAAGATGTTTCATGTATCTGCATTTTATAATAAGCCAAATAATATGTAATAAAATTATGTAGTATTGAAATGACAGCTTTAGCATCTTAAGCTCTTATTTATAATATTATTGCAGTCAAAAATCAGTATGCCCATATGTAAAATTTACACATTTTAATAGTTTTACAACCTAAAAATTTAACTATTTGTGGTTTTTTTCTGTGTGGTACTTATGAGACACCTTGAAAAAGTATTTACCCCCCTTCAAATGATATGCCATCCATCCATTTTCTAACTGCTTCATCCAAGTCAGTGTCACGTGGAAACCAGAGCCTACTGTACCTTGGCAAGCAATGGGCACATGGCAGAATACCAGATAATTGCAGGGCACACACAAACACAGACATCCACACACTCACACCGGGTCAATTTTCCCAAAAGACAATTAACTTACCAGTATGTCTTTGAACTCTGTGAAGAAACTAAAACACCCAGAAGAAACAAACACAAACTCCACAAACTCCATGCAGATAACACCCCAGGTCCGGAATTACACCCAGGTTCCCAGTGCTGAGAGGCAGCAATGTGGTAACAACTGCACCACCATGCCACTGCCAGTGATAACCAGTTTTGAATTACAAATGATATGTATCATGTATATGCTCAAATTCAACATGTTTATAGGTTTAAAAGGTCATTGTAAAAAAAAATGCAAAGAAAAATGAAAAAAGGCTATTCAACACCTTTGCTATGTGACCGTCGCGGTTCCGTGCGGGCTCGTGCCCTCGCTGCTGCACCCCGCATATTCATCCTGCAGCACTTGGGGCGCAAACCCAGGTTTCCGGCATAACGCAACGGGGAACCAGCTGCATGAGCTAAAGGAGACCTCCTCAGTATAACATAAACCATTTCTGGGTGGGTAAGGCCACTAGACGTGGAGCTACTTTTCAACCCAACCTTAACAATGTTCTTGGCCCGGCCCAAGAGATGGCCTCTTCCACCTGTTCTGAGGTAAGACAGCCCTTTTTCTTCAAGTATGCCTCCATAACCTCTATCCACTCTTGGGTGGTGTGCTTATCTGCTCCATCTTCTCTGAACACTGAGGGTATCTTAACATTTGGTTTCACTACTACATTCAATCTAGATAAATCTAGCGTAATAGGCGGTGACACAGGTTGGTTGGCTAACGTTGAGGCCGGGGGACTTCTTGGAGTGGTAGAGATTTGACTAACCAATAGGCGACTGGCAACAGAGTCGCTAGTCTGGGTTCCTTACTCTCCTAACAAGTCACGCAACTGCTGTAGGGTGTCATCTTTACTATTAGTGGGGGTGGAGGACTTCTGTTTCTCTTCAGAGTCTGAGGGCGATGACGTCACCGTGTCCAAACTAGCTCCACTACAGCTATGAGATACCTTAATTAATTCAGGTGCAATATATTACTTTGATAAGTCACAGAAATCACTGAATGGTCTCAGTCTTCGTGCAATAATAAGTTTACCAAATAAATACACCTGTTCCTCTATGATCCTACAGTTAGGTAGTAAATACCAAGCAAAGATTCAATCATAAACACCAAGGAGCATTCAAAGTAACTTAGGGATAAAGTGTTAGTGTTTATTTGGATTGCACAGGGGCAAATTCCAATCAACTTTGTTGACATGACAATAAAGTACTGAATCTTCAATCTATTTTTTGCAAACTTTGAGCATTAAAGTTTTGATTGAAAATAGTCATTTTAAAGAATGTGTAATTGTAATTCAACAAAAGAAGACATCAAGGAAAATGTGGATACTTTTGTAAGGCATTGTACGCTCTCTATATATAATGATATAAACGGTAATACAGAAGGTATGGTGGTGTGGTGATTAATGTAGGTGCCTTACAGCTCATTGTGACCCTGTACTGGACTAAGAGGTTATTGAAAATGGATAGAAAGGATAAATAAAAATTAAATAAAGCAATGTAATAATATAGTGATTACAAAAAAACAAATATATTTGGCCAAATACACTGATAGCTAAAAATATTAAATGACTACATTTGTCAACAGCTGTAATACAAATTCTATCATTTTCTTATTTTCCAAATCTTATTCTCTAAGTTAATACTACCTGAATAAGTTTTCACTAAATTTTATGATGCTGACAGATATTCACTGTGTTGTTTTCCAGCAATTTTCCATTGTTTAGTTTGAGGTCAATATTAGGTGTTCCATTAGTGATATACAGACTGTTAGATGCTGAATTTTATTTACAAAGTTTACAAGAATCATGATGAATACTTGAGTTAAAGTTTAGTAAATCTCTTTTAAATCAAGACACAGTATGTATCTCAGTCAATGGGAACTTGTAAACAATGAAAGTGAACTGATCAAGGAAATGTAGGGATGCAGGAAGTCACAGTCACTTTCAGCGTAGTTTTGAAGTTTGACCATCCATAGGGCTGAATAAACTCAGTGTCTACTCTGCTCTAAAATACAAACATTTTCAAGGACATTTTCTGATACAAGCAAAGCCCCAGTCAATCTCTTCTGTTACCATAAATGTCAACGGCAAGGATGGAACATAAATACAGAATGTAAAAGGGAATACACGGTACAGGAATATTTTAAACGTACATTCTGATGTCTAATCAGTGTAACAGAATGGGGACTTGCCTCTGACCCAGACACAGTTCTTCATGCCATCAGTCTAAAGGATACAAATTTTAGGACAGTGGAATTTCTGTGGCCTGTGAACAGGTCAGTTTTACTTACCGATCTGTTGTTATGCAGCTCTGGGAAACTTATCTACAATTTTCTAGCCCTTACCCACAGACTGCACCTTTCAGGAGTGGATACCTCACTTCCTCTAACCTTATGGAGCACACCTTTGAGGTAACAAGAGCCCGATGTACTATTGTACTCTCCTCCAACAGTTATAATTTTCAGGGAAACTCTCCTCCTCAGGGAAAACTTTCAGCAACCTTCTGAGATACCAGGGCTATATGCCCCAGTTACTTGCTGAAGAACCAGACTATATACAGTGCCTCTCAATAACAATGGACTTCTACACTGCAACATTCCTAGCCTTTCGCTCGTGGACTCTTTACCCTTTGGCTTGTCCAGAGCTCCAACCTTTGTGCTTAGCTTGAGGAGGGCAACCCATTAAGTCATTAAGCAACCTTTTGCTCATCCCCTTCCAGGGGACATAAAGGACTAGAACCTTAAATTCCCTCCCGGGAACCCTGATGATTGCATTCCCTCCTGGGAACCTTTAAAATCCACTTTGGGATTTATAATCTACTGAATTTCCCTGGTAACCAACCTTGGTTACATTGCCCTTTCTGAGATAAGTAATTTCCCTCCAGGATTTAGAACCTACTGTATAATTACTAACCAATCCCTCACGGGCTGGCAGTAATGAAAGAGAGCCTTGCTTGCCTAATAGTAGCAGTGTAAACCCTCTTTTAGTTGTTCCTGTTTGGCCAATACTGCTTTACCACCTTCTTTACCTTACCATCAGTCTGACATCGCAACACTCTTGTCTGTAACTACTTTTACTTCCCACTTACAGATGCAGCCATCTAAAATCTAAAATTATAATTTTAGATTATATTATATATATTATTAATTAAAATTTAATCTAAAATATTAAATCCACGTAATATGGAATATTAATATGGAATCAAGTAACTAAAGGGACATTTTGGTAGCCAAAAAAATAATACATTCCCTAACATTATTAACAATATTAATTTATCAATATAAATATATTTACATAACTCGTACTTCTTCATAAACGTTTTCCACATCATATTCATTGACTCAGTCACAGTTACTGTGGTTATTTTGGGAAAGTTTTGACGTGCTCATTTTAACTGCATCGTCCATGAACAATTTCTGTCATTTCTGTCATTTCTTTATGCTGCTCATTTTAACTACATTTCCCTTGATAAATTACAAGATTCAAATTATAAACAATAAACAACATATCCTTGAACAAACATTAGTTATTTAAACAAACATTTATCAATATAACATGACAACAACATACTAAACAATACACAACATAAACACACAACACACAAATTACACTACGTACAAACTTACTAACAAGAGGCCTGTGTCCCAGAGGCCTGTGTCCTGACCACCCAGAAAAACCCCAGACTGCTACCAAGTATTTAAATCCAACACAGGAAATAAAGCTCCCTTCTAAATCAACACATTACAATCTAGAATTAAATCTCTCTATATATACAGTAAATATGGATGCTACAATGTGAACAGGAAACCTTTATCCCTATTTTACAAAATGCATCCACTAACCAAGAGATGTTGTTTCTAACTGAGGGACTCTCTATACAGGAAATCAGAGATTCCTGGAAACAACAGGATCACAATCTCTCTTAACAAGGCTCAAGTACTTAGTTTGAATCTGGTCTCTATGGATGATCTGGACAAGGAGCGCTCAAATTCTTGCTTCTTCGCCTCTCTTCTTTCTCTTATTTCTAACCTTCTTAACCTTTTCTGTCTCTGTACCTCCTAGAGTTCTTCTAAAGCTACCCATTTTATGCTCTGTTCCTGGACTGTTGATTGACACTTAACCATCACCCAGAACTTTAGGACTGCTTCTGGAACCCTGCATCTCTGAAAATGTTTATTTGCAGTTTAATAGAAAATTAAACTTCCGATCAAATAAACCCAGCACTACGCAACACTTGGCGCATTGTGCTAAATACATTAAATAAGAAACTACATTTTCCATTGTCCCACACATTAAGTCATTAGTCATTCATGAGTGACACATTGCTGATTCAGTGTTAGAATTCTCAGCCCCCCTTGCTAGAGGCCCAGATTTGATTTCCAGCCATTCGCGATCTGTACTTTGTTTAATAACTTTTCCCTTGGAGATAATAGCAAAATAAATATAATAAATAATATGTCAATTATATTGACATGTCTGTTAATTTTAAATAACACAATGTTAAATATTAAATTAATATAATACATGTAGTAATAACTAAAAGAAAAATAAACCAAATCACCATTGGAGTCAAAATTATAATTGGTTTGAATAATTAATTACAATTTACCAAGATTTCATTTAATTTAATAAGATATCTGATTGTCATTGTCATTTATAATAAAACTTACAGGTTCTGAGGATAAAAAAGCATGTTTATGTTGTTAAAGTGAAAAGCGGGGCTCACACTGCAAGGACAAATCTTCATTGTGTAGAGCTAGCAAATGTCAGACTTTTGCCGGACAGGAAGGAATGAAGAATAAGATAAGATAAGATCACTTTATTGGCCATATACAATTTCTTGTATTAGGAATTTGTCTTTTCACATACCCCATCTTACTCTCCATGAAACACACAGAGAAGCTTGAGGTCAGAGCACAGGGTCAGCTATTTACAAGGCACCCCTGGAGCTCTTGGGGTTAAGGGCTTTGCACAAGGACCCAACGGAGTAGGATTCCTCTGACAACCATGGGATACGAACCAGCAACCTTCCAGCCACAGGTGCAGATCCTTACTCACAGAGCCACCCCACCACCCCAATGGGTGAATGGTGAATGGTTTTACCATTTTTTTAAAACTTAGTGAAGGACATTTCTCAGCCATTTAAAATTACAAAAGAACTGTAATTTTATAAAAATGATCCAATTCAAATACAATATGAAAGATATTCTCTTCAAAATTTATATAGTTAAAAATATTTTCAAGTATTACTGAAGTTTTTATTTGTGATACAGTATGGTAGTGTTACCAATTTTGTTTTCCAAATTTGTTATTAAAATCCGGAGCGGAATCCAGAACAGGAACAGGATGGTAAAAACAGACTGACGTGGCCAGGTGCTCCGAGCCCCAGACTCAGCTGAGTCAGGACGCCGATCGGAAGCCTAAGCCCTCAAGCCACAGACGTAGGGAGACTTGATGGTAGGCAGGCCTCCGGATGTCCGTCTTCCAATGCAGAGCCCAGAGCTTAGGAGGCACATAACTATACACAATAGTGATGGGTTAAACAGGAGACAGGTGCATGTAATAATGAAACTAACAATAAAAGGTCGGAGCGCCCTCTAGAGGAGGGATGACGACTGTGACAATTGATAGTACTGAAATTTTAGTGAATACATTTTGATGGTCATTTTCCTTTGGCCTAGCCATGTAAAGGGCAAAGAAGAAAATATTATATTAATACATGATACAACACTGACATTTCTAATCTTATTTTATATTTTATGTAAATTATAAGACAGAAGACAGGAATAAGATAGGAAGACAAAACAAAAAATTCCATATGCAAATAAAGTCACTTGGAATCCACATTCATAAAAAACTTACGTACATGCAAACACAAACAAAACATTCTGTAATCTTCCATTAGGGTCATGAAGAACAACACAACACCAACCAACTGGATCAAAGATATAAACAAGAGTGTGAACATTTCTTGTAGACTGGTTAGATGTGAAAACTTTGAAATCAGAGAAGTATACATTATTCAAAGCTCTAAATCTGAACGGTGGACTAAACCAGATTTCTATGGAACTCCACTATTGACGCATGCCAAATCATAAATTCCTCCTTTATTTGTCATTCTGTGTTTTGTTTTCATTAAACAGTTCTCAATCTAAATATTTACATTCATTTGTAATTCAATGGCATTCAGTTTCGGAACAAGTCTTTTATATAAAACTATTAAAATCATTCTGAAAATCCAAACCTATCGAATCATATGCTTTACTTGTATTAATGCAGCGGTAAAGAGCACCTACTGTACATGTTCACAGGCTAGCAATCTCTTATTTTATTCTAAAATAATTTAGGAAAGGTTACCAAACAAGAGAAGGCCATTTCGCCAATTTAGCTGGTTTAGTTTCTAGTAGATAATTGATCTAAGAATCTGATCTAAACAGCTTTGATAAGCTTTGATAAAGAAACAGCTTTGATAAGATGACTGGGTAATTGTTTAGACTCACAACTCACTATATAAAAAGTGCCTCATGTTCTCATATTAAAAACACTATCATGTGTTTTCCACTTACATTCTCTGGTTGGTGTTTCACTTCTGATCCTGAAGAAATCCATAATTTCATCAGTGCCATTAAGGATTTTCAGTACTTGAATCTGGTCCTTCTATTCCTCTCCCTATTGAAGACTAAAAAGATTCATATAAGGGGATTTCCAAGGAGTCAATGAGTAAAGGCACTCGTCTCAGTGCAGGAATAGCTATATAATTCAGGTGTTATCCTAGCTCATGTCATTAGCCAACTATAACCAGGATTCTCTAAGCAGTGGAACACACTTGGCTGAATGCAGCTAAGGATATTTGGCCAAGATTGTTCAGCTTTTATTACACACAGCTCTATGGCCTCTTGCATGTTTATGGTGCTCTTGAAAGTGAAAGTCATGACCCAGGTTCATGGCTGGTTTATGGTTGTGAGGCTTGTGAATTACTTAAAACAGACGAATTATTGTGAGGGTTACCAAGATACAAGGTATATATGATCACGTGGAGATACAAAACAAATAATATGCATTCAGAATACTGTACCTTTCAGCTATACTGTTTCATTTATCAGTCTCATGAATATGAATTCTACATTAGATACTCATAAGTAAATGCGTTACTCAAACGAATTAAATTGATATCAACCCATGTTGAAATACAATTGAATTCTCAATCGGCAATGTAGAATATTGGGTTTAGTTATCCAGGTATGGATTTGTACTTCCAAGGGCACGGACACAAAAGACCAGCTGGCAGGCTCTGTTGCAACGACATCCAAACGGTGCGATGTGCTGGCACGGTGCCCAACCCAGTTGTGGTGTAGTTCCTAGTTGTGGAAAGAAGGAAGGAGAGAGAGAGTCGGTCTGTGATGCGCAGGACAGTCCTTGTCCTCCCAGGGACCTACTAGTAGTCCGGCAGACTAGTAAAAAGTCTCTATGTACAGAGGTTGACCATGGGTGGGAGAAACATGGCTTGCTGCTGGCGTAGAACTTATTCAGATTTTCGACAAGAGTCCAACCTATACTCCGGTGATCAAGTGAAGCGTCCACATTGGCTGCTAGTGATTCATGAGGTCTGCTGCAAACTAGAATTCTGTACTTCCGGGCTTTCCCCTGGCTGATGCTTTCCTGAAATGAGATTCCAGTCCCTATACAGACAACACTGACTGTCATGTGATTGTCTCTAAGGGTGCACGAGAATGGCCAGAGAAGCAAAGTTTCTGAGCTCTGCAGTGTCTTTTAACTAGAACAAAGATGGGCAATGATTGGTTGAGAGTTTGGCGGGCATTTGAGACCCACGTGGGGTTACCACACCCTGCAGGTTCCTGATTGGTTGGCCAAGGTGAGGGATGAGCCCTATGAGGCCTCATGACCTCTAACCCTAGGAGCATAACCCAGTTGAGCTTAAAGTTTACCAGACAATGAGGTACCAAGATTATACATTTATCATGAGTAATTGGCATGGCTGGGCACATCCCCATCCTACGATGGTTCTATTTAATTAAAAAAACACTTTAAATCAGAAACTACATGAATAGCTTCTCTGTGGTCTAGCCACAGAGATGAAGTAGAGAGATGGGGCCTCATTTAGGAAAGCACAGCAACACTTAATTCTGTCTTATTGTTAAGCATTGCTGCTATAGCATGAATTATATGGGTTGCCATTTCTTTATGCCATTTCTGTTTGATTAAAACCCCTTTAAAACTTGACCAGACCTTACAGTTTACATAAATGCCATTTCCAATCCCAGCGCAATTTTAAATACCAAAGTTGTCTCATTTTAATATAAATTCTCACTTTCTATCTTTTGAAATAATTTGAACTGTGAATGCTTTCCCTTTTAAAGATCATACCACAATGGTATGATTAATCACAAAGCACCTCTGTCCTTATAAACAGTGCATTGCGTTTTGTTCAGAGGTCAAAAAGTGTCAAACACCCAAATCTATTCCACATCAGAACAAGAATCTAAGTTAGAAAAGAGCATGCTATTTTCCTCTTTGGATTTCATATCTTTATAAATCATGGTTGCCATCTCCTGAAAGCAAATAAGGTTCTTTGTGTCTTAGTAAGGACAAGCTTTTCAACATCGTAACTCCTTTATACTGTACATCGATATATTGAATTAAATGAATGAATATTACGGCAGCTCATTCATTTTGAAGGTGTGAAAGATTTGTGATTTGAGGTCCATACCATTGGTAGTAAATTCTTAAGGGAAATGAAATAATATTACTTTAACTTTTTGATTTAGAACAGATAAATGAAGAACTGTGCACCTTTTGGTAATGCAACCCTTGCTGCTTTGACAATATAAAGTAAATGAACTAATGCTAAGAAGAAACATACATATGTTTATAGTAACTAAAGACTGGATAGATTTCAAGAAAATTCAAGCTACAATTATTCATCTTTATGATGACGCCTGAGCTCTTTGGTATTAGTAATGACCCAGGTGATATTGTCAACAGAATTTCTTGAAAGTTTAAATTATTATTGAATAAACACAGTATTCATTTGGAAGAGTGAGAAATGCAACCTCATGTCATGGTATTAAATGCCTAATGATATAGAAAGATTAGAAAGAGGAGTGTTCAGAATATAAGGAGTCAACTAGAAAAAACCCTTAAAAATTGACATTTTATTACGATTTAATAAAAATATATATCTTAGCATCCAAGATGTTAATGTGTTTTTCTTTGTGGTCTTTTTTCATTGTTATTTATTTTGCTATTGTTTTTCTAGATTGCACAGTGTCTGCTTCATATTTATGTATATTGCAAAACAAATGATCCAAAATCTCATAGTACATTTTCATTGCCTTTTCATTTGCCTAATTCATGTGAATAGAGAGCTCATATAATACTCATACATAAAACACAGTGGTGATTCAGGTTGCTTCATCTGTCATGCAAGTTCTTTTTAAGAACTTATTTGATTCTGAAGTGGATCAAGCAATGAATGTGAAAAGTTAAACACATTCATGTTTTAATGTATTGCAACCAATAGAGCATACTATTTAACACTATACTTTTTTTTGTTATTTTGACTTGCAACTTATTGAAGCTTAAAACAAGTTTGTCTTTTTCGACAATCCAAGATATAAAGATAAGATAGGATCACTTGATTAGCCCTATACAATTTCTTGCACATAACTGAAGGAATAGGGATTTGTCTTTTTCACATACCCCAGCTTGCTCTCCATGAGACACACAGACAGTGAGAGAGAAACCTGGGGTCAGAGCGCAGGGTCAGCCATTGTTCAACACGCCTGAAGCAGCTGGGGTTAAGGGCCTTGTTCAGGAGCCCAACAGCATAGGATTCCTCTGCCAACCACAGGACTTGAACTGGCAACCTTCCCGCCACAGGCACAGATCCTTAGCCACAGAGCCACTGCTCCACCCAGATGTAAGGTATTCAGGCCTCTAGTTCAATCTATTCTAATATTCATTATGCTAACACCCTCCTCCACCCCATTCGCCACCATTAACCCCATACCTTACCCTTTTGATCATGTTGACGCCATTTTTTTCCCAAAATCATGTTTTACTAGGAACGACAACAGCCATGAATTAGGCATATACTGTAGGATGAAGAGACCAGAACTCCCATGCAGAGTAAGGAGTGACCAAGGGGAAGCTGCAGGCTAGGAGATGGTGTGGAATGCAAACGATGTATGCAAGGGAGAGAAGAGGATTACGTTTAGTATTTATATTGTTTTACTGAGGAAATGGCATCAGGACTAATTACAAATTACTGACAGCTAAGGCTAATAGAACTTGGCCATTGTCATCCATCCTGAATATTTATTATAAACTCCCATTTTATCTCAGTAAAAGCACATACAAAATAATACTGCTAGAGTTTTATCAGAAACTAAGAGACATGACCGCATTAAACAAACTCATTTTAAGAGAAAAGTTCCCCAGCACTCCCTCAAAAACGAGAATGGATGATGCATTAGTTTTGTCTTCTTTTTTTCCCCTCTGTCTGGTTCTTACTGTTTTGCTGTATTACGTAACAATGATTTAGTTTAATCTGAGTTAAATGTTAGTCAGTTAGTACCAGGTAAAATTAATTGCAATGAATCTAAAGAATAGAATAATCAAGCTGGGAAGTACAAACCTTTAGCTCAACTAACCTCCCCTAAAATCTAGGGATAGTATAAAATGTATTATAATTGGGCTTAGTGGAATAGCAATTTCTTCCGAGCCTTCAATTATGTGCTAACAATTGTAAAAGAGGCTTTTTTTCTGTCATTAACATCTTTAACATGAGATGAAAAATACATTTTTTGACTTCCATATATGTGGATTAAATAACATTTAATATAGTATTTTATTTATAAGAGAGGAATACTGTTGATAAAAAAACAACAACTTTGTGTTAATTCGAATACAGACACAAAGTATTCACCCATGCTGAATATACAGAATATGCCGTGACGCTACAAGGGTAGTGGCTACCACAGGGACACAAACACGTGTGTCCATCACTCTGGACATGCCACTTTCACCCTGCTGGGGAACTTTTTCGCTCTCATTTTAGTTCTTACACACATTCATCTCCGCGAGTGGAGTTGACCGTGATCTCCTCATCAGGGCACCAGGACATGTGTTGCACATCAAAGACCTCGGGGCCCTCAGCTCACGACTCTCAGGCTCCGAGTCTCTAACTCACTTACACTGCTGTCCTATATGATCTTCTCTTAGATTTTTTTAGGTCACTCTTATCACCAAGCCCTTCACTTGTGTGCTTCCAGGCTCGACAAGCTTTAACTCTCAAATACCCTCTGCTATGTCATCTCTCTGAAAGAGACATTATCTTGCTAGGAGCCTCCCTGTTCCTTGTTCCTAGCCACCACTCAGGGAGCCTCCTACTGCCTTCCTCACCTGGAGCCTCCTGCTGTTACATGCATCACCAGGGCAACAGGCTTCCAAGCTGCCCAGTCAGCCCTCAGACTAACAAGGCCTGTCTCAAGCCCGCTGACACCCTCTCCTGATGCTACCAGGCTGGGTCTCCAGCACCTCTCTTGTGCCGAGTCTTCTCACACTAACAACCTGCATCTCTTTTAGCATTCCCTCTCCTGCCAAGACTCAACACACTTTCCCTATTTAAAATACTCACACAACCTCTCTGGCACCTCACTCTTGCGCCCCCAACCTGTGCACACTTTCACAGCTACTGCAGTGCACCTACTCCTGTTCCCGGCTTCCACTGCTTTATCACATGTGCCGGGACACTTTCTCTCATGAACAACCACCACTGCTTTTTCACATTCACACAACTGCCAGATTGTCCTCTCTGTGCCCAGCAACCACTACTTACACCAGCTCACCCCACAGAGCTTTCCTCTCTTGCAACACTCTGTAGAGGTCAGCAGCTAGATAGACTATACTCTCTCTGTCTTTCCCCCTCTATCTGTACCATCTGGGAAAGGGTCCCTCTACCTCACCTGATGCTCTTGCAAACACACACTCTACCTCACTTGACTTCAACTAAACTTACATACAGTGGACTCTCTGAACACACTTTGCTCTCTCACCTTAACAGGATACTGTCCCTTTAACTCTCAGATCGCTGCTGCACACAGTCTTTGAAGGTTTCAAGTGTACTATCACCTCCAAGACAGTCCCTCTCAGGACTCAATAGCTGCCTTTCTCGACAATTATACACACCCCTCCCAGAAACTGTAGCTATCTATTCATCTCCTTATCAGGGTTTAGCTACAGCTGCTTAGTCTGCTTTTTCCCTTTACTGTTGCCGATACCAGCAGCACCTCACACCTGCTGCTAAGTTTGCTTCAGCCCAGCACTTTCATAATCGAGCCTCAGTATACGGAAGAACTGAACGTAGGTCTTCTCTCTACCACAGCTAAAACACAACAGATGCACTAGCTTGATCTCTCCTGAGGGAAGTACTCCGCCTTCTCTTGAAGCACTCTGACAGCAGCATCTCATTATTAGTCTGACTCAGCTCAGCTGTGGTTACGTAGGTAATGCATACCTCTCTCAATGAGGGCTCCGCCCCTTAAAGACATTGAGACACCATTACATTGTCTAAATCTTTAGTTTTTCAAGTGGTTATAATTTTGAATTTTTTAAAATCAATGTATACTTCTTGTTTTGTATCTTTGAAGCATTAAATATTAAGCACATTAGATTTAGGGTAATAGGTAACATTTAAAACTAAATGGAGCTTACAAATATAGAGTTAATTATGTTTTGACTGTTACTTTTAATTTGTGGTAGTTTTTCTGCAATATAAATGGTTTAGTTTACATAGAAAAATGACTACTGCAAACATTTATTAATTAGTTCTGAAAATCATTTCTAAGTTGTTTACTCAGCTTTTGGAAATTAATAAGTGTTTTGCTGTTTTTACAAAACACTGACGTTGTGAAGACCTGAACAGTAATTTTTTGTGCACTCCACTTTAATTTTTTCTCATCCTACAGATCTTATGACTAACTGCTGAGACTGTGGACAAAGTATCTGCCAGTACAATTTCCTGGAAGCAACTGACTGTCCGGTTGTTAAGGACACTGAGTATGAGTTTTTGGTGGATGATGGAAACCCAGTCTGTGAACTTTTGTACATTATAGCAGTGATATATTTTTGCTGTATCATGTTTGCCACACAGACCCTGTTACTCATAATCAGTGATGTGCTGTTTGCCTTTTTTCTCCATACAGTTTGCTGTGTGCTGTGTTTAGCTGTTCTTGATATGTGTGCAGTTAACATGCCTAATAAAGTGCATAAATCTATTTTCAATGTCTGGCTGTTCCAAGGAGTTTTGTTGGTGCTTAGTAGTGCTAAAGTGTTATGTTTTGCTTTTAAAAAATGTTTTGATGATTTCACTGATACATTTTTAAAAATAAAATGGTTAAGTGTTACAGCTATCATGATGCTCTCTGTTTCTTGATAGAACAAGGAAACAGATGTTATTTCTGCAGATATAATTGTTGTTGCAGAGACTCACACTATATTAAATGAAAAATAGGATTGGTTGAGAGATTTTATTTTACTTCAGGACACTATCAAAAACCTCATAAAACACATTAGATTTCAGACTTAATCCTTATCCTGTTTTTGTGAAGGCATAAAAAGTGTCATTTCATGACATAAGGGACAGATTCAGAGTGCAAGTGCAGTGAGTCATTAAGCATATCAAATTAAATCACTACTGAAGGAATGTATTATACCGTTTAATGGAGATTAAAGGTTCAAGAATTAATTGCTTGAAGTGTTTCTTACCTGGGTGGTCTAGTTTTATCTGAAAATGAAAACTCAGTCTAAAAGGTTTATGTCACTTTCAGTCATCGACTGCATCAAAACTGAACTTGATGAAGGTCAGTTCTCTGAAACAACACAATGTGTTTACCCAATGTATAGCTGTTTCAGCCCATTGGATAAGGTCACATAGAAAAAATAAATCTGCATTAAAATGGAATGAAGATGGAGCCCAACTGTATTTGACACAGAAGCTCTGTGTTGGTCTCCTTTAAACAATTACCATGTAAATTGCCCTTTCTATTGCATTTGCAAGATGACTTTCTAGCAATCGACTTTCCCATGTCTCCTCCACTGCTGTGTTAGAATTTTGAAAAGCGATGTTACAGTCCTTAAGCAGCCCTCTGCAGTCACCTGGTATTGTCATTGAGTCTGATTGACTGTAAGTAAGGTGTTCTGAGGACAAAGTGAATTTCTTTTTTTTTAACTGAATGAACCAATAAATTGAGTCTGTTGAACATCTTTATTAACATAGAACCAGAAGGTGATTTTAAACTTCCCTGGGTTTGGTTTTAAGAGGTCTTTGAAGTCTGCCCTAAAGTAAACCTAATAACCAGTTTCCACTCTTTTGTGTTTGGGAACATGTACTAAAAATGTGATAATGTGTTTTTATTACTTTTTTGTTTATTTAAATGTTTAGTAGGATTAAAGGTCTCATTTACATGTAAATATCTGGAACATAACACTGATGATGTGAAAAAAAAACAATCTTGAATATTTAATATGTTTGTATATAAAACTGTATAAAAATGTGTTTTAATTCAACATTTTGGGAAACATAATTAAATTCTGTGCATGGAACTCTGCAATATAATTTTTCTCAATGTATTTCATCTTTATATTTTCATCCTTAACTACAGTATCTAACATTAAATACAAATTGACTATATGAAAATAAAATAGAGACTAAAACATTTTAATACGTAATAAAAATGCATATTTAATACATATTTAAAGGTATGAAGTACTGAGCTTTAAAAACTATACTAAAATTTAATTAAAAACTATTATTTTAGCTTTATATAGTGTGAGTAAAAGAAAAATATAGACCTGCATTTTCATATTACCTCTTCAGGTAACTAGAACAATATAAAAAATATATTTTAAAAAATATATATTTTATAAGTATTCTATTCTTTATTTCTCTATTACAGTTTCTAACTGAATTTTCAAGAACACAATGCTAGATTTCCACCACACCCAGCTAAAAACAAACTCATGATCACTCCTTTCCAGCATTTAGCCTCTTGTATCTCTTCACTCATTCCAATAGTGCCAGTAGCTTCCTGGCTCACCACACCCAATTGGGTTGTTCAGATAGCCTGGTCCTCATGGCCAAGTCATTGCTCCCTGAGCAAAATCTGTAAATCTCAGATTGCTCACTTATTAATGATGCATCTCACCTTGAAACCACACAGAATGCTAAGGTCATGCCAACATAAAAAACGTGTTTGTGGTGCATCCATGACTGAAATTCATTAGCCAGTGTTCTGCTGACTATGTTGTCAAGGTTATCTATGTTTCTGTTTACTATGCACTTGTTAAGGAAAGAAAATGATCACATTTAAAACAAATCTAAATATCTTGCCCAATTAAAAAATGCAAGAAAAAATATTACAGGGTTAAAAGCCTTGTTTCATTCTAGTATTGTCAACATTTTCTATATATAGTTTTTTTTGTATGTGTTTTTCTTTTTCTTTTGTTTATTATATTTTTATGCATTCATGCAGATTATAGTTTCATGCACATAAGGTTAAAAATGAAAGACTGGACAAAAACTCCTTTCGTGTGCTAGAAAACATAGAGAGGTTAATTTAAAAAAAGAGCCAGGTTATAATGTTACTGAAAACATTGTGTACCTAACTTTAATGGTAGTTAAAATGAACACAGACAAAATAATTTTGCATTTGAAATACAAAGTAAAATAGTCTAAGGACTCCTTCCATGTATCTTTTTAAATCTAACAAGACATAACCATGACATTTTCATCTAAATAAACATTACTGCCAAAGAATCACTTTACAAGATGATGATACTTAATACTCTAGATGAATCAGTTTGTTCCATATAACACCAGAGTTCATGTGATGACACAATGTGTCTCTTGTAGTTACTGAGAGTAAGCACATTTTTCTCCAAAAGAAAAAAAATCGACATTGTTTAGAAACAAGTAGCACAGATTCCCCCTATTATTTCTCACTGTACAGCATGGTTCAATTTGTTTCTTTTGATATGTTAATTCATTTCCATCAGCCTATTCTAACAATGAGATTATATCACTGAGACTGCTAGTTTGCCCTAATGCATGACTGTCTAGAATAAAATACATAAATGAGAGCAAAATGAGTTTAGGAGGCAGGGAGATGAGGGGTGGCATTTATGCTACAATGGTATTGCATTTTTTTTTTAATGAAAAAAATGTTATAAATAGTTCAAGGTCAGAATACATTTTGCAGAGTCATTCTTATTCTGGGCTTTGCTCTTCTAAAGTACAACCTGCTTTAATGTATTTCACACAACATCAAAAGGAAACTAAAAAAGATCTTTCAATGCATCTCTTTCACTAATACTATTTTCCTGGGAACTGGGGATACAAAGCCAGGGGGAAGCATGCTTTGCTTCAATACATCCCATACAGAGGATTCTATTCTTTTATTCTGGGATGATCTACTCTGCTCTTCTAGTCTTCAAATGCATTAGCTGGAAAGTGAGTAGTCATTTTTTATCTTTATGAAGTAGTGAATGACTTAAGCAGTACATTTCAGTAAATTTAAATGATAAGATGATACAATGAAATAGTAAAGGAAGGTTGTATAATACAAAAAAATAAGTTTTGAAAATCAATTCATTCATTAATATACTTTTCTATTCCAAAAGAGACCTCTTTGTGTAAAACAAGACATCTTCAAAGTACATGTAATCTTTTTTATATGCTGTGGGAGAGTAAAAGGTTATGTCAAAGGTCTCTGCTTTAATATCTAACATTATACATGTCAAAATGTATACTGTACCATTTAGTTGTTCGGATAAACAGAGTGTTTGATTTTTATTATTGATTAAGAACACAATTTAATGTTATAAATGTGTTAAAAAGTTAAAAAGTTATGTTATATCACAGTTATATCACAGATATGCCTAACATTACAGAGGGCTATATAGTGGTTTATTTACCACAACTACAGCATTTCATTAAATGCAAAAAAGATGCAGTCCTTATCTTTTTTATTCCAGATTCCTACCAACTCCTGGGAGACATGTCTTCTATTTATGAGAATTAATCAAAAAATAATTTTAACAAACACCTTCTTTTTCAGCATTTTATGTAAGTTTTTTTTTCCACTTAGTTTCATCTGTTTGTATGAAGAGTAAATTAAATAAATACAACATAAAAAATCCACACTGTGCAAGTTGTCTCCACAAACCATTTTAATTATAATGATTAATAACATCGATTCATCTGAGGCAGAGAAAGGGAAGTGACCTGACTGTTTTATCATTGGTAACTTCACACTGTCCGGCATTACACAGCAGATTTTAAAAATGAAGGGCACATTACACCCTAGAAAATCTATCACTTTAGTTTCATTTCTGGGAGCAATTCCCCCCAAAAAAAGAAATTGAACGTAATCATAAAAAACTCTGTTACATTTAGTTTTACTTAAAAAATTAAAAGGTGCAATGAAGAAACTGAACTTCACAATACCCAATCATTACTAAAGGTAAAGGTACAATTTCAAATGCTGTCTTTTCAAATGCAAAAGATCTAGACATAAATATTTTCATGATGCCTTCTACTTCCAAATCTGATTAATTTATTCAGAAGTAATTCAACATGAATGTAGACAACTTTTTATAATACAGGTAACTTATTTCAGAAGTTTAGGCTTGCAAGAAGTCACAGTGCAGTTCAGTGAAGGCTTGAAAGGAGTGTTAATCTGTAACAAAAAGGCCATTTTCAGAAAACAAGAACTTGTAAAAGTACACTTTCTTCCTTTTACACTCTGCAGTCTTTCTTGAAGGGTTTATTATTAACTGAGTACAGCCACTCTCTCTTGTGCTGCCATAAATGGCATGTTTAGGAGAGAGAGAGAATCTTGCATATGTATTTAAAATACACACAAAGATTGCCATACATAACACAATAGTATTTTTGACAATTGTTATTTCTGCCTTCCAGTTGCTCTGAAATGTCACATACTCTCTGTAAACATTCCCCAAAACAACTCTGTCTGTCTGTCTGTCTGTCTGTCTGTCTGTCTTCCTCTGTATGAATACAGTACACAAATCAAATCCTACAGAATGTAGATCTGTTCAGAAGGAGACAATGCTGGTACACTACTAGCATTCAAAGTTACTTCAGAGAATATTTCCCCTTTTCTGGGTTTTTTACATCTATGAGGATGCACTTTCGTGGAGAAAGAAGAAAATATTTTTACTGAATCTTAGACAAGTCATTTCATATAATTGCATGGGCAACCTCTCATATCATGTAAAGCTAAGACCATAAAACAGTTAGAAAGAAACAGAAAATAATTCAATCCATCCTCTTAAGGTGTTGTTAAACAGAAGTTCTGGAGGCGGTCAAACTGTAATCTTGCACTATTGCTTTCTTACACATAAACATTTCACCTCTTGAGCACCCTGTTTTATGTACAGTATACTTTCTTGCATAATGTGTTGTGGTTGAGACAGAGACAGACATCTCTTGCACTCAAAGTTGCTAGACCTTGCCTTTGTCACACCTGCAGCTGCTGACATTACTTCTTAATAATGGTGAGTGAGAAATTATTATGAACATACTGTATGTTAACAGATGTATACGTACAATTGTGTTGTTTTGTAAATAAAGGAGTTGTATAGCAAATCCTCTTAGGGTATTTATTAAATACACTTATTTCTTTTCTAAAGATAAGTATTTCCTTTTTCGAATTCTACAAAGACTTTGTGAACGCAGTATGGCCTGTGAATTTTTAAAGGATAAGATTCTACTTACTAGAAATCTAGCAATAATACTTTAAATCATTTAAATAAAAAATCATAGCCTGGCAAAGCCTTACAAAATGACTTAGAACAGTGGTTCTCAAACTGTGGTATGCCCCCAGGTTGTGCACAAGATGACCACAGAAATTTGTTGTGAGCACTTAAAAATAGGCAATTAAAAATTGAATAAAAATTATGTAGATTTTTCATCTGTAATTTACTTAATCGGTTTCAGAAAGCTCATGATGGGTTTTCATATTTTCTATTTAAATAAAATTATGTGTCAAATATGCAGCCTATGTACTTAGCTACGTTGATACAGTGCACACTAATACTTGAGTGTTCAAACTCCTTCTGAGCTTTCAAAGACACAGCTTAGTGCCACGTTTGCCAACAGAACAAATGATTAAAAATGAATACCTTGCAAAAGTATTATGTCATTTTGAAAGGAATAGACAACAAGAGTACTTACGCTTGATCACGCACACCTGACCACCGACACTAGCTCTCCTGCTGAACCTGACACAGACAGCACTGCTAGTGTTAGCAAGCGGAAAACGGCTACAAGGCAGTACGATCCAAATTATCTAAGTACACGGGGTATTAAAATTTAGAGTAGATTTTCTGTCCAGTTACATGCCAGCAATGAAATAAAAAAAGTACCTATAACCCATAATCAAGTGGAATTTTTGTTGACAGTTTCATAAGGCATTTCACATATTGAAGAGACCCCACAATAATTCTCTGGTAATGAGTGTTAGCATCTCCATTACACAACACTTCATGAGGAGAAGTCAGAAATTACTACTCACAATTAAGAGGAAAGGTTAGAAAGGAAAGACTGTGCAAGTCAAAAGTAATATTTACTCAAGACACCAGGGTTATTAACCTAAATCATACAAATAATGCCTTGGGAACTTTAATAATGAAGTAGTCAGTTCTAGATCCATCAACATCACTTACACCAACAATCTAGTTTTCTTTGGAGCACGCCTACCCCAATACTAACCAGAACCAATCTTGCTTAGCCTCTGAGTTCTGATAAGATTACGTAACAAAGTAGTAATGCTGGTGTTAGCCAAACAATTTTTTCAAATAAGTTTCTACCAGGTTTGCACATAGAGGTAGAGCAATATTGACCCATTTTCTTTCCCCCCTTTCAAGAAAGTTTACAAAGCACTGTACAGGAATGTTATGAGCACAAGGGGAATCATGGAGTATTGCCACATCCATATTTGGACAGGTTCACTGGGAAGACCAAGGGAATAAAAAGGAAATGACAAGAAAGGAGAGATTAGGAAAAGTTACAGCAGAATCAGAGTTCAATGAGTTGATGTGAACCTATACAGAGGAAGATGAAAGGAAGCAGACAGTATGCAATTCTGTGTTGTTGCCATGTGAGCTCCTGAAATGGATGAGACTATTGAATGCTGTAGGCATGGTGTTCAAAACCCAAAAAACAAGGAAACAACTTTTTAGACATTTTTACACAAATCTGCAAATCACGTTCAAAGCCATAAAAATAAGGACAATCCTTGTAAAACAAACATCCTGTGATTCTTTCAATGCATATGCCAAATTGCAGTGATTCTGAAGTATTTTTTCTGCAAACCTATTGTTGTAAACCCACATCCTCATTAATAACTGATATTAAAAAATATAAATGCATGTAAAAAATCACAATTATGGAGAGCTTGTTGAGTTTATTTACAAATTGAGCATCTTTCTAAATGCATGCCAACACAATTTGTGTTGAAGTAAACATTTCTAATCTATGTCATCCTCTCCCTAAATGATATAATAAATATATATAGGGCCCCAACCCTCAAGCAAAGTCTCCAATCTGAGATTGCAATGGTGACATTTTCAAATAGGACTTTATAGTTAGAATCTACACAATCTACTCTTAAATAACAAAGCCACAAAATACTGATAGTCAGTTCAGTATATTTTTAAAGAAAATTAGAAGAATCGTAATTGCATAAGTATACAAACTCTTTTGTAGTGTAACCCAAAATCAGTTCAGGATTCAAAAGAATGTATTGAAAAAACACAATTTGTGTAATTGTCATGATGTGTAATTCATGGTGGTGGCAGCATCATGATATGAGTGATGTTCTCACCTGCAGAGACCAGGAAGTGTGCCAGGATTGAGGGAAAAATGGATGTAGCAAAATACAGGCAAATCTTATTAAAAAACTTGTTCTGTCTTCACCTTTTTTTGCGTGTTCTGTTTTGCACTGCCATCATGTGGTCTTTTTTTGTAAGTTAGATGTACATTCGCAGTTAAGTCTTCATTTATGTTGGCTTAAAGACATCGCATGTTTAAAGGTTAAAGGGCATTCTCCATCTTTGTTAATGTATCTAAGCCAAACAAGTGTATCGTTGGAGTCCTAAGGAGTATCTACTCATACCCACAAGGTTAACGTTCTGGCTAGCTTTGTCTATACATACGTAAACCTGTATTTCCCTTACATATGTTTACATACGTATGTACTGTATGTAGCTCAGACAAAAAAAGTGTTGTTGATGTACACTGTGTTTTGCTGTTGAAATCTTTCAATGCACTGTACAGATAAAAAATGCTATTTCCCATACAGTATGTGTAATGATACGTAAATCAGTACACCTCTACTTAACTGTGAGCTATGTAGTACCTAGTCTGTATATTACAAAATCAGTCTTAGGCAATTGTTTATGTAGAGTTTTTCTTTTTGAGAAAGCAATGCAGTTAGGTTTCCAGATTATGTTCTTTTGTTCAGCGTTATAAAAACATATTTGTATAAGATTTACTTGTGATTTATAAAGAATGTCATGATAAAGAATCCTAAAACGTTAGCACAACAACTTTACTGAAGACTTCAGAGGCTATTTTTTTTGGCCAATGGGTTTGTCTATTGGGGTAATACTTATATGTACTGTTTGTTGTATTTTGTCATATTTCTTTTTGAGAGATGCAGTTAGTAACTAAACAGACAACATGCAGAATAGTGAAGTAAAAGAAATGCTTGGGGAACCTGGACTGAAACAACATGATTAGATTATTGACTTCAGAGATGCTGATATACATTTCTATATAGGAAAAAGCACCTGAACACTTCCTTGACACCTGAAGAAGGCTTCACAGCTGAAAAGTTGTGTTTTCTCTCTTCTCTTTTCAGCATGGAATAAACCTATTACGTGTTCCTTTGCTGACGCAGCTACCCACCTGCACTATATTTCTATATGCAGTGACAACACTACCATTGTTTAATTGAAACTTTTTTAATTGAAGAACTATACACCTGAACTTTTAAGTTTTGTTACTTTTTGTGCATTACCGCTGTAATGAGCTGTTGGACGCTTTTATTGCAAATTAACCAGTGTTCTTCATTTAATCCAGATTCAACCCGTGTTAATCATCAGATAATGCAGAAGTGCTACAGGGCTTTAGTATCCGACAGAAATTATTATGCTCTTGATGGCCTAGGTGTAAATGCTTTATAGAACTTGGAATAAGCCAAATCAATGAGCATTAATATTTAGGTTATACTATAATATCGCATATACTATAACTGTGTGACACAGAAAAAATATTTTAAAGAGAAAAGACACAGTATTATAATTAAAATATCTGTTGCAACACTTTTGCGAGTGAAGCATTGCATGAGCTTTGAGATAACGTTCTAAATACATATTGGTACATACAGTAACTTGTGTTTAGCCATGACATGTATAACCTACAACTTCACTGCAACCTGTGTATTATAGAGCAGAAACAAAAGTAGTTTGGAGCAACTTTTCTCAACAGGACAATGGCCTAACACTGGCAGGGTAAGGAAACACAAGAAAATGTAATCTGGTGTTGGAAATTCCATATTTCACTTCCCTGTACTAGTGAAATAATATTGCTGCTTTTAATAAAAATAAAGATATGAATTGACTAAGGATACATGACTGCAACATTCCTAATTATTTGGTGTGATTCAGATATTACATGTACCTGTAATAAAAATGTTCCTTCACAAAAAAGTTGTATTTCCTATGTCTAAACAAATGGTCCAAATTAAATTGAATTTTAATGTACTCGTGTACAATCTATTGCTACTAGTACTTTAGGAAAACAAGAAAGCTCTATTTAGTACTTATAGGTCAGATCTGCTTTTAGAGAAAAACGTAATCTAATTTCATCTCGATGAAGCATTAAGCACACCTCTTAAATGCATAAGAAAATGCAAACAGAGATGTCAGTAACTACTACTAGTCATCTGAAAAGAAGAACATAAAGAAAGAACAATAGCTTCACCACCTCCAGGACAGCATATGTAAGAGGTATCAGGTCATTTTTTAGATGATCCAATACCGGTTCCTTATTTGATATTCATATATATATCTTTCTCGTATCAATATTTTATACTTCTTTCCTTTACAACAGTTATCTATTTCTGTTCTGAAGACATTGTCTCCATTTCTTGCTACAGTTACAAAATCCAAGTTTAAGGAATATTATTTTTCCCATATTGCCTCCTAAAGCTTTGCATATTCCAGATATGCTTTCCGAAGTTCTTTAAAAAATGTTGCCAGCTTTAGAACATTTCATTATCAGTATCTGAGATACCTTATCCATACAAACTCTGCCCCCATTTTCTGTGACTTCTTAAAGGAACACAGACTTAAATAATCACTAAGGTCATAAATGCATGGGTGCTCAACCCCAGTCCAGTCTTTGAGTGCCACAGTCCTGCTTTTCTTATCTCTCTAGATGCTTGAAAGAAAAAAAGGGCTTTAACTTATCTAGTTAAGCAAATAATTCAGTGGAGTAAATAATAGTTCAGCTATAACAATAACAGACATATTCCAGCCACCAGGGCCTAGAAGTGGGCACCCCTCTTTTAATAGGAAATAATAGGATAATTTACTTGTGCAAAACATTTCTTAAAAGTACCATTGTGCATGTTTAGCATACACTCTGACTCAGCAGCCACAAGTTTAAGACTCATAAACAGATACAATCCTTTATTATATTCTTCTGTGTCCACTGATTTTTGCTTTTAAAAATAAAAGTACTTAAAATACATGGCTCTTTAATCAAAATCAAGATGCTTCAAAGATGTATTTCTTAAAAAAAAACACTTTAAAAATCGATAAAACTAATGAACAAAAATAAAAGTAATAGAAAACTGTTTTTCATACATAATGTGCAGGAACATATTGAATGTCTGTCATCTTTACTGATTACTTGAGAATAAGGGGCTTTTGCATCACTGAGCATAATATAATTAAAATAAGATGGAAAAACAAGTACTTGTGTGCTGCAATACTTAAGTTTAACTTCTAGAACCAAGAAGATATTTTATCTCTTCCATCATTTAACCAAAACAAATAAAATAAACATTTTATTTTACTAAAATGCCGTATTTGACCATTTTCCATTTAAAAACACAGGAGATGTTCTTACGCACACTGTGTATCATTGTGTCGAACAAAGTTTTCCTTTGTAGTTTTTCCTCCCCTTGCTGTAGTCTTTGAATGCTCTTTGTTGTCAGTGTTGAAACATTTTGGAAGAAATACAAGAAACTTTCATTTAACTGTCTATATCTAGAGACATTAAGACAGAAAATGACATTAGGAGAAACAATTCTGGAGAAAATAATTTAGAAACAATAAAACAGTAACATGTTTGAATTGAAATTCGTTATTTCAATATGAATTTCATAGGTTACTCAGGAAATAAGCCCTTTAAACATTTCAGGATCTTAAGGACATAAAATAAAATACTGTATAAATAATAACTGGTCATTCAACCAATCTCATTTTCTTGTTAACTGTTTTCTTGTTCTACAGTCTCATTTAGGTTGTACTTGAAAGATCCCATGGCTTCACCAGCATGACTGGATTTGTTGTCCAGACACCTGAGCCACTTTTCATAAACAAATAGCTGTTATTTTCTTATTTTAAAACTTGCATTATTTTGAGTTGCACTTGTATCCATAAAACCTTATTTTCCTACTTTTTCTTATGTACTTGAAGCTGATGTTGTCAGTACAACCCAGGATTTTAAAAACTCTTTTCAACACTAATTCCAGAGCACCAATGTGCTTTTTTATCACATGGTAATCAAAATTGTATATAAAGTGCAATTATGATCTAACTAATGCACTGAATAATCTCAACATAAATTAATTTTTCAATTAAAGACTAATTTTAATGAAATTAGACTCAATATCTAGCCAATTTATGAGGCTTTTTTATTGCTTCTTTGAATTGTCTATGGGGACACCTACATACTTTTTGTTGCTTCTTAAGGTTAGTGCCTGCCATCTTTTTTACAATTGTTCTGATTCTTGCTACCTGAATGCACTTTTCATTTTTCAATTAATTTCTCCATAGATTGTCTTAAACATATATTTATAATTCATTTACTGCCTCTATACTAGTTGTCTGCCTGTTGTCCTACCCCACACTTGTGCTATTCACAGATATGACAAGTTAGCTAATTATACCAGTATCTAGATCACTGGTATGAATCAGAAGGAGCCTTGATAATTTAAGACTTTAATCATCACGGAAATTGTGCAATGTATGAAATGCTCAAGATGGCCATCTTGATTAAAATGTTTGTTTAATTTTTCGACTTTTAAAATGTTAAAATCTTATTAAAAATGAAGACATAAAGTAAAATTAATTCTAATTCTGTTAACTACTGACACATATACATGGATGTGGATTTAAATGTGGAACATAATAATAATAAACTACAGTATATTGTATTATTTTCTTATTTTCTACTTTTGCATGATCAACTCATTATAAAACATTGATACTATAGCCTTTTTTACAGTATCCACTGTATTCCACAAAAAATGACCCAATTGCTGGAATAAGAGCCAAATTTATTTATTTTTTTTCACACTTTGGGACTCAATATTTTAAATTAGTATTAAAGAGTATGTACTCTTTGGGTGGAAGTAAACTATACTGAAAACATTTCTTTTTCAGAACATAATGATTACCACTGTGTTTTGTTTGTTTAAATAATTGCTTTTCAGTTCCCTTCTTTATCAAAAATGCTTATCTAGAGGTTCATGTAGTTTACAAGCAGAAAGGTGAAAGATTATGAATTAAATTTAAATAAACACTCTGAGAAGATGCTATTTACTGCGTCTCCATACCTCCCCATTTGGGAGTCCTAGATGGATGCATTTAAAGATGTGCTATTGCGTAAATAAAAAAAAAAAAGAACCTGCCAATAAACCCAGTTCAGTTTGTGAACTAGTTTTAATGTCACCTAGTTCAGTGAGAACATTGTTTTTTACATTTAAAAAACTGAGTATTTTTATTTATTTATGCAGTACATTTGCATTCCTTGCAGGAGGTTTGAATTGATCTTTGCTAACACTTTAAGTTAGTTTTATCATACACACCTCACCTGGATAAGGGCAGTTCTTAACAGAACAGAGTTAGAAAATAAAACTTTAAATGTTGCTGACTCTGATTGTAAATCATAGTGACCTACCAATTCATATCCATTCTTTCCAGCTGATTTCCAAGCATAAAATTTCTTTACAGGTCATTAACTTACCTACTATTCTAGGGTGTATTACCAAAATACTATTTCCACATTGTTTTATTTAGTTCGGTGCAATTAATGTTTATTCTTTGGATTAAGCCTACATATATATTGGTGTATATAGTGTTATTCTCAAGGGTATTACACTAAAAAGTAGCACTTTATTAGTTTAAAAGCCTTTTTTGTCTTGCACACAATGGATGTTTTCTTCAAGGCAATACATAAATAATGTGTTACAGTAGAATGGAAAGTGCTTGAGAATTACATAAAGGTAGCAAAAATACAGAATGAAATGTCAAAGTTAATAAAAACTTTTGTAAACTTCCTTTTTGAAAAAATATTAATAATTCAATGGCTGTAACTAAGTGTATGGTGTGCAGCATTTCTCTAAAGAGACATCATCAAGTTTTTTTTAGAGTCAAGTGTTTTGAGTGCTTAAAACATTAATGCACACTTTTGTGCAAATGTCTGACATTTTGAATTGTTCTACTCTTTTTCCTTTATGCAAAAGTAGTTCATGGTGATCTTCTACTGAAATTGTAGGCATTTTAATTTCATGGGCTTATAGAAAGGAGCAAAGACAAGGACCACCAACTAATGAATCAACTTGATGTGACTGTTTAATGTTACGGTGATTAACATTAACATTAGAATCAGTATTTAGTGCTAATATACACATTATCTTCTTCTTGTAATCACAATTCTGATAAAAATCAGTTTAAAGAAAAATAAACTAAATGAAAAATCTGAAACACAGCATTGTTAAATACAATTCAGCATCTTCACTGCGTCCTTCAGTAGATAAAATACTGGCATAACATTGATAACATTTAGCAAACCATTTTACTGACTCCTTGTCTTTGCTGAACACACCAGAGTACTTTTCACAAGTTCAATAGGACCTCTGATACATTGTCATTGCTCAACCATTGTGAACTACGTTTGGCAATCCACTATGTCTTTGTAAGTGAACATCCCTGTTGCTTTGCAACAGGTAGAATTAATTATACTTTGTTTCAGTGATTTTCTACCCTTACATTCAGTTTTTTCCAGTACTGTTTTTCCAAAATAATCTCCTAGCATCACATCACCAATCAAATTGATCAATTCCAGGATCAAATGTGGGACATCATGGCCAGAGGAAAACTCAGTTAGTAGTCTCAAGAGAGGGTATCCAAAAAGAGAAGTGGTGTTCATTGGATTGGCTTTGGATTGGACTGGATTGGAATAGTGGTTGTTCCATTCGCCAGAACATCACAACTGAGAATTGCCCCAGAGGCCAAGACACAACACAGATGGCTGTTTCTCTAGAGGCATGGTGAATGAAATCATCCATAGAGTATACATAGAATCCAGGCTCCTGGCTAGGGCAGGCAACCACCCAGCTGTTGTCCAAGAGAACACACGTGTCATTGGATTAACACCATATCTAGAACAAATTTAAAAAGTTCGGAAGGAAACAGTAGAAAATGACTAAATGAGTAATTATTCCCAGTACTGGGCAAAAAGGAACAATTACAAATGTGTAATTGGTAATACATCCATCCATGAAAACATTGTGTGTAGAAGAAGGCTTCAGCTTTCTGGGGCACTGGAAACCTTTTCATTGCAAAGGAAATTTGAACAGAGTGAGAGGGGACCAGTCATCCTGAGGAAAGAAACAGAAATTCAGAAACATTTAAACTATAATGGATAGTGGAAAAAATAAAAAAGAAGTAAGTTATATGGGAAATAAAGAACAAGGTAATAATTAATAAGGTATTTACTCTAAGTGATTAGCCAGCAAGCAATTATGATGTTATCGGAATGACAGAAATCCCATGACATGTAAGGTTATGTAAACAATTATAAGAACCAAAGGATCACCTATAAGAAATAAAATCCTAATAAAGTGTCAACATAGATTTAGAAAAAGTATGTCTTACCTAACCATCTTGATAAGAGTCATTTGAAATGCAACAGCAGCAGTGGTTACACACAGGACATATAAATATTGTGTATTTACATTTTCAGTAGGCTTTTGATAAAAGCTTTCACAAATGATTAATTTTCACATTGCAGGAAGTTGGCATTCAAGAAAACACAAGTATTTGGACTGAGAATTGGTAATTCAATAGAAAACAGACATATTGAGATGATGTAATTAGTGGAGTAGCATGGGGATCTGTACTAGGACTATTTCTCTTAATTTTTTATACCACTGATCAAGACTCCAGTATGGTTAGTAAATTAATCAAATTTGCAGATGATGCCAAACTAGGAGTCCTAGCTAACACTGTAGAGGCACAAATTAATTTCAAGATTGAAATACAATTCAAACACCTGGCAGATGATGTTAAATTTAGACAAGTGCAGGGTGTACAAGCATGTAGAAAATAATCAAAAACTATGCAAAACGGGAAACTGAGCTACAATAGGCTATTTTTGTGGTTTGGGTCTTGGTGGTGCCACTGACAACCAGCACATTTGTACAAGGTCTCAATCCCAGTCAGAACCCAATGTGTTTCCAGACAGGAGTCCTTTCTTCAATCGGGCAGGCAATAATTCAGTTAAATGCTTCAGAAGCAGACTGTTTAAGGCTTTCTCTCTCCTCACCTCCCTGCTCTGACACTGAGTGAATGAAGAGTCCTACACAGCTACAGGCAACTGCACCTTTAGCCTTTTGTCCCTGAGCCCTGAATGACCAGGGACTTTTTTTTCCTGCTCATGGGAGTTTTCACCCATTTTTCATGCCTTCAGTGCGAAAGCCCTGAACAAGCAGGGAATTTTTCCCTGTTGCATTATTCACTCTGGATTTTTCTCTATTTTTTTATGTTTGCTCCTCCTACTCACAGACTCCTCTTAGGCATTAATTTAGGCATTTTTTCATATAAGGTATTCTCAGCCCCACAGATCCAAGATCCCTGTTATGCACAGGGGCGTATTCGTTACACAGCAAATAGGGGTACATACAAATATACAAATGTCACAGCATGATAGAACAAAGATAACATCAAGTCAATGAAAGAAACCAAAAAAAAACTTTGTCCACAGTACAGAGGTTACGTGAGTTCGAGAATTCTTTAAAGCACATAGTAGTTTTTTTTAATTCTACACGAATGTTTGTAAACTTTTGCTAACATTAGAATGACATTTACCATTATACAAACGTCTTTGTCTGGATTAGGAACACCCAGAACAATATCCTTGAAAGTTACATGTACACGAATATTACTATTATTCCAGAAGGCTGTTGAATAATGATGAGAAGAAAATGTATTCCATTGTTTCAATATCTGATTTGCAGAAGATACGGGTGTTACAATCATAGTTGAACTTTTTTCTCAGAAATACTTTGGAGGGGTATATGATATGTAGTATTTTTAAATGAACGTCTTTGGTTTTTGGTGGCATGGGGAGAGTTATATATTCCATTCTAGCAGAGATGAGAGAATCCTACATTAAAAATTATTTTCTCCTTGATGGCTGGGAAGAATCTCTCAGCCATAATTGTATGGATGTATTTATTATTGCACTTCTTATGTAAAATATTTTAAGGACCAATTTTGAGGGGAAGTATATTACTCTGGATTATGGAATTTTTTACCAAAGCCAGTAGAGCAGGTGGAATTGCTTTAAATTGCTTTGGGTTTCACTCGATGTCGTATTTCTTAACAAAATCACAATAGTTCTCTGTTAGCTTCTAAAAGATGCACAATTGACCAAATACCTTTATCAGGAATCATAAAATATGCTCTTTCTTTTTTGCAGGATGTATCTGTTGTTCCATATAATAGAATTATGAGGGATGAAGTTATGGTTATATACTAGTTTCCAAGATAACAGTACTTGTTGATGTAAAGTGGAAGGTCTTAATGGGAGCTTGTTTATATCAAAGTCACATCTTAACAAGAGGTCAATGCCACCTAATTCTCCCAACAGTTCTAATAAGTATGAATGCGGCCCACCGACTAGCGCATTTTACTGTATCTAATGCAGCCCCCATATCCGTTTGAGTTTGAGACCCCTGGTCTATAGGTTTGTGTCCTACAGTGAAAAACACCTGTGGCCACATAGATTCTCACTTTCAGACTCCTCCATTGAATATATGAACTACACACATTTTCATCATTGTTTTCTGAGAGTTACACTCAAAGTCACTCTTTTTCACTTAAAGTCCTCAACAGCTCTCCTCTTTCACATCATAAATACACTCCAAATACCCATACACTAGAAATCTTTTTAGACTCCTCATCTAGGTTTGCAACCAAATCTTAATTCATGCTGCTCACATTTACCCACTTTGCACATTCACTCTCATTTCCAGAATAACACCTAACAATTGTTTAAGCAATGTCTGCACTATTTCATTTTTTTCTTACATTTTAATCCTTAATTCTGCAATGGTGGTCTTGGGTCCCACTTTGCACTTTTGGGGGATTCTTACTTTCTTGTTCTACTGTGACATGGTTGGCCCTTAGTCAAGCATGTTAAGACAATGCTTGTAATGCATAACTCCTCAATGAACTTTCTTACATTTTCTTATTGAGCAAAGCTATTCCTTGAGGTCACAGGTGTTTAATTAGGGGGTATATATATATAGGATAAATAGTTCTAGACCAACAATACTTGCTTTGTGTACATACTTTGGTTTTGCTCGCTTATTAATCCCATTAATCCCACATTCATTAGTAATTTTAATCACAATTGAAACTAGAAAAGTGTACAGACTTCCAGCAAGTAGCAACTTTGATATCATAATACCATAAGCTTTTAATTACCAAGACTGTAATAAGAGATTAAATGTCAAAGTGAAACACAGTTACATAGAAATTAAATGTTCAAAAATCAAAAATGATATATAAAGATAAGATTTCTACAAATTTATCTAGACAGACAGAAATTTCACATAAATGAAAATAATCAGTAGGATTACTGAAAGCGACTTCAAAAAGAAGTACTGTCCCATTCTCTAACATATTCAATAACTGAAAAGAAACCTGCACTGGAAAAGAGCAGAAAATGGGATAGCAACAAAAGAAGCTGAGAAAATGTATACACTGATTATCCATAAGTAGTGTCAAAAGCAATCAAAGTAACCTGGGAATTATTGAATTTTTAATGTAGCTAGAGACAATACAATCTGTTGACTCCCCCGGAGAAGGCCTACTGAGTGAATTAGCAACCACTTCTCAAAGACTTCAGGGACTGTGCTTATAATGAGGGTGCCACAGCACATTAGTGATGGCATAGAATCAGAATAACATATTGTGAATTCTGCAGCCTGTGCAAATGAAATATGCTGTCCTATAATGGCAAATGTAACTGGCCATCAAAATGAGGAGGTGCTGAGTATGCCAAAGTATATCGAACAACTTCCCCCTCCCTCCATTCCTAAACCCACATGCAAAAACATATTATCCTGAGAAAACAAAATAAAGAAACTCCAGGCTTTCATATCCCACAAACATGGATGGATATAAAGAACGTTTTCATTTTTTATTGTATCTACAAGATTGAATAACAAATAAGGTGCAGTCAGCAATATCAAATAAAAATAATGAAAGAGATTTTGCATGATTTCTAATCACTTTTTTGATGTGTGGGAAATGATTAAATATTGCTTTTTTTGCACTTATAAAGCATACTCAACTGGCAGCATCAGGGATAGTGATGACGGCTTTTAACTAGAGCAAAGTTGCTCATTCAGAATGCAAGTTGAAGCCTATAGTCTAGACATTTTGCCTCTGTCATTAGTAAGGGGATTTTTCACAAGCAGAGACACTTAACTGGGCAGCTACCAACAGATTAAGGCAGGTTTCAATCAGTAACCAACCTCTGTGACAAAGTTGTCAGCAAGAGCAGCATCACTTCACCAAGCAAATGGAATGATGCTGCAGGCACTGTGAGGCCCTGCACATTCTACAAAGTGAAAATTAAACTGTTGGACGGCTCTGACAATGATAAAATCAGACAAGGTATTCAATATACATTTATTGGAGCAATAAATATCAAATGAAGTGAAAAATTGATTGTTTTTTCTCCTAAATACTTATGCTTGATAGGAGTTTTTTTTATAATTGAGATCAGTAACACAGGTCCAGCCAGGAGGATTCCAGAAATCCAGGGCCAACACCCACTGATCATACCCAGAATGGATGTGTGTAAAATTTTATAAAGACCAATCCACACATGGCTCCTGGCCATGATGCTATCCCTGGCCGTGTTCTGAAGGCATGTGCAGACCAGCTGGCAGATGTCTTCTCGGACATATTCAGTCTTTCTCTAGCTCAGTCTATAGTTCCTTCCTACTATAAGAAAACCACCATTGTCCCTGTTCCTAAGAAACCCAAAGTCAGCTGCCTGAATGACTACCTCCCTATTGCACTCACATCAGTTATCATGAAGTGGTTTGAGTGGTTGGTCAAAGCATACATCACCTCCTCACTGCCTGACACCCTAGACCCACTGCAAGTTGCGTATCGCCAGAACAGGTCAACAGAAGATGCTATTGCCACTGCCCACCATACAGCCCTCTCAAACCTGGATAAGAAAGGAACATATGTGAGAAATGCTGTTTGTTGATTACAGCTCAGAATTCAATACCACAGTGCCCTCAAAGTTTGTCATCAGGCTCCAGGACCTGGGACTGCACACTCCCTTTGTAATTGGATCTTGGACTTCTTGATGGAACATCTGCAGGTGGTGAGGATGGGCACCAACTTATCCTCTACTCTGACTCTAAATACTGGAGCCCCCCAAGGCTGTGTGCTTAGCCCTGTCCTCTACTCCTTATTTACCCATGATTGTCTCACCAGGCATAACTCAAACTCCATCATTAAGTTTGTGGACAATACAACAGTCATCAGCCTGATCACAGATTATGAAAAGTCTGCGTACAGGGAGGTGGTTGAAACCCTGGCAGCATGGTGCCAGCAGAATAACCTCTCTCTGAACATTAGCAAGACTAAGTAGATGATCGCTGATTATAGGAAACACCAGGGAGGAGATCACATACCTATTTATATCAATGGGACTGCAGTGGAGAGGGTCAGCAGTTTTAAGTTCTTGGAAGTTAACATCACAGAGGACATAACCTGGACCCACCACACCAACACCGTGGTCAAAACAGCACGGCAGCACCTATTCATTCTCCACAGGCTAAAGACGTTTGGCATGCCATCACATATCCAGGCCAGCTTCTACAGATGCACTATAGAAAGCATCCTGACTGGTTGCATCACTGCCTGGTATGGGAAGTGCTCCGCCCAGAATCGTAAAGTACTGCAGAGGGTGGTGAAGTCAGTGCAGCTCATTACCAGCTGTAATGTACCAAACATTCAGGATATCTACTCAGCTAGATGTCTTAGGAAGGCCAGGTCCATCCTCAAGGACCCCAGTCATCCCAGTCATAAACTGTTTTCTCTTCTACCGTCCAGTAGACGGTATCAAAGCATTCAGTCAAAGTCCAGCAGATTACGTAACCATTTCTACCTCCAGGCAATAAGACTGCTAAATAGGCAAGCTGTGGTTCCTTCAGAAAATTACCATAATGACTAAATGGACATACAGTTTTCATTGTATATATACTGCACTACTTGGACATAATGCATTGCATACACCCTGGACACATCACAGCTCTATTTATATTGAGCTCTGTCTGAGTTTATCTTATTCAATTTCTATTGCATTATTATTATGTAACCTTATTTTGTAACTTTATTTTGTGATTTTTATCCCTCCTCATGAGCTCGTAGCAAAGACATTTCATTGCCAGCAATTACTGCTGCATGCTGTATTGTTGTGTATTTGATAAATAAACTTTGATTGATTCATTGATAAATACATCAAATATGAGTTAACCTACAATGAGAAAGCTAATAAAGTTAAATTTTATTTAAATATTTTGATTGCGTACTAAGCATCAGGACAAACTTATTACTTCTAACTGTAACAAGTTGACAAAGTTATTACAGGAAAAATTACAATCTTTTATGTAACAGGTACAGTGATGTTTTATTCAAAAGACTTGACATACATTTATGCTGTAGAATATTTGTCATCAGCAGGGGATCTGCTGCAAAAGCAGCTATGTGTATGTGCTGTGGGATCCCGTTCCCTTCCTTTTGAAGAAACAGAACAAGCATGTCTGTTCCTTAGACTCTGAAACCTAGATATCACATATTATCCCGGTTTGTCCTTACAAATGTTCAATTGGGCTCGCAATTGGGTTGAATTCTCGCAAGTAGGTCATCCAAGGCATAACTGTCACATTCTTACTTTGCAAGAAAGCCACTGTCACACAAGAAGCATGATGTGCATAGTCCTTCTGGAATGTTGTCATGTCAGGATAAGCTCACATAAAGGAAAGCGAGAGAACTCTGAGCACTTCATCGATGTAGTTCCATACTATAATCACTACAAGTGTCTTTATGTGATGAGACACTCCTTCCCACGTCATAACACTTAAGCCCTCCCATCGATCTTGGCAAGATGCTGTGCATGATGAGCAAAGGTGCACTGACTTATTTCAGCTTTCAACGTATACACACATATGATTTAAGGAAGTCAATCTTCTATCTTCTGTGAATCAAGCTACTGGTACCAGTTTCCTGGCAAAGATGACTTTGCTTGGCAAGATATGTAGAGACAAGTCTAAATGAATAGGTAAGTCCATGGTTTTAAGATATTTTTTTATTACCTGCAATAACTTTCTGACTCTGTGTAAGTGATGCCAATATTCTATAAAAGTAAGCCTGCAAACCAATTTTATTTTTTGCCTTTTCTAAAAGAATTCAAATCTTTCAGAATCATGCTGGCTGTCTATTAAAATAAAGCTATGTTTTGTTAGAAATAACCTTGGTTTCTCCTTTCCTGCCACACTGTGTAGTTATGAGTTACAATATCCATCTCTGTAGATAAAAGTTTTGCTAGCCTGTATCTTAAAAGTTGGTTCACTATTACATATTTACTAACTTGATGTTCAGTACACTTTGATGATGTGTAAAAAAGAGAAGTTTAAAAACAATATATTTGGCATATACTATATTATCAGATGGCTGTTTCAGAACAGGAAGTCAAATGTATTAAGTGAGGATAAAACAGGATATTACAGGAGTAATGCATGCATATCTTGAGCTCTTTCTTTAATTTCTGAAGACATTCTTATTTTGATATTGATTAGATGTTCCATAATAGCCTCAGTTCCATGTGGATACTGACTGACTGGCCCATGATACAGTATTCTGTGTATTGATCAAACTCTAAAGTTCTTTTGTCTATCTAGTTCTATCTAGGCATTTTAAATGTAACCAGTAACAACAAAAAAGTCAGATATCAGCCAACCATGGAGTTGGTTTTATGACTAAAATACTAAATTTATTACTAAATTAAAAATACAATTTTTGGGGGTGGCCTTTTCTGTTTTGTTTTACTGAATAGTCGCACCATATTTGAGGTGTTTCCCAATTCCTGTCTCCTTCATGTCTAGTCCCTGACCAGACACTGATGCTTAGATCCAAAATCTTCACTGCCCCATCCATTCAGGTTCTACAAATTGTGGCATTGGATTCAAACAGTCTTTAAGAGAGACATTTTAATAAGACCCTAATAAACACTCAACAATCAGATTACACTGTCAACACCAAATCAAGCAAGTCAAAAACCATAGTCCATGCACAACTCGACTCAAAAAGAACAGGAAGGCTGTAAAGACATGACCCAAGAACACTACTTAAAACTGAACCCTGAGATTCTCTGAGAGTTGGGAAGCTAATTTAAATGCATAAGTATGATTGCACATGGATGTTAAACATAGCACTGGGAATTAACAAAAAACATATTTTCTTTAAAGATGAAGAGCAAGTTTAAAAATGTTTCACTAAAATCAACTCACTGTGCCATCCCTGATGAGTAGTAACTAATTAAACACAGAATAAAAAGCCTTTGTGATGCAGTACCAACCAATAACAAAGATTCACATAAGACAGAAAGTTGAGATAAAGGTCACTGAACTAAGCTCCCAAGGGTGTGTATTTTATTTGCAGTATTTACAGGTAGTACAAACACTCAGCAACGGTGGACATATTTCCAGTACTGTATACAGAAGTAAAAGAAATCTATATTGCTGTTCCTTCAGGGGAATGCTTAATAAAAGCTTGTAATAACCCTTTCATATCATCTCAGATATTTCATCATTCTTAATGCATCTGAAAAGAAGACTTAAATAACAAAAATGGGATCTATAGCAGGGTGCAGCAGGAAAAGGCTTTTAATGTAATCATCAGAACACAATCAAAGTCCCCTGTTCTTGAAAATTGGTCTCTTGGAACGATACTTAACCCAACAAAAGCCATTAGGCCATGATCAAGTGTGCAGTCTCTGTGCTGCTCATTTTTTGAAGGACTGTCTCAGCTGCAAGCAGTTATGACTACACTTGAAGGTGGAAAGCAAATACATAGGTGTTCAGGCTAGTGGCATCTCACCATTCAAATTTACAGGATAATATTTTCTAATTTTGCTGGAGCAACAGTAAACAGTCTGGTGTTTTTCCTCTTCCTAACAGACTAGTGAAAGCTCTAATGACAAGGTTTAAGTGCCAGAAGGTGTACTTCAAACATTTCTGGGCAACCTTTAAAAAGCTCTTGTATTGATCATATTAATATTAAAACAAGAACATGAAACTGCTTTAGCAGATCTCCTGTAATAAGAGGTCTTTTTATCTTAAATGTTTTATAAGGATTGCACATTTAAATACAATCATCTATAAATACATACACTAAGGAAGTCAAGCCAGTTACTGTACAGATGTAACCTAATAGCATATATCAGCATGTAGCAGTATTCCACAATTAAAAATTAATAGAGCTGCCTAAAAGAGCTCTAAGATAGCTTTTTTCATGGTTCTTTTTTGATAGTATAAGAGCTAAAACCAATTCTACAAGAGAATGTTATATTATTGAATAAGCTTAAGGATATCCAAAACACTTTCATAAAATGATCATAGCCTATGCATACATTCATTTGTGTATGTATTCTTACCTGTTTCAAATTTAGTGTAAAACAGTGTTTCTAAAAAGCATAACTGGAACCAAACAGAACTTGAAAAGGCCCTTGGAAATCCTTTTTTTTTGTATCTCTTGCATTTGCATCCCAGCATTCTCTGCTACTCTACCATATGTGAAGAACAAATGTGCCTCAGAGCTCTGAGCACCAACCGCAGTGAACAGTTTGTGTACTGGCCGAGATACTGCTTGTTTAGTGTCATTTAGTACCATGGTACAATTAGCTCTGGGCCAAAAAGCTGGTCAGGCTCATATTGCGAGCACATATGTTTGTTCTGTGTTCTTTCTTAAATGGAGGCCCAGAAGCCAGACACAAACAAGTCACTAAAACAGAGGAGGTCACAGCTGTATTCCTAGCATCCGTATCATTCTGGCAAATCTGTTGCTTGTGCTTTGATGTTTTATGCCTACTGTACATAAACCCTGCAATGTATATGTTGGATCAATTTAGCTCCACTGTACTAAAGGAAAGCTGCTGCACACAAGAAAAATTTTGATAAGACAAAAAAAAAGGTTTTAAGAAATAAAATGAATCAAAATCCCAAGCAGTTCAGAAATACTTTCTACACATTTCAAAATCTAAATTTTCAACCATTTGAGATAAATTTAGAGGAATCTCCTAAACCTGAAAACACTCACTAGCTGGCTACAATGGCCTGAATAGTCTATATTTGTGCTTATTAGTATATTGTAGCACTCTCGTGTTCACATGGGTATGTGCCCTCGCCTCTGCCGCCTCAGGTCGGACCCCCACTGCCGGGGACTCGAACCCGGGCCTCCGGCGTCACTCAACAGGGACCCAGCCACTTGAGCTAAAGGGAAATCTCCCGTCAGCCTGACGGCTGCGGTCCCTGCTATTCACAGGGAAGGGCGGTGACGTCACCGCGCTGGTAAGCCAGCTCTCACAACCTGCAATGGTGGCCGTATATGTTACTACTTGAATTTAGAAAGACTACAGTGAAGAGTAATACAATTAAGAAAGCCTAGTGTTTTAGTGCTCTGTGACAAAAATGTCAAACTATATTTAAAAAATAAATTGGTACTATTTTAACTATATGATATTCTCCATAGAATAAATTATTCCATTCTATATTGTTTTTAGTTGATTCTGTAATAAAATCATGAACGGCTTCCAAATGGAAAAGACATTCCACATTGCGGAATAGATGCAAAGCACAATGACAAGAGTTGTTGTGAAAATATGAAGCATTACTGTTTTAGCAAATACTTTTTGCAACAGGGAATTAAAGAATAACAACCTAAAAAAAGTTTAGAAATGTCATGGTAATACAACTTACTCTTCCATTAAAACAGTTGACAGGCAGAATATGAAAACTGACAGCTGTGACAGTGGTCTGTTCAGCAACACTTTCAGCACAACACATTTTAGCTTCTATCTTAAAAAAAGATAATTAATAACAATCTGAGCAACAGTTGAATGACCACACACATTCATGCATTCATGGATCACAAAAGGGGATCTTTTTGAGAGCAACATTGAAAGATGCTGTGTATTCTCTTTCATTCATTAATCATTTAAAAAAGTATTTCTTCTCAAATTCGTATATATAAAAACAGTCCAAATATTTTATGGTAAAATACAATTTAATGTATTTTAATCTCATATACAGAAAGATCTATAAAGTTATACAAGAAACATTACCATCAATGTACAAATGCAAAACAAATATACATTTAGAACAATATAGGTAGATTCTAAATTTCAGCAAATATCGATATGTACATAATATTAAAACAGAAATGTTTTACGCAGACTTAATTGTCTTCAATGTATGTGTTTCTCTCTCTCTCTGGCAACTGTTTCTTGCACACTGTACCACAATATTTTTGTTTTCAGAAAAAAATAAAATATTCTCAAAAATAAAAATGGGGTTATTACAATATATTGTTTATTTTTGGCAGGCTACCAAAATATAATTGTCATATATGCCATTGCCCTTCTTTTTTATTTGTTGATATGTTCATTATTGAAAAAAATGAAACAGAACTAACACAAATACTGTGCTAACAAACGACGGGGCTCAAAATCTACAATGTCAAATGTACTTACAGTCAAATACTACATTAGATCAATACAGTGTTGGCCACACCACTAAAGGATCGCTCCACTAAAACAAAACAGGATGAACAACTGTACTGGAACTTCCACTGTTCATGCATTAGTGTAAAACCATCTAATTCTGAAATACCAATAGTTCTTAGACATTTTAAGAAAATAACTTTTTGAGTTCAACAGTCAAACCTTATTGTTACATTAATCTTGTTCTGAGAGTAAAGGAAAATCAGTGCCATCTATATATAAAATGTCATCCCTGTCCTCATATATCAACATATCAATGATAAATACAGTATGGCTGAAAGAGTCTTATGGCAAATGTAGGTCAGTTACTTAAGCCATGGTGTAACCATAACTCCCACAATGCAGTGCCACTAGAAGCCTGTCTCTGAGGATCTCTTGTTTTGGGTATTCTGGTAGCTTCAGCATGTTGATGCTAAGGAGAAAAAACATAAATGGATTTTATTTCAGATAAAAATGACTACATGTATACAAAGACCTAGAAATTGTTGATTACACTCAAAGTCATCTGAAGAAAATTTGTTTTCTTAAGAAGCAGACTGATTCTTCTTAAAATGTGTATCTTTTCAGACACTTTGGGCTCTGACGTCTGTTGCTTGGGATGGGAAAAGGAATAGATTCATGTAAATGAAAAATGAGATGTTCTTTTGAAAATGTCAGCAAATTGTGGGGAGCTTTGTCTACATTTTTTCTACATAGATTGATGAACCAAAACTGTTACACACTGGTCTGATAAATCAAAATGAAGAGAATACATATTAAAATGATTAATAGGAAAAAATGTTATACCACACTCCTTCAAAATATGATTGAAAGATGGGTCATAGCTCTATTTAATTACCACACTAATCTTTATTTTTTTTTTTTAAATACATATGTCAGTTACCACAATGGTTCCTGGATGCTAAACAGATACATCATCTTACTGTGTTTAAGTTTTCTTAAATAGGGCACTTCTTATTCCAAAATGAAAGGCATAATCCCTTTCATGCAATTAAAAAATTGATCCTTAAAAATCATTATCACAATTACTCAAGCTCCATCTGAAATTTTATACAGCCTAACATTAATACACTGTAATAACAGATACTATCCATCAGTCAAATGACTGAAATTAATCATGTTTTTAGTCCATCTGTTAAAAAACTAATTCACAGACTTTAAACTGCACTTCCTTGAAACAGCATTGTTGCTCTTTCATATTATTTTTTTCTTTCTTGTTGCTATGGCAAGTACTGTAGTTAAAGCCACACCACTCCTTACATGGTCAGCATTTTGATTATACCATAGTGCCCTCTTCTGAGGTGTCTGATCTATCAAAATGAACATACCATGTGCTGGATGTTGGGAGAAGGTTTGAAGTGTATGGCACTGCAGCTATTGTAAACTTTTGCAATCCACTGCCTCCCATGAGATATGCAAAGCCTCCATGAGGTACCCTTGAACTGAAAATAAAAATACTGGCAGTCAAACAATCCATGTTGTAAAGAAAAAACAGGGTCAGCTTCAAGTGTTGGATGAAAAAGAAATGCTTTTCAAAAATACCTCACAACTTGTCACTTAAACACATGAGATTATTGGAAATTTCTGTTGCTTTTGTAAAACACATTGTGTGGAAACAAAATTAGAAATTGCAAATATGCTAATACTGGGTCATTTGCCTGTGGGTTGGGATTAAAAGCAGAATTTAAATTAGAAGTTAAAATTCACTGTCACGCCAATTAACTTACAGTAGCTTATAAAAGCCCTGAGGCAATTTTACGCTGACATTTTTTATTATTTTCCAATAATATATCATAGCACACAGGTTCATATTAGCTCAGTTTGAAAGCAGCCTAAAATACACCAGGAAATATCGTCACCATTTACATTTTCAGTATTTGCTAGATGAAAAAGAGCATGCTCCTCATTGCTTTCAAATTCTTTCTCTATAACATCAGCTCTGAGGCTAAAAAACAGACAACTGTTATCTTATTTGTTCCTATTTACAAGAAATGTGGCACAACCTTAACAACCTAATGTTTAATGCACTGACATTACATTCTTTTTTTTCCTTTAATAAATGAACAGGATAAAACACACAAATGCAGGTACATGCCCACTGACATTTATATTTCTACACTTGTGATGACCTGTCAAGTCCCACTGACTCTTTCTTTTTTACCATTCTCAGCTCTGCTAAAAGGAAACTCAACATGGGGTGAAAGTAGACTCAAAATAAATAGTTGTAGCACTTTTAGATTTTCAATTAGATGCCATTTGCCTTTTATAAAAACAAAAACAGTATTACAAAAGACACTTTTCTAAAGAAAACACAATTAATGAGACACTCTTCTTATCTATGACACTCTCAGAAATTCTGTTCCGAAACGTGTAGCATTGTTTGAGCATCTTGTGCATCTGTCCAGTCCTAATTGTCTCCTATTAATGCTGGATGTAATTTTTATACTGTACTGTTTTGGTATGCTCAGCATTACACAAGGTTAAATCTCTAAATCAAGCTGTACCATACACACTAACAGAGCACACATTTTTCACTCTCAGGCAAGACATAACAACATGGTATCTAGCAAACAAGTAGCTGAGGAAAAAATAAGACATACGTTAGAAACAAAGACTGGTTAAAAAGCCAGTCATCTTGCTGCTGATTTTACATCCAGATTAGGAGTGCTCAATACAGGATTAAAATGACAGTTATAGACATGTTATCAAAATATTTGACTTGTCACCTCTAAAAGTAAACAGTATATAACAAACAATATTACTCCAAGAGTACTAAGAGTAACAGTAGAAGTAATAATAATCTTTTGAGTGCCTGTCAGTGGTGAATACAGTAAAAAGCTGAGGAGAAAAATGAACAATATAATTCTGTTGTTCAACTTTACGCAGTTTCCAAAGGAATATAACCAGAATATAACCAGAGTTAAGAATATAACCAAGAGTTAAGCACTATTTTTGAGTGCTTTTGAGTGTGTATAGGCTAACTATAATTAGCCTATACACAGAATAAGTCTAAATTAAGTGAGGAAACAACAGATTTTGAAAATGATTCACAAGTCGTGCCAGTCACCTGATTGTAGACCCACTGAAATATAGAACGAGCTCTGAGAAACCAAAAAAATATTTCAACTAGAATAAATACGTTCTGGGAGAGAATGAGGACTGAATGGTAACAACAGGTATGCAATACATTCCAAAACCTTTTTAAGGGCTGTGGCTAGAGGGGGTAAGTGTAAAATTGATATAATTTTTAAATTCAGGAATCTTAAAGAAAATCATTCTCTGGTACATTCTGTTTTAAAAAGACAAATAAAACAGCTTACATCGCTATTCCCTTCTACATTACATACTGTATGTAAGTATTATTAATATAGATGCAATTTTTGTTATAAATGTCTGAGAAATGCAAACATTAAAATCTTTCTTGCTTGATATCAGTACAATTGCAACCACCTTTAACAGTGCAAAATTTATATTCCCAGATCACCAGTTTCTTCAATAAAGATGTTATTAGAGCACATCTGAATCTAGAAATATTAAGATGTTTCTACTCCTATGCACATTCGGGTTTCATAGCTACCTAGCACTTGGTGTTTGTATTTTAAGCAAACAGAAATATTTCAAGCTGTTTACATAAATACAGCATGTACAATCATTCCTGGGTTTCAGCTTCTTTTGAGGAGTACCAGGTTACTGTGTATAGGCTGCTCACCTGCCTGTGACAAACTGCAACAGCAGCACTCGCTCCTCCTGGGTGAGGCTCTCAACAACCTCCCAAAACCACTGAAAGACAAAAAAAGAGTGTTTTATCATCTGGATAAACAGCTGCTACTTTCATTCTGTTTGTGAATATGTAACTTTTATTAAATTATGCCAGTGTAAGTAGAAAATGCCAACACTAAATGTTCTAATTCTTTCATGAGTTTTAAAGCAACATAAGATAATCATGCTTGTATTCTGAATTCTGAACCATGAGTGTTGTCATTATAAATGCCGGTAAAATACAATCTATTATGTAAATAAAATTATAGTAGCAAACCTAGAGGAGGCAATCACCAACATCTCCTCATATTCAGAAACTATATTATCTGAAATCCAACAAAAACAAGTATGCCTCTGTATAATTTAGATTAATGAACCTATTGGTTAAATCATGTCACGTAACAAAATACTTTGGGTTTAGAAAACTGCACAATGAAATATTGTGAGAAGACATAACGGAATACACCATTTCCTAATGTCAATCATTAACATTTTCAATCAAGGTCATTAAGAAATTTGTCAAGCCACTGCTGAAACACCTACAGTAGGAACAACAGCACAGTGTCATCAGCAAAAAAACATAGCAAGGCAGAAAATGTTGAGCTGAGGACAGCTAGGATCAAATCGGGCACAAGCACAAATGACTTGAACACAAGCTTTTCTACATAACCATTAAAAAAAAAGGCAAAATATCTTATCCGGCAGGTTGGAGGTGAACCTCCAGAGTCCAGAGCTGACCATTTTATTTTTGTGAGGTTTGCTGCTCAGCAACTAAACTAGTTCCAGGTCCATCCCACTTCCAGAAATAAAGGTTCACACATGGATTTTGTTCAGGAAGTGATTAACAATCAAAAAAAGGATTTAAAAAGGTTTGCAAGTCACAAGCAATTCCAACTGCACTAAGTAGAATCTGTGCCATTTTAGCCATTAAAGTAGGGGTTAATGTACAGTAACAGTTGCCTGCTCTCAAGGTAACCTAAAGCAAATGACAGTAGCCAGACACACTATAATGAAAACTGTTTTCTGTAAGGTACCCAGCATGCCAGAGGACATGAGACAAAACAGACAGTTAAATGTGATTTAATATTTAAATTCTTTGAGCCTTGCATCAAAAACTTGGTTAGGCAATCTGATTACATGCAGATTTTCCATGTTGCAAAGAATGAACTTTGAGAATTAACAACAAATGTAAATAAAGCTTAATTTTGGCTGTGATTGTGACATGGCAGACATTTTGGTCAAAAAGCATGTGTCATTTTGCTTTAGAATAATTAAGGAAAATCGTGATTTGGAAGCATTTTTATTTAGATCTTATCTGACTGAGGCTCTGTTTATTATGCTCAAAGATGTGCTATCCCATTACAATTTTCTATTAAAAAAAGGATAGTGTTAAGTGTTCATGCAGAGGAGCAGCCACTGACCTTATACAGTGCCTTGTGAAAGTATTCGGCCCCCTTGAACTTTTCAACCTTTTGCCACATTTCAGGCTTCAAACATAAAGATATAAATTTTTTATTTTATGTGAAGAATCACCAACAAGTGGGACACAATTGTGAAGTGGAACGAAATCTATTGGATTTTTGAAACTTTTTTAACTAATAAAAAAATGAAAAGTGGGGCGTGCAAAATTATTCGGCCCCTTTACTTTCAGTGCAGCAAACTCACTCCAGAAGTTCAGCGAGGATCTCTGAATGATCCAATGTTGTCCTAAATGACTGATGGTGATAAATAGAATCCACCTGTGTGTAATCAAGTCTCTGTATAAATGCACCTGCTCTGTGATAGTCTCAAGGTTCTGTTGAAAGCGCAGAGAGCATCATGAAGACCAAGGAACACACCAGGCAGGTCCGTAATACTGTTGTGGAGAAGTTTAAAGCCGGATTTGGATACAAAAAGATTTCCCAAGCTTCAAACATCCCAAGGAGCACTGTGCAAGCGATCATCTTGAAATGGAAGGAGTATCAGACCACTGCAAATCTACCAAGACCTGGCCGTCCCTCTAAACTTTCAGCTCAGACAAGGAGAAGACTGATCAGAGATGCAGCCAAGAGGCCCATGATCACTCTGGATGAACTGCAGAGAACTACAGCTGAGGTGGGAGAGTCTGTCCATAGGACAACAATCAGTCTTACACTGCACAAATCTGGCCTTTATGGAAGAGTGGCAAGAAGAAAGCCATTTCTCAAAGATATCCATAAAAAGTCTCGTCTAAAGTTTGCCACAAGCCACCTGGGAGACACCCCAAACATGTGGAAGAAGGTGCTCTGGTCAGATGAAACCAAAATCGAACTTTTTGGCCACAATGCAAAACGATATGTTTGGCGTAAAAGCAACACAGCTCATCACCCTCAACACACCATCCCCACTGTCAAACATGGTGGTGGCAGCATCATGGTTTGGGCCTGCTTTTCTTCAGCAGGGACAGGGAAGATGGTTAAAATTGAGGGGAAGATGGATGCAGCCAAATACAGGACCATTCTGGATGAAAACCTGTTGGAGTCTGCAAAAGACCTGAAACTGGGACGGAGATTTATCTTCCAACAAGACAATGATCCCAAACATACAGCAAAATCTACAAAGGAATGGTTCACAAATAAACGTATCCAGGTGTTTGAATGGCCAAGTCAAAGTCCAGACCTGAATCCAATCGAGAATCTGTGGAAAGAGCTGAAAACTGCTGTTCACAAACGCTCTCCATCCAACCTCACTGAGCTCGAGCTGTTTTGCAAGGAAGAATGGGCAAGAATTTCAGTCTCTCGATGTGCAAAACTGATAGAGACATACCCCAAGCGACTTGCAGCTGTAATCGCAGCAAAAGGTGGCTCTACAAAGTATTAACGCAAGGGGGCCGAATAATTTTGCACGCCCCACTTTTCATTTTTTTATTAGTTAAAAAAGTTTCAAAAATCCAATAGATTTCGTTCCACTTCACAATTGTGTCCCACTTGTTGGTGATTCTTCACATAAAATAAAAAATTTATATCTTTATGTTTGAAGCCTGAAATGTGGCAAAAGGTTGAAAAGTTCAAGGGGGCCGAATACTTTCGCAAGGCACTGTATATTCACATAGTCTTAATCTAGTGGAGCAGGAGGTACTATAAGGCATTTGATTGCAGTTACTTGTAAAATGATGAGCTTTGTGAAGAATTTACCAAAGTGACTTGCTTGGATTGCTTGGTACACAATGTACTTTCTGACCAAGAACAGTCACTTATCTCCAATAATCTTTCAGTTAATGACTAATGATGGTGGAGTTAAAGCAGGTGGATTTGCTATATCTTTACTGTCCAGTTAGTTTTGTATGTTTCTGAAAATGGCAAATATGGAGCAAAAGAGCAGTACCATGCAGCTTTATCAAGGAAAATCATAACTACTGATTCAGCTAATAATTATTACTAGAGCAAGTTTCAATCAAGTTTAAAAGAAAACCAAGATGCTGAATTGTTACATTTGGATTGCCCAACCCCTCCACAACCAAGAAAGGATACAACAGTTGGGAGAAGGTGCTGTATCAAATTCATTATGTCTCCTGAATAACTCTACCAGCACAATTACCACAACATTGAAGACTCTATCACAATGGTAATGAGCAACAAATTCAGTTCAACTGTTTGGGAGCACATGAAAAGCATTAAAATGTTTGCTACTGGAAGCTGAGACAGCAAATCCTCTGCAGAATTCTAGAACCAGACTTTGATACAGATTGACTAAAATTAGACTGTGATGCACTGACTGACACAGCAAAAGAAAGTGGTTTCAATTCATCAACATTATGGGAGTATAGTAAATCTGCTGAGCTCTTAGGACAGTAAATGTTTGCAACCATGACTGCTCAGTGGGAGACCCTGATAAGAACTACTTTATCCCATTCTCCTCTTGTACACCTGAAAGATCATTTGCAAAACTTTGAAGGATTAAAGGATGCCAGTGACCATGTTCTGAGATGCATAATTTATTTCTTTATTTTACTGCTTTGAATGTGCATATAAGATATCAATTTAACAGTCATGCTCCAAACTAATTCTTAATATTGGGTTTTGTCACAGCAGTTCATTCTAGCCAATTAGAAGACTTCAGAAAGCGATTTCAAGTAGTATTATACCAACATTTTTTAAATATAAAATGTTAATTTAATAAATGTATAATAGAGCATTAATTTTACAGACCAGAAGAAAGCAGAGAATTTTCATTGTTGGCTGAAGCAATGAACTTTGCCATTTGCAAAAAGAAAACATTATTCAACGTAATTTCAAATGCTTTCTCTTGTAAATGGACACTCAATTAATATACCTTAATAACTGGCTCTTCCAAATCATATCCACTTGTGTACTCTGTGTTCTTCTTCCAGTCATTTACGTCAATCTCTGGCATTCCTGAAAGCAGCAATTCCTGTAGCAAAATGAGAGCCTGACCATTATTTTCTTCTTTTAGCTGATGCTTGTAGCCAAGGCAACTTACATGGTTCACAATATGTGATATACAGTACATTTCCTATTTAGGAAAAAAATATTTAAAACAATTTAATAAACAAAATGTAATAAATCACAGGGTAGTGGTTTGCAGAATAGATGTAACAATACTCAAATACAGTAAATGAAGTGCAAAATAAAACAACAAATGTATATGTGGAACATATTGGGGAACAGCAGGGCAGTACAACAGTCAATGAGTGCAAGACAGCAGCAGGTTGTAGGATTTATAAGTGCAGCTTGAACTGGTAAGTTTTGAAGAATTCCAAAAGGCAGGAGCTGGCACTGGACAGCCAAGGATGAAGATAAGATACTATACAGGATATGGAAATGTAGACTGAAGTTGGGGGTTGTGTGGGTTGACTAAACTCACAGTAAAAGAGAAGGATTATAGGGAAAGATAGGAAATGTGAGGTAAAAAAACAGAAAATGAAAAGAGTTGTAGGTAAGCAAGGACAAGGAATGTGAGGGACAGACAGACAGGAATGGGAAAATAGCAGACAATAGAAAGCAATATTGTAGAATGAGAGTGTGAGGTAGGCAAAAGAAAGACAAACATGACCTCAAGCTAACCCAGTGTACATAGAACTAGGGTTTGAACCAGGAGCACAGTGGAGGTGTTTTGAGTGAGAAGGAGATTCTGGAGAAATTCAGTAAAACACAACAAAGTGTACCAGAGAAAAGGTGTGCTGAGAGATTAGGTAAAAGAGGGGTCAATTCAAATTGAAAAAAAAGATTGGTAATAGAGTGAAAAATGTTTCAAAAAGTGAAACATGACTTTCCCCCCCAAGAAAAACAATCTCATCCTACCTTTACATGAATAACCTGTTCAATTTCCAAAATAGCTGTAAAAAAATCAATTTCACAAATAGTACGAAAACTAGCTTGAAATAGAACTCATTTTGACTTGTGACACTCAAAATAGCAACATGACCTTCCTTCCCCTAAAACACTGCCGTCTAATTTAAAGGTAAAATGAAATTCAAAGTATGCAACATTATGAGGAGGCCTGCATACATATATACTCATATAATACTAAAGGTAAGTATAGAAAAATAAACTGTTAAGTGAACACGTTTTGCTGCTATTTGACCTCAGTTATTTCCATCGACATTTTACCCTTGTAAGAGAGAGCACATGCCCCTTTTAATCAGTAGGCTGCAGGCAGTTTTTAGAAACTAACACAAAGAATAGTGTATGAAAACCTCAGTAACTGTCAATTTCTTTCAAACATAAAGCCTTTCTAAGTATGTATATAAGGTAAGTGAGCAACCATGGCCCCAGGAAAGGAGATAAAATTCAATTGATCTGTTATTTCCATTATTATTCCAAAAGTGAAAACTGCAAGAAAACATAATTAGCAGAATGGAGCTGAGGCAGTAACTGATAACTGATGGCAAATATAACAATCCCAGGACACAAAGACTAAAATAACTACAAGAGATAAATGACAGATTGCTTAAATGACTATGGTTCAATTCTTCATTGTCAGTTCTCTCATGATTATTTCAGTATCATCATCAAATTAAACAATTAACAGACATTTCTGACAAGAGTTGGATAGTGAGAGATGCATCCTGAAAAACTTTATTTGTTTAAGGAAATCGCAACAAACACCTATAATGGGCATAAAGCTGTAAAGACTGGACACAACTGCAAATGGAGAGAAGTATTGAAAAATGTTTAACTTTTTTAGCTCCAAGAGGAAAGAGTATATTAGCAGAATAACAGGAAGGAGTTTTCTCAAAGACTAAAATTATCAAACATGCCCTGCTGCATTTTGTGTCCATATGTTTTCACATAAATCAATAGTTTGATCATTCCTTTCTCAGGTGCATGTCAAAAATATTTTGAGATGTCCACATAATTTTGATGGTCCTTTGCAGATAACATTACATGTACATAACAATAGAATTGTTAAGGAACAAGTAATAGGTTTATTCCATGCTGAAAAAAAGAAGAAAGAGAACACAACGTTTCGGCCGTGGAGCCTTCTTCAGGTGTCAAGGTGTCAATAGAATTGTTATATATATATGTGTGTGTGTAAAATCTGTTTTATCAAACATAGTACAAAAGCTTTGAACAGATAAGAAAGTCACCAGCAGCCAAAAGAAAAATGCTGAAACCAGGCAGAATTCACAAACCTAGCTGCATATTCATACACTGCATACAGTACATACATTTTAATGCAATACTATATTTCTTTATTTCTGCTTGGATGTTCTATGGAATGTACTTTACAAGGGTTAGGGTAACAGTACTGTGCAAAAAATACAGAAAAGGTCATTGTTTTTTTTTTTACTTAGTGCAGCTTTCACCTATTTATAATTATTCCTGTGAAGAAAAAAGCATTCCTGTAATAATGCTTGTATGTTAGAGTTACTATGTGAAAGACACACTCACTCTGTTCTCATGTGAGTGTCTCATGGTGAGTTTTTAATTTTAATGGCATTATCAGTCCTTCAAATGTAATGCGATTCTCTACATTCACACATAATGTTACATGTCTTGCAAATGATGTAGCATATCTTTATATATATATATCTTCTTCATACGCTCAACATCAGCTCCAAAATAATTGATTCCTTACTTAAGGACAGATGCCTTAATATTGCCTGTCAGTGCAGAACAGGGGGTGTTTGAATTAGAAGTGAAAACAAGGTGACCTACAATGCCTGTCAAAGACTGGACCAGGAGGCTGCGCTAGCTAACTGTGGATACATCACAGGTTCTAGCTAAGTGAGCTCGTCTATCACGGAGGAATACAACCCCCTAGTGAACGCAATCAAAATCCAGAAGTTGATACAGTCTTGTCATACAATTCAAACCCCCTGCTGAGGGAAAGGTTTGAAGTTTCATTATGCTATAACTTCAGATTGAGTTCTGTGCCGCCCCATATGCGGGTCCAAAATTCCAACAGCATTTCCAGCAATATTAAGGAATTCTGGACTTATTCCTTTAAAAGTCATTAATACCAGATCTTGTACTGGACTGCCCAGGACAGTGCTGAATGGATTGCTGTAAAGAGAACAGAGAGAGCTGCTGCAGCATGTCTCGTTGACTTACCAATTCATATTCATCGAACAGCTGTATCAGAGAAGGGGGGATGAATGTATGAAAGCCTTGTAGAAACGCATTAATCTGCGGCTGAATGGCTCGGGTCATACGCAGTTCAGTCACAAGCTGGACATACTCGGCCTGATAAAAGGAAACATGCAAAGTTTACCAAATGAAAGCATTTCTTTAAGAAAAATCAAAAGAAACTGCTTTTTTTTGTACATTCTTCACATTACAGAGCCTTTTCCCATTTCTGAGAGCAGATATGCTTCATGGAGCGAGTCTACCAAGTCAGCAATCACACAGCCCCCGCCTCCCCTTGGCTGAATTGAAATTGCACGATGCATGCCTCAAGTCTCTGTGCTGCAGCACAATGGAAATTCAATATTTCTACCACAGTGTGAAAAGCATACCTTTACAAGAGAAAAATCTGAACAGCAGTAATACAACTGCATACAAAATCCTACCAGATGAATAGGTTTCATCCTTGAGTATTACCCCATATGAAGGCTGAATATAATGAATTGTACATGTATGTGAAATCATTATAGAACTCACAAAATACAATCTTCCTTGTACATGGATCCTATCCCTATGTATTTTTCCCCTGAACAATTAATGTGTAAAGGTACATTAAAGTACCTATTTGCTTAAAAGGGAGACAAACATAAGAAAAGCATCAGAAACACATCAGGTAATCATTTGTGTGTGTGTGTGGTTGTTTTTGGCAATTAAGATAAATACTTGTAAATGGAAGTCATGGATTTAATTGTGTTTACCAGCTGGATGTTTTGCAGCCATATATTAAACCAAGACTTTGGATACATGGAGACCAGACAATATAATACATAAAGATACATTTCAAAACATTCAAACATGCCTGTTGCATATAATTCTAGCCAATTTAAGGTTCTTCTATTCTCATTTAAATAATCTCAATTACAGTATATTACAGACACATTGGGTGTACAGTAAACGTATATATGTTATTTATATGAATCTGTAAAAACAATCATATAAAAATCATGAATCATACAAAATATAGATCAAATTATATTTTAAAAGGTAACTAACAAAATATTTATCAGTACTTAAATGGCACTGCTTCCCTTTAAAAGTGCACTGTGCAAAGATAAATATCATGTAGTCAGGGCATTACAAACTCACCTGTTCTATGAGATACAATGATAACTTTTCGGTTTCCTGGCTTGTAACAAGTTCAGAACACCAAGAGACTTCTGAACCAATCTGAAAAACGTACTCCCTACTCTTTTGAGGGAACACATGTGCCTTCCAGCAAAAGTGGCCTTGGCACACGGTAAAATAATAGCAGCTTTATCATAGATGAAGCCAAGTCTACCCCCTTACAACTCACTTTATACATTCTGTGCAACACTGATGAAAGAGTAGGAGCTAAATGTATGAGATTTTAGGCAGATTTTGGATCTGTGACCTTTTGGTTCACATGTGAGTTGCTTCATACTTAGGTATTCCTTTGAATGCAGAATGTATGTGTACATCATTTAGGAAAGTTTTACCAGCTCTGGCAGACATCCAGGAACACTCAAACTAACCATCATCATCACACACACACATTTAAAAAAAAAACCTTTACTCCCTTGCTTATCAAACACTGACCTCTACAGGCCTTTTTCAAAATTTCATATATAGAACAGATGTTTGGTCAATGTTGTTTTATATAGAAGAGGGCCAGGATTGCGTTTTGTTAATGCCGAAATGAAAGACACTGCAAATAAGTGCAATCTACATACTATTTAAAGGTGGGTAGCTGCGTCAGCATGCGTACGCTGCAAAGGAACAAGTAAAAGGTTTATTCCATGCTGGAAAAAAAAAGAAGAAAGAAAACACAACGTTTCGGCCGTGGAGCCTTCTTCAGGTGTGAGGTGTCAGCCCTCACACCTGAAGAAGGCTCCACGGCCGAAACATTGTGTTTTCTTTCTTCTTTTTTTCAGCATGGAATAAACCTATTACTTGTTCCTTTACTATTTAAAGGGTTTTATATCTCTATGATTATCTCACTTAAAGTGTGAAACAAAACCCGAATCTCTTAAAAAGGAGCACTGTGAGCATTTCTGTCCGCGTACCCACCACAAAAATACCACAAATCAATTTCTCTAAAAGAAGAAAATAACAAAACAAAATACAGTAACAAAAATGAATCAGACAACTGCATACTGCAACCAGATTAAATATTTATAACTCACAGGGTAAATGTAAAGTTACAACTTTAAAAACTGCAGCTTCAAATATTTTGTAATGACATGACAGATGAAATGAATATAGAAATCACAGAACCACTGCAATGATCACCTTATTGTCCTGGGTAACCAGGATACTGACACCACCTGGCTTCAATGGTACTTCTTCCATGGCACCAAACACATCGGTTTCCACTGAAAATGTTAGCTCCAGGCCCAAATCACTGATGTCATTATCCAGAATCCACTGCAGGTTTTTAGCATATTCAGGGTCAATGGAGGCCACATCCTGGTAGTTCACAGGAATTCCTAAGCACACAGCCAAAAATAATGAAAAAGTCACACTGCCTTTCCCTTGAATTTTTACTTTTTTACTTCTGCATTATTAAATCTTATACATTATTACCATTTATTGCATTAACTGTCATTTGTACCATATTTTCAAATGTGCCATATAGCATGTAAACCACCATAATAAAAAGACTGCAAGGCTGGGATCACCCACTTGGCCATCTACATTATCTGCTCAAAACTCTGGAAATTCAAGGATAATATCTGAAGTCAGAATCAATTTAGATTCAGTTTAGATTTATTCTTCTCGGTGTCATCTTCTCCCGATAAGTGACAATTTTTCCTCCCTGTGAAAGTATAAGTGGCAAACTGGAATTTGTTGTTTATATTCACTTCAAGAAATAAGAAACAGAAAACTTCTAACAATGTAGGCTAGTAAAATCTTATAGATTTTAAAGTAAAAACGATCTTTTATACAGATTACAACAAACATGTAAGAAGCTTATTGTACAATATTAAAGTTTCATTTGACTAAAATCAAGACCAAAAAGTATTCATATTTCTGTATTTGTATTAGAAACGTACTGTATTACTGCACAGCACAGTAACTACTAGATTTTCAATATGCAATTACTCGCTATGTAGTGCTTTTGTTTTATTGTACTATAAGAGAAATAATGTGATTTATCTGGCTGTGAAGTGACATACGTTAGCAATACCAATACAAGATACCCCATCCGAAAAAATTAATGAGTACTAGTTATTAAATAAAAAATTTCAGAAAGTAGCATCAATTTGCTCCTCATCACTTAATTAAAATCAGAATATCATAAATCCAAATTTGAATAGCTAGCATAAAACAAAAAATCATTAAGATACAGTCAAGAGAAATGTGTTACTTTACTGTACCTCATCTATAATTTTACAGAAAATGGCAATGGCTTTCTGTCGATACAAAAGATCTTGCCATCTGGTTGATTAAAACTGTTAAGTCTTAAAGCATGACAGCTGAAGGCATTCCAACACCAAACAAATGAACAGACTGGCTCTCACATATGAAGCTCTAGAAATGAACAGGCTGACAATGGGAAATGTAGCTTTAGAGAAGATGAACAGAATGTTGCAGAAGGGTGTAGACTAGGCAAACCTAATGATGGTGTAAAGGTGCAAAAATAAACTATCCAGGGTTGGACTGCTATAATGAATAAAACAGTACTAAGAAAATGGAGCACTACAACACACAGCCATGTAAAAATAAAATAGAGGATGGAAAATGCAGTAATGTAAAAATGAGTGGAGTGAAAAATGTAGTTATCTGCTTTTGCCATTAACATGCTCTTTCTCAGTATGCTACTGCCTCTATTTGCATGCTGAGAACAGCCCAATCCATCATACAGTATCTTCCTTCTAAAATAAAATGGTATCTGCTTCCTAATAACAGCAGTGAATTCAGCATTCAGTGAACATTGTTTAGCATGCTGACTAGAAGGAATAATGGAATGTGCTCATATATTCACATGGAACTGCTTCACAATATATTAAAAAGATAAGCAGAATGACATGCATTTTGGAGGAACTAATTTAATAAAATTTGGATACAAGTTAAAGTACACTTTCTACTCATAAAATGCTCAGAAATACTTTAAAATGCAATTTCAATATTTGCTTTCATGCAATACAATATCGTCATCAGGATTTGTCTTCCAAGTTTAACATAAGGCAAAATATGTTTGTCTGTTCTCAGAAGTTAATCACGGCTCTCCAAACTACAATTTAGGAGGAAGACATCTAAGGAAACCTATTCTGTTGATGGAGGTGTCATTAGTGGACCAGAACACAATATACGTGTCTCTGGACCTGAATTAAATGATTCAGTGAAATGGGATTAGAGATCATCTTTTAGATATTGCATTAGACCAAGGTCCTGACTATTTCTAGAGATCTAAAGATCCCATGGACTCAAAACAGGAAGTACTGACCGGGATAAGTCCTGCTTTAACAGAGAAGACAATTGAAAGATACTGACAAAGACAATCTAAAGGAAAAATTAAATATCGGCAATGAAACCAAAGGCCATAAGCAGAAATTAAGTTCAGGTGCTTTCAGAACTGAAAATATAAGGTACTTCTTCCCAGAGGTTTTTGGTGTCTGGAACACACTACCAATCTATGCAGTTGAAGATAATGGTTGTTCTGTCAAATAATTTGCAACAGTTCTTTCGATTCTTAGTGATGTTACTGCATATTTTCCCATTCTTTCTCTAGCAGTCTGTATATTACTGCAAGCCTGTGAATCAAAAAGACAATGCAACTAGACGTGTGGGACACATAAGACTGAAAACAATGACAATAATAATATTAATATGTTCAATTGAGCTGTGTATCAATCAATATTGTCATAATTTAATTTTACACTGAATTATACAGTATCACTGGTACATGTAATAAGTCTGTACTTTAATGAAGTACACACCCCAGGAGACTTAAATCAAGTATTGTATTTTATAGTAAAGGGAAGAGAGACCTCTGCTGGAAACACAGAACATACGTACTTAAGTTATGAAAAGCCGTTCATTTTGCAAACAACACTGTGAAGAAAACTGAGTGGCCCAAACAACACCTATGAAACACATTTTCATTTCTCTCACCTAAATGTGGTGCTCTGAGTGTGGTTTGGACATTGCTGCCATGAATGCAGATTTAACACATTTCTCAGATCATGATTGCTTCTGCTGCAGTGCCTTAAGATACCCTTGAAACTGCTGTTTGTTTCCAAGGTTCAATTAGTGAGCCCCTTATCACCAAAATAAATAGTTTTCTCCTGTTCACTTACGGTGCACATTCACACTCTACTTCATTTACTGATATATATATATAATGCATCTTATGTGCTGAACTTAATCAACTTTAAATTCAGACCATATTTTTATTATCGTTATTCAAAAGAGACTGGAAATTGCTTCCTAATTTACTTTACATCAGTCATTTGTAACATATTAGAATATGACATATAAGTACATAACAAATGTGTACTGCTTTATTTGATTGTTTTTACTGGATATTCCACTGTACATAGTTTTACATATTGAATTACATTTTAATTTGTATATATTGCTTCTAATAGTGTCTTTTTTAAAATGATTAATAATAATTTTTAAAATCTTAAAAATACCTGATGGGAAATATCAGAAAGTATTTTGGTGTCTTTGAAGGTAATCCAGTGATACTGGATAAGGATTTTCTAATGTTATCTCAAGCTGCTGGCAGTGCATCAGAAAATGACTGAAAGTGTGCACTTGCATTATTCTTATCTAATTTTTAATGTCACTCTGGTATTATCCATTTAAGTGTGCTATGTATAGCAGTCTATATAAACATAAAAGGGGGAAAAAACATTGTGTACAAACGCAATTTAGACGTTTGTTTGAACTTGACTGTCTGATCTTTTTCAGTTTTATATCTTCAATTTGTTTTTTTTATATTACTGCTTCTATTTTGAATAGAGAACAAAAAAGAAATCACCATGTTAATGCATTTTTTAATTCTCTCCACTCTACTTCAGCACTTCTTTTTTCTATAAAAATCACAGTATTATAATCTGACAAAGAATCTTTGGCAGTTATCAGTTGTCACAATATTCCTCTATAATGAAGAGTAGACCAGTACATATATACAGGGTGCTTCAATTTCTTTTGCCACAGTTGATTCCTTTATGATACATTTAAAACAATAATATGATACTCCAGCACAGTTTAACAGATCATATAAAAATATCTTACCAAGGATATGTTTGTAGAATGATCGGGTGAAATAAATATTGACCAGCTGTCGGTGGTACAAAGCTAATCCCAGAATCTGTCCAGCAAAGCGGAAGTAGTTTAGGTGGTCAGGATTGACAGATGAATTACTATTTGGCTGAAATGTAGTTCCTGAAATGCAAAAAAAGGCAAAAAAATCAATACTGATCTGTCTCCTCAGTTCCGTTTTCTGTACACATAAAAAACAAACCAATTATATTCCAGCTCTGGGTCTGCATCCTGCAGTCTATCACAATTACAGAGATTAAATGCCAAATCAATCATCCTCAATTTAAAAAAAAAGTAAATCACTGATCATTTGTACAGAATGAACAGAAAAGTAAATTCAATGTGTGGATAGGGTTGGAATTTTCACTTTGTTATAATCCTTTTTTCATTTGTTAATTTAAAATCAGTTGTATCACGTTTAGGAGGTAAGGCTTTGATCTAAAAAACAATCATTGCTTAGCATCTATCATATTTGAAATAATTCACTAACATCTGCCTCATAATATAGAAGTATAATACTGAAGAATAATACACCACTCTTCCTGGTTTTATAAATAATATAGGTATGAAAACAAACCAGTAATTCTGAACATAAATGCTAGGAGATAAAGATGTTAAAAATGGATTAAACCTACAAAATTGTCCACAGAAATCAAATTCCTGATACCCTCCCAATGTCATCACCACATTGAGTAACATTGACAACTGATGGAATCAGATGTGTAGAGAAAAACCGCTGTAATGTAAGTTATTTCGCATTCATGCTAACAACTGTGTATATCCAGTACACAATTTGATTACTAGAGAGAAGCCAGTCACCCGTACATTCAAAAAAACAAATTAATTTTTGCAAAAGAAAAACATCAGCAGCTAGTAGCTTTTTTTAAGAAAAGTGCTTGGTTATACGAGACCACTTTTTCCTCACACAGGAGCAACATACCATGTAATAAAGAGGGAAACACGATTTAGGAGAGTGTGAAGTAACTTGAGGTGTTAGTGAATTTGTGCTGATACAGGGCATCGGAAAAACAAATAGTCTAAACAGAGAAAACAGAAGGAGATTGCCATCACATATGTGAAGGTGGATTGTAGAATGCCCTGTGACTATCTGTAGGATGGCATATAGGCACAGAGAGAAGGGAACAGCTGTTAATTAATAGATAAATCATTAACAATGTCCATTCAGTTGCTTGAAAAAATTTTTTGGGACTGTGCAAATATTTTTTTTGTATAAATGGTACAAAATCTCTGTTTATAAAATGTATTATAAGGCCAAAGAAAACCTAAAGATCCTTTAAAGCTAGCTTAATATACAGTATACTGTATATGTATGCAAATTTATAATTAAAAACCAGTTGAACGATTAAAAAAGGACCATTCATAGCACTGAAAAAGTACAAATGTGATCAATACTTCATGGTGCCATCCAATGTCTTACTCAGTTATGCATCACGTATATGAATGAGCTTAACAAACCTGATCTGCAGGGCTGTAGTCAATTCCTGAAATACTTTCACTATCATGAAGACCAGGGAGTGGATTTATTCATCACATCTCGTGAATGGCCAGGTCGGGGCAGAACTGTGATGCACAGGCTTCCTTACCAGTTTAGTAATCTAAAAGCAGTGTAAACGGCTTCCCTAAAATAATGTGATTTTGGAGTGAATTAAAACATAATGTGATTTATGGGAATTAATATTCATAAGTCCCTTCTTGAGAACTGATATATTGGTTAGACAGTATCACTTCTTCAAAAATACTATTGCCTTTTTTAAGATCATCCAGTAGCTCAAATTATAAAACACAGTTTTACAAATTCCCCTTTTTGTTTGCAGATGGTTCAGCTCAAGTATGTTAATATGATTGTATTACTCAAATACACGAAGGCTATTTGAGCGCTATATATACCTAGATGTAAGATTTCCAAAACGTCAGGGAAGAATGTGCCATCTTTTTTGCAAACCACAGTAAATAGTTGACATGAAGTATAGTTTATGTCTTGCTGCTCTCCCATTTTACCTCATGCTGTGGAACTAATGTCTGGAGACTGCCTTGCATATGTTCTACCACTTTAGCAGTTAATTGTCAATTTTTGTTTTCCACACTCCTTTTCACAGCACAAAGTGTCTTGTCTTCTGGATTTGGGTGTCTAGGACACATAAATACTTACCTATTCACTCCTATTGAACTTCATGATCACCCTGTTTACAGTCAGCAGCAGAATATCTAATGTCTAAACAAATTTGCTGCTGGGTTATACCAACAAAAGTCTACACATCTATGTAACTGTTTTCAAAGCCCATTTATTTTCTTATCAATCTCCAGTTTGTAGTGAGGCCATAGCTATTTTTCTGTATTCCTTTATTTCTGGGATATAACTCGATTTGCAGTATAACTAACTTTACTATCTATTATTGTAAAAATCTCACACAAAAGAGCTCAAAAGCAAACAAGCCAGCAAGAGTTATTTGGGGTTATTATCTTCTTAGAATATTAAACTCTGCTTAATCGTCTTTCTCCCAAATGCAGCAATCTGAAGGAATAAAATATTATAGTACTCATAATGATCTATTATTTAACCTGTTTTGTGAAGATTACCAAAGAAAATCTCAACAAGCTTAAACATATTTTACCATTAGCTCCTTTCCTCTCAGCATTTTAAATTAATTGCATTTCCTTTGCAACAACTCTCTAGGTCCTATCATCTCCTCCCACACTCTTTTCATAGCATTTTTAATCTGGTGATGCTCAAATTGTTCTCTTTTCCACCCACTGTTAATCATGTATCGTCCTGTATTTCTGCATGTTTCACAGGCAGCTCATCCTGGAATCACTATCATTATCTTAAACTCAACTTCACAAACTCTGACTTGTCCAGCAGTTTCCATCGCCACCCTATCACCCTCCTCTATCAACAACCTCAATGTCACTCTAGACTCCTGTGTCTCTTACAACCATCACATCTCTTCTTTATCATGTTGCTACTTCTTGAGCAACATTCCTCACAGGCTATTCTATGGAATAGGTCTACAGGAATCCTAAGCCCAACCCTTTATCTTTGCCAATCACTGGCAAAGTTATTTAACAGAATCACAGTAAGTTATTATTGATATGATGAAACCCTGGGGCTTTTTTGGTTACTGTCAAAGATTTCTGCATCCTACATACTTAGCAAACAGCGCTCCGGTAACCAAGTGCTCAACGGCAGAAAAGGATGAAAATGATGAACCATAAGAAGTATCTCAACAGCAGTTCTGGCAGATGAAGACTGCAACACAATGAGACATCCTTGGTCAACATGTTTGCATTCCTTCAAGATGTGTGGGGAAGCTGGAGTGCAATGGTTTTTCCACAAAAAACACGCAACACATTTTATCCCTAGGACATTGTTTGTCAACCAAGTAAGTGGTGGCAAGAGCAGGACAGTGAAAAAGTAAATATTGAAGATAAATCAGTGGTTTTCCTTTAATGTTCTGTATCTATACTACCTGTACACAATTACAGTTATTACGATTTTTTTTGCATAACACTTGCATTGTTGTCTCAGTTTATGCTAGCCACACGCTAACCAAATACCTGTAACAATAAAGCCTATAGCATATAAAAGTAGCAATAGTTTTTCTCTTCTGGTAATTACGCATTAAATTCCTTAACAGGGATTTGATTTCAAACTATCGAAACAATACAACTAGCAAGAACAGTCTCAAATGTGAGGAGGCACATCTTACTAACTGATAACTGACACTATATATTGTACATGCAAACATTATTACTACCTTTACCATAAACCAGCATAGTCTACTTTTTAAAATGCAAGTTCTTTTTCTAACCTTAGCCTAATAATTTTGCTATTTATGAATAGGTTTTCAGCTAGCTTCAAAACAAAATGCAAATTACACAGGCAAACATTCCAGATCAAGTCAAAAAAGAACCTAAAAAAGAAAGTGTGGCAGTTCATTTTAGTAGTTGTTCTCATTTTCATTAAAATAATACATGCTCATTTGTATTTCCCCAGGGTTTTCACAAAGAAAGTCCTCTGAATGTTGTAGTGTTTAAAGCAAATATAACTGCTTTGACATGTGTTTGACATTCACATCTTCAGAAAATCATGAGTCATAAGTAATGTACCATGATTATGTCGATCAAATTTGTTGTACTGAAATAGTCACCAGTGTTACCTCCACACTGCATAATTGGAGTGCATTGCTGTGTAAACTTTGTAGAGCATTTATAAATGTTCTAAGCACCAACAATTTCAAAACCTCCATTATTAATTTTTACTACTATAACAACTTGGACTCTTATTAGTATCGAGCTTGTTATTTGGGAATATTTTATTATAATTGATTAAACTCTTCGAAAAAACCTGATCACAGCTATTCAAGGTAAACTAGATGTTAGCAGCCAATATGAACAGCTGTAGTAGCTAAGCCATGTCAATCACTAATTAAAATCTAATTCAATCAAATTACATTTTATTCCTACTGTTTCTGCTGCAAAATACAGATATATTGGATTAATATCTTTAAAATGGTTAAAATATCAGTAGCATTGCCACAGAATTGTCTTCTTTTGCTTTTTCATCCTCAGTGTTGTTTGCAGTCTTGTTATTATCAGACACCGTAATTATAAACTTCACTCTTTTGTTAAGATATTGATATGTACAGTAGATATTGATCACAATCTTCACTCTACAGCACATACACACTTGTCTCACTGTTTACACATCACAATTTCTATGCAGCAAAACGACACAGCATGTTATTGGCTACAACAAAAATGACGATAGCTGATAATTTAACTACACTTGTCTTTAAAATCCAACCTTTTGTATATTTAGCAGGCTTTCCCAAACTATTTAGGATAGGGGATATACCTCATTATTTAGTGTTCCTCTAAGTACATGTATTTTGGGGTTCATTGTACAGTATAATAAAGTTTTTTTTAGTTTTATGTTAATGATTCTCATAAAAATAAATGAGACATTTCTTTCTTTTACATTACATTCCAATGCTTTCAGAATATTTCAGACATTTAATACTTTCCTGCTACCTCTTCTGTTGAGACTATCTTTCTAAATATATAAGTACCTATTCATTTAACAGAGTACCATTTCTATCATTTTCATTTAGCCAAGTTTCAAGCACTTCCATTAAATAATTTCATGCTCATGCAGTAGCTTGTATTTCTAATATATTTTTCTTAATTCTTGTACTTTTCAATGCCTAAGGCATTTTAGAACATTTTAATTTCAAATACAAATGAAAAATACTTTCATATTCCGGAGAAAATTACATCACTGAGAACAATTCATAAAAATATTCAATAGAAAGTGAAAACACAAACTACATGAAAGGAAAGAAATAAGATAACTAAGAATAAGGTAATTTTAGTCAACTAAGTTGACTAAAATTAAAGATAGGCATCAGTGTAAGAATACTGAGAATAAATTGTGACAGTTACGATGCAGATATGGATCTCATATTACATTAAGAATTTTATATCTTACCATACATAATTCTATATAACACATTTTAAACAACATGAACAAAAACCTTTTTTCTGACCTTATGTATATGTTGCTAGAATCTCTCACATAAACCCAAAATTAGAGAAAAGTACAGAGAACAATCCTGGCACTGTGAAAGATTGGAAGAAGTTCTAGATGCAAATTTCTAAATGGCTGACAAGTCTTAATTATATTTCTATTCAAACATAATAAAAGACTGCTAAGGGCACTATGTAACATCCTCTGGTAGATAACCATAAACTGACACATCCCACCAGGGAACCATTTCATATTTCGCTGCTAAAGATTATGGTTCAGGATACAAACATCTGTGGTGTTCAATCATTGTCAGCCATTTTCCCTTCATATTAACGAACAAGATGGAAAGAATTTCTAATGCTTTACTGCAGTCATCCAAAGAGACAGTACTCACTAAAAGTTACATGTTAAAGTTACTATATTATAAACAGAAGCCTAGCATTAGACCTACCAAATTCAAGGTCAGATATTACTCCAGGCACTGAATAAAAAATATGGTTCCTGAGCAGCTACAGTGGTATTTGTAAAAAAAAACATATTTAAAAAATAAAACTTTAGCAGTTTAGTCAAACTCACTTACCATCAGCAGACTGTGTAAACAAGGCATAATCTGGGTTAATGATCTCATTGGACAGGATATCAAACCATTCACGTACAACACCCTGGCCCTGGCAACAGAGGATATCAAAATGTTATAAGAACAAAGACCATCAAAGACAGGGCGCAAACAGTGTGTCCATCATTCACCATTCATACCCCCTGCAGACCCTCAGAAAGTAAGAGACATCTGAAAGGCATGTGGATCCTGAAGACAGAGCCCCAAAGCAATAAGGAAAAAAGACTCTCCTTTGTTATCCATTCCAGCCGACTGCTGCTTAGGAAATCTAACATATCCCATGTACTTCAGAGGGGGTTTGGGTTGCTTTGTATTTTTCTGTTGAGCTTTGCAGTTGAAAGAGTTTTGCTTCTTTTGGCTACACCCTTCTGAAAAGTTACATGATAACATAAGGTATTATCTGGGATCCCTGAGCCAGCTGGGTTTTTTAGCCCCTCTATAAGTAATGCTCCTACATTTTGAATTGGATTCTGCACAGTACATAGCATTCTTTACTTCTACACTAGTGAGTTATTACATACACTGGCCACATAACCTTCATTAATGCTGTGTCATGAAAGGAACTAGCTTTGCAATTATGGATTTGAAAATACTTTCGTTTGATGACCTCCAAGTCAGCTTGTGACCTAGATTACTTATCTCAACAACAATATAACGCATTACAAAGTTGAAGGATTCTCTGAATTTGGGCTTTGACGATTTAAATTGAAGTAAATTGGGTGAAGGCCATTGTGAATCTTTACATATTTGAATAAATTCAACAAAAGCTAAGAATTCAAACATTAAAATTTAAATGTGAATTGTATGTCACTTGCACTTTCTGATGTAGTTTCTGCTCCTATACTCACCAGCTTTGTACTACATTAACAATTTTTTACAAATCCATAATTTATATGCACGCATATTCAGGCAGTGGGCACAAAATTGAATCAGCAAGGTAAACTCAATGATTAGGGTGATGGGCCACCACGTACATCCACTACAACCTGTATGCATTGTGAAATAGAGGCTACCAGCATCTGGAATTCAGTAGGAGGGATGCAGCACCATTCTTCTGTTTACTGAAAAGTCAATAAACACATGCCCGGCTGTTGGAGCTGGAAATAGCAGTCTCCGGCATTGTTCCAGAAAATGAGCCCCACTATGGTATCCCACTCTATGGTGTTCTCAACAGACATTGCAGTTACTTAATTTGCAGCTGCTTGCCTGTTTTGCCTTGTACCTTGTACAGATATCACAATCCTGGAGTATGTGTTTTGTTAAGCTGTATTGGACAATATATGCCAAATGCCCCCCAGATTTCATTAAACTCTCCATATGCAAACAATATTTTTTATAGATGGCCCTCAGCATAGGATATCATTTGCTTAAGTCACATATGAGCCTCACCTGTATGGAAGCTCTTGCTTTCAGTATACTTCGAGTTCCTCATTATTCTACTGCATCTGAATACTGAATGAAAACTATAGCATGCTGTCCTCAATAAAATCAACTATGTATGTATTCATGTATCTTATCCTTTTTTCAAATCAGCTCTTTAAGCATTACTGCTTTACTTTAATTACCAATGTGTTTTCTTATACAACCTTTTAATTTCACTGAAGTACAAACATAGCACAACGCAATATGGCCAACTGCTCCTGAGACTAGAGATTAAAGTGTTAAAAAGTCAAGGTTTAGCTGTGGTGCCTTTATTTCCAAACAAACCTTGAGGTGTTGTGACAGGAAAAAAATAGAATCATAGGGCAGAGAAAATGGGCTAATTTGTTTGATTTTTTTTTTGTCATTTCCTAAATTTGCTTCTGCCGGCTTGACTCAGCCTTGCAAACTCCCTGCATGTCATCTCATTTAATTGTCTTTTATCTCAGAATATTTTCTGTGTGTTTACCCACCATCCCTTCTTCTCCATGGAAACGCACTGCAATCCCTTGCTTCAACTTCTCATTACTTGATTTAGACACAACTTCACAGCTGCTCCGGAAAATAGATTCTGCAAAATAAAACAGCTAACTTTGTTTTTATTTAAATGAGGGTTCTCTGGTGATCAAAACGAAAACTATTCAAATGAAACAATACTATTTAAGTACATTGCTGTAATGTTTATAACAATGTAGCAATAAGAAGCTAATCTTTTACATATGAATTGTTCATTGATACACTTTGAAGATAAAATGAAACAATACAGGCTTCTCTATTCCCAGTGCACTGTCAATAAAAAATTATTGCTCCTGTTAAAGTTTAATTTTAATCATCCCAATTAGGGGTCTTTCTACATGCTGCCGGACCACCTGGGGATACATTTAGTCAAATGCTTAAAATGTTAAGTTTTGCTGTAACACTGTTTTTCAGAAGGATATTTAAGAAAAAAAACTCACGCAAATATCTGATTTGGGAATCGGGCACAATGTTCTTAAAGTATTAGCCTAATTAAATAAAAAGTGGTTGTGGTAACCATGGAAGTTTTCTTTTCTTAAATATTTTAACAATCTACTAAATTTGATCTAAACCCTGGCAGTCAAATATGCATCTCCAACACAAGAGTACTTCTAAAATATTTCCAGCAGTAATACAAAAAGGAACTTTTTCTTTTTTGCTAAGCAATTAGACCAGCAAAATTCAGTGCTTTTAAATAAAAAAAATCTCTATCTTTTCTATAAAGGTCTGTCCAGGAAGAAATCCACTTAAAGAACAATGTAATAATGTAATAAATTTAGTCAATAATTTCATCTTCAATTCTTTAAATAAGGTACTAATTTATTAAAGAACCCTTTGGGGTGGCACAGTGGTTAGCATTGCCACCTCACAACACTTGGGTTCTGGGTTCAATTCTTGGGGCACTATCTGTGTGGAGATCTGTGTGGGTTTCCTCTGGGTACTCCGGTTTCCATCCGCAGTCCAAAGACATACTGGTAGGTTAATAAGCTTCTGGGAAAACTGACCTGGTGTGAGTGTGTGTGTCTGTTTGTGTCTGTGCATGTCCTGTGATGGAATGGTGTCCCACCCAGGGTGTATCCTGCCTTGCAACCATTGCTTGCCAGGATAGGCTCCGGCAAAAACCTGGATCCTGTACTGGATGAAGTTGCTAGAAAATGGATGAATAGATTTTTTTCTGTTTTATTCTTTGTGCATTTGTGTCTGCTGGTTTTTCTTGCCTGAGTACCAAGGGTTCTATATCTCAGCTTGAGGGTCAGAAACATAGACAGCATATTTTGCTGCTAAACAGTATGTAAATACTTTGCACGCCTACCCTCATCCATAACATTTTAGTCATCTGTAATAACATATGCCAGGACCACAGTATTGCTTATGGCAAAATTCAGACTTATTAGAACACGTTCACTTGTCATTTATGAAGCTTTCCATGCAAAATATATTAACCCACTGCAGTTACCGTTTTAACCAAATACACAGTATATGAATTGAAGTCAAATGTAACCACATTTCAACAGTTCTTGGAAATGTTTTTAGTCTTTGGATTGCCTTCTTGGAATTATGAATTATCTGCCAAGATAGCATCTTTCTATGTTAAATAGCACAATAACAATTTTGAAATATTTACAAATGAATCATAACTCCATAAATCATGCAAAGAGCTACCAAAAACAAACAAAAAATTCTCACCCAGTTTACAGTGATACAATTTCTTATGATATTTGAAATTATTTGCATATTACAGTCACAAGTAATATTGTACAAACTGAACACTTTGTGCCTATCTGGAAAACTAATATTTTATTAAATAGTATCGTTCACAACAAATCAAACCACAGAGGAAAATAGGTATTCTAATAATTTTCATTTATTATTATATATGAAGAAAATGTATTATATTGAAGAGATTAGAGATTTTGAATTTTCCATTTTTAATATGCATACAGTGTCAGCATGAAATCGTATATCTCCCTTTAGAAAACCATGAACTTGCCAGCAATTAGCCATAGCACAGAAAGAAACAAAGTGGATGAGATCACTTCACTGACTGCTGCATGTGCAGTGATTATGTTTTGAAGAAAAACAACAATCTGAAAGCAGTAAGAAGAGTGGATTTAGTACTGTAATAGCAGCCTGAACCAAGTCAATTAAAACATATTCTCAACTTGACATTCAATTTTGAGAAACGTATTTTTAATATCATATAATACTGCATAAGAAGTGTCTGAAACAATGCGCTATTCATACTTAATTTGCAACAACTGTGGTTCATATATGCTACTGAAAGCTGCTAATATACACCAAATTCATATCAGTTTGTTCTCTCTGGTGACACTGAAACTTTGGTGACACCGGACTTTTCAAAGCTTGCAAGAACAGCATGCACTCATTAAAATTTTGCAAAAGGAAAAATGAGCTGCAAAGCAAATCCACAGCAGCAGACTGTAAAATAAAGGGTACCAACTGCAGGAACTGAAACATTCAGAACAAAGAACATTTCTAAGAAGCAGATAACAAAAGTTATGCTTGAACATATAACAAGAGATTGCATGCAAGTGAAAGGGGTAGATAAGATTTGATTCATGGTACGGTAATACTGGATGTGTTCAGTCCTTCCTTCAATTCACTATAGTGCATCTTGAGACTGGAAACTTTCCTTCAGGAGAGCAGACATAGGAAGGGTTACTAAGTCATGCTCTTAGTTTAAATAAATGAGGGGTGATGACAACACTGAAGCTAACTGTCTCCTCTCAATACTTCTTATTCACAGGTTAGTAATAATATTGTAACGCATACGGCCTCCATTGCTTGCGAGAGCTGAGCCAGCTTACCAGAGTGGTGACGTCACCGCCCTTCCCTGTGAATAGCAGGGGCCGCAGCCACTGGGATGAAGGGAGATTTCCCTTTTGCTCAAGAGGACGGGCCCCTGTTGAGTGACGCCTGAGGCCCGGGTTCGAGTCCCCGACAGTGGGGGGCTGACCTGATGCGGCAGCGGCTAGGACGCCCACGTGAACCCCGAAGCGTTACAATATATTTATGTTACATGTGATGTTCGAGTTTGTTATCTCTGAATATATGCAAAGTTTCTCTTTACGTAGCAGTGGAGCTGATAACTATTCTTTGTTGCGTACGTCACTTTGTTAGTTTAGAATAAATGAGTGACAATGAAAACACTGAAGCTAATGCCCTCTCAATACTCCATATTTATAGTTACAGCGATCCCATGCTTGTATTGCTGGGACCTGTAACACAAGCCCTGATCTTGTCCCACTGAAAATCATAAAGTATCAGGAAGAATTTAGATATGCCCCTATGAGTACTGGTGTAAGAATGTGTAAGTCTGAGAATTTTGGGGGCCTGTTTTTGGGGTGTAGGCATTTTGTTAGAAAAAAACATTTAGGGAAAAATGTTTGATTTTACTCTTTTGAAAAAGGCTGGATACAATTAAGAGCCTTGCCCTAACCAGCACATTGCTGTTTTCTCCAATTCAGTCCCTGTCAGATATAAGATTTGGTTTGAAATATTGTTTAAGAAAAGTTTATCGACTCTGCTAATTTGGCTTCAGGCCTATGTAAACAAAACCATGGCACCAGCCATGCACAGCAACCATGGGGTTTACAATGTAAGTGTGATGTTTTCAGATTATTGAGTGCCTTAGGTAAGTAAAGAATGACTCACTTCACAAGGATATCTATCAATACCTCACCTAGAAAAGGACATTCTTGTTTACTTCCAAGGGGCTTTATGTCTTGTCTAAGTGTGTTTATGGTACAGAGGGCAACCTGACATTATGGTAATTTAGCTTAGTGAACCACAAAGATAAAATAGTTCTACAGAATGCATGTGTGATGCCCTAAGAATCACTGAGAGAACCTCCTGTTGCCAATTAAACATATTTCATTTCCATAATCCAGTTAGTCAAGCACAGCTGAAAAGAATTTAAGAAATTCTGAATATGCTTCTGCGAAACAATCTCCAAGGCCATTTGTATTTGGAATGGCAATGACTTTGATATTATTTTCTTAAATCACAATTAAAATAATTGAACAATGTCCCCTATGGTAGTTGCAAAATATATATTTTGTGCAAAACTGATATTCTTTAGATTCTTTAGTGTTTTATAATACTTGTGAGGAAGACAATTAGTAGAAGTATTTTTTTAAACAACATCTCAATCTCTACTAATAAATCTAAATACTGTGTTTTTTTACTGCTGGGAGTATGCATCCTGTCAAAACATTTTTATTTGCCATGACTTCATCAATAGGCAAGCACATGGCACTGCAGGACAAACAAAAAGTATTGTAGAGTGAATTGATCAACCATAACCACAAACATGGGCAACCAAAGCTTAATGATCTTAACTATTTACATTGGGGGCTAAGTCCAACAAACCGAGAGCCCAAGTGCAGGTTTGAATTATTTAGTCCAGAGGAATTCTGTTGTGAAAGCTTCTCCACTCACAGCCTACAGCAACACCCTTAGGCTGCTGAAGAGACATCTAGTTTCCTGGGTGTGAGATGGAGTAGTTCCATTCGGGATAATTCAAACTCTGGTTGAAGTAGACTATCACCTGTTGTCCATCAGACTGCCCTTGCACCAAGCACTGCCCCAGTGCCCAAAACACTGAAACTGGTGTCTAGAAGTAGGGGCTCCTCACAAGCAGGGTCTGGTGAGGGTGCTGTCAGCCAGAACTAGGGGCAGGGAGAGAACCTCCTTGAGAGCACAGAAAACTTCCTTGTAGTCTTCTATCAAGGCAAAGGGACCCCACTTATCCATCAGACAGTGCGTCAGACTGCAAGCCCCTAGAAGGACCTACAGTAGTAGGACATGAAGCTTTGGAACCCCTCAGAACTCCATCACTGTGTTGGGGAATATCCAGATCATAGGCACAGCAGCCTATGCATGCAATCCGTAGTGTCTGAGGTGTTGTCTTGGAAGATATCTGGTCACGTACAGCACAATATAGCAATGGTGAGCCTTTCATAAGAGTATCATTCTCACTGTACTTCCACATGCTGATATTTTTGGGTCTAAAAGTGCTATGCTCCATTCCAGATATTCTTCTGCATCCAGTTCAATTAAGAACCATAATTTTCCTGGAGTTTATACTGATGTTGCCTTTCTTCATGTTTTCTCTTACCATATCTTGCAGAAAGGTGATATCCACAAGGCTACCCAATAGGGAGTGATGAGGGAGACTATGTTTAGGGCATGTTTCCTATCCCCCTCCCCAAAAAGGGTGAGCCGGGCTGATCCCAGTCGCAGTTACAACTGCTGATATGCACTTCTTCTTCAACCCAAGAGTGCCTCTGTGCCAGTTCATGACTAGGAGCTTCTATTCCCTGTTATGCCATTGAGTACTGGGTTACTAGAGGTACACTTGCTTACTATGCTGTATTATTTAATTGGTGATGATATTGTCCAAAGCCACTAAGAATTGTGACTATTTAGACTGGGCAATTTACCGAAGCAAAGTAAATGGAGTATCTTGGTCAGGGGTACAACAGCAGTGCTGCACCTGAAAGGTGAACCTCCAACCTTCCAATTATGACCCCACAGCCCTACCACTACCTGGCAGTCTATGTTACTTATTGTCCAGGTTTTACACAAGGTAAGGGAGCAGACTTTGGAACTCTAAACTATGTTAAAAGGCATACACAAAATAAGGCAAGAAAGAATGCCTATTGTGCTCACCTACAACTTATACTTATTTTACCAATCTAACGCTATCTATTTGGTAAATGGTCTGAAAGCAGAGGGAAAATATTACAAAGCTCTTCCTGAAATTCTCCCCAACAAACAAGACAAGCTGTACTGGAACCATCACTGCTAAGCTACATTTACTGCCATTGAATATCTTGGAATACCAAATTTATACCTTGAACCAAATTCTAATAAAGAAAAAAAAATCAAATGCTTTCATTTAATACACATTCAAAATGGTATCATATGATATAAAGGATCCAAGGCAATTACCAGCCAATACTTAATTACTGATCTGTAAAGTTACCATGAATATTTTGCCCTAACCTAAAGACACAACAATTGGTTTATCAATCAAGTGTCAAAGAGTAACAACTGAATGAATGTTTGCTAAAAGAGGTATTCCACATATCTTCAATCAATTTTGAGCATAAAAACTGTTTCATATTCAATGAATCATGTATAACTGCAAATTGAAAATTTATCTTGCTACAGTTTTAAAAGTTTCCTACAGTTTCTCATATAGTTCATTCTAGGGCTAGGCGATATGGCCTAAAATTTTTATCACGGTATAATTTTAATTTTGGACGGTAATGATAGTACAAGACTTGGAGAGTAAGTTTTTATTGCCTGGAGTTAACTATTAGGTTATTATTAACTGTTGGTTAGCTACCGTGTTGTCTCTTTAATTTTAAAATTTAAATTTCACATTGAACTGAAGTAGAAGTCGAACATTTTAAGAACATTTTTATTTTGCAGAACTGACGCTGGGACATTTCGTTTTGAGAAGTAGCTGCTCAGACTCTTCTTTTTCTGATTGTGGTCCAACTTTTAAAATCTGAACCATTTCCAATCAACCGAAGATGCACCATTCTTTTCAACAATTTTCTCGCTTGTTCCCGTCTCGCAAAAGCTGCCTTTCTCCATTTCTCCGCGTATTTGTGTTTGCAGACAGGCACACCAAATATGTGCGTTTGTTTTCACGGAAAAGGGAAGAGGACACCGTGTGTTTTTATTGGCCGCAATGACCTCAGATCCATCATAAACCGAATGTCAGAACCACTGAAGATCAATAATTCTGAATCTATCAGATTTCCAAATATCAGCAAGATGAACATTTTCAGAATTTTATAATTGGAGCTAAAATATGGCAGAATTTTAAACTATGACAGGTCAATAGCAAAAATTTCCCAACCCCGTTTTGCAACGATGCTGGCGGAGCAATCTAAGTAAAAATCAAAATCAATTCTCTACCGGTTTTAAAAATTTTGGAAACTTAATGTCTTCATTATGCATTCAATGTATACAGAGTAAATTTTGAGATCTATGTTGGAATTGTTAATTTTTTATTGTGCTGTAAATGTTGTCTCTTCTATAAGAGAACAAATTAATTTGTCCTCTCCTTTATATTTCATTAAAATTCAAGCAATTGGTTCTCAATATAGATGGGGCATGTGATCAAGGAATAAAAATGTTTTTACTGTGCTTTCAGGGCAGTTCAGTATGTTGATGAAAGGACAGTTTTCTGGTATAACTGGCATTTTGTTCACTTCAACAGGGGCTCTCAGAACATTCTTATGAAACCAGTGCTGGGAAAAGTGTTTTGGCCACAAAAACACCAAATATATAAAAACATTAAAATCTATTATTAAACATGCCTTCCTTCAAATGAAATGATTAACTTTTAAAAGAATGCTCAATAATATAGGAATATTTTTTAGAATTGGAGTTCTGCAATTTTAAAGAAAAAAATGAAAAATTGAAATTACAATTAAGAAGTTGCAGAACACATTGTGTGCAACACATTTATGCATCATGTAAATATATATTTAAATGCTTGTAATATTTTAACATAATAATGGGCCAAGTCAACAATACCATCATGCTAAAGGGGGGATCTGCAAGACACATATGTGTTCTATAATTTAAAAAGACAAAGAAAGATTTTAGGGGACAAAAATTAAAAGCTAATGAACCCTGATTAATAAGCTAATGAACCATGTCTTAAATGATCCAGCACAGGATTTGAAATCCTAGTTGTGTTGAGTCCTGGGTTCAGCACAATAAAAATGCTAATAAAGATGCATATCATTAAAGTACCTCTGTGAACAAGGAGAATGTCGTTCTCATTGACGGGTCTGTGCACCATATCAGAGTCAGGCTGACCGGCGTGGAGATGCTCATAGAACCACTCGCATCTGTCTTTGAATGGCTGTAGGAAACAAGGACATGAAAAATGACAGCTCATTAGCAAATGTTAATTACCCATCCACAACTTCGGCGAAGGGAGCAAACCATTTCAATTTCAAACAATTAGCCTCTGTTCTGGCACTTTTAAATAATGAGCTCTGGAGATACCCAATGTGGTAATTAATACATTTAAAAAGTACAGAATAATAATGCAAAACAAAACTTGCATGTTGAGTGATTCTTCAAAATGTTTCTTCAAAGGTATTTCTTTAACTTGGTTAGAGAGAACAAGAAAATTGGCAAAATATTACCCCTCAGTAGAATACAATGAAAAACATACAGTTACAAGATTACCATTTCTACTAGGAAAATCAGAAGAATTTTAACCAGAGGCAAAAATTTGCAACACCAGGTTAAGATTTGTTATTTAAAGGATCTGAATTTTGCCAGCAGCCATATCACCCTGGCAGCCCACTGAAGCTAAGCAGGTGTGAGCCTGGTCATTACCAGGATGGGAGACCTGGGAAAAACTAAGGTTGCTGCTGGAAGTGGTGTTAATGGGACCAGTGGGGGGCGCTCACCCTGCAGTCCATGTGGGTCCTAAGCCACAGTATAGTGATGGGGCCACTATACTGTAAACAGGTGCTGTCCTCCGGATGAGACGTAAAACCGAGGTCCTGACTCTCTGTGGTCATTAAAAATCCCAGTGTGTTTCTCGAAAAGAGCAGTGGTGTTACCCTGGCGTCTTGGCCAAATTTCCCATTGACCTTTACCAATCATGGCCTCCTAATAAAACCCATCTATGAATTGGGTTAATCACTCTGTTTCTCCTCCCCACTGATAGCTGATGTGTGGGGAGCGTTCTGGCGCACTATGGCTGCCGTCATATCATCCAGGTGGATGCTGCACATTGGTGGTGGTGGAGGGGTCCCCATTACCTGTAAAGCGCATTGAGTGGTATGAACAGAAAAGCCCTAAATAAGTGTAAGCAATTATTATTATTATTAAGGGTGTGTTCACTTAAATTTGTTTGGAATGAGACACATTTAGTCAGTCGACATGACATGACATCTACAAAAAATATATAGCACCTATATCTTTAAATCAAAGTCTATGGATGTGGCAATATCATTTTAAAATACTATTACTCCAGTTTAAATTCTATGAGAAAAGCCTCATAACTTTGTAGAGGGTATGTGCTACAGTACCTTTTCAGTAGCACAAACTGAAACAATCTGGCATGGGAGCCAATCATTAACTCATACACAGTGTTAGTACCTGACATTTTGGCTGCAACTATATAATCTCATATCATTCGCTTTTCATTAAAAAAATCATCAAACAACTCCCCTTTTTTCTGTAATTGAAATAACTGGGGTAGCCCACACACTACTGTTAACACATCTGTTTTTATCTCTAGCTTTGTAAAAGGGCTGTATAATGTGTGGTGAAACTCAGCAGCACCTGCAGAAAGTGAACTGCATTAGCTGCCCTTTTGAGATTTAAATAGATAGCCTTTTGGTGGCAAGATGACAGCTTAATAACTTTACACCTGCAAGTCTGTGAGGTGTTACAGCGAAAAGTGGGATCTGTTTGTTCAGCATTAGCTGGCCCATAAAACATTGGGTTTTTTTTTCAATTATAACTGACTTTAAATAGAGCTGAGTTGCAGGAAAAAAGCCGACATTAAGCTTTAAATTTGATAAACATTGTCTATAGATTTGTCTTTTGACCCTCAAAGGATAAGCATTGAATGTTTTAGATTACAGGAGTTTAATCTTGGAGAAAAAATGACTTATTCAGCACAACAGATACTGAATTCAAATAAGGGTGCTTTACCTGGGCTTTTATGATATGCATGAACCTCGACATCAATTCAGGGCACTCGAGGAGGAAGTGAAAATGGTTGAAAATTATTTTGGGGTTTCTGAAAAACAAAACACATATTATGTTTCTGACTTCTGAAACGGTTACATTTTTTATTTTTCTACACCGTTAGCTGGAGAGGCATTGCACACCCACCTGGTAACAAAGCATTTCAGCACTTCATCATGCTTGCAGACAAACTCTATGAACCGAGGCGATGTCATTCTGTATAAGGAAGCGAAAACATGGAAATAACATGGAAAAACTGCACTTACATTGAAAAAATCAAGACGTACTAATGCTAAAAGCAATTTAGCAATAATGCATGTATGCAAAAATCTAGAGCTTTCACAAATGCAACCCATGCAAAACTCAGGAAGGATGCAGTATGCTTAAAGAAAAGTTGTATACTGTAACTCTTAATATATCAAAATAAAAAATCATCCTGATTACCAGCAATATTGTTTTCAATACTTGAATATTAAGCAAAATAAATTCTATTCATTTTTGATCATATTATAAAATAAAAGAAATATACTACCTTTAGAAGGTTAAATAAATTATTTTCCTGATGCATCAAAGTCTGATACTCTTCGCAACACATTCTACAAAATATATTTCAGCACACTTAAATATTTTATTTATTGCATTGAGACCAATTGGAAATAAAAGTATTGTACAACTACACACCTGGAATTCAAATACAATAGAATTTGTTTTCAGAGATGTAGAGTATTCAGTGTAATCATTGAAAGATGCTTCAAAAAAACATTATTCAATAACCACTAAGTCCAATATAAGATCGAGCAGAACCCAACAAACAATAGGATAAGGCAGGATCTTTCAATTTGTTAAAAAAATAACACTGGATAAAATTAAATGTTGTGTCTTTTACCTATAAAATTATGAATAGATTAGTTTAAAGATTTCAAAGTCCTGCAACTACTAATTAAAACTCATCATTGAAACAAAGACCAAAGACCAGAGATAGTAGATTTACTTTTTTACACAGATAATCAAGACTGAATGGAGCAAAACTGTACAACCATGGTGTTAAAGATAATTCTCTGGGATGCATCAGGTAATGGCTTGATTGGATTCTTCAATCAGCATGCTGCTAGGTATTAAGAAAAACTCGGGTGCCAAACAGCTTCCTGTTGTTTGTAACCTTTCTTATGACTTTATACGCATGTGAAGATTGCTTTTACAGATATCGAAAATTATGTTTGAGTATTAGAAATGGTAGTCCTTTTTGAAGAAAGTGTATTCAAAAAAGGACTGGTCTACATTCAATCACCTCCAAGATGCCCTGTATTGTCAATGTAGCAATAGATTGTTTATCAAACAGTTGGACCAAATATGTTGAATTTTAATGTGAATAAACATACAAATTTAACTTAGAGAATTAGAGAATTCACTTGTGTACTAAATGTGGTGCCAGAATCTCAGTCTTAATTACCTGGCAGTCAAACAGTCCATATGGCAGTTATCTTAAGTTTCAAGTTAACAGCAAAGACTTTAGCATGATCTTCTTTTTAAATGCAAGCATAAAATATGTTTCTAAAAAAGTTTATTATATAAAATTTTAATTAACTGTTTTTCAAACTTGTACGCTCAGGTTTGTGAAACCAAAACAACTAATACAATATTGTGCAGTCTGTTATAAAAGCATATTTATATATTTATATAGCTACTCTTAGCACACTACGACCTTGCCTTATTTCAACTTCACTCCTTAATGAATTTCTTCTGACACAGTTCCTAATATGCTATGGTGTCATAAGGTGTAAGTGAAAGATATTGACAGGTTTGTACGGAGTTACTTGTCTTATTGACCAGATGGCTGGGAGATTTCCTAAAGAAAGAATGGTGTAGCGGCTTGAGCTCCATGGAACTAGGGGATAGATCTTAAAGGACTAATCCCCAGAAAGAGCTTTCCTTGTATTGTAAATGAATATAAGTCAGATTATATTTGACTCTCTTCAGGCATTGTTTTCTAAGTTTCTACTACTTTTCAATGCATTTGACAGAGGGTCTGAAACTTTAAGAGATTTGTAACATCACAGGTTTTGGTGTTATCATTTCTCCGAATGCACACTTGCAAAGCCCTGTCATGCTGAAATGAAAACCCCAAAACAGAGCCAAACTATCCACTTTTACAACATCTTTAAAATATCTTGCTTTTTTTTTTGCACCAGCGTCAGTCCCTGCATGACGCACCAGATTCCAACCTTTCTGCTGCATTTTGCTTTTGGTTTGGTGTCGGACACTTGTATTTGTATCCTAGCTTATGACTGAAGTGTTACATGACACAAAGTCTGGACACCACAACAGCAAGATTTTTTAGAAGTACTATTTCAGGGAACAAAGAACATTCAACAGGCAAGTGGATTCCTTCCACAGTTCACGAACGCTCTTACCCCTGAGGCATCTGACAAGAGCAGCACAAGTAGAAGGCTTGGATGACAGCACTAAGTCGATTGGCTGTCATGGATATGACATCCTCGCCGTCAGCATAGGCCTCCGGAGCCTCAATGATCACCTCTGCATCCAGCTGGGCCTGGCTTGCAGGTGTGATGGCTTGAGGACGTGCCTTATTGTCACCCACCACTGACGCAGCAGAGGAATCAACTTCTCTTTGCTTTAGTAAAATGGAGGTGATGTTGGCACCTGAAGCTGGATCCCTTTTGTTTTTCTCCAGCTCTGTAGCAATTAAAACCAGCCACTCATCAAGGGAGTGCCAGAGTAACTCCAAAGGCTTTAAGGGAAAAAAAAAAGACATGTCACAAACCCCTCAAAACTAGATAATAAGAAAATTTGCTTTCTGAGACAATTTTGATCTGACTGCCACATATGCTCTTCTATTCCCAAAACAAAAACATGGGAGTATGCTTTCAATCTTTAATGCCCATTTATACAGATAAGGTTTAGCTGTACACTAGGGTATTTGCCTCCCATTTGCATTTCAAAATATCCTTTTAAGACTTTAATTGTGAAAATTGAAAATTTCATGGTTTTCATACACAAGGAATAACACAGGGGAAGTATCAGATGCAAAGCACAGGACCTGCAGAACAGAAAAGCCTTAAAGCTTAGGAATTGGTGCCCTCTTCAGGAAGATATGTCTCACTGCACTTAATACAGAATCGTTTAAACTAGGTCTACGGTCTAGAAAATAAATGAAAAAAACAGGAACAGAAAACTATAAAAAACAGTTGAAGATCTGTTGGTTTCTAGTTTTAAAAATTCAGATTCTCTTTACTGTTCAAAATCATAGGATGAAACTTATTCAGGATATGTGATTCAGTAATCATTTCATTCCTTGCATATTTCAAGCTTTGAAATGTGTTACACACACACAAACATTTGTCCTCTAAACTAGGAGACAAAATCATATATGCTGAGGAAAGATATAACTATTTTTACAGCTGATAGATTATGCAGTATTCTACAAAATAGTAGGGGGAAGGCTTAAATAACAACAGTCAATTAAATAAAAGTTGTAACGTTTTACTGCTAATATCACAATTAAACATGTATATGATAAGTATTTATATGATACAGAACTGGAAGAAATTTTACAAGAAGGCAATATAGAAATGTTAGGAATTGCAACTAAATACCCACTATGAGTTCCAGCGTTCTAGCTGATAAATAAATCAAGTAACTGGAGTACTACATGTGTTTCAAACATAGTATATTAAAATTTAAGAAAATCAGAAAAGGCAATTTGAAAATATGAAAGACAGAAGGGAAAACTATTGATTAAAGATCGCTGGTTGAAATGATTGCCAATTACTAAGATAGTCATGGGGACGTGGTCCAAAACTTACTTCCTGTTCAGGAGAAGTCTGATATATGTTTGCATGCTCTTTGAAACACGTCTCTTTAACTCCAATAACGTCATTCTTCCTAACGTCATATACTTTTCTGACCTTGAACACTTGACTTCGTGGTGTTTTATTGCCATTGTAACCCATGTCATTTCCATTACTAGGCGAGGAAGGGCCAAGACGGAAGACGTGGCAGAATATCCGCACAATTCTCAAGAGACTCTTCATCTGAGCTTCATAATTACTTGATAAGCTACAGAAAGGACAACATGAGAAAGCAAATGAAAAGTATAACTTGTACTTTTTCTTACTGACATTTACAAAAAAATATTAATTCCTAGAGGACATGCAGAATGTTCTTTTATATTTAGCAAAGAAGTACAGGACATGTAATGTGGAAAGCAGTCACTATCTTGAGTTTATTGTGACAAGTTTGTTTACAGTCTCTGAATTCATTTCTCAAGTGCTGTTGCTTAGCAATAAATGGAATCTAAATTCATGTTAATAACCAAACTTCCAGACCACACATACATAAGGGTCATTAAGCCTTTCTTTCTAGTGGTTGTTGGGTTATTTGAATAATTATCAATAAACCAATAAAAACCATTAAAAATAACCAGGAGATACAGGCAAAGGCCAAAAACTCATCTATGTAGTGCCAATAGCTAAAATCTGTATAAAGCTACAATTGCACGTACAGTGTCTTGCAAAAGTATTCATATCCTCACACAGTTTTCCATTTTGTTGCTTTAAAGTTTGCAGTCATTGAATTTTAAAGTAGTAATTAATGTTATATACACAACTTACTAGTCACATTCAACGCAAAAAAAATAAGTAAAAAGCTAATTAAATTGAAAGAAAAATGGAAAAGTTGAAGATATGAAAAGTTATATTTCAGAATTTTCTTTTTAGCTGTTGCTGACATTTACTGCATGTTATCTTACCCTTAGTCTTCAGTTTGAGTATCCAGGTTTTTAAAAATCTGTTAAGTTAAAAAATTGTATGCATCGTTTTATAATTTCACAATTTGGGACACCACAGGAAATGTGTGAATACTTTAACAAGACACTACATAAATATCAGTAAACATTTATTATGCATCATGACTTGTCAAGATCTTTCTGACGAACTCGTCTAGAACTAAGAATTTGTTCTAGATGAGGACTACTTTTGCTATGGCAGGACACATTTGATTTTAATATTCAATACCAAAATCAAAATTACAACAGATAAATTCTTATGCATACTGGGTGTGACTACTGGGTTTTTTTACCTTAAAAGTTTATGTCCATTTGTTGTGGCAACTTCAGCGAGGCCTGTGAGAATCTTCTGATAATGGCTTTCACTCTGTTGAGAAACATGCTCTAGGACTTGACGAAGCTGGAAATAAAATACAGATACCGTGTATACAGTAAGCTCAGTATTTGTCTGATGGAAATAAACAGATTCAATCAATTAAAGCACTATACCATGTTCTCCTTTATATCATCATTTTGTGTCATCTGGATGAGGGTCTGGAATAATCTTCCATGATGCTGTATTAAGATTTCACAGGTTTCCCCATAACCACCCTGAAAACAACACAAAAACACTAAAAAACATACATACACTGTAAACACATGCATGCAAACCTGCAGCAAATTAATATTCTCTTGTTTAGTTTTAACTCTACATATATACATCAATAATACTGGCACACTCAGACTAAATAAGAATAACTGGCCTTCCTTGAAAAGGCCATTCACTGGAGTCTTCAACACTAAAGAAATTAATTGAACAGTACAGAATCCTGTAGCTGAAAAGACACTCTGAACTCTGCAGCCTGTTCACACCTGCACACAGAGGTCCAGTGGAGTGATCCCATTTTTATCTGGCAGGTACTTGGCTCCCCTTGACAGCAGAATCTGAGCTGTGTCTCTCTGGCCATGGCTGCACAAAACAGAAAGCAACCTTAGGAAAACAAAGCTTCATAGTTGCTCGTTTTACTATGCTATGGTGGAACAGTGTAAACTTTTGTCTCCGTAGCCAAAAGTCTGCTTAACCCAACACCACTGACAAATTCCCAAGTGTTACACCAGTGGCATCTCGGCAACATTTTTTTTTACCAGGGATTGAGAAGTCTGCCTTTACGAGTTTGAATGAAACGAAAGTAATAATCTCAAAATCCCAAATGAAGTGTTTCCCATCTTCTCAGTTTTGCTTTTTGATCAGGTGGTTCACAGAATTCATAGTCTTTCATTAAAAGAATTCGTCCTGGAAACAGAAAACAAATATTCTTCCCTGGCAACCTAACATGTGCCACCTTCCCAGAGGGGCTGTTTAAACCTGAAATTATGCTGGTATAAACAATAAAAACAATAGGCCTCCCTGTGGCAATGTATTTCAGTGCCACCACTTGGATGAAATGATCCATCTGTACCTATGATTTAGGGGTAAGTCCTGAGAGACAATAAAGACGATTTGCATAACGGCATTGTTATTTGTGGCCAAAAACCAGAATCATACTTGAAAGAACAATGCCATCTGTCAAGGGCTATGGCAGTGTCAAGACGGGCAGATTTGACTAGTGACACTGTGAACAACAGCACCAATTTGTTTGTCCTTGAATCTGCGTTTCAACCTGGGAGGCTACATTCCTGACAAGTAATGAAAGGGGTCTTTAAAACAAAAACAACTTCCCCTGTGCTAATGGTTGCAAAATTATACTCAGCTGACGGATGACACTTTATGATAATCACACTTCACCTCCCTATTTCAAAACTGATCTACTTTGGCATACCCATCAGGCACAAGATGAAAAGCAAGACTACATCCTCGATGAGACACCCGGAACCCGCAGACATATATCAGTCCCACATGCATGGGGGCGTAATAATGAGACCTTTTGAAACTATGAAAGAAAACTCAGACAAACCCCCTATAAACGCAATGAGAGCATGCAAACTCCATAGAGACAGTGTCAAATCTGAGCCCTAACCATGAAACACGGAAGCCAATTCAACATGTTTTAAGCTACTTTATAGAGGAACCAAAAGCACACTTAATGTTCTGTTACTAATTTGAGTGATTTCGAGAAGATTAGAACTATTTACTTTCAACAGTAAATAAGTTATTTAGTACAATATATCTTTTTAAAGCACTCAACAGAAATATAATGATTCTGAGCAGTCTATAATAGCTCTAGTGTTAAAATGTACTAACATCTAGCATCCATTTAGCTAAAAGAAAACACACTGTAACAGAAAATGTAAGAGCTGAAAAATGATTATGAATACACCTCTTCCACTTCTGAAGTGGTGTTGCCAACTAAAGTCAAATTATGACAGTGCCCAATACTCTCCCACATCCAATAATAATGAACTGACCAGTGCCAATTGTCTGATCCTGAGATACAACATGACTCATTTTAAATAATGTATGTATTTAAGGGTCTAGTGTTATTAAATTGCAAATATAGCATTTCTGGAAATGGAAATTAAAAATTCTGGAAGTTATGGTAAATGGAAAGATAACTTCACGTACTTCCTTCCCTTAAAAAAGTGACAAACTCCATGTCAGAGGAGTGCAAGTTGTGTCAGTGATTTCTGTGCTAATTAGCAATCAAAATTCAATGTTGTATATGTTCATGGATCTACTATGTTCTCTAACAAAGTCATGTACATATTAGAATTCAGGATCTTTTTATTTTATATACCTGCATGCAAAGTACAGAGGGGTAGCTCCTGAAACATTGGGTCTGTTGATGTCTGCACCACTGTCCAATAGACAAAGCACTGTCTGCAACAACAACAAAAAGACAAAAAAGTAATCAAACAAATACAGACTCCTGTTTTCTCCTTTTAACAAATGCAAATTAATTCTTCCTTGAGGAAAAACTAAACAGAAGATAAGCATATGGTTAGTCCAGAAAGATTAAAGAGGTGCCTCTAATGATCCATGGGTGAATTCTTCCTATCTTTTAGGAAGCTATCGTTTCATTAGAGGAAACTAAATCCAACAGCATTCAATAAATTTTGTGATAAATCTAGCATCTGAAATAATCTTACCTTAAACTTTTCTCATTATCCATGAAAAACAGTCACCACTGATTTCATTACTGCTAATTGGTTTTCATGCATCTAATACCAGCTACATCTAACAGTCTGCAGAACCTTGTTAAAAGAACTTGTTAAAGGAGCTAGCCAAAACATGGTGCAGAAACCAAGAAAGGACAGGAATTTACTTGACGCTCTATAGGAAAAAGTGATTAGTGACTCCACAATTTTGATCAAAGACAAGATGCACTAATTGTATTTTATTTTAAAAATACTCTCAACAAAAAGTTGGGAAGGTTTTTAAAATGATAAAGCCAGTGCTAATTAACAAATAATTGCTTATTTTGGTATTTCCAGTTGGTAATTATGCATTTTAATTATGAAATTCTGCCAATATGATTTGTGAATTCACTGGGTGTTTATTTTTATTTTCATTACTTCTATTTAATTCAGGAGATCATTTTCAGGCACACACCCTGAAAAATGTGATTTTTTTAACAATAAGGCAGGTATTTAAACAGTTTTAAAACAAAACAAAGAAAAACTGATAGCCATAATTAAAGTTACAACTACACTTATTTTAGCTTGAGAAGCTGACCTACCCCAACACAGGGAGATGATACAGCGTTGTGCTTTTGTGTCACTTCATAACATCACAGAGACATAGAAACATTGTCTACATATTGCACTCAAAATGCCCTCAGACTATTTAAATATCAATAGAAATTTGTTCCATTCTTTAAACGTGCAGATGAAAGTGATATATAAAATGTGGAATGCAGTCCAAGTATAAAATTTTCCATCTCCTCATGATTCTAATACATATTAATCACAATCAGATTTTATTTTGGAATAATTATTTTTAATAGTTTATATTTTCTATATTATATTTAAAATTGTCATCATGTCATGTCATTTGCCAAATCGCTTTATACTATACGGTGTCGTGGGAAGCCAGAGCCTACCCGGCAAGCAACGAGCGCAAAGCAGGGTACACCTTGGACTGGGCACCAGTCCATCGCAGGGCAAGTGCAAGCCAATCATACATGGGGACAATTTGGAGGCCACGGTAAAGGCTGAGGGGGGAAATTTGGCCCAGACACTTGGATAACTCACTACTCATAGTGAGAAATGCCTGGGGATCTTTAATGACTTCTGAGAGTCAGGACCTCAGTTTAACGTCTCATCCGAAAGACGGCGCCCACTACAGTATAGTGACCCCGCCACTAGACCGGGGCATTAGGACCCACAAAGACCATAGGGTGGGCGTCCTCTGCTGGTCCCACAAACACCTCTTCCAGCAGCAACCATAGCTTCCCAGGAGGTCTCTAATCCAGGTACTGACCAGGCTCAACCCTGCTTAGCTTCAGTGGGCTGCCAGTTGAGAACTGCAGGGTGATATGGCTGCTGGCCCATATAAAACTATATAATACATAATTTATTAAAAAGACCGTACTTTTGAAGAATTTAAATAATTCTCAGGAACAGAGGCAAAATTAGGGCAAACAGACTCTACAGTCATAAAAAAACAGAAACTGTACTGTTTTATGCCCATTTTGACAGGCCACGTGCAGCGCAGTTTGTCCCATTGCATCCTCCACATCTACATTAGAAACATGTTGCACCAGATCATGAAGAAGTTCAGTTCGTCCATTGACAGCCAACCAATGGATCTGGAGAATGACAGGAATAAGGACACAAAACTGTGAACACACAATCACCTCCAACATCTGTGACAATAAATTTTAAATTACAAAGTCCAGTCACTCCAAGGCTAAAAAAAATCTGAAATAGAAAACTGAGATTTAACACCTTCCCATCACAACTTTACATTTATTATTATTATTATTATTATTATTATTATTATAGGCATTTATAGGTCCAGTTTTGGGGAACACAGAATACCCCAAACACTGTAAAATGTGTTTCTTATCTCACAGAAATGTCTCATTTCTTTTATATTATTTTAATTTAAGATGTAATGATTTTACACGATCCTCTTTACCACTGATGCTCTCTGGGACCAACTAGCACATATTTCCATATGTTTTGGGAATGTGTAATGTGTAATAGCCAAATATATCTAGAGACATTCAATAAATGTTCTGCCAGGTACAATTATCACTGATGTTCCTCAAAACCCATGACAACTATGACTTTGTGACCTGTCCCAGCTTGATTTTCTCCTAACTATCACGAGGTTTTACAAGATACAATAAGTTGACAAGCAATCCTACAGGAATGCATTCAGACTGATGTACCCTTAATTTATATCTGGATCCATTCTTTGCTGTTCATACGTATGGAGAGGAACAACACCATTTCCTAATGCCAGCTTGATCAGCACCAGCTCCAGCTGCTCCAGCTTTTCTTGTGCTCAGCTTGTTCTGATGCATTTTATTAACTGTATACACTGCTTTGTGTAAATTATAAGCTCTTTAAAAAATAACGAACAACCTCATAAACATACAGTAGGCATAACTTCTCTTACTGAATGTTAAAAATAAACTTACTGCAGTTAATCCTTCATTATTGCAAATGTTAACATCTGCATTATATTCCAATAACTTTCCCATGCACTTCTTTTGCCTGTAAAAAATGACAAAAAAAATCAAAGCAATGACTTTGTTGCACTAATTCATCACAAATGTACTAGCTGATCGCTATATGAGTTCCAATGCAAGTGCAGCATGTAATATACTAATTGAAGAATATCAATAATGTAAACATTAAAAATACTTATTTAATTGTAGCACCATTGGAAAAAGAAAACAATGTCACAGACTCACAAGATCCTTCAGCCCAGAAATTGTGCTACAAAAAAGGCTTATGCTTTCTAAGATACATTGTCAGTATCTTAGATAAAGATACAGTGTCGGTATTATTCATATTTATGTACATTTCAATGATTCGTTACAAATCTCACACACCTGACCCTCTTCTGACTACACGTCCCTATCAAATCAGCATAGTACTGTTCCTATTTTTTTACTCTCTCCCCACCTATTATTTATTTTTCAAAAATATTTCCTCTTTATCTCCCGCTAACAGACTAGAAATGGCTAAGACAGCATTTCCTTCTTGATAATAAAGCAGCTATCATCACAGGGAAATATCAAACTAGTAATATAGCCTTCCAGACATCTGCTATTTGAAACCACATATAGTACCTTCAGTATACAGTATACTCACACACTTGGATTTTTTCAGTTATGTTGCAAATTCAATTAGAAATATATACATATGGGATATTTTGTCACTGACCTAAACTAATCATTTGATTACATTTAAGTGGAATAAATGTTCTGGAAATATTTACATGTAATTTGAAAGAGCCCAAGCACATTTAATTTCCATATGAGATCACAAGCATACTGCTTTTAAGATGCTGTGAATTTTTTTTTATACAATGCACTTCGCTTTTTAAAATCCATTTTGAAGCATCTGAGTGGATCTATTATATTTTCTCGAAGTAACAATTTGCCAACACAAACAATGGAGACAACAAATGGAAGACCCAAAGCACCTTAAGACTGAATGAACAAATCTTTTTTCGGTATTTTCGGAAGAATTTGAAAAAAACTGTTTTACAGTTCATACCCATTTCTAGCTGCCAGATGAAGTGGTGTACAGCCTGAAATGTCTTGGTAGTTGGGATTGGCTCCTTTCTTCAAGAGTAAAATAAGGCATTCCACGGAGCCACAACTATGAGGGATAAATAAAATAGTTTTATTTAAAACTAAAGAATAAGCTTGCAGCTCAATATGCTCTTCAAACAATCCCTGCTCCTTACAAATTGTATGAAATTATAGAAAATGACACACACTAACAAACATACAGACTTAAAATTTTTCCTATATTTTATTGCATGGATTTATAATTTTAAAGAAGAACACAACCTATTTTTTAATGCAAAACTGTCATCATGAAAATTGACCTATAATACATTTCATTCTATTGGCACATCGTTATTTCGCTGAAACGTGCAAATACAGCTATGTGCTACTCAAGATGTGAACAGGCAGTCCTTTGTGTCAAACATTTATAAATTTGAATTTAAATTTGTAAATCTGAATTTTTGTCCTGTAACTTTGTCAGGCCTATAGGTTTTGGGATTATGTTGAAAAGTGAAGCAGTCTTATTTTTTCCTGTTGTGAATAATATCACTTCTTACTTTGCTGCAATATGTAGCAAGCTTCTCTTTACACGTCCAAAAGCATAATTGACATCAAACTTGGAGTTTAAAAGTAGTTCTGCAACAGACCTAGGGAACAAAGAAAAGAACAATTATGAAATACCTCTTCCACAAAAGACATGTATTTCAGCCCTTTCATACATATCCGAAAAGGGATTCTAACCTGAAATGAATGTATAATTTAACTTTTATACCTTGAGGCTTCTTAAGTATATTAGTGTTTTTAAATTATTTTGACATGATGAGGGTAATTTACCACCTCTCTTTTCACCTACTAGTACCAATAATAAATTTATACTCACCTATGCTGGTCTGCCATTACCATTGGCATTAAAGTGTACACTGCTGTTTCATTATCTGTTCAGAGAAAAGATATTACAAATAAATAATTGAATAATTAAAATTACATATACACACTGCTATGAAGAAATTTCACAGTCTTAATGGATCTACTTATTTCCCAAGACTTTTCAAACTTCATGCAGAAACACAATATTTTGGTGATCTTCTACTGAACATTTAGCCTTTGTTTTAAGATAACAGTTATTATTAAGATTTTAATTTTGTAATCTAAAAAGTACAACTGTAGCTTTGTGGATGTGAAGAAAGGAACACATTATGTTAATAAAGAGGAACACTTGGCACACAATCAGATGTGAATGATAATTGTTATGGATTAGTTCAGGGTTTATCAACTTCCGGGCCCTTCTATTTTGATACAACCAGCCTCTTAAATGCTAAATTCCCCCTCCTCATTATCAATTTAAAAAACAAGGAGTGATACCTGTTGCAAAATAAACATTCTACCATATGAAAAAAAAAAATCAGTTGGAGTCCACCAAGTAAAGGTCTTTGACTGGAGCACAGCGGAGCCCTATAACCCAGACATAATTTGTACAAGCCTTGGTTATGTCATTACAGTAACTAAGATTGTGGATCCCCCAAGGAGCAGAGCACAGTTTGCAGTGCACAGTTTGCAGTTTGCACAGTTAGGTTATCTTTAGTGGAACAGATTTTGCCTGGCTTGCCATTAAACAATGTGTCCTGGGACCTGTTGGACATTTGCAAACTTCAATCAAAATGTGAAACACTCCACTGATCAGTGACAACTCTCCTTTAAGACACTGTATAGAGTTCACAGGGTATCCAATGATTAATGGCTTTGAAATGCAGACATGTCAGAGGAGTGAATCCATAGGTTACCAACTTCTAAGATTAACAACCAGCAATTCCAAACTTGCTAGGTAAAGAAACTATTCTGGGCAATTATGAACACATAAAGAAAATCAGTCAGGCTTCCATCATGATCATAGAATTAAAACAGTCTCAATCTGTAAACAGTGTGCTTTTATCATCTGAAATCTCCCAAGGCCTCTTCACCTCCTGTCTTTTCTCTGTCTTCTGATAGAGATTAAACCACTTTTTGATTCATAACTTGCTTTTCAAATTAGCAATGCATTAAAGAAACAGTGAAAATGTTACCACTCATTTTTACATGAATAAACTGTACTTGTGGTTGACAGGGATAGCTGGTGATTGAGCTTATGGACAACCCTGTCTGCTGTGACAGTATGTCTTCACTGAGTTGACACAGCTGTGAATAACAGAAAATGCCTGTTACATTTTCCACTGAATATAGCTGCAGCCTAGTGAAGGTCATTAACAATTTATCCTGATGGATTTTCATTCTCGCTCCCATTTCTGTTGTTAACATTTTAACCAACAACCACATGTCTGCTATCTAGCTAGCTCTGTGCTTTATCATGCAGCATAATTAGAACCTAGAAAACTGCACCTTTACAAGCCTCTAAGCAAGACTCTGATGCATTGGAGCAAAAAAACCCATGTGTAAAAAAATTGTGTCAGAACCCGTCATACAAGTTTGCATTATAAGCTGTTTCACCAAGCAGTTGATGATCCACTGTGGACATAAAAGATATTGCTAAAGTGCATGAGGTGAAAGTCTGAAGCAAGGTCTAGTGCAGTTTTTATTCAGTGCAATAGTATTCAAGATGAAGGCAGTAAGAAGCTATCTTTGTTTACAGAGGAAGTCCATCACAATATTGACATTGCATCATCACAAAAGATTTAACTACAAAGTTCAAACACACCAGACAAAATAGTGGAAAATATGTAATTATGCATGCATTCACTGTATTTTACTGGATTGTATTTGTATAGTTATTCATCCAATCACTATAGACTTCCTAATATAACTGAAACCACCCTGACTCTAGCATGCTGATGATGCTGCAGTATGTGCCTTAATATTAGATGTGCAGCCTTTAGCCTTGCAGTGGTTTGAGGATTGTGACACTGAAATCATCTGTTCTACCTTATCATACAGGGTTGAAACATGGACAACACACAGCAGATGCTTTAAAGGACTGGAGTCGTATCACCAATCATGGTTTTATGTATGAAGTGGGACGACAAGCACGGGAGCTATAATCACCCACCATCATTTCCAGTTGTTGGTCACGTCATCCTGATGTCAGTCTCCAGGCTCCCAAAAAAGGTTCTGTTCTTTCGCCAAATTTGCCAAAACAATTATACCAGGGGAGGACAGAGAAGTGTTTCAAATATACCTAAAAGTAATATTTATATCACCTCCTGCAAGAATATGACATTTAATCGATCTAGCTGAAAGAAGAATATCTAGAAAGGACCCCAGCAAGATAAGACCCAAAGGTGTCGGAGCAAGAGCATTAAAAAGAGTTCACATGACCAGATTGCACAATACGTGATGAGATATCTCCACATTCAATAGATTGCTCAGTTTGCCAGAGCATGTGGTTCTTGTATTTCTCATGTCAGGTGCCTTCAGGTTCATGAAAGACAATAACCCTGAACAGGGGAGGATAGTTTTTGAATAAATATAAGTTTCCACTACTTGAAAGCCTAAAAAGCCTAACAATAATAAAAACAGAATAAAATAACAGTTACAAACTAAAGAAGTCTTTCAGCTCATGTAACTCATTCATTTTTAACAGCTAATTGACCCAAGGGTCTCTTCTAGCTGTGTAACTAATGGCTTAAAGGACAAAATAATTCTTTAAATGCACAAATCAGAAACTATCTACCAATACAAATAATACAGTTTTCTTCCAAATATCAAGGTTACTAAGATGACTGCAGTTTGCACTCCATCTACTCTAAACAAATGACATGTAAATTCTGTTCGCTTTTCACCATTTTGTTTTTGCTTTATTGCAGCTTTCAAACTGATTCTTTGTGAATCCCTCTCAAGGTTTTTTTCTTATCTCCCTTGCAACAATGAACACAACAAATAAAAGATGAAAAACAAGGCTGGATGACCTTTGAAAAATCAGCATGTGCCGTTTAAAAATAACTTCCATTTGATAAAGTGTAAGATAAAGAGCCAGTGGCAGTCACAGAAATGAAACTACAACAGGAAAATGTATTGATTTATAACTCTGCAATATAAAAGGCCCAAGTGCACTGGTCTAAAACTCTTAATTCACAGATAAAAAGAAAAATCAATTACAACACTGAACATGTGCAGATACATCTATACATTCATAGGTCACAAAGATCACTTCATACAATACATTATCCTCAGTAATAAACTGAATGTGTGCCGCTCAGTGACAAGCAAGTAAATCACATCAAGTTAACTAACTGTTGTCCAAATACTTTGCACATATTATGTGAGATTTAGAGGTTTTAAAATAGTTTGGAACAGAAATAAAATAACAGAAAACAGGAAACAGTTCCATGGGATTCCAAGCAAGGTCCTTAGCACTTTAAAAATGTGAGTGAACTAGAAGAATGGTGTTGACTGGTTAGACTTGTTTTTGGAAAACAACACTTAGCAATAAAGGTCACTTCCTGCTTTTCCCCAGCTGTTTGTCAGGTTAGGCTCCAGCATGCCTGAGACTTTGTACTGGTTAAGGAATGGATGAATAGTCTTGATGTGATTTGTGAGTTTTTGGAAAGCTGAATCAATACAGCCATCTGAAATAGCAAAATACATTCTTCATGCACAGCCCTCAAACCCATAAACTCCATTAATGTGAGAGCTGTCTGTAATATGGGTGTTTTTTTTAGTTTGTTTATATTCAATTGCTTAATATTTACTGTATAACTTTTGTCTTGAGTTTCCAAGTTCATCCCTTGGTTCTTTGAACTTTGAACTTTTTTTTAACAATCTGAGTTTTGAAACCACTTCCTGTGCTGACTTACTAGAGTGGGATTTGTCTCTCTGGGGCAAAAAACTTAGTGAATGAATCATCCATAGACTTATGAATCAATGTTGAAATAATTCTCTAAAAAAGAACAAATCATTGGCAAACTGCACAACACAATTTACCAGCATGATCTTTGGTTAAATTAACCTTTCATTTCCTAAAGTTCTGAGCGGCCTAGAATGTTTTGTGTTTGGCCGTGCTCCTGTGCAGTTTACAGGGAACAGAGTATGTGACAGTTTGCAGGTATAATAATAATAATCATGTGGCAAAGCTGAAAAAGCTTTAGTTTTTGATTCAATCTGTCAAGTTTCAATTCAAATTGTAAGTTTCAATTCAGATCATAAGATTTGTTACTAAGATTACATCTGCTAAAAAAGTAATGGCTTATCTATCCAACTATATCACTCAGCCACCCTGCCTTCGGATATGAGTAGTTTCAGAAGTGGGAAGGAAAAATAAATCTTTCAATTATTTAGTCTTCCATTATTCGGATATTTAAAAAATAAGTTGTTTGTCTCACTAAACCAGATTAGAAATTAATAATAGGAATGTTACAACAACATTATCTGTTTTCAATTTACATGTATCCTTTCTAGGGTGGCACGGTGGCACAATGGTTATCATTGTTGCCTCAAACCACTGGGACCTTGAATTAAATTCCCGAGCTGGGGTTCTATCTGGAGTTTCACAATTCTCCCCTTCATGTCTAGGTACTCTGGTTTCTTCCCAAGGTTTCTTCTGGTTTCTTCTCAAAAACATAACTGGTTCTGGAAAAACCAGAGCATGTGTCCATTGCTTGACCCTAAGTGTGTCTGAGTCTCTTGCCCTGAGATGGACTGGCACCCTGTCGAGAGTGTACCATTGTGTCCATTGCTTGTCTGGATAGGCTTCAGCTCTCCCACAACCCTGAATTGTAAGAAGCAGGTAGAAAATACATGGACGTATATTTTCTGGATAGGCATGTGTCTGCAGTAGTAAATGATTATGTAGCCTGATCTATGGAAGCCCGTTTCCGCCAGAGAGTAAAAAAAACCGCGCTATGGTATCTCGTAAATGCGACTTTGTATCTCAGAATTGTGACTTAATATTCTGACTCAGAATTCCGACTCAATATCTCAGAATTGCGACTTAAAAACTCAGAATTATGACTTTATATCCTCAATTGCGACTTTTTATCTCACATTTACGACTTCGAAATGCCCACATTTCATCGTCTGTCCTTTTGTTATTGTAATGGATTCGGGTTCTAGGGCTTGTGCCACCCTACTTCGTGTCTCACTGCATTGGCTCAAACCCAGGTCTTGCCAGCTGAGCTAAAGAAGACTGGTGGCCAGCATCCCTGTTATGCGCAGGGGAGGGTGGTGCTGTCACCACACTGCAACCAGATCGTACAACCTTTATGTCGGCCGCTCCGTTACACTATATTCATAAATCGTACAGGATCATAGGATCTATAGGCCTGAAGACTTGTCTTGTACTGTGCCCTGATAAAAATCAAATTAATTACACTAGCTTTTATGGAATTCCATTTCCGCCAGTGAGGCTTCCATAGTACCCGGATGGAATAGTGGATGGTGGGCTTTTTAAAAAAGTTTTTATTTAAACACCAGAAATACAAAAACGGAGACAGAATATGAAAAAATATACAGAAATGGACACTTCACATCCAGAGGAATTCACAATTATAAAAGCTGAAACTTATACTTTTTACATATTTCCATTGTATGTCTTGCCGTTTGATTCTTTAAATGTCTCATAGAATTTAAGTAAAATTGTACTTTAAAAGTAAAAAGGGAGCAGTATTAGACCATTTACTTTTTTGGATGAAGTATTTTGCCAACATAATTAACAAATTAATAATATAAAAATATAAAATATCATAATCTTTAAATTTAACATTTACCTTTAAATGTTAAATAATAACATTTTGGAAATCTATCCAAAACAATTTTGGTACAATTCCTTTTTTACTTAAAAAAGAAAGTCTTCTTTAGCTCAGCTGGCAAGACCTGGGTTCGAGCCCATGTAGTGAGGCACGAACTAAGGTGGGAGTGGCGAGGGCACAAGCCCTAGAACCCGAATCTGTTACAATAACAAAAGGACAGACAATGAAATGTGGGCTATTTCGAAGTCGCAAATGTGAGATAAAAAGTTGCAACTGAGAGATACGAAGTCACAATTCTGAGATATAAAGTCGCAATTGTGAGAAATAAAGTCGCAATTGCGAGAAATAAAGTCGCAATTCTGAGATACAAAGTCGCAATTCTGAGATACCATAGCACGTTTTTACTCCCTGGCGGAAACGGGCTTCCATAGGTATCAGATGGTCAGGGCCAGTTCAGTATTATGCTAGCAAGCCTGGTAGCCACTGTATTTTGATGGTATACCAGTAGGTGGCAGTTTTCCTCTTCGACCAAAATTTCCAAACTTATGTCACCAATATGGTGACCAAATTTCAGTCTCGGTTTACACAATCTGGCCTATCTAAACTTCACCCTTCTTTTTTTTGCTCACTTATTTACCTAATTTCCTACATAGTATGGATAGTGCAGCATAATGGCTGCCTATATATAAAGCACTATATAAATGCAAAAAATTATTATTGTTATTAAAAAAGAAAAATTGAACATAAAAGTAATGCACATAGGAAACTAGAAAACGCTGATACCACATGAGAAATAAATTACTATTGTGCATGTTAAGAACACATTTGACTTTTATTAAGCTTGTTTGAAAACATGAAAAAGATATATCCTTGTCCTTGTATTTAAAAGTATCCTGAATTTTTATCACTTCACTTGTTTCAACGGTACTATTCCACGTTGCCAATATAACAAAAATACTAAGACATGACATATAAAATGTGGATCTGTATTTCAGGCATTTAACAGAGAGAAATGAAACAATGATGGTAAATGCCATGTTTGCAAAAAAAATATATAGTTTTATGCATTCCAGAAGAATGGTATATTCTGAGGGTACAATAAAAGGTATTACAGTACTTCTTGACCAAGTTCACTTTTAAAATGCAAAGGAACTTCATGCCAGAAATTTCACTACCATAGTATAAATGTCTGATATATCAAGAGCCAGAACTACTGTACATAGACAAATTTGGAAGCAGGAATTATACACTTATGCTGAAGTAATTCCACAGTGCCTTCAAAAAAGCTGTCATGGATAACTCAGTATTAATGTACAATCTCCTGTTCTTGCAGCAAGGTTTTTTTAAATGAACATCATCATACTTCTCCTGTAAAAACAGCTTTCATGAAAGATATGAATGTGGCAATGTTATACCTCACACCTTAAGATTCCTTACTAAGACTTTATTCCAATTGTTGATTTAACATCTGTGGGATGCCCTTATCCCAGCTTTAGATAAGGGGGGGATTCTAATCACATTTACAAAACCATGCTATTTACAGTCCTGACAGCTGATCCACGAGTTAAATCCTTCACTTTCTTTCAACCCAGATGCTAGAGATTTTGTTTTTTTTCCTAAGTATTTCTTTCAGCTTCATAGCCAAAACCTTTTCTACCTGTTTTGTTTGGATACAAAAACTACTGTTGCACAAAGATTCAATATAAGCAGCAGAACATCACTCATATATACTGTAGGTGGATAAACTGCATTAGCTGCATTCCACGAAGAAAAGTGTTTAAATCTGGTTTGAGGAAAGCTACAACACTTGTGTACACACGCCCTTAGCTGTGGCTGAATAACAGGTACTGTTATATAAATACCTGTTATAACTTTGTCTACAAAGGAAGAAGTAAAGGTTTATTCCATCCTGAAAAAAAGAGAAAGTTTGGGCTGTGGAGCCTTCTTCAGGTGTTATTCAGGTGAGTGTTTAGGCTGTGGACCCTTCTGTGTTTCTTTTCAGCATGGAATAAACTTACACTTGTTCCTTTGGAGCCTACGTGTGCTGATGCAGCTACCTACTTGAACTTCAATAAGTTTGTCTATCCTGCTACACAGGTCTACTTGACTGCCTTGCTGAAGGATACTGCTTAAAAGCAATGATCTCAGATAACAATCAAATTGGGTACATGAAGCTGATTAGAAATATATACATCTCCTTTATCAGCCCATAGCATGACTGTCACACACACAAGGTATAAATAACCACAATTTAAAGTAAAATTAGAATTATTATTAATTTAAAGCTGGCATGACTTTGTGCTACATGTGAGGTTCAAGCTGATGCTCACAACTCTGAATAATAAGTTTCAACCACAATGAAAAAGGGGGATGAGACACTGTCATTGCGGTACATTAGCTTTCATATCCATCGCTTTGTCCTAGCTAGTTGAACAGTTCCCTAATCACAAACACGCTGTAATATTCCATACTGTAGAGTATTCTTCACTGTAACAGAATATTACCAGGAAGCTCAAGTCAGTAAAAGATCAGAAAATACTGGTCCTTAGAGGATCGCCAAAACTTAAACTGAGGAAAGAATGACAATGGCAATTCATTATTATAAAGCAAAGAACTGTCATATTACACCCAAAGCATCCATTTCTGTTTTGTTATGGAAATAATTTCCCAAACAGTAAAATGCAATCTTAACATTAACAGGTCTTCATTTTTTTTCTGTCAAAATCATAAAGCAGCTTTTGAAAATGAACTATATGCAAATTAATTTCAAATGCTGATAATCAGTATATTACTAGATGTCAGCAATAGTATTGTTCACAGATTGGTCAATAAACTTGTATAAGATAGATAAGGTCACTTTATTGGCCATATACAATTTTCTTGTATTAGGAATTTGTCTTTCACCCCAACTTGCTCTCCATGAAACACACAGACAAGGAGAGAAGCTTTGGGTCAGAGCGCAGGGTCAGTCTGGCACCCATGGAGCAGCTGGGGTTAAGGGCCTTGCTCAGGGGCCCAACGGAGTAGGATTCCTCTGCCGGCCGCGGGATACGAACTGGCAACCTTCCAGCCACAGGTGCAGATCCTTAGTCACAGAGCTACCGCACCGCACTCTATTTTAAAGTTGTGATGTACTCGATATACATCACATCTCAACAAATTTAATATCTTTAATAATGGCAATGCAAGTCTTTAAATTGATATTAACTTCAAACAGCACTAAACAGCCCTATACAGTGCAAAAACACTTTATTCAAGGAAATCTGAGGCTGATTTTCAGTGAGCACCCTTCACTGCTTTAGGTTTTTTTATCTTTTTGTACAACACTATTAGAGACGTATTTGTTTACTTTTGGTTGTATTGAAAACTATCCATTGTGTTTTACGTTTCCGATTTAATGTTCACTGAAGCAGAATAAAAACAATTGTAACAACACATTATATCAATACAAAGGTGGCGGATCATTAAAGGAGTAGTACCAAATCCCAACTCATTACTGTATTTGCAATTTTAAATTGAAACGGTTTTATTTATTAATTTACTGTGATAAATCTGGCTTATTAAATTACAATTGTTTTACAATACTAATGTCACTTTCGCATTTATTTAAAAACAAGAAATTAATCAGTATCCTGTCCATCGGACACTGATTCACCCTGGCAAGTAGGAGAGATCCGGGTGAATTGACCGAACAAAAACCGAACACAAAAGGTGCCAATACTTATGTAGGTTTACTATGGAAACAATTCTTCTACAAGACCAGTAGTTGGATGTGTGGATTTTTAATTAGTGTGAACATATTACAAACCTCACAGGGCCAAAACAAGTATTATAAAATTAATCAGTATCAGGATACGTTGTATATATTACGACGATAGTATTTTTTTCCATTAGTAATTAATCTGTTGTCAAGAAGAATGGATCAAAAAGAGAGCCTTATTCGTTACTCATCGTGTAGCCTAACTTAGGTATGGTACAACTATCAAAGACCACACAGCCACGTTGTATTATAAACACAACAATTAGTGTATTACACTATTCTCTTTACACATTTACACATGCTAACTCTAATTTGATTTTCATGTTTTTCTGTCTTTTTTTCCAGTTCTGTTACCTTCAGGGAGTTCCACAGTCCTTGCTCGTCTCAGTGACCGTGTCAGCCTATTCAGCTGTACATTTAACTGCTCCATCGCTCGTTCCATCATAGGTATGAAATGTAAGTTGGGAAAAATAAGCACTTTGTAAGCTTATTATTTCAAAGTAACATCACTAGACATATTCAATCATTCTAAATTACAAAAAAAACAACCAGAAGTATTCAAATTGCAGATACACCCATCTGTGATTCATTGCACATTATTTCCTTCTATTTGTTTTCCTTTCTTCCTGTTTGCTTTGAACCGCAAAGACACCTGGGTCTTGTAGTTTTATGGGGATTTGTAGACGAGGAATTATTTCAAGCTTGACGGGATAGATTCCGACTCCTCCGCTATCCTGTATTGGATAAAACGGATTCAAATGGATAGATGAAGAGAATTATCTGAAATAACTGCACTTCTTTAACATTTTAATTCTGTATTGCGCTAACTAAACGTAACCTAGCTGTGCTACTTTCCATAAGAAAAAATGTAGAAACATTTAAGAAATTAAAAACATGAAGAAGGGACCGTTCCATTATCTAGCCTGCTTGGTGGTTAAGAACTAATTGATCCAAGATAGAAGTCCAGAATAGAATGACTAGGTACTTTCCAGGACAAAGACAACGGACTATTTTTAGACTTTAACTGACAAGACTAAGAGGGGACCTGATTTACAGTGCCTTGCAAACTGATTCATAGGTTTCTTAGGGTGTTTCATTTGGCTGCTAGGAACAAATTTAGCTAAAGTGTTGAATTTAGCTCTTTTCATTAGTTACATTTCTTATATATATATATTCCTTAAATTTAGAAATGTGTCCTAATTCTGCCCTTTTATGTTATATTTAAGCACAATTCTCAATAGTAACCACAATAACTGCCATTGTAACCATGAATTTCATTAAGCTTTCTACAAAGATCCACTCCAGAAACTTTACTTTGTAATATTATAGTTCTACAGTATGTGGTATGAGGATATGCATTGTGTGAATGGGTATGATTTTGTACAACTACTTCAATCCTCAAAAACATTTATAAAATAATTATATTTGCATTTAAACAAGTATTTGTTTTACAAACAGGTTTGTGCTGAAAAATCATGTTTTATACATCTTGTACAGAGTATGCATCATAATCCATTATAATACCTGTCAACATTAAACATTGCTCATAATGATAGTAAAAAGAAGATGCAGTTTGAGGGGCAGGTCATTTAGAAATCTTTCTGATTTTAGTAATTAAAAAATAAAAAGAAAATGCTTCTATCAGTTTTTAGGCTTTATACTTGCGGTCTTTTCTTAATCTGAATTTTCTGGGGGAGTTACAGATAATGCTTCCTAAAATGGTTTTCTGAGACTTGTCTAATGCAAACTGAATAAAATTTAAAAAATCTATATTTTATTTCTGATACCAATTTTTTTACCATAAAATTCAACAAAGGTCACGTTCAAGGATATATTAATTGATGCAGGTGTAACACATTGCATTACACCTGTAATAATTACATGCTGTCTAATACTCCAGCACTGAGACCATTACACAGGTACACTTCATGGAAAAAGGAGACAAAGCTGATACAATTTGAAGTGATGAATGTGATAAAGGGTTTACTGACAGTGATGAAGAACAGACCTGACAGGTAATCGAGAATTAGTGTGAATAGATAATTATCAACAAGGCATTCATTTATTTTGGAACAAGTTAAAAAGAGAAAGTTTGGGCTGTGGAGCCTTCTTCAGGTGTTATTCAGGTAAATGTTTCAGCTGTGGAGCCTTCTGTGTTTTTTTTTTCAGCATGGAATAAACCCATTACTTGTTCCTTTGCAGCCTACACATGCTGACGCAGCTACCCACCTGAACTACATTCATTTATTTTGCTGTGTCCATGTCATATTAGTATATTCTTCCTTCCTTATTTAACCACTAAAATTGTGACAAGAGCAGTCTTATAGCAATAAATAAAAGTGTGAGCTTGTTGTAGAATGATTGTTATTAGTTATCACTTGATTCTGAGGTGGTTATAAATGCACAGTGATCAAAAATTATAATCAGTCATCCACAATCTAATCCCCAAAAGATTTTGTATAAGGTTTTTTTCCCCTTTCTTCATTTCATTTAATTTATTTCTTGTTGTATATCTAAAAATGTAGGCTGTAATATTGAAAATAAACCTGTAGATGTCGCAACTGTGCTGATAGGAGGGATAAATAAATATAACAATAGAAAATAAGAGAATATCCTGCCTTTTCAGTTGTTTGTGCTTTGAAATACCAAAACCCCATCAATTTCTGCCATTAGACCATTTATCAAGATGAAAAGTCTCTGAAACAAGCAACACTGACAAAGACAAGGAAAGGAGGGTATTGTATTCTTATTATTTTATTTTAAATACAGCTACAATTTTGTATATGTTATTTGTAATTACTGTTATCTAAACAACTTTCTTTTTAGAATTACAAAGCACAACCATTAATGTCGCACTGAAATTCTGAAATGTATTTAACTGAAAATGAAGCAAACTTAACATTATCTAAATTTTGATATTGTACTTTATGTCAAAGCTTATAAGATTTGAATCTCTCCTGTGCTTTTAAATAATATATTTATAAATCATCCTCACTTGTATTGCTATAAATTGATTACTTGAAACATTCATGATATCATGTTTAGGGAATAACATTCCAATATTAGTCTTTAATATATTAGTCTTTGTCTATTGTTAAATTATATGGACTGTAAAAACCTAAAGGATTTCTTTCTACTTCAAAAATCCAAGTTCAAGAAGAAAACCATGACCTGTACATTGAAGAACAATAGAAATATTACTTCAAAACACACAATCTTCTGAATATTGATGATATGTTGATAGCCTGTGACACTGATTTATTACAGACATATTAGGTTCCATCCAAAATACATTATCTATTGTGACGGATGTTATAATACAGAAGCAAAACTCACAGTATAAACATTTAACCTAATATTCAGGTTTCTTAGCCTGAAATAAAAATATTTCTCTAGAAATAAAAATATAAATGTTCTAGTTTTAAAATACAAATAAGCTGATTGAGTTTTGGGCTTGTGTGTTAGAAAGTTTTGAAAAACTAAAAGAAAATACTCTTTTCTCACATTGTTGAAAACATATGTTTTATTAAAATATACAGTAGTTATTATTAAAAACTGTGAAATCTACATCTTGTTATAACAAGATCTACTTACAGAACACTTTATATTGCTAATCTAATGTTCATTTAAACATTTAATTCTTACTTTAATTGTCACTGTTTTCAGTCTTTTTAAATAGAAATCATATTTAAACACTAACCAAAGAACATTTCAAGCATGTGTATTGTAAACGAGCCATACATTAATTCATACAGAGTGCAAAGAAAATATTAAGTATTATAAGTATTTATTTAAACAACAAAAGACCTTATAGAATAGAAATAGAAAATTCACACAATGTAGGTTATTAAAAGAACGTTGAATGCTTCAAGTCAAAGCTGTTACTAATACCTTTTCATTATACAAAAAAAAATTGTTTCACAAAGAAGTAACATCAAGGTATTTAATAAACATAAAATCACATATCTTGGCAATAAAGAGTAAAAAAAAGCTTCGATTTTTTCAAAAGATAGTTTTAAGATGGCCATTTATTGTAGGACATTTAATAATTCTATACTTCAAATCCTTTTTTGTTACAAAACATGACCAACAGGAAGAAATCTGTACCATCTAGTTTGGATGCTAGTACCCAACAGACACAAAGATTTAATCTTGCCATTTCTCAAGAGACCAGGTTATCAGATATCACAACATGACAGGATATCTTTTTTAGGATATCTTTTCTAGGCTCCCACAACTTTTTGAGCAAAAACCTACCTCTTGTTCTCAGTCTCCCTGTAGTTTTCACTTGCGTCCCTCTAGTTCATGTTGTACGGTCGATTCCGAAGAAGTCCATAGGATCAATGTTGTTAATACCGGCTTGGATGATTCCGAATACTTGAATCAGGCCCCCTTGTAATCTGCTGTGTTCACGTCTAAAAACAACCTATTCTTTTTTTTTAACATGTCAGTGTAGGACATTCCTTTCAGTCATGGGAATGCATCTGGTGACTTTTCTCTGTACTGATTCCAGAGCAGCAATATCATTTTTCATAACACGTGGACTTATCTTGTATTTGATATTCTAAATGAGAGATTAATAGTGTGTTGTACAAGTTTCACCTAACATTCCTTCATTCAAATTCTTAACATTTCTTAAGGTGCTTTTGTACCACTTTTCTCTCACAGCACGTTTTTAGTTTGTCCTGAAATTTAATACTAAAAGCCTTTATCCCTTCACTACTTGAAAAAATGTGCTCTTACTTCCGCTTCCAAAGATGTGTCAAATACACGTCTAACATTTTTGACACCAGGTTCTTCCAAAAAAAATATCCCTTTGATAGAATTTTCCTTGGATACAAGAAAGCCAAATGCGAAAGATACACATATAGAGAGAACCTATTTCCTATTTTAGTCCCCTTTTACTCTACACCCAAGGTTTTGCTGGTGCAAAAGGCAGTCCTGTTTCATACCTGACAGCATTTCACTGTAAAGGCTTGTTTAGGTGCAGCAGGCGTAGGTGCCATGAAAAGGGTTACACAAATGTAAATCATGGCAATTTTTATGTGCTTATTTTCTCAAACACCCTTTTCACTGAAAAATGTACTTTTGCTGCACAATGTCAAAAGTCTGAACTGAAAAAATATACTATATACAGAAAGAATAGCTTTTTTTGTTTTAAAAGCATAGTGCACTAATGTGTACAAACAAGTGTTCATTCAACATTATGGACTATATTGGTTTCAAAAGAAGATTTACATCTTCATTAGGGCTTCTGAAATTCATTTTTGGCTTTCAGATGGCATAAGTGTCATGGGAACCCACCCTGACTCCCATAAAGTGCGTTATTTAGGACCCTATGCAGACGGCACAATCAGGGACTGGAGAAGGACAACAGGGAAAACAGAGCTGGAACAGGATGGGATTACAGACAGGGGGCGGTGACGGCAGTGATCCAGTGCTCGGGGGGCGTGGTGAAGGCGAACGAGTCCAAGGGGAGACCAATTGGTAAAACAGGGTGCAGTCCAAAATCCAATACTGGGAGATCCAAAGCCAAAGACAAACACAGGGAACAGAAACAGGAACAGGAACCAGGAACACGGAAGATAAAATCATAACGGAGCCAGGTGCTCTGAGCCCCTGACCCAGATGGTCAGGACGCAGTTCTGAAGCCTATGCCATCGGGTCACTCCTGGACCCACTGGTAGGCGGGCTTCCGGGTGTCCATCTTCCAATGCTGAGTGCAGAGCTTCGGAGGCACGGGGTTTAAATAATACAGGGAAAAACCAGGGACAGGTGTACGTAATAAAACTAAAATACAAAAGGGTCGGAGCGCCCTCTAAAGGAGAGATGACAATCGTGAAAATAAGACATACAGAATCCTCGAAAGATTTGACACATTTCCAATACAGTTCTGATCCTTAATGTTAACATATATCTTAAATATTAAATGCGTATACATTTATTTGAAATATTGTGCTGTTTTACCTTAAAGCACCAACCATTTACTGTAGGAAGTAAATGCAACCAACACAGGATTGAGATTACATTTTAGATCTCAGCGATATGAATCTTCAGTTTACAATTCAGAAGAACTGATTATGCAGACAATTCTGTTGTGCATAATAATAACATCTTTGTATTTTTTAAGATGTCACAAACTAGCAGAAGAAATGTGTTTAAACTAGAGAAAATGTTGAATACATTAACACCAAAATTAAAAAATAAAACAAAAGGTAATATTTTTGCAAGGACAAAAAAGTATAATACTGTATTGGAATACTGTATAGTACTGTATTAAGCAGTGGGGGCAATCCAATCTTCCAATGCATGTTATTTCCATAAATAATGTATAGTTCAAAATAAATACTTCCATTTTATTGGTTAAACACACTTAAAAAAATAAATTACAGTTGGACATTCCTATATTCCACATTCTTACTTATAGTAGATACATTTCACAGCAACCCTTTAATGTAATCTATTAATTGTGCATTATGATGATGGAGAGCATAAAGCAAATCTAATTAAATGTTTTTTTTATATATCTCTGAGATGTACAATACATGGGTATTTAAACATGTGGAAATTAGGAAAATGAAGATTTTGAATGTTAAATATTTTAGAAGGACATACTTGAAATTAATATATTGTATTTGTAAAACAATATATAAAATGTATTAAATTGGCTTTCAGTATGAAATATATTAAATTGCCATTCAATGTTTTGCTTTAGAACCAATGTGACTCTTGAGCACAGTTTATCCCTTGGAAAGTAAAGCACTTTCTTATTATGCTAAAAAAGGTCATATTTTTAGTTAAAACAAACAATACAATGTTTTTTAACAAGATCAGATTTAAATAGAACAAACATTGTGTTATTGCTGACTCTAGTACAAAATTGAGTTTCAAAAACAAAATTGGGCTGTTTACAAGTCCATTTCCATATATGAAATACAGAATTAAAACTATGACATTTCAATGGATCTACTATATTTTGAAAAAATATTAAAATGCACCACATGTTTCTCTTATTTTGTATTCCATGATGTACATGGAATGAAGATAACTGGGGCATCTGTTATTAAAAACAAAGTATGGTTAAGTAAGAAGCTTTGTATGTGATATTACAAATGTAATATGTATTACAGATTACACATTACACAGGTACCAAAGTTCCTCTTCATCCAAAATTACAATCTAAATTTAAAATAAATCAACACTACACGTACATGTTTACAAAAGTATAATTTATTTAGCATTATCAGAGAAATGTTTAACACAAGCAGAAAATTAAATTAGCATTTAATATCAGACTTTATTTAATCATTTCATGGAAAATAAACCTTTGCAAACTCCAAGCAAAAATAACACAAGGCTTTAAGTTTGAATATGTTTATTCATAAAATAATACAATAAATTACTAGGAGTATGCATAACTAAAAGCAAACAAATTCATTAAATAAACAAAAAATAAAAAGTCTTCATAACTAAAGGTTAATAATAACTTAACTAACAATTACAAATATTGCTATTGTATTTTACCTTCCAGAGTTCCTAAGAAAAGTCAGTAAAAATATAGTTACAACATTTTATCCATTGAAAATAAACTAATTGTGGCTTTAAAGTGATGTAAATCTAGAATACATGAACATGAGCTTTTTATTCTGAGAACATGTTCTGGAAAGATTTAGAAATATAGTAGTCTAAAGTACTAAGGTATTAGGATAGGGTCATGTTTAAGACATAAAAAGTAATAAATAGAGCTATCAAATCGTTTCCTATCACTGAAGGAAAATTGTCTAGGGCAAAAAAAAAGGGAAGCCCACATTATTCAACCTTCAGAAAGACAGCACACCAATGAGAGTCAAAAATATTGAAGGAGGGTATTTAAATATTCTTTTATTAAACTTGATATATTTTTGTAGCTTTATAAAGTCAATTTCTTAATTATTAATATAAAAGTTTTACATTATTTATAAACATTATTTGTATTATTCAAATCACCTTTACACATTTTATTTCTGATTATGGATTTCCTTATTTATTTTTGCTTAACACTATCTATTCATACAATGTAATGATATACACTTAATTGCATTAAAATGGAATACCTCTAGAAATATCATAGTATTTGATGCATTTTTGTGGTCTTTTTAAACCAGAGCAAACACAGTGATATTACGAAGTTTCACTAAATGTGAACTATAAATATTAATATATTTCAAAATATATAAACAAAACCTAAAGATGCATTCTGGAATAAATAGAATGGTCTTTAAAAGCTTGGTGAAATTTAATAACTTTTATTAATCTGAAACAGGATTTCAATGTAATTCTAAAAATGATTGACTAAATAGCTCTTGATGGCCAATCCTGTAAAAGGTTTTTAAACAGTTTAAAAAATCTGTTTCTGATAATTACTGAAGTTCAGAATTTTTCTAATGCAGTGTATGCTGATCGTTGTTTTAAAGTTTCATGCTTTAAACTTCTATTTCAGTCAATTTTCTTTACTGATTATTGATTTTAGTTTTAAGAATTAAAAATTCCTATTTCCATATTTCAAGTAAGCAGTTACAGTGCAGCATATTTGCACATCAAAATTTCCTAATTTATTAAAAGTTTTACTTATGACATTTTAACACTACTGGTCTCTACGTCAATTAAATGTACGTTTTTAAAACAGTGTATGTACACATAAACATAAAATACTAAATAAGACCAGATCATTTTCTAAAATCATTCAAAGAAGTTAGACACTTCCAAATAAAAAATATAAATGTGTTAAAAGTGGTCTAATTTACAAGTGATATACTAAAATTGCATGGTGTGTTAGTATGAATTAAAAAAAATACAAATTTATTTGCAAATGGTCAGAAGCGGAAATTCACTAGGCACAGTGGATATATTAGAATCAAATGTTCTTTGCAAGATATAGTCACTAGAGGGCAGACAACTACTACTTTGTGCTTGGCTCCCATACCGTATTAAATTACTGTATTACACTACAAAGCCATTAATAAGAAATGAATAAAGTCTACACCGTATCTTTCCAATACAAATACAAACTAATTAAATAGAAATGCATGTATCATAGTGTAAAATTAAATACTGAACCTCTTTGTTGATCATGATAAATATTAAGGCTTAGTTTCACACCCATCGATGAGTAGATTGATGGGTTTAATTCGTATTAACTCCCAATGTCAAAAATCCAGCAGGTCTGTTTATAACTCCAATCTTGCTTCTGATGAGCGACGGGGAATAAAACACACGACCAATGTCAACTGAATGAAGCGCACTGTAATGCTAGAATTGAGATCTTAGTATAAGTGTTAGCTATTCATTATTTTTCATCAATGTGGCTTTTAAAAGGAGCATTAAAAACAACGGAACTGGTCAACTTTCTTATCCAAATGACCACGAAAGGTAAGGGCTACCTAAGAAAAATCCTTCAATGCAAGATCTATGTAGTGGACTAGTGGCAGCCGAATATTTGCAGGCCACTTCTTTTGCGCTTAAATTCTGATTAACTGGTTACCCAGCAAACTCTATGCTAAGAGCTAGGCCAAACGCAGTCTTTTCCGATCCGCGTTAAAGAAGCGCACTCAGGCTGTGGCGAACAGTCGGGAAACAGTTCCAATCTGGCGCTGCGCGATCCAGCAGCCAATCGCTCCCGCTGAAGTGCAGAGAGCAGGTGAGGCAGCTGTGACGCTTGAGGTTCGAGCGGTATGGCTTGTCACAGTGTAGTTATCACCGATAGAATTCTATTGAATGCCCGCTACTCCCATTGCAGCTACTGCTTCAAGTCCCTCAACTCAGGAAGTGAATACACCAGTTTCTGAGAAATAATTAGTCACTACGACAATGGCGAACAATAGGTAAGCTGCTGCATACGCCTTTCTTTATCATAATGAATACTGCTGATTAACCCTACGAGGGCTGGCAACTGAATCGCCTTTAAAAGTAATACGTGAGGAGCTGAAAACAAATTACAAGAAGCCTGTGTCGGAGTTCCCATTGCGTTGCCATGAAGATGTAAGGATGTCTCATGTTCTTCCGGGTTCATATTTGTTCGGTATGGAAAATAGAAAACGCCAAACTCCTTGGCAGACATCCAACACTTTAATTTTCATAAACCACATCATGTAGAGCCTTGTGTGGCTTTGAGGAGCGATTCCAGGATGATAGGTAGACTTTGAGCATAACCTAACGTGCTCTGCAACTAATTTGCTGCCTTTCACAATTTAACTATTGCTAGACCTGGCTGTAGTCCTTTGTGCTCAGCTGCTCCTTGGCAGTTTCGGCTCCAAAGCTTTCCGATCTCAAGCACGAGGGGGCGGCATTTTATATTCCAAACATTCAGCCTGTTAATATTCTGTCACACGTGTTTTAATTTTTAGGTTTTCCCAGAAATGTGGTTTGAATAATATTTAACAATATTCTGCCAAATATACTGGAAAACGTGTGACATTCTCTTTAAAACTGTATGTATATAGCCTATAGTAAGAGTCCTTCACAAATTGGATTGCAATTCAGACACAGGTCACTGATTCTAGATTAGTCATCCATGATTTCAGCAAAGAATTTTAACCTTTGTCGAATAAGATTTGTTTTTTAATTATACTCAATGGATAAGCAATACCGTCATTTTGGCGTTTGTACGTTGGTAATAACAAATGTAATTGCTGTTTTGTTTAAAGCTCGTCTATAGGCATTCGTTGCTATGGGGAAATACTTAAATCCATGTATTGTTGTGCAGCAATGTAACAAGTAATGGTTGTGCCTTAGCGAAATCAAATAGATGTGCAGCTATCTTTTCGTAAACCTGTTAACAGAGACGTGTGAGGTGTTGACTGGTAGAACCATCCTTATTTAAGAAAAAAGCAAAATCATACAATTTGAAAATACTGTAAGCATCAAATTTAGAATTTAGGGTTGGTCTAAAAATACTTGGGTAAAAAATATTTAAAACTTTACTCGTCCTTTTTTTGTAAAATTATTGACAAGTATTCTTACTAAAATTTAAACGCCTTTAAAAACAAATACGTTAATTGCATATAAAAGCATCTGTCATTTTCCGTTTTTTTTTAAAACTTGCAATAGGAAATTAAAATTAGTAGCCTATGTTCCCGTAACGTCTTTGTTCGAGTCGTTTTGTGAATATAAATCCGTATTGTCAAGAAATTTAATTTGTAGTTATAGGTTCTTTAAATATTTTTTCAAAATTCTAATGAAATAAAAAGTTGTAGCTTCACTGTAAACCACGATTAATGATAGTGTAGAAATTGTTTGAAAGACTGGGATACATAAGCATACAAAGAGAATCCAATACATATACACACACACATATGTATACACCCAGTGTTCAATTTAAAATATTTATGTTCCATAACAAAAACGGTGCCTCATTTAAACTAATGCATTAAGGACCCCTTTAAAGTATTTCACGCATTTGATTAAATACGATCCTTAGTTTTCCGCATTACTACAGTCACATAAACCAAATAAAATCTACATTGCCTTCCCAGCAGGAAACTGCATCCTATGAAACACAACACTATGTTGTCGCTAGCCATAGTTCTGAATCAAGATATACATGCATATTGATCACTCCTGATTTTAGCTCAAATCTACTTTGCGAATCCCTGCAAAGGTGAAAAACGTTTTATTATTTTGTTACCAGTTTGTGGCATGTCACTATGCACTTATCAGAACTACCAAAAGGTACGTGTATAACAGTGTTGCTGTTGTAAGACAGCTGTGCTGGTACAGAAAGAAGTGCAAGCATTATATATATATAGTACAGAATAGAAAAGGGCAACTAATAGCAGAGGAAAATGTGATAGACTAAAAGAGTAAGATTAATCTGTATTAGATCTTTATAGCATTGACTATTCATCTTCGAACACAGTTTTAGCAAAAACCCTTATTTTGCATACCTGTATCTATAGAAATCATTAATTTCTAGTTTCAATGAGAATGCATTATGGAAATCCATAAACTCTTAACTCATTTTGCTACACGTTTGTAATCCAATATAAAATGTAAATTTCCTTTTTTTTGTCAGGATGTACCTTCAGGTTATCATCTTGGAGACAGTATATGCTCAGCCTTCATTTATTGGCTTTCCCAGTATTGACAGTTTTGTTGCTCAAATTTAAACAGAGAATATTATTGACATCCTGCTGCTAAAAATAGAGTACATGGATATGCAGGATCATCAAATAAAAGGTCAGAGGTGACACACCAGGGGAAAGGTCATGGAGCTCATTTCAAGCAATCAGTTACCAGCTTTCCTCTATCTGAACAAAGGCTTAATTATAGATGGAACAGAGCCCTGCAATGGTGATTGGTCATCACACAGCAGAGAAATGAGAAGGCTAACAGCTGAAAGCTGATTGATGTCTTTTACATCTTTATTTTCTCTGGGTTCAGTTTGCACAAAAGCTGATTTCCAAAAATCATGCCAAACACAAACTACAGAAAGGACAGTTAAAGGTAACGCAGAACTATTTTATTTCTGTTACAAAATTAAATATCAGCAATGTTTAATTTTTAAAACACTGAATCAGTGAAAATGTGTTTTATATAAGTAGCTAAGCTTTTCCCTTTTTCTGTTCACCATTTCAGTAACATGAAGTGCATGCATATTAGGAACCACAGCTGTACATTTACTAAAGATAGAAACAATCCATGCTATAGTGAAAGTGTTAGCCATTTACTGTAAGTATAGATACTCTATGTTAAACACAAAAATATCTAGTTTGGCTAAGCCAATAACATATTGTATTTCAGCATCTCCTCATGCACATGCATTGTACTCATTAGAGTTCATATTTATAAAAGAAAAATATACCCTTTTGACAGAATGTTTAACAAGAACTAAAGTGGACAAAATTACACAAGTGTTACATCTTTGAGTGCATTAATTACATCTGGAGTTAATAATAATAATAATAATTCCTTACACTTCTATAGCGCTCCTTCACTTTTAGTGATAAAAGATACAAATAAAGCAAATTGGCTACATGAAACAGTTCTAAAAAAGATGTACCACTTTATTATTTTGAAAAGGAGAAAACATCACCACTGGCTGTATAAAATTTTATTTTAGCAGTTACATTATATGTTACTTTTGAACGTGTGGCTCAAATTGATAAAAAAAACATCCTCACATTTCTCAGATGTCTGGAATACAGCAGGTGTCAATTGTTTCTTTTAAAATAATGCATGTGGTATATAATGAAATTGGAAAAAAGAATAATAATGTTCTTTAGTTGAACAATTTTTATTGTAATGATGTGTTTCAACAAAATGTTAAACTAAATGTTAGAAGTCTTCTAGACTGTACAGTGATGATGTACATCATCTGCTAAAACTTTTGCTCAGCTTCAGAAGTGTCATTCATTCTCTGTGGTGCTACAGAATAAATTTACACAGATTGTAAATGCATTACTTTTACTTTGCTTTTACTTCATGGTAGCAATCAGTAGCCGACTAAAAATAGTTATTTAAATCTCCACTTCTAAAAAACCAAACATTTGATACGTAAAGTAAATATGGTTGGAGGCGCATTTCCTTCCATCCCTTCTTTAAAATATTTTCAATTTTTTAAATCTAATCATAAGATTATCATTAAGATTAATCATAAATTATCCTTATCGTAAACACTTTTGCTAAACTATGTCTCCCTAAAATTCACAAATCACAAAGTTCCCAGAGCCCCAAATCTCTTTTCAAACATAGTATCTCTCACTGTTAAGTCAGATTTATTTTGAATTATTTATATTGTTTATATTTATTGTATATATATATTTATATTATTAAAACAATAAGTATTATTAGATAAGGCATAATATTTTTCTTAAAAGATTAAACTTACCTTAAAATTAATATTTGATTAAAAACTAGATTACAACACTGTGTCTAAACAATTTCAGTCATGGATAAAAGAGATCTATCTTTTCAATACAGAATGTTTTAATCTGTGTTGATACATTATTGCAGTACTGAGTGCTTTGTGGCAACTGCCTGACAGTTCCTCTCAGAACATTTAATTTCACACAAAATAATTTTATTTTTGTTTACCGAAGCTACATAAGATCGTCTCAATAATTTACATTGCAAATCTTTTCTCAAGATAATTGTTCTCATTTTCTGCTTAATGTTATGTATTAGCTATACATATAAGGAATTAAAAATATAATCCTAAGGTTATTTTGTATATTGTGCCACATTATATTTTTATTATAACAACATCTAAAGTTTTTCTTTAATTTCATTCATTCTACGTATGCTAGGAACATGTTTAGAATAATCTGATCATTACACACGGTATGTACCTACATTTCCTGAACAGTAATTATCTCTGTAAGCATTATGCTTTACTTTAAAATTAAGATTGTAAATGTTTATCTTTGTAACAAACAGCATTATAATTTATTAAACAAGTTAAAAACAAAGCAGAAATGACCTAGTGAAATTAATAATTGCCTACAAATTTAGCATGCACTTCATTTGTTAAGAACTACTTAAATCATTAATAGTGTTCCTGTAATTTTAAATATTTTAAAGAACAGTTACTTCAGTACAAATAAAGCATTGCAATTGCAAGACTATAAATTTCAACAAAACTACCACTGGCACTATTTGTTCATACTTAAAACATAGTTTGACCTAAAGCTGCAGATATTGTATGTAAATTAGTGTATCTAAGGAGTATTTTTTTTAGCAAATACTATACTCCCTAAGTCTTTGAAAGAAAAAGGATTTGTGATAAAAACATCTATATAATGTAGTGAATATCTAGTTCTAATTATTTTAATTATTTATTTTCTTAATGTGCTACAATTTTCAAAACTGGTCCAGATGTTTACATGAAAATAGTACACACTATTTCATGCTTTTGCATGAGTGTTCTTTAACAGAACATATAAAGACAGAGTGTTGCTCATAATGGAATGCCTAGTATCAGACAGGTCACAAAGAAATGCTGTATTCTTTTTACACTGTATACAATAATTAAGATAAATACTTATTTTATTAGCAAGGAAAACCTAATCCTACCTTACTATATATGTGCTTGAACAGATATATTCCCTATACACATTTATAAGTAAAATTAAGTTAAGATAAGTAAAAGCCACATCACAATTCCAAAACAAAAGAGTTTGTTTAATGTTTTGAAAATGTAATTGTTTAATGTTTATTTAATACTCATGTTGCTGTAATTTTTACTTTCATTATTACCCTAGACGATGTAAATAATATTCAATTGAAAGATTATACAATGTTTATATTTCATGATAATACATATAATTCATTATCATTATTGTTTCTGGTACGAACATTTAAATTACAAAGTCAACCTAAAAGTATACTTTGAATCACCAATGTAAAAATATTTTATTTTTTTGACAAGCCACACTGTCATTAATGAAATATAAATATTAAATTGATGGAATACTACTTATTCAACCCTATATCAATAAACGTCTTGCATTTTCAAATGATGCTATAATGGAAATGTTCCACTAGGAGTTATTCTTCGCATAATAAAATCAGGTAATTGGTTCATTGAACATAACAGAAAAACGTACTATACTATTGTTACTATCCCTCAATTTATTTGAAATGATGTAATAACATTATATATTTTCAATATTCATTATCCTGTTCCATTTACTACTTATTTGCAACAGGCAAAATACCATTATCTGTTATATCCACCTAAAGTCCACTACAAACAAGCTTTTATAACATCTATAACCTTTAAGAGAAATGCAGATTTATACATGCTAAAAAACTGCCTCCTATCCCACACAATTGACATCTGTTCTATAGGCACTTGATTGATCTTCACTTGCACACACAGGGAAAAAGTCTCCTTATGGCTTCAGTTGCAGAGCTACCAAAAGGCATGTAGGAGGTGTGAGACTTAGATGTTTTCAGGATTCAAACAATTGTGCTTTCATGCCACTAGAACGAAGTTCTCTTCTTTAAAATTGTTAGAAGAACCAAGTGCTCTCCTGTCACTTGTTACCTTTCTTATGTTCTTCAAAACTACTTTGTGATAAATATTAAAATTAAAAAAATAATTTAATTGATGCTTAACTGAAAAGTTAGAGACTGAAAAGAGAAGATACAGTGATTATTTTTTAAAGAGTTGTTTTTGGTAGTGGTGTTATTCAACTTAAAGTCATACTAAATCCTCCATTCGATAAGAATGGTAAAACAATTTTGGCAGCAGTTGAAAGGATATGATTTAAGTAAATTGATATCCTGCATTACCTTAACCGATTTAGTTTGTAAACAACATATCTAATTTGAGAGGCTTATTATTTATTTTCAGACTATTATGCTTAATGCTTTGTTTCCAATAAATAGAAAATTAAAATGATTACAGAAATAAGGGAAGGACTACAAAATTAGGAAAATTTTTGGTAAATGTGTAATCTGGAGATTACAGAACGTATCGAGAACTAAAGGGCATATGGGTACTAGGCTGATCAACCAAGATAAGGCACTGTTGTGTTGTACCATGCTATGAAGCAGTTTATACTGACATTTTTCACTGCTATCCTAATTGATAAAACAAACATTTAAACACCAAGAAGAAAATGATTACTTTCTCAAATGTCTTCTTCCTATTAACAAAACACCCACCCCCAGAAAAATGTAACTTATTACTCTTGTCTCAAGTTTCTCACGTTTTTCTGTAATTTGTACTTTATCGCCAACCTACAAGTTAAGTAATGTTTTTCTTCCATATCATGTGGCATTTTCAATATGTCTGTACATGGACACTGCAGCATGATAGGGTGGTGCTTTGAGTTGCTGCCTCATAGTTCCTAAACCCTGGTTTTGATCCTGACTAAGGTGCCTTGTGTAAAGTTTGCTTGTTCTGCTCCAGTTGACTAGGTTGCCAAGTGCTTCAAAAACAAATAGTTTAGCAGCGCATTGTACATTAAAAGTATTAAATATTCTTTTGCCCCTCAAATTGCATATACAAGTTGCAGATGGGTATAAGCTGTTAGGTTGAAAAATAAAAACAAATTACTATTAGGACCAATCGTGTGATATACAAAAAATGTCAGTAGACATTTCAGAACAAATGAAATGAGAAAAATGCTATGAGAATTTCTGAAATTCTTATGAAAGTTTTTACTTACAACAAGTTTTCAACAGGCAGAATTTGTCTTAATTTACACAATATGGAAAGCCTTGGAGAAAGTAAAAGCTACTTGAAAGCTGGTTTGGTAACAGTAAGCTGAGTATTGTGTAATGTTCTTCAGGAATCAATAAAATAGCCCTACATATATAGAAATGGTGTTCATATCATGTATTGGCTAAAACACATTACTTATCATACTACTTATTCATACGAATACTTTTCATACACAATATTTGTGTGAAAAGAAGGGTCCTAACATTAAATTAGCTTACCTAGCAGATAAAAATAACAAAACAACTTTGAGATCCCCAATCATTAAAATTTTTAAGCTTTTTTTTTTGCTCATGTGAAATAATACAGCACAGTCAATTTAGATAATTAAAGTACTGTCCTTTAATATCATATACATTCTTCATATACTATAATATACCACAATGTATCTGCATAGGGTTAATTCAATTTACATTTTGTTTATTGTGCATGTGTATGTGTGTTGCAAATCAATTACTGTTGTTTGAGTACCATCAGTTATAATCTTTACAGCTATTTGTGGAACAATCAGAAGAAAAATCACATTTCATCCTGATTTAGCTAGTTTTAATTACAGCTAGGCTGTCCCATATTTTGTTGAAGCCCTAATTTAGATCATCCCAGTTCCTAAAAGCTGATGTTTGCAGATTATTAAAAATAAGTGAATGTCTTAATCTCAAACGACTTAAAATCTTAAAAACAATTACACGCAAATATTTGAGCAAATGATGACTTTTATCATTCGTAATACAGTTGCATGTATGTTATATATATCATTTGCAACAATAAAATCTGAAAACAAAAAAAACAATATTCAGTGTATTGTATGCATTCTTTCTAAACAACATTTTCCAAAACATAAAAATAGTTTTAAAAAGCATCAATGTTGAATATTCTTGTACTAAACTGTACACATGAAAGATGTGGAATATGTACGTCAAGATGCATTATCATTGGCAGTTTAATTTTGAACTATTCCCTATTTGTGTTGACAGTCATTATGAAACATTATGAATTCCAATATACAATACACTTTATCAGGAGTAAAGCAAACTAACATCCTGAGGTAAAATTATATGATTGATAAAACTCAATCCAAAATCTAGTTCATAGACAGTAATAGTAACAGGAAATTCTCACCTGTACAATATTTTGAGAAAAGTCCAAACCATGAAAATTATTTTACACAGCAATTCCTAAATGTTTGCTAATCAACTTTACCACATGTCGCTAGACACAATATCTTCTGGGCAAACCTGTACTTTCTAGCAACCTGAGGTAATGGATGTTGTTATGGGAATTTGCTTCTTTCTTAAGTAAGAGGTTACACTGGACAGCCCTCTGCCCCCTTTTTACTATCTTCTGAGCATTCTCAGCAAGGTTCAACAGCTTTCATTGAGAAATGAGGGCTTCTCAGAAGGTCCAACAGCCTTCATTGACAATTGATCGTTTTGGCTGCTTTACATTTGAGTGTCAGAGGTAGATGGATTAATGTGTTTCTGGACCTAATACTAGCTTTAAAATGCTAATAGAATTTGTGAAGAAATTCTAGCACATCATATCTGATTCTGAGAGCAACTAAAGAACTAAAGTTAACCCCCCCACAATGCCCTGAATTATCCAGAACATGATAGAAGACTTTATGATGTAATAAAACAACCTAAAAAAGCTCAAGTACACCCTTACCTCAGAATCATCTCACCTACAATAACATGCTCAGCGTCATGTTGGGAGGATGTACAAGCATAGTCAGAATTGACTATCTTATAGCAGACATGCTTGAAAATGATTGGGTACAAACAGGGGTATAGACTTCTTATAAATTCAGAAACATGGTTTGGGTGTGGGACCGAATTACAAATATACAAATTCCATTTTCCATACACTACATTGTACTTCAGAGCACAAAATAAGTATGAAAATTCTCCTTGTCCAAAATGATTATAAGCATTTAAGTATAGGTGGGGGAAGGAATATTCAAATAAATATGTTAAGCACATCTGAGTGGTTGAAAGCCATTTGTGGTATTGTGAGCACCATTTTGTCTATCAATCAGCTCTTCATTCCAAGGTGGATCATTACAAAGGGGTATGTGGAATTTTCTTTAAATTGTTCTGTTTTATTCCTTCTTTACAATCATATATCTTCAAACTATTAACTTCATACAAGATGCTATTAAGGTTTCTGTGTACTGAATCGGAATAATAGTTTACACAGCTAACGTGCAACAATTTGTCCTAATATTAAATGGCTGAGATGTGCCTGATGCATTTGCTGTAGGTTTCAACTGTTATGCACTGGCATATATTATATTCATCTTATATATAAACATTATATACTGAATATTTACAATAGTTTATAAAATGTTTTCTAAAGAATAATTAGATTCCAGTCTGCAAAAGATACAAAATTATTTCCGTTTAAAACCAATTATTTCAGACGTTTTCAAAATAACTCTCATGTTGGCAGAATGTCCTGGCTAAAAGCCAAATACGGGCAACAGATAGATATGATACAGTTTATATTAATTGGTTGTGATTACAAATTAGTGTATTATACTTTAAATGACTGGATTTGCAATACATCCGAGTTAAATTCCAACAATTATAAAACATTCTCAAAATTTAAGCAGCTGCATTTACTGATAATATAAATACTGCGATAATTGTTTCATAACAACAAATACATTCAATAAAATGAAAAGACTGAGATATAACAAAAAACAAATCATCAATATGTTAAACAGAATTACCGATGTAATACATCTGATAATGTAATGTATTTCTCAGCACGTTACAAATTTTAATTCGAATGAACTATATGCATTGTCTAGAATTTTTATAGTCGGTCTATATGACAAACAGATGGTGACTTGAAAGTGAATGTGCCGTTGAAACCTGCAGAGACCCTAGGCCTAACTGTTATATTCTTTCTTATCTGGACTGATCTCTGGTTTGCCCCCTCGGTTTAACCTGCAACAGCAGACCTGCCAGGAATTATGTTGGTGAGAAGAAAGTACGGTTTACTGTCGCCAGATGCTGTTCGGGCTGAAACCAAACTTTCTGCTAACATGCAATCTTCAAAACACCTGCTTTGTTCTTTTTTTCTATAACTGGAGCCGCTTTGGTCAGAATAAAAGCTCACGTTCACAAAGAGCGCGGTCTTAAAATAGCCTATTGCAACCTGAGCTTAGATACTGAGACGGTATACTGTACTGCTGTCTGCGCAGCTTGGTTCTTCTTAGTTTAACCAATCGTTGTCGGCGAGTTTAGACCTGTAACAGTTAAATTATACAATCTTTAGTTGAAAGCAAGGCATTAAACAAAGACAGCACAAAAAGTCTGTTTATAAGTCATTTAGACTTGCATTTAGCCGTTTTCTAGTGTATAAACGGTAATTTTATTTGCAAGATGCCTTTGATGATGACTTCGTAAATACCTAGAAAATTGACTTTTCCCAGCTATCATATACTTATATGAAAACAGACAGACAAACCTTTGGGAAATATTTTACTCGATTTTAGAACTTACATGCAATAACAGTTTTACAGTCTTCAAAATACCATATTTACCTTTCGTCCCCCAAAAGAAACCTTTAATGAGATCAAACCTAAGGAGTTCCAGCACGCAAACCGTATTGAATTACAGTATTATAATTAAATATTAATTGGCGGAAATAATACCTTGCATTGTGTAAAGAAAAAAATCCGTGATGCGGTCTGCCTTAAAGCAATGAGCGATAATATCGACAATTAAGAAAAATCGCAAGCGGCATAACCTTTGATTTTCAGGCGTTCATTTGTTTTGACAAACCGATTATTGTGTTAAACTATTCTCTAATTAGGTAAAAAAAAGTTCTGAAAGGTGTTACCGTACATTCGTACACTATCATGAAATAACAGACAATATAATTAGACTTTTTACGTTTGGTTATTCATTATCTCTATCATTTTCAGGTTTTCAAGGAGACTATGAGCACATTGAAGAAGGCCTCATCAAGCTCAGGTGAGTCGCGTCTACAACAGCACTATATAATGCAGTCTTGCGGAAATGCTTTTTCCCCATTTATTATTTAGGAAATCAACAAAACAAGGCGCTTTCAGTTATTTCGAAGAGGAAAAGACGTGCGCATTAAGAGAGTTGCATCCAGTTCAAGTGTATTTTTAGAAAATACATTTTAATAAAAATACACGACGGAAAAGTTTTGCAACATAGATTCGAATTGTCATTGATAACATTTACGGGATTTTGATTGTTAACTTTATCTTTGCCATCGGTAAAAACAATATGGACTATTAAACGGCTTAATAGCAACAATCACTAAAGTAGTTACACTTTAAAAGCAGTTTACTACTTTATGTGTCCATTTATATTGTAGTGTTTGTCAAAGTTTATATTAGTCTAAACATACAAGAAAGGTACTGTTAATAATTAATAAACCTAAACGATTTGTTGACGTTTTAGTTCCCTGGTGTAACAAAACATAGCTGTTTCACAAATATGTTTTTTGTGTCAGCTTCCAAAGTTTACTTAGATCAAATCTAGACGAAGAGATGAACTCATACTAGTGAGTAATACGACTTTAAATACGATAACAACATCGTGTAATTACACACTTGTAGCTCCGAAACAAACAATAGCGTCACAAGTTGCTTACATTTTACAGACGATGTTGTAAAAAATAACTTTTAGTAAAGACTATTTAACCAGCCTGTTTCTTTCAAAGCTAAGACGATCGTTAAGCACACATTAAAATGCGATGCATCGGTGAAAAATTCTGATGTTTAACTTACTTTTGATGCTGGTTTGTTGGCTTTCCGTCCTTGTATTACTTGCTTGAGTCAATATTGGCTCCTTTCCCAGCGGCACTTTCTTTCCGCTGTAAAGCTCAAGCACATTGCTGGGCAGCTTCTGACGTCACCACTCAAACAAGGGGTTTCCTTTGGTGATGTCATCAACTTTTTTAACCTTACGAATGCCACAAGCCCATCTAGCATTACGAACGTCGTGTGCATAACATAACTGAATGCTTAAAAAACATTACAGTGTAACGTTTTTTTTTAATAATTATTATTATATAGATTTGAGACGTGGCCTTATTAAGGAACTGATCTCAGTTCACCACACAGACGTCCAAAAGTCCACGCAAGCAGTGAACCTTTGATTTGCAATTTAAAACGGACAATGACGAAGAAATTGGAAGGAAGTTCCAGAGAAAGCATAATGATTATTGAAGGATCTACCTTCTACTCTTACCGAGCATTCGGATGTTAAGAAGCCCAAAGTCCATAGGACGCAAGGCACAGGGTCTTAATGACTCTTCTAGACTAAATGGAGCTACATTGTGTTAAAGCTTAAGAAGTTAATCTTTAAAATTATTTCGAAAAATAAAGGTAAACCTTTTGAAGTAGATTTATGTACTGGAGCGATTGCCCACCCATTCTCCTAGTAATCAACCACACGCGCGGCTGAATTATGGTCCAGTGATTATTTTGATGCTGAAGACTGAAGTAAATAAACACAAAATTGCGGTGGTCAGTTGGGATAGTTTAAAAATGGAAACCAATAATGATACACGCTACAATATTTATATCCAACAGAATGATTAGTTAATTGTAATCGATCACCAAACTGTCACATGAATAATTTCATTAACTATTATTCTGGTATAATACAGGTTTTAAAAACGTGTATAGAAACATCTATCTAGCAACATGTGTATTTGAGGGTCAGTCTCCTACCGTTTTCTTTACATCTGTGTGTCAAAGGAGCATGTCATATATTACGGAGTTTTGTAATGCTATATGACTTTTGTGCATGCCCTCTCAACAGTGGATTTCATTGAATAGAATAATTGGCTTATTGTATGACTTCCGAAACCAATAAAATTTTAATAAATGGGAGAAAAGAGTTTGAAAATCGTTATAAAATTGAATTACCTATAATGCATGCATAAGGCAGTGAACTGGCAATAGGTATTCATTTAAAATATCTTCCATTAAACGTATTATCCCACCAAGCGTCGTGTTGTACATCTTATGATTATTCCAGGAAAGGTCAAATTTAATTGTTAGAAAAGGGAGAAAAAATAGCATTCAAAAACTGAAGGCGAGCTGAGTGATTTTTTAGTTAAACAAGTTACGAAAAGAAAAAGAAACGCATAGTTACAAATATGGTGATTTTGTTTTCTTTTCCTATTTTCCATATCAACAGTTATTTTTTTCGATTGTATTTTGTCGACAGAAGGAAAGCTCTAAAATTGAATACATGCTTCACAACATGTTCAGATCAAAGAATATCCACACATTTCAACGCTACAAATATGCCACTGGGTCAATTCGTGTATTCATATAGCGCCTTCATTGGGCTTAGACACCAACAGAGAAATGTCTAATTGCGAAAACCACATTCAAATAGTGAATTAATCTGATTTTCATAGGCAGGCTTACTGAGTAAAGCTTTAACGTGAGAAACAATATCTGCCATAAGCGTTCCAGTGTCCATTTATTTTAATGTTATATATAGGGGTAAAACAATATTCCAAATTAAATATTAATTTTCTTCGTAGTTTCAGCTCACCACAACGACTTTTTCACAGGTTTCCAGAACTACGTATCCGCGAATAAAGTGTATTCACATGAAACGATTTACTTCTAGCGATAAAGGATTTTTTTAACGTTGAAGTCACCGATAAAAGAAAAAGAACAGCAAAGAGCAGGCGTTGTTTTTGAAACTTTAGCATAGCCCATGGTCCCCCTAATAACAGGAAACAAATCCCGCACAAATTTGTGTTTTTTAAAGTGAATCGACCCTTTTGACAGTGCCATCCGAAGGTACGTTGCCTCACCAGTACGAAGAAGGTAGGAACAAACTGCCCAATAAATACTAACCCAAGTGGCAACTATAGTTCTAATCAATGTTCTCCCTCCCCCAAAGTGCAAAAACACACAGAACACCCCCACCCCCACCCAACCCCCCTCAAAAAACACAGCATTTCGTTATCAAGTTACACAAATCAGAATATTTAAATACCCAGGAATGGGGGTGGGGATGCAGCATTAGAGGTTTGTGTTCGGAGTCGATAGGCTCTGAGAGACCTGGATTTTGCATTATAATTCTCTACATATTGTTGTTCGCGTTGCATTCGAGATCATTATTTAAATAAATACTTGGTCCAGTGCCGTATGTTATTTTTTTTTTATTATTCCTCTAGGGCACTTTTATCATTTAACATTTGTTTCCTTCCCCCTTTGAAGCAGAACTTATGTGTTCATTTGTCAGTTTAATCCACCTGATTGATCGTTTTTTTCAAAAGACAGGAGCTTTCGTTATAAATATGATAAATACATAAGAATAAACGTTTGATTTAAAAAATTAAAAGCATTATTCTGAAAATCGGACTTTTATGTATTTAATTAGTTATATGTTATTTGCACCAGGATAGGTTAAGGAACACAAAATAGAGATGAGTATCCTTTATTATATCCTATTGCTAACATTGTTTAAAGCAAAACTCGTAGAACGGTTAAAATCAGCGTGAAAATCTTCATTTTATAAATGTGATTTAAATCAGGATAATTATAATAAAATGTTGCTATAATAGAAAAGGTTTAAGAATCATATTGCTTATCAGATTCTGGAATTAGATTGTTTTAGACACTAAACCAACGATTTTTATGCTCTTTTGTAGTTTTGTTATTTTATAGTCGCGTATGTTATAAACGAAATGAAAACCTTCACGTCAAACACCCTTGGACACATAGATACTTCCACTAACAAGCGGAAAACCAAGTAAACACGTTTTGTTCTGATACTCCATATCCCGTCAGCGTGTAAGTTTTTGTAAAAAAATAAGTATAAAAACGGGGAAAAAAAAGTCTTTCCAAAAAAACACAAGAGAATGAATCTGAAATGTTCGCCTGTAGTACTGTGTTTTAATTCAATACGTCAAACATCAATGTAACTGGAAGGTTTGTAAATGAGAATGCACATGTAATGAGGGATTTTAGAATGGTTTATGTATGGTATTCCTGGGCGGGTTTGGGGGTGGTCTGGGCATCTAATTTCAAGTTACGTGTTCTTGCACTTTTACAGACAGAGAAATGGAGGGGAGAGTTAACTCACAGTGAGGAATTCTGGGTTTATGAAAACGCGGGATTTTCAACGTTCACTTTTTTTTCAGAGCAGATGCAAGAGTTGTTTGCGTCATCTTAGGGTAGCCAAGTCAAGTAATTTAAACTGACACCATATTGTATCCGATTTTGTTACTGCTTCGTTGGCAATTATCTTTTTCTACATTTGATGTTAATAAACCTTGAATTAATACTGTTTAATCATGTGTTATTGTTAAATACTCTTTCCCGCTTTCTTCATTCTTTACATGGGTAGTCGAAGAACATTATAACATAGTAGTAGAAAGAAAATATAAACATATGAACTTGTATTTATTTCAGGACACGATAAAATAATAATAAACCTTAGAATATTTTAAACAGTTGTAATATATTATATTCTTAATGATAGATACAATGCATGTGTCTAGCTGTCTGTAAATTAATGCACTGTATTTCCAGGTAGGGATAAATTTTAAACTTCTATCATTTTGAATACTTGATAATAACAATATGCATTTTCATTAAAACTTTTTGAATTTATTAACAGTGTTGTAAGGGATGTTTTCAATGGTCAGATTTCTGCTTTTAACGTTACGCGAATTGCTCACGCACCCTTACTGGAAATGTCGATATCGTCTGACACCGATGACCATTCCTGTGACCCTTTTCTTCATTCTGCAAGCGCCGGGAGGCCTTTACACACCATCCACCATCTTCAAAAAAAGATTGAACCGACGGAGGGGGTGAGGCAATTCCATAGCGCTGAATTTAACGTAGTGATCATTAGCCCTCGGAATTAACATTGCAACGTGTTTTTAATAGTGACTTTCATTTATAAAATGTGAGTCCAAGCGTGTTTAAAAACAAAGGAAGCTCAGCTGCAGTACACCCCTTCACCGTATGGACCAGTAAATGCAGGTTTTGAACACGTTAAGAAGTGTCACATAAAATGCCTTATGTGTAAAACAGTTTCTCCTTACTCCATCACAAAGAGTAAAATAAGAATAAAATAAATACCAATAAACTCAATACGAAAGCCCTACTAACAGTGTATGCTTATTTATTGGTAGACCATTAGTGCAATTTAGAGGTTCCTGTTTTACTTAAACTTAAAAATGTAAATCCTCTTTGCGGACCTGACCTCAAATTAGGCTTTGTTGAAATAACCTATAGGCATTTACGGTTGAAAACGGCAAAGGAATTTCAGGATTTAGACTTTCTGCTTCACTTGGTAGATTGTTTTTACTTTTATGTTTTTTTCTCTTTTTGCTCTTGTTCCAGCCTAATTTCACATTAGATCACACACGTTATAATCGTGCTGACCACTGTGAAAGACGAAACTCATTCAAACACCTTCAACATTGAGCAACCTTTACACGCGTCCACGCACGTTGGCGCCATTATAGATATGACGAATAAGCGAGACACTGGATTTTCTGGTATCCTTTCATTACACAGAACAGCTTCTCGGTATATACTGTACTAGATAATGGGCCGCAGAATTAGCATTCCATAGCCCACACGTCTCAAAATAATATGGACTACATATCATTCGTGATTACTCAGTGCATAAAGGTTTTGCTGCTTTAGATGTAGGTGTTTTCTTTATCTGTACTCTTTCGTGTTTAAATATATTCCCGTTGTATCTACAGCGATTCGTTTTAAATTTTTAATATTAGTGATGTCAAAAATGTAATTATTCTTTGCTAAATGGTCTAAAAAAGCATTGTAAACGATAGTGTCGAGTATTGTGTGTTCTGATGTGTAATGTCTAAACTGATTTTACATCCTCACACAACATGCAAAGTATACCTTTACCATTAATTTGAATTCCCTCAAAATTAAATAAATGAAATAGTGGATAGGCCTACCAAACGTGCATCATACAGTTCAGCAGTAAATTGATAAAATAATAATTCTTCAGAAGAAACGTGTTTATGTATTGTTTACTTACTGGATGTTATGGATAAGAATAATGTCTGTTTATTCTTTTATTTATTCTGAGCCTCTTTAATTATCCAGGTGTTCGTTTATTATTCCACAAAACTGGTCACCACGTATTGTTAGGTAAATAATGCATTTGTTTGGATTAAACAGTTTGAAATTTGCGTCTGTGAAAATCCAGTTTTCTTTCAAAAACGAGTTAACTATTTATGAACAGAAATGTATGGGTTTGCAACAGAAAAGTGTTATAAAATGGAGCAACTACTACTGTGTTATAGCCATAGAGTGTTGTGTTTCAGTCGAACACGACTCAAGGTATCCTCCTAAAAACAGTTAACAAGTTTCAGATCCTTCTGGAATCTGAACATAACGAGTGTTAGAATTAGCTAAAGAATGATGGGAGATTAATTTTAGTTCGCCCATTGATTGTTTTGGTGTGGGTCAAAAGAAATGGCGATTGGCTATCTTTCTCTTAGCTCTAACCCTATCCCCTCCCCTTTCCAGGATTCGAAGTGAAATTAGTAGCAAGAAAGCATGTAATTGACAAAGTCACGTGTGTACGGGGGCCACAGACAGAGTGAGCGAGAGATAGGGAGAGGGGGGAGAGTAAGAGAGAAAGAAGGAGGGGGAAAGAGAGAAGAGAGGGAGGGAGAGAAAAAAGAGAGAGAGGGAGGTAGAGAGAAGAGAGAGGGAGGGAGAGAACAGACAAACGAAAAAAATCAAAAGAGGGAAAGCACGCTAGACCATGCGAGCTAAATTTGTGATCGCTGGAAATCGGGATGTTAGATTGATGCAGAAGATTACTTTATTTCAAAGAAAAAGTTTTCATCTCACAAGTTTGGAAAAGAGGGCCCGCGGGGAAACATGGCCGAAGGTTATTCTATTTTTAATATTTCTGTTTTGATTCCTATTTTTTGTACAAATTTTTCAGATCGCACAGGGGCACTGAGCTAACCTATTGTTGTAGATCTCCAAAATGTTATGTACCGCCCCCATTGATTCACAAATGAAAAGCTTTCTTGAGCTATTGTCTGAGTTGTTTGTGTGTTATAAAGAGCAGTTTTAGAGGGTGAGCAGGGGAAATGTTTGTACACCTGCCCTTTGAGTGTAATAGAAAGTTATTTAAGTAGATGTACGTTGGGAAATAACAGATCTGCATGTGCAGGAACAAATTGTGCAGTCTTCCTAGTTTTGCTATTCGCCGCGCTCAGTGGAGAAGCATACAGTATTTTGATCTTTCATTGAGGATAATGGGATCGGTCCTAAATCAACAATATGCAAGTAATGTATTGGATATTACGATCTTAAGAACGTTTGTATAACATGCAGGAGTAGAGTCCATACATTTAACGAGCAGTGACAGCGATGCAATTCAATATTAAGCAGCTTTCACTTCGGACTTCAGTGGATGTACGTACTATCACAAACAGGCAAAGTTAACAATCTAGCATTTTCACTAATACTTTGTATAATTTTCTTTCAGGAGGGGCGGGTAAAGGTGGCGGAGACGATCCAGGGAAATTGCCCGAGCAGGAAGAAGAGGATGAATCCCAAATTCTACATGGAACGGGCCATTGTAAATGGTTTAATGTTCGAATGGGGTTCGGATTTATTTCAATGACCAGTCGTGGGGGAACTCCTATCGAAACCCCTTTGGATGTGTTCGTTCACCAAGTAAGTTTGCACTTTACAAATAACTAAAACGTATGGTGGATTGTAAAGATGGGTGGCCTTTTTTCTCATCCAGCTATTTAGAAAAAAAAAACATAGGTTAGTTTATTTTACTACGAACAATAGTTTTACTGAAAACTTTGGAAGTCCTAAGTGCGTTAATAAAAATCAATTATCAAACACTTTGTTAAATGATATCAACGCTGTCACTTTAAGAACGTTGAGATTGATAAAGCGTGTGGCTAAAGGCGGTTCTTGTTTATATTTTTGAAACCTACTGGTCAGTCTGGAATGCTGTTTTTTAGACATGCTTTACAAATGTGAAGGCTTCGAAATGAAGATTACATTCTCAGGTTCTCAGACTATTTTCCTTCGCATTTCCTTAATGTGCAATTCTTTACATAAACTTTTTAAAAAAGTTTCTTAGTGCTTCTTGCGAGAACATGAAACGTCTCATGGAGCAGAGTGGATTCGACACATGCTCTTTATTTCAACGATATTTCTTAGCCACACAAATTGCATTTAGGACGCTGCTGCACAGTGCCCTATTTATACACATCGTTAAGTTTGTAAAGTTGTATTTAGGAAATCGTTTCATCTGTTGAATTTGAAATCCGGTTCTTTCTTTATAATGGCTGGCTAAATAAGAAGTAAAAACTGCTTAGTGGTAGCCTATCATTCCCCACCCACATGCAGCCTTATTAATAAAGATAGTAAAATTTGGTTACATTGTATGTCCAATGCCTGTATCATTATTGTATGCTCGTTTCGGAGATCCTCATTTTAAAGATACCTTTTAGCAATGGATTCCAGACGTACTTCCCCAGAGCTTTCAGTTTGATGCAATAGTCCGATTCTTGCCTTTGTTTTTTTTAGATCTCTGGGTAGATTGTTTTCCGATTTGATTGGGACCAGTTTGCTTTTTACCCCTTATGTTTCTTTGAACCATGTCTGGGTCGTTAAATTGTGCTTTACGATCTCATAAAGTTGCTTTATAGATCAATGGAGGGACGACAGAGGAAAGGAAACCAATTTTCGCCGTTTGTTATTCGCACCCTGTTGTTACGTTTTTCATCGCCCCCATTCAAAATATGGCAATAAAAATCCTTTTTTGAGTCAAATCTTTAATTGGTGTCTTTTATTCCCTTTTATCCGATCTAATGAAAACGGCTCCTGTATATCTAATCTATATAATAGTTATATGTTCTGATGTGTTTTCTAGTGTGGTTATCGAGTCATTGGGAGTAACGCAAAAAGGTAGGCAAGTATGCTTTTAAAGGCCCAAAAGCGCGTCAATGGCTGTATTGTGTGACACGTGCATGCAAACAAACCACATCGCAGAATATTGAATTCGTCTCAGTTCATTAAAATAAGCTTTGTCTATCGTGTAGTGCATTAGAACAACGTTTCAGATCTGAAATATTAGGCCAACAGGCTACTGGTTAATTCGGACACCTACTGGGAAAAGTATAAGGCCAACCTTAAAAAAATTAATACCTTTATGCTACCATTAAAATACTCGGACAAAAATAATGTTCAAACAATCTAAAGACACGGGATATGCAGAAAATAGTAATATCGGACGGTAGGAGATGTAGAAGAAAGAAATAATGTAATACCATATAATTAAATTCCATCTTTTTCAGTAATAAAACATATTGGCCTTAAAAATCCAAAAAAATGGAATCTGTCTCCCCTTCTGCTTTCTATCTTCGTAGTCATTAAGCAATTCTCACTACTCTAACAAAGGAACACAAAATAAATTGTATTACAAGAAGTTTCTATTTTAGAATAATTTGTAAGGTAGTATTAATTTTACTGGATCCTTTATTATTCCCCTTATCCGATTTTTGTTTTAAAACATCTAGACAGAGCATGTCTCCTTAATAAATTAATGGACTGATTACATTTTTGCAGCTATTAGTAATCATCCTGAAGAGTTTTGGGATTAAACCAACTATATAGTTCACTAAAATCACATCAACAACTTATTGCTTAGACTGCTACTTTGAATATCTTGTTTTGTAACACCCAAAAGGTTTCCATAGACAGTGAATACTGTTGGTCTCATGTTTATGGAGGTGAGTGGCTTGATTTGGTTTGATCATGGTGCTCATGACATGACATTGGGGTTCCGTCTCTGGTGCCCCATTATATCAGTATATATCCCATTGGTATATACTGGTGCCAGGGGTACTACACTTGTTATCTCAAATACAGGTGGATCCAGGTGCATTGCATGTGTCATTCTTTGTATACTTGGGTATATGTAGGACATCACATTGTGTTTTGCTCGTTTCCCATCTAAACTCGGTTAAGTGCTCCTCAGTTTGGATTAGTATTGCAAAGGTTTGATGAAGGAAGATCATTAATGGCTGCATTTACACTGCAGTCATTTTTGTTAAATATTTTTGGGAAATGTCCCCCTTAGAAAGCCCATAAAGTTGTCACAGAATTCAAGATTTCCCTCAATAGCTGTTATATCTTGAGTTAATTAAAGGTAAAGCTCTTTAGAACAACTTTGGCTCATTACTGAAAATTATAAAATAATGCTTTTTGTTGGAATGTTAGATTATACTTGAATATAGCTTTGACACTCTCTGACATGAAAGGTTTTATAAAACCTTTGTGTTTCCATGAAACAGTGTTCTTTATTTATACACAATCTTTTTATATATATATACTGCAACGTATCATAACTGGGGAATCCAGGGAGTTTCTCATAGGTTTGGAAAGTATGGTGCTCCTAAATTTTTGTGACATTTCTCTTTAATGCCTTTAATAGTATTAGGGAATTGAAGTAAGATTATTAGACCTCATCACCACATTTCATCTTTCTGTGTGCTTTGGTCTATCAGCTTGAAGCATTTTAAGATTTCTTAACCAGCACTGCTTATGATATAAAGATGAAGTGAAATGGAAATTGATCATTTTGTATTTCAAATACGAATAAAAGTTCTAATTGTTTTCTGTTTCCTTTAAGAGTAATACTTTACTTAAAATGTTCTACACAACAAGCTAATTGTTTTTGTTTTTTAGCATCATTGCCTTCTTGTCTTTAATTGTTTAAAACAGGCTATGTCAAGAATGTACAAACTCTAATGTTTTTCAGTTAAATTCTGCTTGTGTGTAATAGATTATTTTAAAATAATGGCAACTAAATTAGAGTTTGCATAAGATCATTCAAGTGATTGCATATACTATGCTTCTTTTCAGCAAGTATGTTAAGAGAGCTGCCTTCCCAAATTTATTCAGTTTAAGCCCTTTGTCTGACATCGGGTCAGACAGCCCACCATTTCCGCCATATGGAAGTGGTCCACTTCTGAAACCTTATCCAGGGGTTCTCTGGATTCAAACTCACAACCTCCTGGCTTTTCATGTAGGTAAATTAAAGACACAGTGATAGTAAGCAATGTGGTGTCTCGGCGCAGCACACTACATTTTTAAAATGTACTTTTATGAGCTCACAAGTAAAATAGGTTTCCCACCATCATCACTACAAAAAATGACTTCACATTTGTGCATCTACCAGAGGCCATCTTGAACAGTGTGGCAAAATGGTAGATAGATATGAAGGCAGAACTAATTTCTCACTTAGTCTTTACTGTTTAATCAATCAAAAAAAAATCTAAAATCTCATACTGTATCTTAATATCTAGAATTTAAAAGTGTGATATATTATGTTCTGTGATGGAGTAGAAATTAAGCCTTGAATACTTTTCAGCACTTGATAAATTAATTCTAGACATTTTCTTGTTTTTGGTTGTTTGGTAATGTGGAAAGTTTGAACAGATTTTTGCTGTTGTATTTTCTTTCTACGTTTTTAGATAACGTTGTATAAAAATACAAAACACCAAATTCTTGATTTTTTAAAATAGAATTGTATTCTGTAATCAGTTTATAATTGTCATAAAGTGATGGCCTTTACAAAGCTTTATTTTTAATTAAGTAACAGTATTAATTCATGAGCCATTTTACAAGCTCTAAGATAAAATGATGTTTACAAAACCAAACTCTTAGACCATAGAACATGCAGAAGGTGATAAGTTTCACATGATGGTCATAAAGTACAATGTTTCTGTCAAGCACTTTAAATGACTTTGTGTTAAGTTAGATCAATGAAATCTTACTGAACTTTTGGTTTATAGTTTAAGATAAAGATAAAACGTGTGAAGAAAAAGATTAATTTAAGATATGTTTGCATAAAGAGACAGAAATTCCAACATTATCAGATGAACAAGTGCAGATGAGTAAAGTGCGGATGATAACACCATTCTTTATATTGGTGACAAAAGTTTTGATATGGTAACTAATGCTATTACATAGGTTATAAGCACAGATGTGAATTATGTCTGAAAATTCTTGGCAGCCTGAATGGATGGGATGAGTTTGGGATGTAATGGGCACTACCAGGTACAGCTCCTAAAGAAAAGGATATGCTTTTAATCTTGTTCAATGGGCATAAGTTGATTTTTTTATAAGATATTGATTCTGTACTGGGAATGAATATCCCGCATTTCTGAACCAAAAGGAAGGAAAGCTTTGAATGCCAGAGATTCAGTTCCCATATGACATGTTCACTTCAGAGCTGAAGTGTTTAATTGTTTTAACATTGTTTTCACAGTTTTGGTAAACGCATAAATTTTTCTTGGAATTTCATAAGCGTAATATCTGGTATTTAATCTTTATTTTTATATATATATTTATTATTATTTGAAAATGATTTTTTTTTCATATATCTCTTTTAACACGCAGCTCATTCTTTGTCTAACACATTAATAGTGTCTAAGAAATGTAATTGCCAGGCAATTCCTGGTGCTTCATATAACAGTATAAGCCTTTCAGTGCTTGAGGTAATAATTTTTGTGAATGTACAAATGCTCCCACTACTTCAATGTGCAAAAGATAACCACTTTAATTCAATACAAAGAACTAGTAAAAATGAGTGATTTGAAAAGGTCTTAGCTTCTAGTTTGTAATTATATATGGTCTTTTGTAACAGAAATTTTGAGATTTTATATTTTGAACGTAAAATAAAAGCAATTCTATATGAATTATTTTTTTTTAATTGAAATTGCTTCCCAGCCTTAAGGACTAATGCATTCCATACCCTTTTTAAATACCCCTTAGACCAAGTCAACAGGTATACTACTTAGTTACTTCCATTTTCAACATCACTTTGATTTGAAAATGAAATGAGGCTACATTTAAAAAATAAGCAATATCATGAATGTGTGTTTTATGGGTATTTATTTTTAAGGAAACTTAGTTGATATACATTTTCAGTCACATTTGGTAAATTTAATTACTATTTATTTTAATTTGATTTTGCATTTTAAAATGCACATTCTTGCTTTCTAAATATTCACTCTTTCATATAATGAAATGACGCTTGACTGAGGAACTTTTAAATAAAAAACTACATGAATCAATAAATGATGTAACATTTGTATTTACTTGTGTAACAGTCTGTGAGAATATAATTGATATGCTTCTGCAATGAATGTGCAGAATGTCACCATATTTTCAAGTGTAAAGTGTTATATATGGGCTAAATTAACAAAACATTTTTCATGTATTTTGACCATTCGTGTATGAGCTATTAAAATTGCATGCTTGCCTCTTTAACAGTCTCCTCCCCCACTCCATTGAAGAATTCTGAATGGAGTTGGAATTTGCACCCTCTGGCTCAGGTTGCAAGCCTTCTTGATCAAACCAGGGAACCAAGGGTCAGGGCAATTCATTGCCTATCACTTCCTTGGACCATTAATGATCCATGTGTTAATGACAAAAATGTTTCACGCAAAAGATTCCATGAATTTTTTAAGTCAGAATCTCTGCATGGCGTTGAATATATATTTTCTGGGGTTAAAGCAGATAGACTTTTTAAAATGCAGAAAATATTAATATTTTCATGCTGTTTCCATGTGGTTAATCAAGCTATTTGATTAGGTTTGACATTCTAATTACTTTTACACCCCTTGCATGTGTGTGTATTTATGATAGACATGCAGGAAAAATCCCTCTGATTTCTTTGAAATTGTGGTTACGTTAAGATTTGTGTTAGGTCACACATCATTTTTGTGTACACTTTGTTTTTAAGGAAGGTGAAGTAGTTTAATCATAGAAATCTTTAAATATAACATTACTGGATTTTGATCATTTGTTGTCTATGTTTTAGATCAATGGAAACCCATTCAAAGGTTTAAGTTCTATGGTCCAAATAAATTGCAGCCTTGGCTCAGTACCTTAAGACCACCCATCACCCCTGTCATTGGATACTCATTTATTCAAGAAGCTTCTTAGTGCATCTAGTGCTGTGTGGGGGATGGGGGCTTTCTTTATGCATAGACTGTAGTTTACAGAGGTGATTCTGATAAAGACAAAGAGGTTCCTGCATTGCCAGTAAACTGCTGTAAATTGGTAGTAATGATTGCATAAACACATTATTTGGGTCCTTAACATAAATTAGGATACCTGAATTATTGCACGTTGGTACAGCTGCTCTAGACCTCGGAGGTGGATGAAGTCTGCATTTTCAATGCATTGAGCAGGTTAAAGTGGGCCCCTATTAAGATTAACCTCATGCCATTTCAGCTTTTTTGGCATGCAGGCCCCACCCTTGAATGGCTCTGGACAGCTAATACCAGGCTTTTGTTTCTCCTGTAGAAAGATTCTTTTTTTTTCTTTTCCTTAAGAAAAGGAAAGAAAACCAGCCTCCTTCTTCTGGTCATGTGACTTCCCTTTAGTGAGTCATATTTATGTAGGCTGAAAATGAATCATACTGTATATAGATCAGCCATGAGTGTACTTGAAATGAGGAAAGTGATGTTTGATCAAACAAAGATGACATTTCTGCATTATAACTAAATAAAGTAAATCTACACATTATCATGTGTAGAGGAGTGTATATCACCCTATATACCTGGTGTCATCATTCACTGGAATGTATTATTTTGAAGGGAAGACTGCATAGTGAAATATATTAGCAACAATAATGTTTTTAATAGTGTACAGCATTCAGTGTTACATCTGAAATGGAACATAACCTTTCTTTAAATAATATAAATACATTACCAACAAAGAAAAAACTATTTGAAAAACAGAGTTTAAAGTGTAGCCTGACAGGCAAAGTGGTGGATGAGCTTTGAATTAAAATTAATGAATAGTAAACAGACAGTGTAAGTGATGGATTTTTATAACCTGGAAAAAAACAGTAATGGATTTTGAGGCATGAAGTATGCTTCAAATATGACTAGGCAGTAAATAATGGCAAGATATATTTTGCTACTTAAAGGCTGTTCGTAGAAGACACAGTCCTGGCTAAATTCATACACATATAAATATCCATGTCTGTACCTTTTTTTAAAAAATAGTATATAAAATGCAGCATATGTTTTGTTTCTCCCTCAAGTATAAAGGTTAGGCATTTCACGTGTTCCATTTCATGCATATTCTAGTGTTCCATAAATAAAAACTTGGACTGCATTCAAGGATCTTGATTTCCATTTACTAATTATCTGTTTTTTTTAAGAATGTGTAAATGATAAATTCTTGAGAAGAACAAATAAAACATTTTATTTGTTTTTGGCTTGCTTTGGCTACAGAAAGCTGCACGACACATTCTAATTAACAACATAAAGCAGTCCTTTCTTTCAGTTCAAGATTTGTAATATCAAAAGCATTTAAATGGCATGTCAAAGTCCTAGGTGAACTGGGGAGACACTGGCTTTGTTGGTGGTTCACTCCTTTTTGGTTTATATACATCCTGTTGGGCTGTATCCATCTGGAAACTAGGCCAGCTTTGACCATTTAGTATTTCCTGCCTTTAAACCTTTTTATGACACACCACATGGTCTGACCAGAAGACCCACTGTCACAGTTTTACCTATTTCCATACCTTCTTGACTAATCTTTGTTCAAAAACATCAAAAGCCTGTTTGGCACCATAATGCATCACTGGTAAGTGTTCCCATAAACCCATAAGCCACAATCAATTTCCCTACAGTGAGAAAATACCTCTTATAGAATCTTTAATGTACCCGGTCTTTTAAGTCTTAGTATGTTATACTGGAAGCTTACAGAAAAAAAAATTGAAAGCAAAGCAAATATTGGAGTACTTTCTTAACTATAATTTGTGTTTTTTGCTTGTCATGCATTCTAGCATTTTTAAAAAGTCCTTGGACTTTTAAACAGATTTGTGAAGTATATTTTTTGTTTTGTGACTTTATTTTATGTTGCATTTCATTTGTGAGAATTGCTTATTTCAAGTCAAGAATCTGCACTTAAGTGCCACATATGTTTTTAAGTGCAAACGCCAGTATATTTATATATAGAATGTAATTTATAGATAGGCAACCTTTTTACCATTGACCCTTCAAAATTTTTAGTATGACCTGCAAAGGCTTCTCATGAAATCCTTTTTTGTTCTTTAGTAGTGATAAGGAAATGCTACTTCACTGGAGCTGAACAAAATATGCTGTAGGCATTTCTGCTGGCTTCCCTTCATCTTCTCAGGGTGCCCCCTCCTTCTTGCCCCTCCTCCATTTTGTTTTCTTTTTCACAAGTCTTCTGGTCTTGCCCTCTCTTGACCCCACTGTGTAAACCTAAACTATGCAGGACATTGGTGAGGTCAGAGGAGACTGGTTTCAGATTAAAATTTTAGGGCAAAAGTCTACATGGGAGTGGAAAAAAAATCAAAAGTAGCATGAATATGCTCAAGAAAGCATGCACATACATTTGAATGATTTAGTTTGATCTACCTATATCAAGGCTAAACATAAAAGGAATGTTTATAGACACCTGCTATACTGTTTGAATAAGAAGGCCAAATATATTTAAATCTTTTGGTTTCTCTTCTCTTTTTTCAATGTAAGGCAAAAAGATTTTATGTCTCTAAAGGGCCACACACTGTAGTATTTTCAAAGGTTAAAAACAGTGGTAAAGTGTATTGCATACAGTTTCAAATATAAATATTAGCTATTTCAAATAACTATTTTCTCTCCTATAGCTGTACCAGTATGTTTTGTTTTACAAATTGACTAGTGGATTAAAGGTTTAGTTTGTATGATGTGGATTATATTATAATGTTTAAATGGTTTTGACTGGTTTGTGTAAACTGCATTTCTGTTTATTTGGCAAAAGAAACGTAATTATTGGACAAGAAAATTGGTTAAATTGTAATTGAGATGAAAAAGGCATCTTAATAGTGTTTTGAGTACTTAAATATCACCTGAAATAAAGAAATTGATTTATTCATTCATTTTAAATACAATGTTAAGCTTTGGTCCTGAGGGTTCCTCTGACTGTATGAACTTTGACCTCTGCTCAGGGGAAATGGGAAATGGTCAGCATGCAGTGTTAGGAACTTCTTACTAAATATTTTAAGAGGGAGAGGTGAGACCTCTTGGTTTAACTTTGATTGGATAAATGTGATTTAAAGCACTTTATATTTAATAACAAATTAATAACAATAACATATTTATAAAGCACCTTTTCCAAACTCAAGAACTCTGTACATAGTGATAAAGAAGGTAAAGAAAAAAAAATACAATAAAAAGTGAAGACTTTTTTTACTTTGAATCTATGTATTTAAAATAATGTCACATTACCTGAAGTTCAGTTTCAGAACTAAACATATTACTAGGAATATTAATTTCATTCACCTCTGGGTATATTTATGTGTAAAGTTAATAAGTAAAAATTACCATCTAAAATGGTACTATCATGTTGTTTGATAATTTCCAGAATATATATATTTGGAATGTTTTTTTCTTCCAGATTTTTCAAAATATTTAATACATATTTTTTATTACATTTTTACATAGCTTATCATAGAATGCTCGTTTGTAACGCCCTGAAAAGAGTAAAAAAGTTATTAGGTTTTGAATTCTGTGAACATGAATGATATCTAAGTAGTAAGACATTCAAAATATTTTAATGTTATTATAGTGACATAAAAATCTAATATTCCTAATCACTTAAAAAGCAGGCAATATCAGCCAATCATATTTTCACTTAATTTATTTAAGATGCAAAACAATTTGTGTGCTATTTAATTTTACACTGAAAATACATAAATAAAATAAAATCCTAGTACTTTTTTTACAAAGAATGCAAATTTTGCTTATTTTTAATTATGCTGAATAATTTTAATTGTACTAAGTTACTAAATTGTACTACATCTAAAATGGGTTTTCACATGCATCATGTGCACTGTTTTTAACTCCATTCTGAACATTTGTTTTACAGTTTCAAAGTTTTATTTTTAATCTTTGATTCTAAATCATTGTAATTTAATTGACTGGTTTCTAAACTGTGTTTCAACTCATTCTCTTGTCTCAGCAGCTCTTACTGCCAAATTAATTTAATGGACAGGAGGAATCTGTATTCTCCCTAATCCTTAATCCTTAATCCTTTCCTTTCCCAAGTAGGCCTGTCTCTCCCCACTCTACCCCCAACCCCAAAATATCCAAAATGGCTTTCTTCTGCAGGCAGTAGTTAGTTCAGTTTTTTAAGGGATACTTGTACTTGTTGAATGACCACAAAAACATTGGTGTGAAAGATTCCATGTGTAAAGAGAAATACATGTTTGCTGAGACTTCAAATAAGATTGATGTGCTAGTTTGAACAGAAATTATTTGTGTTTGTTAACTGAAGAGCATCCTTGAAATAATGATCTATAAACTGAAATTATAGTACTGCTGTAAAATTACCTGTTTACCTCTGCTTGCAGAGTAGATATCAATTCCTGGGTGCACTGTGAACGGAGCATATTCTTAAGAGTGTCCTAGAAATGAGCAAGTTTGCTATAACTAGAAAAACCTGAACTGTTCTTAGGGTCTTTTGTAAAGTCTATAGTCAGAATGCCTTGGTAATCGATTTCATATCTGAAACATTTAGAACTACCAGAAATATGAGGAGTGCTTAAAAGCTAAGTTTTAGAAGTTTAAGACCTTCTGCAGGTAATGTAAATGAGTATTAAAAATACAATCCTGAAGATTTAAAATGATTTATTCACAAGTGAAATAATGAGCTAATAATGAAATAATTATAGTTATAATAATTATAATAGTGAATACAGTGATCATAAATAAATGCCAATATTTTTACAGTAATATTTTGGAATTTAAAACTATAGCAATCAGAACAATGTAATCTCTGGGTTCTGTTAATACTCAAACTTCACTGCAATGGTACATTTGAACATTTAAGCCTGGTTTATGCTAAATATTACATTTCTGTATATTTAATTTGTATTTCAGGTTTTAACAGAATTTCCAGTTACAGAAAAAATAAACATGTTTCTTAAACTTTATTTTCTGTCAATTATTAAGTATTTTATTTCTAGCAAGTGGCAGGAAAAATGCAGGAGAATTAATTAAGTTGAAATGGGAACTTTGTTTCATTGAGGATTCTCAATACCTGTTTTTGCTTTATTATTATAGTAAGTATGCTGTTTTATTATGTGTTTAATAGGATGGATAGTGAAGTGATTTGCATACATCTTGAAAGTACAGAACAAATGGAAATGATGCAACAAAAGTAGCCGAAGAAGGAACAAAAAAACAAAGAGATGATAAACTGAAAGTGTAAGGTTATTTTTAGTCTTAGTTGCTTTATCTTTCTGCTGATTTCAATTACAGATCTTTGACATGTCAAAGAGAATAGAAAGGGGAGTTTTGAATGATAATAAAATGTGAAACCTTTGTATGGTTCACTTGAATGTCAAAAACACCTAGAAGTGCATTGTATAGCAATTGGTCAAAATGGGAATTAGGAAGTTATCGGATAGACAAAAAGGTTTGAACTTCATCACTCCTAGAGGATATTTCATAAGAATAAAAAGAAAAAGAAAAATCATCAGAATAAAAACACTTTAAATGTCTGTTGTTCAGTATTGTACTTCATTCTTAGGAAATGACTGGAGGTTTTGAAATCAGTTAGCTAGTCTTGCCACTTCCCTTAAACTGAAATGTTATGGGGTGATCTTGAGTAGATGGTACGTTGTTGAAACTGTAAGCCCAGAAAATGCACATCTGTAAAGTTCAGGGGACTTTATTTTGAAGATGAACATGGTCTAATGAAATCATTGATTACACTGTTTATGTCACATTGGGTTTGTTGTATTTCAGTTTGAAACTGATTTAGGTAAAATGACACTTGAATTTGGATATCCACTTAACTTTAAATCTTGTAATTAAGTGACCAATTTAACATGTGAAAGGTAAACTAAATGTGTAACAATCACTTAAATAACAGTGTTATTTTATAACAGATTTATTTTGGTGGTCATTCTAATCAAAATTTTATCCATTTTGGGATTTTGAGACAATATTTTTGCTGCCATGTCCGTAAAAAACAAACGTTGTGAGTGAGGGAGATTGTGTAAGAGAGTGATGGAACTAGATTATCATGGTAAAATGGAGCTTTTGCAGTGACGTGTTTTAAAGAATGTAGTATTCACTTACAGGTAGTATTCAATGAAGTATTCATTTTGATGTTTGCTCAATTTGCACAGACCACAAAACCACTTTAAGATGATGTGTTTCACATTTCTATAAATGGAAGTTTTGTTGTTGTTAAGTCTTTAGGTGCCTCTCTGTTTGGTATAGTGTGTGTGGGTGTGTGTTTAATCTCTAAATTCTTAAAATGATTCCACTTCTCATTCCCTTTCACCTTGGGCTGATCAAGTAGTCAGAAATCAATAAACAGCATTCAAAGGAGGAAAATTCTTAATATTGATTTCACTGTGATGTGATAAATCAAAAGGAGTGGGATAAACAAAACTTTAATTTAAGAAGATCATTTATTCTGTTGCACTTTAACGTCTGGGGGGACATGTAACCCAGGGACATGTTTAGATAGTATTATTTCCTCAAAGTTTGAAAAAGGTGATAAGCTGCAACACTACTGCTAGATTTAAATGATTCTATACGTTTTGAAGCATTAAGTGATAATCATTGGTATTATGTAATGGTTTAAGGCCACAGTTTAACAGAGATAACTGATTATGTGAAAAGGTGGAATACAAGAGCTTCACACATTTTGATCCACAAAGAGCATCAGATTTGTTATTGGTAAAATGCATTAACATAAATAACATTACATATTTCAGTTTGTTGTTAGTGTATCCTCGCAATGCAATGTATTCATTTGAAAAAGCAGTGGTTTCAGAAAAGTAGTCCTATTGCTAAATAAAATGCAGTTGTGTATGTGTGTGTGGAGGTACAGTTCATATGTAAAATACTGCTCCCTAATAATTCAAAATAATTCCAGCAGCACAAACAACATTATTTGCCGTTATGAAAGGGCAAAGTGTTATAATGTTCAAAGCAATTTAAATCTGTGATGTTTAGGCTTATATATGTGTATGTATACAATTGTCTGTATGTGGCAGTATATAAGTTCTGCTGCATGTTAAAAATGTAATTGAAATATAATAATCTCCATAGAGTGTGGTGCTTATCAAAGACATTCCAATAACATCTCTCAGGAGAAGACATCCCATTATGTTTGGAGATATATGTTTGTATCAAGTTAGAATTTAGCGACCATCTCACATGAAATAGGAGCTGGGGATTTAATAATAATAAAACTATTGTATAAATCATCTCTCATAAAAAAGCAAAAATCTAAATAAAAGAATCTAACAAAATACATCAATATATGATAGGCAATGTGCATAATAAAATCTACAGCATATTGGGTAAAAAAAGTAGGTTACAAGGCGACATCTGAGAATAGGCAGAGACTTATAATTCCTGATCTGATAGAAAAGAGTTTTTGACAGCTTCTGTACACTGCAGAAGACCCCATCACCCATGGTTCAGAATCTTCCTGGGAGGACAAAAGAAGAGACCATCATCAGAGGACCAGAGAGTGCAGCTCGGGATGTAATTTGTCAGGAGGTTAGAAATATAAAGGGAAGAGAGGAAGAGAAAGGAACTGCTAGCAGCTTTAATAGCACTTGATTTACAATCAGAATTTGTAATAAAGTCAATCTAGCAATACCTTGAAATTGAGTCAAGGTTGAACAAATCTGCCTCTGAAAATAGTTGATTGTTGCATGTCATGGTCACCACCTCCTGTTTGGACACTAGCTCAGGGCGGTGAGGTAAAAGGAGAAAAAATAAAGTTGTACAGTATGTTGTGTGGAACCACCTTAATGAATGGGTACAGTTCTCACAACATACAACAGGAACCAAAGGTTGAGAGAAAAGGTGGAGATGTAGCTCAACAGAGTTGGTATGTTTTTTATGTAAATTTTCAATTTCACTGTCTATATAGTTTTATATGAATTATAGTTAACCATGATACATAAACTCACTTTTTATAAGTGAAAATAAATTGCAAGCTATTTGGAAAATTATGTCTCTTTTTCAGCACGATTTAGAAACAGCTTTGATGTTAAAGTGAAGTACAATGTGATTAACAATGATTACTTTGATTTCAAAATCTTTTTCTTTTATTAAATAAACACATTTGTTTGCTGCAGTGTTTGGACTCACAACTCTAAAAACTAACTTTCCAAATTCATCCATCTGATCAGGTTGACCTAATCAGGTTATTAGCTTTATACGAACATGACAACATGAAATGTTCAATACTGTGTGTCTGTGTGTTTCTATGTTTACATAATATCTCCTTAATTAGAGGTTCAGATATGTTTGCAAACATTGTTCATACAGTTTTAAGATTTGCTTGTCCTTGTTTATCAAACTTAAGAACTTCACAACTATATGATGTCCAGTTGTCATCCATTCAATGCGGTCAGAATCACTTGTTCATGATGTTCTTATCCTCTGAAGGTGAGCCATTTAAAGTTAAGAAGATCATGATCAATTTTCTGGGTTGCAGTGTGATTTGGAGGTCTCACCTTAATGACTGGGTGTAAATACATCATACAATTAAAACTACTGTATATAAACAGTTTTACAAATACATTTCAATGCAGTTCTGCTCCCTGCATTCAGTCCTCCCACAGGAAACCAAGCTGCCCAAGTAGGTTGGTGAGTTAGGGCAGCTGGGACCAGACTACTTACCTTACCTTTGTATTGTTAACACAGTGCTCTACCATGGTAGCCATTTTTCTAGACCAGGGATTCTGAGCAAAAATGTAAAGGGCGTGATTTAGACACCATTTTGCAATGCAAATTAATTTGTGTTTTACAACCAAGGTATCATTATGGATATTATGTTTATTTGTGTGAAATACATCTTAAATATTGTTTTAATTAAAATCTTTTAATTTTTAATTAAAGGTGATTATTAGAACTGATTTTCTTTTAAATTGGACAGCAGTTAACCAATTTAATGGCAATAAAACTTCTTAAAACTATAACATTTCATAGATTATCATGACTTTGGGGAAAAAATACATTACTGTCACTGTCATTTAATTAGATTCCCATGAAGGCCATTTTAAAAAACAAAATGATGCATACTGATTTGATTATCAAGGCTTAAATAATAATGCGGATTCTGATAGAATCAGGAATTATTGTAATTGTTTTGTTTATCAAGGAATAATACAAACATATGTTTAAAACATTTTTTAAACTCAAAATTACATACAACTTTTTGTTTTGGTCCTTTTTTGTAATTGTTTTAGACTAACTTCACTGTATGTTTTCATTAATTGGGTATATTTAATTATCAAGGTGTTTGGGTGAAGGGTAGGGTTAATTTATATTATATACATCTATAATAATTGGCTTCATTCTGTATCCTAAAGTAGATTGACTGTGATTAACAGTGCTACTTAAAAACTAACCTGAAGGTGCAATAACTAAGTGATTGCTTGCATCTGATTGTATTAAGTGTTTATAGAAAATCTTATAGAAATTATACTAATAGATGCTTATAGAAAGAACACCTTTTCAAAACTAACACATTATCTGGCCCAGCAACCTGAAATTAAGTCACATTAAACCAAAATTTAATTTACCTCAATTTACAAGTTTTAAAACACAACCTCCAAGTGAACAACAAATGCTCAAATATTCTGAAAAGTAATAACAAATGAAAATCTAGAAAAATGGGTTAGATAATTGAAACACACTGCTGAGTTCCACTCTTGGTACAAGCACCCATTGCTTGAATTGCACCCATAATTCTGTTTGGATAGGTCTACCAACATAGCACACCTAGATTTGGCAATGCTTGCCCACTCTTTCTTATTCTTACAGAACTGCTCAAGTTCAGTCAAATTGCAAGTGGACTTTGACCTTCAAATCCTTCCATACATTTTCAGATGGATTGAGGTCAGGTCTGACTGGACCACTTGAGGATATTAAGCTTTTTGTTCTTTAGCAACTCCACTGTGCTTTGGCTGTGTGCTTAGGGTAGTTGTCATGTTGAAAGATAAACATCCTTTCCAATTTTAGCTTCATTGCAGAGGGCAGTAGGTTTTCTCGTAAAATCCATTCGTCCATTTTGCTTCATCCAGTTCCCCTTCAAATTCTGACCAGTGCCCCAGTCCCTGCTAAAGAGAAACACCCCCATAACAGAATGCTGCTTCCTTTTCCATTCTTTCAAGTAGGGATGTTGTTCTGTGGGTGATGTGCTGTATTGGGTTTTTGCCAAATGTAATGTTTTGCATTTAGCCCAAAATGGTCTATACTGGATTAATCAGACCACAAAACCTGTTTTCCATGTGCCTTCAGAATCTCCATAGTTTTGTTTGGCATACCTTTTGGAGTAGTGGCTTTCTTCTTGCAAACCTCCCATACAGACCAGACTTGAGGAGAGCTTGTGGTATTGTTGTGACCAGTCTTTGACCAAATGGCCTGCAAACTTGCCTTAGATTCTTGGTGGCCTCTGTGATCAGTCTCTTTTGATAGCTCCTCATTTCTTATAGTTCACTCTTTACTTTAAGATGCATTACCAGGTAGAGTAGGCCTACAGGAACAGCTGATTTTATTCTGAAATCAACAAAATCACAACAGTTGAAGACAGATGGAGGCTGATTAGCTTGTCATGTGATTTAGAAGGCAGCTGATAACACCAGAGCTAATTTACAATTGCTTTTTACTAATAGGTGTGCACACGTATCCATGTTTTACTTTGGAAAGGATGTGTAGCCTTTCTATAGACAAATAATAGTTAAAATGATTTATATGCTGTTTTTTCCTGTTTATTAGAATTGTCACAATGGGTAAACTTTTTTTAATTCTACAAGTTCAATAAACAAGTTCATGAATAACGTAGAATTTTTAATTTTTTATTGTCAAATCTTAACACCTGAAGTAAATTTCATTTTTAAATTGCTAAAATGTAATAACTCATACATAATGGTTAGAAATACTGTATTGAGTCTACAACTACAGTGAATCCTGACTGAAATGGTCTCCTCCATTCAGCCCATCAAGCTTATTTTGGTAGTTAGAACCTCTGTGATCTGAGGACTTCATCCTGCCACTCATTCCAAAAGAATTCTAGGGTATGAGTTTCAATATCAGTTAAAACCCCAAGTGTTTTGCTTTGAAAGGAGTTGTGTTGTAAAACAACCTCTGGAGATGGAAGTAAAATGTATATGTATATAAATATGGGGGAAAGAAGTAAGCATAGTTTGTAGTGCAGTGTCTTTTAAATCTGAAGTTGTAACACAAATATAGTGACAAAATGACTTCATTAAAAAGGCAACATTCTAAATTTTTTTTGCAGAATTGAAAGTAAAACTATTATCACATGATTAATTATGATGGAGGGTGAAATATGGTTTTTGCTACTTAAACTTACAGGTTTCTACTGTTTTTCTTCAATATACTTAAAATGGAAATATTTTAGGAATATAAAAATATGGTCAATGTAAGCCATCTAATCAATCTGACTATGTCTTGTTAACAGGATAATCTTCAAAATGTTATTTGTTTTATATGGATATCTCTAGACTATGCGTCATACCTTTAACTTGTGTTGTATGTATGGTGCAACATAAATGGAAGCTGCCCGCTTATGGTGTTTTTTTAAATGTTTTATAATTATGGAGTTGTATACTGCTACAAATACTTAAGGAGAAAAATATTATTTTACCATTTTAGATAAACATTTTAAGAGAATTTTTTAAAATCATAGCATATTCTGCTAACTCAGACTGTACTTTTAAGAAGTAATAGTAGAATCAATCATTTTCCTGTCTTAACACATTTTAGTTACCTTAAAAGTTTATGTATTTTTTTGAACTACTTTTGGAAAACAAACAAATATATTTTTTCTATATCAAAATCCTTGTTTTTCTTTGTGGAACATAAACATCACTATAGCTTCCTTTCGTTGTGTTAAAAATGTAGGCACCTCATCTGAAACATGAACAAAAGATTCTCTCCAGCAACAGAAGGCACACAGAGGCTGACAAAGTACTTAAAATCAGTGCCTGTTGTGGCTGCATTTTTGATCACTGACTAGATTTCACTCAATATAAAACCATGGTAACCTGCTGAGATCTTTCCTGCTAAGGGAGAGCTATTGTTATGACGTTTTCCAGATGGATTTCTAAAAAAACAATGAAACAGCCTTGATAGTAGCATGGGTATCTTTGGCTAGTGAGGCCAACGTCATGTTGCATTCAGGGTGATGGCCAAGCTTACCATGTAAGTATACGTGAACCACAAGCCCTTATTTAAAAAATATCAGAACCATGAATGAGCCATCGTTTTAGTGTGGTTTGTAAAGAAAAACTGCAGTCATAAAAGCTAAGAATTTAAAATCAGAAGTGAGATCATTCTTCGAGATCTGAAGGCAGCATATAAACCCAATCTAACTATTGTTGTTGTTGTTGGTAGAAAGACATTTTCTAAGAGGTTTCTTTAAATAGGAGTTTGCACAAGATGATCTATTCAGGGAGATATACAGTATAAACTTCATTTTGTACATCAGAATATATATACTGTATGTATTTCAAATATAGACAGCAGTCTATGTTATTTCAACGTGTGGGTTTGCTCTTCATTTAGGTCCATACTGTAAAGAAACTCCCTTATCCATAGTGGTCCAGTAGTTGGTGTTTTGTCTAAACCAGCAAACCCATCTATTGGTAAGTGAAGTTTAAATAAGAACATAATGCATGTTACAAACAAGGGTGGATCATTTGGTCCTCCTAACCTGTTTTTTGCTAGTAGCTAGTTGATATCAAGATCTTATCTAGCTGTTTCTTGAGAGAAGCTAGGATATCAACCTCAACAACACTGGTGTAGCATGCTCCAGATTCCCCCACCCCTTGGTATAAATAAGCACCCCCTGTGCTCAGTTTTAAATTTTATTCTTATCTGTTCATAATTAAAATTTGTTCAAACCCAGGAGTGAACGAGTTTACTCTTCCTTGTTCTGATACAAGAAAAGCAGTATCTTTTTTCATAACATCCATTTTTTTGTAACACGGTGACTTATTCCTAATAATGTTTGTGCCCCCACCTTGTCCAGAGGATGAAAATGATGTTCCAACATAAACAAAACATAATATGTTTTTCACAAGTTTCATGAAACTCACAGTTTCCCATTTTATATCTGTAGTTTGTCTCTTCTTCCTGCATATAACACATTATACTGTTGTAAATTAGCTGTGTATTTATTATTTTTATCAGCACTATAGTTATAGTAAAAAAACTTTGCTGGGGAAAGGGGATTGAAGAACAACAAACACATCTGTAAATTTGCAGATTACTAGATAGCTCTGTATCATAATGATGAAATCGCAATGCTTCATATGGCTCAACCAGCCATGAATTAATGAGGTGCAGTCTATACAACTTCAGTATAATGAACCATGTAAGGGAAAAGCATCAATGCACAGCTATAGAGTACCGTTACTTCATATACTGCTAATCCGAGGAGTAGTAGTATTCAAACAACAATTTACCTACGTGCCTACCCTTACTACTGCTTAATCTTACAAATGTCCACATTATCAAGCTTGTTTCAGTGTTATGACTTGTGCTACACCCCATCAGAATTTTTTTATCCCCAACTAGCACAAAATGATAATAGTGCCTGTACTAACCAATTATGAAGAGCACACAGATTTTAGATGTACTTCATATCGAACACAATGTACTCAACTAATGATTCTCAGTCTAATGTCTCTGTAACATGGCAGCTTGAATGAAAGTCATAATTTATGATGATGGCAGTTATGCTACCAATCTAACTTGATACTCCCTTTTGTCCTGTATTTTTGTTGGTGGTGTACAGAGGGTATGTACACGTGTTTAGTACAGGGAAATGGTTGCATGAGTTTTTAGATGTTTATAAGTGCTATTACAAAATACAAATATTAAACAAAACAGCAAAATATATATTTTTTAATATCTGACATGATTACCACAATGCTTTTTTAATGTTCAAGAAACATACAGTTGATAAAGAAAAGAAATAGTGATTCAAGAATCTTCTGCTTATAAAGCTAGTATTTTTTAAGGAAAAGGTTCCTTAAGGTAGTTACCACTGATGGTCTAAGCAGTTTTTCTTTTGTCACAACTGTGGTAGATGTGTAGGTCTAGTAGATATTTGTCTGGATCACAAAAACACATAAAAACTAAAACAGTTCAGTTTTCAGTGGGGGATGGCCAGGATGCAGTTTTGGAGGATATTTGTCTGTTCTCAGGTATTTTGGTAAAAGTGAAACAAGTATCTGTGCTGAATGTTTGCAGAGCATTGGCCATTGCAGAATGTCCAGAATCACTGTCATTGTTACTGCCAGAAATATTACAGTAAATAAGAGACTTCCCGTTGATGGCAGTTGCCATAGAGACATGCAGCTGGATATCTCCAGTAGATATATGTGGTTAAGAATGAAGTCTGCTAGCATTTTCTTTAATGTAAAGATTACAAAGAAACAAATGGCTTCTCATGACAATTTAAAGCATTTTTAAGCATACAGATCTTTTTCTAAAGGGAATTTTATCACTGATTCAGAGAGTTGTTATTCTTTTTCTCTTTTTATACACCTTTCCCTTGCAGCTTAGTGTTACATAAGAGCTAGATTAATAGCTAGGGAAATATTACATTTCATTTTTGTTGACTGACTCCAGTTAAATATGTTTCTATTTTAATTTTTCCAACTTTTGAGGAACAGTATTACACAAAACCTCATGTTTTAGCTTTAACGCAGGCACATACAGTATAGTAAACCCCTGCTTTAATTGGCTTTAGATTCAATGGACACACTCTGGGAATGTTTTGGCTGAAAAATTATGTCCATGGTGTTGAATTGGAATCTGCTGCCAATAGAACCATTCTGACAGAAATGGAAAATTAATAAATTAATTAATCCAAGATGAAGGCATCATATTATCTTAACTGTACAGTGTTATCAACACTGGTTTCTTCTGGTATTGACCCAGAAAATACTTACAAGTATTACAAATACTTACAAAAAGCTTACAAGTATAAGATGTCTACACCAGGACGTAAGATCAGCAAGGAAAGGATCCTTGCATTACAGTGTACAAATGCCGATGGGTGACACAATTTGAATCATAGTTGTCTACAAATTACAGAGACCGAGGGCCCGCAGGGATATAATGAATGAGCTTCCAGGAGTGTATTACCATTCCATAAGGGCTTGGTTTACTTCTGACATCATTTTTTTCCACATATAATTGTTAATTTCAAGGAAAGGTGGCCATACCCTGTTCCTCTATTAGTCCAGTAAAGCTAGGGTATACTGTACTGTAACACAATACAGTGTATGTATATAAACAGTACAATAACATGAATACGCAATGCAGTTGTATATTTACATATCCAGAAATCTCATATAATAGTTTGGTTTCAGGATGGAAAAAATAATATGTGATTTAATGAATGTATAGCAACAAGTGACCCCCTGCCGCCCATTAGTCCGTTAAACTGAGGGTGGCTGTACACAATCAGAGAGTATACATTAATGTAGCTCATGTTTATGAGCATTTTGGTTTTTCCTTTGTGTCAGTGTCTGCAAAACCCAAAAATAGGTTGGCCACTCAAGACAACCCATTTTTATTGTACTGACTAAAGTTTGAGCATTATCAGTATCTTTAGAAAATTTGCAAAAGGATGTGATGCTTTTTAGTCCTTAAATGAGTACTTTGGTATTATCTCTCTGGTATCTTCCTTTTTTGTTTCTTATTGCATCACATGTCTGACTAAGTGACAATATTGTTGTTTCCGCATAGAAACGAATGATTCTAGCAAGCCCTGCTTCTGAGAAGACGTCTTTGTCTGTAATGACAGGAAGTACAGTCAGCATGAGCAATTATCCACTCTCAGCTTTGAAACCATAGTCAGGTTTCAGTTAGCATCTATCCATTATCAGGAAGCTGCTTTTTCCTGGTAAGGGTTGCAGCAACTCGGAGTCGATACAGTCTACTGTAGGGCTTGTGCAGATGCACACCTACACAAGAACACACAGGGACAATTTAGAGACCTCACTGAATATAGCCAGCACATGTGGTGAAACTATATTACCCAATGAAAACATGGGAATAGCACGGACATGGGGGTAACCTGAAAACCAAAAGATGCCACAGGCCAGAGCTGAACACAAGCTGAGGTAGCAGCACTAACCACCAACATACTGACAGATTGGAAAAACATGTGTGAGAGAAAATATCACGACTCTGTTGGAGGTCTTTGTGCCAAAATGTAGATGTTTTTTTAATTTAAAGGACTGAAACTTTGTACACTTATCCCCACTAAAAAAATAAATAATATCAAGCATTCTGAATGGATCCATGTATTTGCTAGGCAACGTCCAACTGTTTTGCTTGAAAATTTAATTGTTTTGATTGTTTGAGCTGGTGTAAACTGCTTAAAGCCTTTCCCCCCTTTTATTTCAAACATTTAAGAATAAGTATGAAAAATTAATGCTTGAGTGGAATTATGAGAATAATACAGTGACCTGGAGTCATGAAATTTATGAATTGCTTGTTATCTTAAATATGTATTTTAATTTGTGTGTTTTAGTGTGTATATAGTTTATATATGAAGAATATTCGTTTTTAGCCATTTTTGATACTTGTACAGTTAAATCATTTACGTTTAGCACTCATTAAATTATATGTGTATTGGCTTCGTTATATATTGTGGATCTTGTTTTCTTCTTTACTTTCGGACTAAGAGCAGGATTTCCTACGTGCATTTAGGAAATGAAAAATGGAGACTGTCATTTAAGTTTGAAAACTGGCGCTGTCAGAAAAATAATCTGCATAGGAGGCTGATCTCCTTGATTGTTTTTCCAGCACATGAAATTACATTTACTGTTACAAATTACGTTAATGACACTGTCTTTAATGGAACACACTGAGTCAATACTCACAGTCCCACCCCCTGCTTTTGGTTTAATGCCCCTGGGCATTGACTTGATAGAATTCATATATATGCATAATGCAATTTTACTTCATAGCCATTGTAACAACAAACAAAACTATGCTTAAGTATCTTGAGTTCTGATTTTAATTTGCACCTTTTTTCTTATACAGTAAACCCTCAGTTTAGCAGACTAATAGGAGGAAGATGTGTCCATTATTGCCAAATATTCATCAAATGAATTTCGTTGTTCCAACCCAAAAACACACTATTATGTGAGAAATATAAACATCTACTATATATATGCTTTCTGGATCTTTTGATTTACTATTTTAACAATTGCAAACAATACAACTCAACAGTTGTTCCTGTGCCATTTTAGCATAAATGTACAAAGTTTATTTCATGTATTGTAAACATACTATATAAAATTCACTAAAGCTACAAAGTATAAACAATACCCATTGTAAGCAATTGACTAGCCCTATAGGGCACCATTGATATACCTGAATTTTAAACCTATGTGTAATTTTTAGACCTTGTTTTATTATTTGTGGATTTTACATAACTTTTTCATATTGTTAGCATTTTTATGTATCTTATTTCTGATTTTAATTAAATTTCTCCTTTAGAAGACTTTGCCCATTAAATCTGATTAATGTGAAGTCTGTGAAACTGAGGATTTATGTATTTCTTTGTTCATATATGTAATTTCTGATAAGGGTAAGCAATGTATTCTAGGGAATGAATATGTGACTTAATCAAAGTAGACGATTGTCTAGTAAAGATTTACATCTGAGAGTGAAAGCAAAGACTTTATCAAAGTGTTATGGGAGGTGATTTTGGGTTAAATGGGTAAATCTAGATTGCAATGTGATGAACTTGCTTGCATTTTGTAACAGAATATTCAGTGTACGTTTAGTAAATGCTTACAAGGCTGTACATTTGGATAAAAAGGCTTGTGGTGAAGTGCCAGAAAATGTCTTTTTTCTTTAAAAAAGTTAATAATAAAAATGTTGATTCTTCCCAGGTAATGTGACTGCCAGTATACACTGACTTTTAAAAATATTCAGAACCTTATTTTGATGTCACACTTTGTGAATTAAAAAAAGATGCATACACATTTTTTTAAAACTTAATATTTTATTCAAAACCTAAATGGCCTAACTGAAATCTTTAAAATGTAAGATACGTTGTAGTCTTTTGGGGTATGTCTCTACCAGTTTTGCACAACTCTTAGTACAATATTTCCCACTCTTCTTGGCAGATTTTTTCAAGCTCAATCAAGGCCTTGAGCCTTTGGCTATTGTCCTGCTGAAAGGTGAATTCTTTGTGCTGGTTTTAGGTCTGAAGCAGGTTTTTCTCTAAGATTTACTAGGACTGTTTTCCATCTATGTTTCCATCAGTTTTGACCTGACAAGCAGAAGCAGAACTATAACATTTTGCTGCCACCATACTTGATTGTAGGGATAATAATGACAAAGGGATGTAGTAGCTGGGTTTATGGTAAATGTAATGCTTTTAATTTAGATTTAAAAAATCATTTTTTGTCAAACCGTACCACAAAACCTTTGTCAGATATTTGCTGGCCTTTGCCTTTGCTGTTAGTTGCTTTTTTCGCATACCTCTTGTGGGATTTGAGATGTTTTTTTTTTAATTCCCTACAAGCCCCTTTTTGTGGTGTGACTGGGATATTGGTGGCCCATGGACATTTTCTCCAATCCTAGCTAATGAGAGCACTGTAACTCTTTTGCTGTTACATCCCTCCCTAATCAGTTTCCTCCTTGCCTTCCTCCTCATTTTGGAAGGATAGCCTTATCTAAGCTTCGTCCAGATGCCTTCCACTTAATGATCAGCTTCACAATCCACATAGAGGTATTAGGTCTATACCTGTATTTATGTATTTATACCCTAATCCTGATCTGTGCCTTTGTATTTTGAAAGCTCCTTGGTTTTCATGGTTGAATGTTTGCTTGAAATTCACTACCTGACTGACCTTACATTGATAGGTACATTTATTGTGAAATCATGTGAATCACTATTATTGCACACAGAGGCCACACAATTATGTGGCTCATTAAGGTAATTTTGTTCAACAAAATTCATTTACAGTAGGTTTGCCACAAAAAAGGGGTATGGATACATACTCAGTCATGACTTTCCTGTTTTTATTTCATGTTAATGATCTGTTTTCTTTTTTTTCTTTGAATGTGTGGAGTAAATTGTATATATAACAAATATTAATTGCTGCTTTAAAGTGTCATGACTTAAAGATTTAAAGCAATAGAATGTGTCAACTGCAGATTGGTCTGAATACATTTGCATACTGTGTGTGCATCAGCTGTAACTGGTGATAATAAAAAGCTGGAAATCAGTATTAAGATCGTAAAAAAGTGTACTGAACCCTGAGTTTAAATGAGGCTGGTCTGCATGCTTCACTAAAATTCTGAACTGTACCTGGCATCTTGCCAGTGTTGGGCTGTGCTTGGCAAGAAGAGAATGGTCACATTCCTCAGCAGTGGGGTTTGTGATTGTCCTCCTGGGTAGAGAAACAGTGGGAAGAATTCTGATCCTTTAAGTCTAGATATAGAACTGTTTTTTGAAGACCGTTCGATATTGGAGGGTAAGAGGGAACAGAGTACAACTCATATACCTGAACATTCTATGTTTATGAGGAAAGGTACTAGGCATTCTTAACTAAGCACAGTATCAAACCATAAGTAAATGACAGGTAAAAATGTTCAACCATTATACAACTCTTTTTCACAGGTTAGTTCAAGCTCTGCGAATGCCAGGTTATGTATACATATGTAAATTAAGCAGATTATACAGATCTGGTTTATTTTATGGCATTTTCAGTATTTGTATGATCAGTGTCACATCTGTTATTTTTGAAATACATTGATTTAAAATCCTTACTCCTGGCAGTTTCATGTAGTAAAAATATAGCTGAATCAGAGGCGCTGTTTTATTTTTAAGTATTTTGTTTGTGTTCAAAATTTGCTAACACAGATTCATATGTGTATGTATGCATATACAGATCTACATTAAGCTCTATTGTGTTTAAAAAGGTAATGTTTTTGCAACCATTGTATGATGTCTCTTATGGCTCTTATGCAGGGTAACAGCATGTGTTTGTGCCAAGCAAATGTGATCTTAAGTACTGATTCATTCATGATGAGAAAGCAATTGGCCCTGCCCTTTTAACCCTTGCTCTCTAAACTCCAATCTTCTCCTTTGGCAAAATGAAAGTGTATGATATGTCACAAAGTTCTTGGTGTGGAGGTGATTTTTACAATGCATGTGTAACAGAGGCAAGTATAAATATGCATTGAAGCTTTCAACTTTAACAACTTATTTCCATTTAGAGGATTTTTGTATACCTATTGCCTAGTATTCCATCTCAGTTAAACAGACCTACTTTATTATTAATGGGGTGTTGCATGGTTATGTCAGTAGCAAAGGAACAAGTAGAGTTCTGGTGTGTGAAGAAGGCTCCACAAACACATTGAGTTATTTCTTCTACTTCCATTCCTTTCAAAGGAGCATTAATCTCTACTTTGTCCTGTGAGTGGCAATTGTGTTTAGCATTAAAAAAAACATTCGGGGTATGTCCAGTGCACAAATATTTGACCAATAACAAAACACTAGGTACAACTTACTTTTCCTTGTATGTTTTAGCACAAGGTATTATTTGTTTTGGCACAAAATGCTGATGATATTTAATACGAGGAACAAGATGTCTCTGTGTCATTCAATAGCAAGATTACAAGAAATGACAAAAATATTCTTCTCTCTGATTTCCTAATTTCTTTCGTCTCTCCTTATACTCCTCTTCGACATCTTCTGTTCACTTTCTGTCTGCTCATTTCTTCCTTTTTTGACTACTGTCTCTTATGCACACTCATTCTTTCTTTACCCCTCTTGTGGAACCAGGTACCTGGGTGAATTGGCATGTAAGAATACCATGGACATACCATTTCTGAGCCTCTTCCAGCACCTCCTTAAGATCCACCAGTAATTAATAGTTAAGGCATTTCAGTGTAGGCTTAGTCACCACAGTTTTTTTAAAATAAAAATGGGCATTCTCTTCTTCACTTCTGAATGCAAAAGAGATATGTTTTCTCAGCTCTTTGAATTTTAAGAAAATAATGTTTTAGTTATTTACATAATGTTTTCTTTAATCACACTTTTGGATAAGTGTTATTGTATTCATTTTGTTATTCTCCAAACAGAAATGCTCAGATGCATTACAGTCTCCATGTATATGTCATTGTCATTTGCTGAAATGCTGCTTCATTTGTGTTGTAAACCTAAATGAGCCATTCCAGAATAGGTGGTTTATGAATGACAGCATTGTAATGTTGGAGGCTTACACACTGCAGACATTCGTTATAACAAGACATGGTTGGTGTACCAAGCATAAAATTGTGCACTTACAAGGAGCACTTTAATAGTAAATAGTTCAAAAGTAAACTTAAAATAATTGCATTATTCAAGAAATTTGTCACATCACTTAAGAATTTTAGATTGCCTGTAAGTACATTTTTGTTCACCTGCTTTTATGTCTTTGACTTCAGACATAATGTATAGTCTTGACCACTGGTCATTCACATTTTTGACAGTAACCCTGATCATAAAATCAAAATCTCTGCTATTGTAAAGGGGAGATATGATTTCAAATTAGATGACTATGTGCTTTCAATTTAAGTATTGCTCATTTTGTATAAAGAAATAGCTATTCCATTAGTAGAAGCTCAATACCTACTTCAGATATTATGCTATTTTTGTGGAAGTTATGGCATTTGTTTTCCTGAATTAGATTTTAATGTTTTTTATAATTACTGGTATTATAACACAAAGTACTTCAGGAAATCTGTGTTAGTTCTGTTAGTAGCACTAAATTGCTTCCACTACCGGTAATATGTTTTACAGTCATAAAATAAAAAAAGCAGTCCATTACAATCAGTCCATTTAATGTCACCACACTTTAAAATACAAACTCAGTTTAAGCTTTTCATTGGGCAAATTTTAGGGGAATTTAATGTAAAAATGTATACAGTATATTGGCATGCACACGAACACAATGTGAGAGACATGAACACTATATTCTGTCACACACAAGTTCATAATGCAGGTGTTTTTCTGTGATTTTTTTATTTTATATATAAATATAGTTATAGAGTAAATGTGAATATTATTTTTCCAAACCCACAAAAAATGTGTTTATTCACATATAAAATTTAAACCTTTACCATTAATTTTTGTTCTTGGTATGTCACACAGCAGCAACCTCGAAACTGCAGATACACACAACAGCTTGGCCTTGGCCATCAAATGAGGCCTGAGTGCAGATGCTTACTCAGAAGGTTTATGTAAATAGAAGAGTGCAGCTTAAAAACTTGACTATTTAGGTTTGGGAAAAGTCTGTTACATATGGCAGGACTCTTTTGTATACTTGAACAACTATATACTGAATGCATGCAATATCATATTTCAAATTTTTGCTGGTTGGAAGTAATATATGCTCAGATTTGCTGTTTTTATTCTACATGCAACTGTATACTGTTGGCATCTTTTTAGACTGTTTTGATTCTCTTTGAGACCATGATAATGTTTTTTTTTTTTTAATGAGCAAGCTTTGAAAGTAGTTTAAATGTTTATCCTTAGTGTAATTATTGTATTTCTGTGTTGCAGAGCAAACTTTACATGGAGGGATTCCGAAGCCTTAAAGAAGGAGAACCAGTGGAATTTACTTTTAAAAAATCTTCCAAAGGTTTCGAATCATTACGGGTAACGGGTCCAGGGGGTGCCCCCTGCATTGGCAGTGAGCGGAGACCCAAAGGGAAGACTGTACAGAAAAGAAAACCAAAGGGAGATCGGTAAGCCAGGGGTGTCACTGAGCGTCTGGTTCTGCCGGTAGATCACAAAAACTTTTTTGGAAGTAAAACATTCCATTTGCTTGTAACCTCTTTTAAAGCGAAGTAATGTAAACTTTATAAATTAATTCTTCTATATCCTCTAGTAGTGTCAAAAGAAAGGAAAGATTATTGTAGCATATGGCAAATTAATTTGGAAAGCAGCTGGCTGTCACTATTATGTCACTATTGCATTATTTGAAGAAAACAAACAGGATGGTCTAGAGTCTTAATTGAATTACAATAGTTGAATCTTGATTAATATATAGTATATATATTGTAACGCGTACGAGCCGGCTTACCAGCGTGGTGACGTCACCGCCCTTCCCTGTGAATAGCAGGGACCGCAGCCGTTGAGCTGATGGGAGATCTCCCTTTAGCTCAACTGGCTGGGTCCTTGTTGATTGATGCCGGAGGCCCGGGTTTGAGTCCCCAGCGGTGGGGGGCCAACCTGAGGTGGCAGCAGCGAGGGTGCATATCCACGTGAACCCGAGAGTGCTACAATATTTTGATAAAATTTACTGCTGCAGTGTAAGCACATTTTTTTCTTTTATTCTAATTCTATAGTAAAATAATAGGTTTTTACCTTAAAGGTTTTCTGTACTTACAGATTATAATGTGAGTAATCTATCTTTCTTGTTATAACAGCAAAAACATACTGGTGAACTGCAAAGAAGGTGTTTACAGTTGGGTTTATCTGTTCAGTAATGTTTATATATTTCCAATATTGACATATATATTTTGCCATCTGATGTCATTAAGGAATTCTGTAGCTGCAGTAGAAAGTTTTCATTAAACAAGAGGGGTAACATAAATTTGGCTAAAGCATTGTTACAATGGAAAGTTCTAGATATTAGTAGTTTTTAAAAGGTCTGACTCAATACATGTTGGTATTGCTTAATGATACTGAATGTACAATTTCAAGATCTTTAGTCTGATTGATTTACAACACTATTGGTATTTATATTGGTATATATACTTTCGAGTTGGTTCATCTCTGTGGCAATTTGTCTTTTTTAAGATATACATTTTAAGTGTTTCTCACAACAATTTCTCCCCTTAAAAAATGCAGGATTCATTGCTGCTCAAGTATTTAATTTTCATTGGTGAAACACAACAGTGAAGAATGATTTTACTTCTGTCTTAGCAATTGAATTTTGAAGGCATTCAATTTTTTTTCTGACTTCCAGTTTTGGTATACAGCCAAGCTCTTAATTTATTTTTTTCTACTGTAAATGATTAAAAAAAGCTAGGAAGATTTCATTATCTATGTTTATTTGGGTAATTAATTGTGATTGTATTCAAGAGTTGTTCTAGTGTAGTTCTCAACACAGCTGTCATGCTTTTATATTACTTAATCAGGAAAAATGTTAATAAAAGATAAGGGTACCCCAAAAGGAAATATTTAAAGAAAACAGCAAACCTGACTGAATACATGTAGTAATGATTCACAGAAGCAATATTGCATCTGGATTCAAATTTGGAATTAAGATTATTTTTTAGTCAAAAATTTGTAATAGATGTGTTCTCGTGAATTTGCCACAGATTGTAATGTCTTCAGCAAATCCCAAAAAGCATGTGTATTAACTTCAGAAGCCTCAGTATACAACAAAGATATGGGTTCCTTTATAAACAGTTCTGAGCCATTGGAGATCTTTTTAAGCAATGGCACATAGCAGCTTCTTTGTATCAGTTTATGTGTAATAGAAGGTATTTTGCAGAACATTGAATGAGATGCCTATAAAATAATTGTGATAACATTCAAAGGGAAAGATAAAGAATTTTATAATTATTTTATGCCATATTGTGCTGAGTAGAATTATTTGTATAATTTTAACTCTTCAGGCTTTATAACCAGCACACTTGGGAGTAATTTGTGGGGGGGTTATAGATAAGATGCTGAATGTCTGATTGTTACATTTACAATTTCTATTTTTAGAAAAGTTATAGAAACTTCACTTCCTAATTTAAGGTTACTGGGAAATTGTAACTGATTCTGCAGTTTTCAAATATAGACTAAGTCTATTTTAAATATACAAATTCAAATATACAAATATTTGAATAAGAGTGTTCGGAATTGGCACACTGCATCTCAGCATCAGTAAGTTCATAACTGAATTATCTGCCTGGCTAAAAGAGCTCATTACTGATGTCTTAAAACACAGTCAAACCAATGGTATCTAAACTTTTAGGTTGGCTTTTCTCTTGGATGATATCAGCTAGTAGTGTTAAGAGAAATCATTTTGAAAAATTCAGTCTGTTAATCCATGTTTTTTTTTAAATAAAACAATGTTTAAAACACACTGTCAGATTCTTATTAAATATAATTAAAAGTCAGTAGCAGATCTAATTATGATTTTTGTTAACTACATGTTTTTAGGATTTTTATGGTTGAAGGCTGGTAGCGAAACATATTCCATTTTAAGTGGAAATGTCTGTGTCTAAATTTGAATCCGGTTTATTTCACGTTAAATAGCATAACCCTGTCATACAGACTTAAATGTGACAAATCACCACTCAAACCAGAGCAGAGAGAAAAATATTAGCTTGGCCATGAGCACACAGGGTTCCAGTGCTGACAATCAGAAAGTAAGGTGATTTATACCAAAAGTGATTTGTATCATAAGTTTGTGTTTATAATGTTAGAAATTGAAAAAAATATGTTAACCTGCAACATATTTAAAAGTGTCTTCTACTGCCATTTTATTTTCAAACCATTTTTACTATGGTAATTAAGGTTAGATTGTATACTCCTTATTTTGATTCAATTACTCTTAATAATCCTTTCACTTAGAATGATTCTTCTTTCTTGGGTCTTGGCAGCTGGTTAGCAATTCCAAATTCCTCCTCAATGGTGTTGTTCCTGAAAGCAGTGCATATACTTTGCAATAAGTAAAATATGACTATTACAAAATGCTACAAGAAAAATAAGTAAACTTTCTAATCTTTTTTTTGTTTTCTCTTCTTTTCTAATCTTATTATTTTGTCATGCACTTTGAATTTTTTATTTCTGTGTAAAAGAAAACAGAGTGTCATAGAATCTGTTTTATTTTAATTTGGCTGAGCCATTCTGCACAAGCAAAGTAACTAAATGAAATATGCACTTTAATAATTTCAATAATTATGCATTTATGTTCTATAAAAACTTTAAACAAACTTATTGCAAAAATAAAATGTTGTAAGTGTACACTATAAAACTGATATCTGCTAAAAGGTTGGAACATGTTACTCCTACTAAAACTAAATTTAACAAAAAACTGAAAAACACACTGACAGAGGATACACAACACATGACAAGTGCAGGAGAGAAATAAGATGATTTGTAATTATTATATAAAATCATTATATGTGTGAATATAGATAATGCACACGTTACATGTCTAATTAATTTAAATGCAAACTGACTCATTCACTTGTGTCTTTATATTAACTTTTCTTCCAAAAAACAATTTTCTCAGTGCTCATTCACTTCATAAACTAGCTAGTTATTACAAGAGGAAATGGTAGGGGAAGAATGTGAATTAAAGGCACATATTAATATTAAACAAAACGGAAAATGTGGACTGTATTACTTTAGTAATAAAATATAGAACAGCACAAAAATATTGATAGGCTGCTAGCAGCTATACAGTATAAAGTTATACTATTTATACATGATTGCTTGTGTGTTTAAGTGCATTTGAAAATAAACATGAAAATGCTATTGATTAATGAAAAGTAATGCATTTTGTCATCAGAAAAAAAGGATTGAGTATTCTTAAAAGTAGCCCTTGCTAGTACGTAAAATAACACATACCTTTTAGTATGTATGATAGATTCTTCAAAATGATAGTGACAGCTCCATTGTCAAAGATTTCACAAAAGCTCAGCATCTTATCATTGTTCAGGATGTGAATGGAGTGTCTTATTATCTTCATTCTTCTATTTAATTTCATGTTATTATATATGGGGTACAGTCCAGTAGTCTTATTTCTTTACATTCATTTAGTATTAGTATTAAAAGTAAGCAATAAATTTGTTGTATATAAAACCCTGTCATAAAATTATTAGTCCATCTTATGTTTTATGGAAATGTGAATTTTAGTGCGATCTAGTTGTTTCACAGTCATAGAAAGTAGAGCCATCTAAATAGGTTTCTAATTTGGCTTTTCCATATATGAAGCTGAAATGAATAGGCATAGACAGCTCTTTCCCATTATTAGGGCTCATTGGCATGATATATGTAACTTTAGCCAATGAAACAGACATAAATACAGTATCTTGTTAATTTCACCTTTTAGGGCATTTTTAATGGTATTCAAGAGTTATTGTGAATTATGGGAACATGAATATTAATCAGCTCTGTCATGAAAGGTATTTCTTGTGCAATAGTCATATATATGCTCATATATGCCATTGAATGTAACTAACTGTAGGATAATGAAGTATACTAAATGTGGTTAAAATGATAACCTGGTCAGACTTGTTCAATTCAAGCCTTGGTGAAAATCTAAAAGCAACATTAAATTATTTGAGTTGAGCAATGCAAACCCTGGGTTGATTTCTCCAACCCAGAGGCCATCACTTTACATTCATTTACATTAATAAAAACCTTAACTAGATTGTATCCTTGACTAGATATAACCATCAGCATGCTCCCCCTTCCTCCAAGAAATGTAAAAACTTCAGAGAATCCTTTCTCTCAGAGCTCATAATGCAGAGATGGTGATGTATTAAAATGAAATACTTATTTCAGATGTTTTTTTCTTCTGTGAGAGGCCTGCCCTAATGTCATTGCTGAGTATACCGAACATGTCCATTAGATTAAATGTTAAGAAGGAGGTGGGGAAGTGAACCTTTGTCTCCATGGCAGGCAGTCTATTGCCTTGTCATTTACTGCTAAATGTGTTATGTAAATCCTTCTTTCTAATGGGACCTAAAACACTCAATATGTTATGTGCTGCAATTTTTTAACTTGTGTGAACACATACATAATATACTGTATAGGAACAAGTAATAGGTTTATTCCATGCTAAAAAGTGAAGAAAGAAAACACAATGTTTCGTCTTCGGGTTCTTCTTCACACCCAAAGAAGGCTCCACAGCCAAAACGTTGTGTTTTCTTTCTTCTCTTTTCAGCATGGGATAAACCTATTACTTGTTCCTTTGCAGCCTACGCATGCTGACACAGCTACCCACCTGAACTTGTATATATTTGCCCATATAGTCCACAGTCCAGTTCAAATTAAACTACAAGGTGGTAACCTTGGATACTCCAAAAAGGGGTATCTAAAAGAAACTCTCCTTAAATATTATGCATTCAAGGATGACTGTCATTCAAAAGTCACCATAGGGAGTTATGCAGCTATGTACATGTCACTACAAACTTGAAAAGAAACTTGTCTTTATGTGTCTGAAAGATGCTCCATATAGGTTTATGTCTTGTTTAAATTGTCAAAAAATGTATTTTGCATAGTTTTAATTTTCTTCACCTTGAATTATATGGGCTGCAGCTAAAGTTGTGTATGAACCTGGGTACAATGGAGTGCATTGTAAATAGCTTTGTATGTTGTTCTTCCCAATCAGAATGTAAGTACTAAATATGCCATAAGCGATGCATATAAAATCTGAAGGAGACTGTGAGATACAGATGAGTAAAATATAAAGATGGCTCTAATTATATTTTATAATGTAAGATATGTTTATGTTAGTGTTTAAAATGTAAATTGTGGCACATTATTATTAAGAATGTATTATGTGTATGAAGAATTAGGCAGCACTCACAAAAACATATTTTTAAATCAGCCTGCCTACTGTACATTTTGATTTGTATCACAAAGAAATCCTGTTTCATTTATGATTATATTTATTGAAAAAAAACTAAAAGCATATGAAATGGTACAATGATAGGATTTCTTTGTCCAGGTCAATAACAGTAACGATAGTGCAGCATAATTTTTCCTCTTAACTGACAAAGTCATTTAACCCTCTAAATTCCTAGATTGCTAAGTATGCTTTGTATGTGGTAGCACAATGCTGAGTTTGATTTTTTTCATTTATTTTGTAGGCATGAGCTCTTCGGGCATGAATTACCAGTTCACATCATTTGAGTCTCTGTTTTGACCCTTGACCTTTGCTCTTACAGGGTCAGCATCTGAGGGCTAGAGATTGGGCAGTTTTAAGGCTTGAGATAGCAATTGAAATGGAAAAAATTAGCTTGCACATTTCAGGAGCAAATGACCACAGTTGTCAAATAATTTTGCTTTTTTTAGCCGGTAAAGCTGGCTAGTTCCATGCTGTTGGAGTAGAAATTATTTTTATGCCTTTTCCATGATATACTTTTGCTACTTAATAATATCTTTTTAAAATAGCCTAATCTCCAATTAACTTAACACTTTTCTTGGGTTTGAAAAAGGAAGAAGCATTGTTTTTTATGACCGTGTAACAGGACTGGACACAAAATGAGTAATTTGAAATGGATCAAGATTTTTTCCCTTTTAACTTTATTTTCCTCAACACTGAAAACAAAATGTATTGATTTTTTTCTTTTTTTTTCTATGTCCATAGAAGATGTGGCTTTTTTGTTTGGGGAGAACATATACAGAGTATAAACTGTCCATGTGCAATATCCTTATAAAATATCCTTATGCAATTGTCTTTGCCAAATTGTTACCTGTAAAATTGATACATTTCTAGTTTAACCTAACCTCTGGAATAAAATTTGTTTCAATCATTGTAATTCTATTTGGAAACTTTAATTTGTTTAACGTATTTAATTCACGAATGATCTAAAGTTTTAAGTATTTTTATTCAGTAGTTAACACTTTTATTTCGCTCTTTTAAAGACATGTTGTTTTCATTTTGTCAGTCATGTCCTTTATATCAAGGAGCTTGTACAGTTTAGCATATTGAACTGGAAAAATGGAAAAATATTTAAAACTTGTTAATTGCATTAATTCATTTTTCTCTTAAAACAATTTTGTTAAGCATTGTAAATTAACTAACCATAAACATTTTCTTTAGCACGTCTTTGTCTTTTTTGAAAAACTGAAAATACTAAGAATGGCTCACCCATTTATTTAATTTGTATACTTTTTTAGCATGTTTTGGTTCCGGAGTAGACTCTTGTAGAAGGTAAAGTCCTTGTTAACCATGTGCTGTTAAATTTACAAAAGAAGCAAAAAAAACTCAACACAATATGCAATGTATGCATGTTTTCATTTAAACCTAAAGCTAAAAACACAGGAATCAACCATTGCTGTACCTGCTATGATTTATTGCATAAAGACCATTGTTTGATTTTTCTTATCAAGATACGTCTAAATTAGTGCTTTTTGTGGAAGCACTGTATTCTCTCTGTTGAAGTGATTGGGATATGTGCCTTTTTGTCTAGTCCATTTAAAGCAGTTTCTTGGAAACATGAATGAAAGAAGGTGGGGGTGGGCAGAAATAGGTAGCTGGCCCCACACGAGTGCAGATCGAACCTAAATTCCTGTGCCCTCCCCCCTCCTAGTGCTCTAATTGAAGATGCCACCATCCTTGACCCCATGCAGCCCTCTTGATTATTCATGTAGAACATTTCTCTTTGTTTCTTTTAAATGAAGCTGATCAACATGCTCTTTAGAAAAATGCTGCTTTTACCTGTTCGTTTAAATGCAACTGTTGTTTTGTGTGTAACGTGTAGTTTTTTAAAACAAAAAAAAGATTACTTAGTTTTTAAAAATGCGTATTGTAGGATTGAATCTCCGTATGTTGTGTTTTAACAATTTGTAGAGCTGGATAACAGCAATTTTTAGTTCCTACTCTTTGTCTAAAAAGAAAGATGTATATTTGAACACAGGTCATAATCTGACATACTGTATATGCAACAAGCCCGTTTCATTTAAGAGCAACAAATGATTGTATTAAGAGTATTGTAGTGTTTGTTTTGAATTTTGAAACATTGCTTCTTGTTCAGATTTAATACTTAGGAGTTTTGGTTTCTTTTTAAAAAAGGAAAAACTTTAAATGTTTATTTTAAGCCTATATTTAGAAATCACTGTTTTTTACACAAACTTGAAAAAACGTTCAATTTTAGAATATGAAAATCTGTTTTTATGTTTTTTATTCACAAAAAACATTACTTGTTATTCACTGAAATTATACTTCTAATATAGCTTTGAGCAAGTTTATTAGTTTTATGTTTTCATATCACACATCAACACAACTTCTGCATGGATTATTTAATTTATACCTGGACTGTTTTGTATAATGTTAATGTATTTTATGTTCTGAATAGTACAGATAATTATTTTGTTTTATTTATGATAGTAAATACATATATTATTTGTTCTTATTATTTTGTTGTGTAAATATTTTAACAGTGGTGAATTTTAATGATGTATAGTGTCCATCCTGCCATGAGCAAAATAAATCTCTTCTGGTTTTGTTTTGTGTAACCCATAATCTTGGTAGTATTTTCAAAGTTTGCAAGCTTAAATTTCTATACCTATTAAAATAAAAAATAAGTAAACATTTTAAAAATATCTGAACAAGATTAATTGGATTAGCTTTACTAAACTGAATACTATATTTTCTGATTTACATGTTACTAAAGTACCCTTGTGAATCCAATGGAAAAAAAGAGTTTTCATGTCTTACTGTAGATAATATACTCATCTTATGTAGAATGTTTTTTTTAAATCATTTGGCATGCAGTTCTTAAAGTGTTACTTTACTAAATTACTAGAATAATAATTATTATCATCTATATTTGCGTTTTTGTTGTTGTAATTACAAATATCTAAATAATACTAATTGAAGCAAACTTTTAGTTTTTGCAATTATAATAACAAAAGGCTCTCTGGGTATAGATGGAATGCTTTTTCTTGGCCAGATAATGCCAAGTCTCAGTACGTTTTGCTCTCTATATTTAGATACTAATGTCATTTTATGCCGTTACATGTTATACTACCTTGAAAACAGGAAGTTACCTAGAAACTTAAGAGGCCCTGCTAGAAAGAAAGGGTTATTTTCTTTGTAACAAATAACTTTGTACTTGTGAAGTTAATTTGCATAGTGAAAGTGAATACAGGAAAGTGAAGCAAGAAAGTGACTCCTTTACTTGCTTAACTTAGAAAAATGTATCACTTAAAAGGTATTTTTGTTTCAACATACACACTTTAAACCTATGTACGTTATGTAATGTGCTCATGGGCAATTCAAATTATGGTCACACAGACTAAAATTCTACAAAAAAAAAGAAAATCTTCATTCACCACTAGCTTCTGAAAAGAAAATGGAGGCAATTGATGTATCCTTGGAATTTACCTTTGTTACTTTTGTCAGTTTATTACCCCTTGTAGCGAGGTGTTCATTTGCCTTTTAGTTGGAAGAATCCTACAAGCAGCATTCAGAACCTCAACTAAATGATACAATGGCGCCTGGCTGGTTCTTTTAAACAGAGACCCTGAAAAATTGTAGTTGAGGAGTGTGTGGTAATGGATTTACTATGACTCCTTGGAAGGAGATAAAAAACAGTGATTGCATGCCCGTAAATGCTTTTTACAACAAATGGGGTTTGGGTTTGGAAACTGCACCCAAAGACTGTCTCAAGTGATTGAATATAAATAGTAATCACCAAGTCCACAAAAACTGGTAGCTATCCAAAACTAAGGGATTGAGAGAGAAAGATGAGACCATAAATAAGTCTGATTGAAAGTTTGTGTTCACTGTTATTTTTTAAACCAGCACTTGCCTAACTGCAGAGTTCAATCCCAATTAAAATCACACCAAAACCCATGAAACAAGTGAAAGAGATACCCGTCTGAAACTGGTATAGTTGGGAGAGTTATAGCTTGAAACCCATTGTTCAGGCAAGAAAATAGCAAATATGGACAGCATCTAAGCCATAAAACTAATGTACTGTAAATAACAACAGTTGATCTTTTGTGTTTCTTTGAGGAAAGAGCATGTTAAAAAAATAACCAGGTGAGAGATATGAGAATATTGTGTAAAAACAAAGGATTATAACATGAAAATCTCGGTGTATCATTATGCAACCAGGAGATGCAGTAAAAGTTGTAAGGTATGTTTGTAAAATAATGATTGAATTCCACACTTCAGTGTCACACAGTGCCCTTTTGTGTATTTTTTCAACAAGAATGTAACCGTAAACACACAGCTTGTCTGGGACAGGCTAAACCTAAGGATATTTTCAATACAATTTCAGTACAATCCTTTCCACATTCTTTAAAGATTGCAATAATTATAGTGATAATTATTGTTTTCCCAATGCATGCAGTAGACCAGTATCAATGTATATTCTTGTGTTATTAGATATTTTGCTTAATTTTTAATCTTTGCTTTAGTTAAGGGTACAATTGATGTAATTGTAAAAAGCTACCCAAACCATGTATTTTAGAATGCCTTCCACTTACACTCAAGATTAGCACAATTTATATAAATGTGATGAACACTTCCCTTTTAATATAATGGTTAGTGGAGAACCAAGGGTTAAAACAAGCAAGCCTTAAGCACAAATGGTGCAGTGCGCTGTCGGTTTTCTGTTCAGAGGTGGTTGACCATTTCCATTTTTGTGTAAATCCCCTGAGAACGAATGCATTTCAGAATAGTGGTATGATCTGTGCCGCTGGTGAGTGATTGACAAGGAAAGAATAAATAGTCAAAAGAAGAGAATTAATGCCACACCCCTCCCCCCTGTGAGTACACACACACAACCCGGCACAAACACACAACTTAAAGCCATCCTTTTGTAACAGGAAGGCCTTTCTCTGTGCTGGTTTTGCGACCTCAGTGTGTTGTTTCTCCCTTGTGTTTTGTTCTGGGTGTAGAAATGACCGCCACTTAAAAAAAAATACTAACCACATATGTGGACAGTGATGGGGGACCTATGGACTGAAGTGATGATGTGGCAGCCGGGTGTTGGTCAATTGGCCAGGGGAAATGGGTCACTAAATCACATAACACTGTGCATACCATAGTGACTGATTAAATTGAACTGGCCTTTGTTATAGGCTAAAATATTGTTTAAGCCTTTTAAAGTAATTAAACCTAAAGAGATCTATTAGCTATGCTTGAGAATTGAGCACTTGTTATGTTTTCCTTAATCAAATTCTGTCACATTTAAACAATCCACTGTTTCTTTCTGAAAGAAAATGTGTTACATTGATACATTGATAACATTTTTCTTATAATGTAGGTCTTTATGCATTTATCCAGACATTATTAAATTGTATTGTAAAGCTGTGCTGTTGATTTCTTTTAAAATGAATAACCTTAAACTACCAAGACTCAATAGGATATAGAACAGATTTCATCACCTGCACTGCTTTGAAAAAAAGCAATAGGTTAGGGAAAGGGGAGGAGGATTTTTTTGTTATTGATGTTATACATATCTGCATGTAAAATACAAATAAAATATTATTTTCAATCTAAACTCATCATGAAACTCACTCATGATTTTTTAATTTGGTTATATTATGTGTGTAATTATCTTTTAGATTTGTTTAGGAACAAAGCTCTTTTTTTCTTCTGAATTGTTTAGAGTGTAGCATATTGTAATATATTTCATTGATCTATTATTTGATCTATAATTAGTAGTGGTAAAAAAGGGAAACACCTTAAGTAAATCGGGCATGTTATGCTGGGAACATTGTGGACAGATGAAGCATTTCATTTGATCATCATATTGGTATTTTGTTGGTTGTGAGGATGTTGGTGTCTCTGTGTTACATGAATAAGGAGAAATCAATAAAAGATCTCAGTCACAATTTAGATGATTAAGAGCTGCCTATTATCTTGCACAAAATATATTTGCCGGTAAAATAGTCGAATCTTTCAGTAGCAAATGCGTCTGTATAAATGTGATACTACCAGTCGGGGAATGTGTTGTGCTGCCATCTAGTGTGCTTCTGTTGAAATTACATTTGTATCTAGCTTACAATAAAATCTTACTTTATGGCCAAAAACACAAATATGACGTGCATTTTAAAACCAATGTTGCGCATATTAATCATTATAAAGTAGTTTTACACACATATATATATATAGCTTTTTCTTCACATTCTTGCCTTAAATTATATCCTTATGTTATGAAGATGTGATAAAAATGTTAATATAAACACTCCTCAAACAATAATTGCTGTCTGTTTCTGCTTCTTCTCTTGGTAGATGCTATAACTGTGGTGGCCTTGATCACCATGCTAAGGAATGTAACTTACCACCCCAGCCAAAGAAGTGCCATTACTGTCAGAGCATCCTGCACATGGTGGCCAACTGCCCTCACAAGACTCTTACACAGCAACCCACAAGTGCTCAGGGAAGATACGAAACCGAACTACAGCCTTCTACCTCTGCTTTCCTGAGAGAGGGACCATACTCACTACCACCTTATTCTCTGGAGGGAAGAGTGGAGGCACAGGAGCGACCAGTCCGCTCCCCACAGGAAGCATCCTCCAGCAAGTCTTCTGTATCCCCAGAAGATTCCAGTCGGAAAGGACCTTCTGTCCAGAAAAGGAAAAAGACCTAAACGAAGTCTTAGCCGAAAGTTCCCAAATTTTCCTTTGGAGTCTGTATACAGCATCTACCTCATACTCGCAAAAAGTACAGGGGAAGTCATTTCAGTCAATGCAGCTCTAGCTTTAAAACAAAGAAACAAACACAAAACTACTGTCTTAAAAACTGTGAATCTGTATTTAACTTGTCCTCCTCTACCAAACATGAAGCACACATTTAAGGTTGTTTTTCAAATTTAACTCACTTCGATATAATTTAACCGGACTCAGCATTCCAGACAAATTCCTTGGAACTGTTATTTAATCAGTTTACTTGTGGACAAACCACTTTTCTATTTTATTTCTGAACAGCTTTGTCGTACAATTTTCCAGGCCTTCTTCTCTTTATTGGGTGACAAGGACAATTGCCAAACATAAACCAAAGGATACTTTGATTGGTATATCTGCCCAAGCAAAGAGAAACACCAAGGAATACCTTAAAATGCATTTGTGTGGAAAACCCTTTTAAGGATGCAAATATCATGGCAGCGTTTGACCTAATCAAGGCAATATATTATATTTGAGATGCTGACAACTGCCATCAGCTTTTATTTCTTATTATGAATGTTTCTATTGTGTGCCTGTGTTGCGAGTGCTCTTATACTGGATGGTGATTAATTCTGTGATCTTTTAGTATCTGTTAAAACATGTTGCTTGAAAGTTGTTTTTTATGTGTTTCTACTGCCATGTAGAACCTGTTTCTGTTGTAAATACAAAGGCAACATGTTAAGATTATTGTATGCTTGGTGGTTTTACTTGAGGCCTGCTTTTAATTTCTTGTGGATTATGTTAATTTGTCTTGAGTTTATTAGTGTGCATTAAACCTTAAAGGTATGCATGCAACCATAGATGTTTAAAGAAAAAGAAAAACTAAGGACGAACTTTAGCAAAAGAACTCTTAATAGATCATTCGTAGCAAATTAAACAGTGAATAAATCCCATTATTTAATTTGCCTTGTGGAATCTAAAACTTAAATGGTAGATATTTGAATATCTTCGTCTTAGTTGTAAAGAATTAATTTAAGTTCTGAAAATGTATATAAATATATCTATATAAAATTACTATTAATTTTAAACCTATCGATTGTGATTATTTTGTTTTTGTTTCTACAGCAAATTGAGAATGAATGCACAAACTTTAAAGTGCATAAATTCACTTTTGAATTCAAGTAAGCGTGGCCTCAAGTTGGTAAAGTCCAGCACCAAACAATTAATTTACTTTTGTTTTACAGTAAGAGATTTACTGCTGCTTTTTTTTTAACAGTTCTGAATGTTGCCAGAGGAAAACTAATGGCACTGATTACATATGACTACACTTGAATTTTTCAAAAGTGTTCAGAAGAACTATCCAATGATATCATGCTGTACAATGCGAAACATACTCTGCTTTGACGATATTGAATGTGAAATTTACCTCTAAAAAGTGAGTCCTCACATTATCTGAGGAATATCACTTTATTTAATGTGTTTTGACAAATCAATGACATTTCCTTATAATAATCAAGAAGACAACCAAGTATTTTCAGGAAAGGCGCATGTCATTTTGAAATTCTATACCAAAGTTTCTTGACTTTATTGAAGGAATAAATGAACAAACAATGCCTAAATGGTATTCCCTGTTACTCCAAAAAATACAAAAAGCTCAGCACTAAGAGTTTTACACAGGTCTAGAATCAGTTTTAGAGTGCATTTTTCTTAACTCTGCAGGCACTCTAAATGATTTAAAAAAGGCAACAGCACAAACCAAACTATAGCTCTTTGACTGTTAGTTTCACATTTTCCATGACATTTACACACTCATAGGACATCTCAGGATGAAGAACTCTACTCAGGGAATTTACCAAGAAAGTGTACTTTTCAAAACAGTCTGCAAACGTCTTAAATGTATTCTGATCAATTAGATGTAGTGTTTGATATCTATATATATGTTTTATGTACTGATATTAGTAACTACCTCTGAGTTATACATAGTCTTACATTTCTAATAATCAGATGATTTTTTTGTATTTTATTTCATATAAAGATAACTAGAATTGTACTGAATACTTGTGTAAGTATCAGGGCTCTATTGATTTTTACACAAGTTATGAATTTTATACTGTTTTGAAGATGGTAATATGACAGTAATCTCAGTTTTCTGTTTACAGCAAAAAGCCTACCTCATTCTTTTCAGTTAGTAATTTTTGATGCTCTAACTTAACAGGCGGCTAAGGATTCTTTGGTCAAATCTGACATTTTTTTAAAAAATTATGCACTGTTTTAAACTGTAACACCATGAACAAAACAAAGCATGTAACACCGAACAAGTGTTTGGTCCTTTATGTCATTTAAAGGGTGTGTGGTATTAAGGAGAATCAAAAAAATTATGAGCTAGTGTTTTTGACCCCCAACTGAAAGGTGCATATTCTAAGTTTGCAACATCTTTAACTAAGAAGAGAAAAAATAGTAATATATTTAAGCATAGTATGTCTTTATCGATTTACAGAATATTGACTAGGCTTTGATTCTGCAAAAAAAGGTTTGTTTTCTTTCTGGGATTACAGTGCTACTTCAAGTGGTGAATTCGAGATTGGGACAATGCAAAATAAACATCTCTTATGAACACATAGAAGCTAAGAAATTCTTCCACAAATATGAAATAAATATATAACGTGGTAGAGTAGAGTAAGTCTAATAAAAATTCCTTCAACATTTTTCTTCGAGGTCCATAAGATAGTCAGGAAAAACTCCAAACTATTTGTATTTTTTTAGAACTAACTTATACTTCAAAACCTTGATGAAATGAAAAAATCACTTTTTACATAAAGGACTGTACTAAACCAAAGATCAAACATTAGTCCAACACTGCCACCATCTGCTGAGCAAGGAATATGCCGCTGTTTATATTTTGTGATGATTATTACATTTTGCTTGCTCGTCTTTTAGTGTGTATGTGGATCAAAGTTATAGGTTTTTAACTCGGGTAGGAAGGAGTTTTGAATCATCTGCATGTGAAGGTCAGTTTCAAATTTCCATTCTGAAAAGATGTTCATAAGACATAAGTTTAGGCATGTGAAGATATTTGTTCAGTAATTGTGCATACATGTGACATTATTAGTAAAATAATTTGTATTAAAATATTTAAATGGCATATGTAGTGATCCAACTTTGAGGTGTTTGTACACATGCGTTTCATTTTCAGTGAAACCTTTAAAATCATTGGTTTTGCAGTATTTCATTTATGTGAAACATTTCCTTGACAATATACTAAAGTCATCGAGCATACAATGATTACAGCGTAAGATGTACAGTTCTCTAAATTTTCTAAAATCAACATACTACTGACTACTGATTTTTCTCCTCTCTGACCCATCTAGCTTAAAAATAAAGGGATACAGTATTTATCAATCCATCATTCCACAAGTGAATGACCACAAGATTGCTAGGGCTACCTCATGTTTTAACAAATACAGGTTTTACAAATAGTGATACAGTTTAATAAGTACTAGTTCAATATGCTGCTTGTATTACAAATATACTGGAAACCAAAGCAAGGTCTGTATCCCCTTGTTTACTGTGAGTTTTTCAGAATTAACTGTCATGTTTGTGTTTTAACATACCTCAGTTATAAAGTTTGGCATTAAACTTTTTATTTCAGAATTTCAGCTGTAATTGGATTGTACAAACAAAATTATGAGATTATGGTCAGTTCATTCTGTTTCTTTTTAATGTTGGAGTAAAGCACTGACTGCTTTTTTGCATATCACATTTTATAACCATTTTAAATGTACTGACTTTTTGTTTCTGTGAATCTCGGATTTTCTGAGGTCTTAAAAGTTTTACTTGGTTGAAATAAAACCTATTATATTGCCATTTTACCCAGATTTCTGTTCATTTATTGTATGATAAAGTTGAATTCAATACTTACTTTTACTTGGATCTCCTGTGTGGAATGAGAGTCCCATAAACAATAGATTGCAAATGAGGGAATCCTATAAACAGTACATTTCTAGTTCATATTTTGTTTGCAGTTGATTTATATTCCTTATGGGGTCCATATGCTGTTATTGTTTTTCAAAGATATTTTACTTAAAGCACAAAAATGTTTCTTGCTACCTGGTGTGTGTCATTTTCACCTAAATGCCACTGGATGCTTCTTTGGATTGCAGACTTAGTACACCTGTATATCACTTGTTTAATTATATATGAAACAGAAGAAAGGTTACAGAAGAGAACCATGCAGCATAAATCATTCTATTAACAGTGGCTTGGAGTCATGCATGAAAAGCCAAACAATATAGTTGTATCCCCTATAAAATTGAAACAAAAGGCATAATAACAAAAATATACTGATTGAATAATGTATTTTGCTAAGACATAAAAAGTAATACTGTAGCTGTAATTGTTTAAGCTTTGCTGGGAGCACAGTTACATTTGTCATAAAATATACCTGAAATTATAAGTTTCACATTTATTTACACTCCTGTAGTTAGTACTTTGTAAATCTTCCTCTGGCATCGATTACATTGAAAAGAACCTGTAGTGTACTTTAACATTCTGGCACTTCAGAAGCGGGCTTTTTGACCATTTTTCTAGGCAGAATTGCTCTAGGTCTTTCAGAAGTATTGGTTTCCATTTGTAAACTACTTTCTTGATTTCAAAACACAAATTTATTATTGGGATGTGGTCTGGAGATAGAGAGGTACAGTAGAAAACTTACATTCTGTGTGCAGCTAACAAGTTTTAGTTGAGCTGAATATTGTTGAGCTCAGTGTTATGCTGAAATGTCCATTTTGGATTAATTTAATCTTCTTTTTTACAGGGAACTTGGTGTTTGGCCAAAATGTCCTGGTACATGTTGGAATTCATGATTCCCTCTGTCTTATCAAGGGCTCTGGGACCCAAAGATGAGGTTTACCTTTTTTGTAACAAACATAACACTCATGAGCATGTGCAAAACCTCCATTTTCATTTTATTTGACTATATGACATGGTTTGAATTTTTATTCAGATGTAGTTTGGCAAATTTGAGTTGCCTCTTTTTAAGGCATATATACTTATGATTAAGTATTTGATTAATTAAAGATGTTAACTAAACTAGGCGTAAGGAGGCACAGCTGTGAGGTTTTCCTTAAAATAAAGTGAGAAAGAATCTGTATTAAGTATTAAGCGGTTAGGATTTTTGTAGCAAGAATTTACAAAAGGAATTAGGGATTCATTTGGAAGATGTAAAGGGTTTAATAGGTTTGCTACTGGGAAAGCAGTGGGATATACGTTTTAAGATGGTAAACAGAACTTTCAGGAAAAATTAAATGGTGTGATGGGTAACTTTGCACTAACACATCTTTCAAATTATGCTGTTAAAATGGTCATGGTTAAGATGCACATTGAACTTGTTAGGAAGATACAGGAAGATCTAAGTGGTTGAAAAGATGATTGTATGGTTTTGAATGAACTAGTATGGGTTATTGATGAAGATGGTATATGAACTGGATCATGGACAGTGGTGGTTAAATTGCATGTGTACAGATGGGTTATGGACTTCTGCAGGTGGAGAAATGGGCCATCTGGTTGTGGCTTGTACTAAAGTGGTTTGAAAATGTCTGGTGCTGGATCATGAGATTGAGAACTGCCTAAATAATAGAGCATCATCTGAAGAGACCACACATTTAGAAATTGTCTAAAATCATCTGCAAAAAAAGTTAAGTGGAGCGAAGTGCAAAATGTTTTGGGAAAAGTAGAGAAAAGAAAACAGAAGTGGATAAAGAAATTTTAAAAAATCAGGAAGTAAGACTGGAGGAAGAAGAGGTTAAAGGTGTGGTAGATGAATGTGTGGAAGAGGAGAGCAGTGAAGAGGATGTGAGGCAGAGTAGGATGGATGTGTTTATGTTGGAGAGAACTATTGCCTTTGGAAAAGAGGTCAGAAAGAGAGAAAGGAAGAGAAAAATTTTCTATTGATCATTTACTGGAGTCAGAAGATTATAACCTAGTGACTTTGGTAGAGCCAACTTCTTCATTAGAGGAGGACGTAATGGGTGTTAATAAAAGAGCCTGCTGGGAAAGTGTGTGGGGGAATGGAAGGTAAAAGGAAGCATTCTGGGAGATGGAGATTTAGTGGAGGAGGAGGGAGTATCACCTTGTACTGTTAAATGCCCACAGTCGGGAATTAGCTCAGAAAACCTAGAGGAGGAAGAGAGTAAAGGGGAGGAAAGAGTGCTTTAGAAGAAGATGGAGGGGAGTGGACACTGGTGAAGTGAATGTGAAGATTCACTTTTTTAAATGTAGAAAATAGCTACTTTCATGTTTATTTATGGTTCTCACTAATGCAGTGCTAAATGTGAGAGGGGGTCTGTCATTGCAGATTAATGTTGACTTGTTTGGAGGGAATACTGTAGATGTAGATGTGCTGTCTTTACAAGTATGCGACCATCCTTACAAAACCCATTAGGAAAGGGTTAGGAAAGGTTGTGGGCGAAGGTACCCTCCTTTTGGAGTGGTTCCAATGAAAATAGAGAAGATGGGGTTGCTGTATAAGTTAAAAGTAAAGGAGTGATGATAAAACAGCGTATAGTGCTAAAAAGTGGAAGATCCTTACAACTTAATGGGGCCTATTTTAGTGAGGATGTGAATTTTATTAATGTTTATGGACTTTCAGGGGTGATGGAGGGAGTTTTGTAAAGTGTTTGAATAGTTGAGCCGTACTAGGTAGGGGAAGGACAGTTTTGGGGAGTTTTAATTGTCTCCTGAATCCTTCTGATAGAATAACATGTATTGGGGAGAAATAGATGGGTTATGTCTATGATGCTTTTAAAAAGTATTTTAAAAGATTTTGGTTTACAGGATTCCTTAAGTATAGTGTGACCAATGGAGAAAAGATTTACCCGGGTAAAAAATAACGAGAAACAAGCTACAAGCTACAAAGCATAGATTTGATTTTTGGTAGATTCTTGGAATGTGCGGAAAGTAGTTGGATTCCTGTGATATTCCTTTTCAGGTAATTAATGTCTGAAATCTACTTTTGAGATAGGAGCCATATTTAAGATTGGGAGTGGTTGCTGGAATAAATACTGAGCTTTTAGAAGATGAAGTAGTGAGTAATTTTTAGAGAAAAATACAAGGTCTGGCAGGTGATGAAGGATTTGATTTACAGAAGTTTAATAAGTGGGTAAAAAGAAGGCAAAGGAGCAATAAAGGATAAAAGAGTTAGAAAAAAGGTTGCATTTAAACTATATGCTGCACCACTTGGGAGAAGAAATAGAAGATGTGAAAAAGGCACTAAGGAAAGTGTATGAAGAAAGAGGGAAATGAATGTTTTTAAGTAGGGAAAAGTTAGAACAGGGAGAAGAGTGCTCCCATTTCTTTCTTAAGAAAGGGATGAGGGTCTTCATAGACAAGAAGGTTTCGAAGTGAATATAACAAAAGAAATGCTTTAGTCAATGGAAGGATTTTATAAAGATTGCTATGGAGTTAAGAATTTAGTTAAGACATGTTACTGGAAAACGTGTTGAGGGAGTTGATAACAAGGGTAAAAGTGGATGAGAGTCTTTAAAGAAATTTTACATTGGAAAAGCTAGAAAAAGCATGAGGTCCTTTAAGCTGGAAAAAGCTCCTGCATTGCCATAGGATTTTTGTAGGAAATTCTGGTGGATTTCCTGGGGCCAGAACTGGTGAGTCTTTTTAAGGACAGTGAAAAGAAAAGTGTTTTGCTCTAGAGCTTACAGTTGGGGATAGGGTTATGGATGATAAAAGAGGAGGAGGGAATACATTGTAAGTTTTATCTTAAACACATTATGTAATTATAAAATTAATTATAATTACAATTATACACTGTGAATAAAAGAAAACTTTTTTTCTTTACATTAAGGCAGCTTTGGTGGCTTTCAGCAATCATCATGAGAGTACAGCTCATGGCCAACAAATGTATTCAGTTCCAGCAAGCCACTTGTGTGCATTTCCCAGTTTATACAATTTGTAACAGACTATACCTGGTAGGTTTCTGGGCTAGGTGACCTGCTTCCAAAAGTTTGGATTTAGCCTGCAAAGATGCAACACGCTTCATGGTAGCTGCCATAAAATGGGTTTTGATTGAGGGATACTGCAGAATGCCTGGCATGACCAATTAGGAGTCTCTCAAAGATAAAGGGGGACACATAAGTTACTAAAGTCAGTTGTTTGACACTATTCTATCTTCTGTGTAAAATCTGAGAATCTGTGATTCCTTCATCACTTGTGCTTTTTGTATCAAAAGACTTTAATTTCCTTGTCTCTCCTGCCACCTTATCAAGCAGTAAATAACATAGAAAAAGCAATATCTGGTGTGCTGCTCTTTTCATACGACATATGGACCCTGAAGTATTTCACAATACCTTTGGGCAAGTTACCCAACAATCAGAGACTGAAGATGAGCCTTTTTTTCCCTCAGAACATCATGCTTTTTGCAGAAAATAACAGTCTTTCTAATTAGACTTCTAATGGGAAAGATATTATCTGATCATACTGCACTCAGGAAAAAATGTCACGAGATGAGTTCCGTGTTCCTAGAATAACTATAAACTGTATTTAATACAGAATACAGTTATAAAAATTGGTTTGTTACAATTGTGCTTCACTCCATCTACTGCTCCACTAAAATCACTTTAATACCAGTCTGGCTTTTCTAAGGGGTCTCATTGTAAATATGAAGGGATTACACAGTGGTTAACATTGCTGCCTCACGAGGTGGGGCCCCATGTTCAATTCTGGACCTGAGGTGTGTGGACTTTGTATGTCACACTGTGTCTGCATGGGGTTCCTGCCACAGTCAAATTTGGCTTCTGGGAAAATTGGCCCTGGTTTGAGTACATATAACGCTCACAGGGTGTAAAGCGCCCATTGCTTGCTGGGACAGGCTCCGGCTGCCCCACAACACTGTATCGGATAAAGTGGTAAGAAACTGGATGAATGGATGCTTTGCAAACAATGTTGGAAATCAGGCTGCAATAAATTGCTTAGCACGTGTTATTTAAAGTGAAATCATGTTTTCAGAATAACCTGATTACTTTTCTGATTCAAACTAAGCAAATTATAACCAGCAACCATATTACAATAAAACTTGATCTCTGAAGTTAGAAAAATCCAGGACCAGGTAGTACTGGGGTAAAGTCACATTGCTGTTAGAAGTGGTACTGATGGACCAATAGGTGGCACACTTTCCTATGGGCCAAAAGTTTCAGATCAGGGCCTGCATTAGTCCAGTTTCAGAAGAGGTGTGAGATACAGTATGTTCTTCTTGTGGCTGCTAAAGATCTCAGAGCTCTGTTTTACAGATTAGAGTGTCCTCCTTGAATTCCAATTCAGGGTTAATCTAGCTTTTCTAAATTTTCCCTTCTATTTTAAAACTCCTCTAATCCTCCATAACAGTGAGATGATGGCACAAAATGGCTCCTGTGGCTGGTGGTGGATTAAACAAATTGTCTTTGAAAAGATTAAGAAATAGATACTATGCAAATGCAAGCTATGCTAACGTTTGATATTTCAGCAATGAAATGCCCTTTTATTTGTCTTGAGGTCCTGACAATATGTGGATGGATACCGAGGAATCATAAAAAAACTGTGAACTACGATCCCCCAAAAAAACAGAAGTAGTCTTTAGGACTAGTCCTAAAAGAACTGGTCCTTCAAATTTCTCAAACCAAATACAAAGCCTTTATCTAATTCTGTTATTTGTGGTTTTTAAAATAGATAATTATCAAGTTATTGTAATAAACCACAATAAAATGAAAGTTTGTAAAATTTTATATCATTTTCAGTACAATATATCAATGGGTGTAAAAAACAAATACATTCAATTTTGACTTGTTTTTATTAAAAACAGTGTTTTACGGTGCACATTTTCATCAATATAACAGTTTCATTTTTCATTTGTGTTTCTAGTGAAAAAAATGGTATACAAGTAACAAAAAGTGTGTTTCAAGCTTCACGCTGTAGTCCATACCTTTTTCTCAATCTTTTTTTTGTCTATTTGTGCTGCAATTTAATTTTGTAATTTTGTGGAATTTTCTACAATGCCTTATGTCCTAATCCTTTTATTTGATGGTAGCAGTAACAAAAATTAATCTAGAACATTAAAATGAAAGAAATCTAATTATACAATATTATGGCATATTTTCATTTTAGGATTAATACCACGGTCACACATAAATACAGTACACACAGCAAAGAGTAAAACAAAATAAGGGTATTTTAAAGTTAACTGCTAAGTTTTGATAATTTTAAAGGCACCCATTACTGCAATTTTAATATTATAAATCAAAGTAGGAATAATCTTTAAAGTGTTACCATATTATGTAATATTAATGTATTTAACTTTCAGAGAAAAAATATATTTAATGGAAGTATGATTTACAAAGAGTTTATTCTTTTTAAATTCACATTTAAATTTGAACCTTGCAAAAGTATTCAGACCCTTGCAGCTTGCGGACATGACACTTTGAAGAAGAAATCAGTATTTGTTATGTACACAACCAGAGTTTGTGTGTTCTACTCTCATTCATGTGGGTTTCATCCCACAGTCCAAAGACATACTGAGAGGTTAATTGGCTTCAGAGAAAATTGGCCCTGGTGTGAATGTGTGTCTGTGTTTGTTTCTGTGTCTGCCCTGTGCACCCTTTGCTTGCTGGGATAAGCTCTGGCTTAACCATGACCCTGTACTGGATAAAATGGTTAGACATTTGATGGAAGTATATATACACAACATAGTCCACACATTCAAAGTAAACAAATGTAAAATTAAGTAAACGCTGTAGACAATATAAAAGAAAAATGCTAATTGCATAAGTACGTAAACCATTTCCTGTGGCAAACCTAAATTAATTATGTTGTACAAAATTACTATCTATGTAAAGCGGTGAATTTCAAACAAAGATTTAACCATGAAGACAGAGAATCTGTCAAAACAGCTCAGGGATAATGAGGTATAAAGGCACAGATTGGAATAAGGGTACAAAAACTTTTTAAAGACTCTTAATGCCTCTATGAGCTTGGCGATTTAGAACATTTTAAAGTGGAAGGCACCCAGACACTGCCTAGATCAGGCTGTCCCTCCAAATGAAGCAGTTGGTAAGAGGAAACTGGTTAGGATTGCCACTTTGAGGCCAACAGCAACTTTGAAAGAGTTACAGAGTTCAGAGATGAGAGAAAATGTCCAAGGGTCAGAAATACCAAAAACCCTCCGCAACAGGGCTTGTATAGACCTGTAAAAATAATATGTCAAATCCTGTGTGGGATTACAACAAAGTACCTAACTGATGCTGCAACTATTTGGCAAAAGGTCTTGTGGTCAGAAAAGATAACATAGAAAACTTTTGGTCTAAATGCAAAGGTACATCTGACATACCCTAGACAGGGCATCATTGAGTCAGAACCATCAATATTGTCAAGCAGGATTATACTGACGTTCTGGTTTATTGAGAATGATGGGAACATAGAATACTAGCAAACCTTAGAGGAGAACCTGCTTCAGACCTAAAACTGGGACAAAACTTCAGCGGGAAAATGAAGCACAAAGCCAAGCTACACTGGAGTGGCTTGCTAAAAGGAAAGTGAATGTCCCTGAATGGCCCAGTCAAAGTCCCTACTTAAATCCTATTGAGAATCTGCGGAAAGAAACTCCTGCCTATAATCGATCCCCAAGCAACTTGAGAGAGCCTGAGCAAATCTACCAAAAAGAATGGGCAAAAATTGCAACAAGCCAGTGTGCAGTGTTGGAAGCCATATAGCGAAAACACGTGACAAGTTGCATCCATCAAATATTGAGTTTATGGGTCTGAATACTAAGGTAAACAACATATTTCAGTTTCTTTTCTTTAGTTTGCAAATTTTCTTATACATAGAAGTCTTCAGTTTGAGTTTTTGAATACAATATGTGTGTTTTGCGTCATTTTAAATTTTACAAAACAGGACTTGAGACAAGTCAGTATACTTTTGCAAGGAACTATATGTAATCAATAAGGCACCTTTTACCCAGTTCTACTTTTGTTTATTCTCCGCCATTGGCTTTTGCCTATTCCAAAAAAATAGGTCAAGAACAAAAAAACTCATTTCGTCTATTAAAATGTCACCATCCTGCGGGACAGATGATGACATCCTCAGACCTAATTAAATTAATCTTCTTCTCTATCTTCATTCTTATTGAGTGCAAAAATTCAGACTGATAAATGTACTTTCCTGTTAACAAAGTTGTTGTCTTATGAGTCTATTACATTGCTTCATAAAAAGCAAAGTATTTGTAATGCTGTTTTTCCATTTCTTCTATGTAAGAAGTATTAAAAAAGTAGCTACCTAATCATTACTACATACAGTACATTTCCTTATACATAATTCATGGGTTCCATGCCAACTGGAGAATTGTGTGGTCCTGTATCTCAGAAAAACACCTTGTGCGCCAAGGGGTCCAAAATTGTTATTAGAAAAGCAATAATTTAAACAAAGCCAGTTGTATACAGCCTGTAAACCTTACTTAGACAAAATAATATTGATTTCTGTATTTTTAGTAAGTTCTTTTAAGTTGTTTGGATTTTAGTCTTATTTTTATTTTGTCTTTACAGTGTCTAAATTGCACCTGGTGTTCACTGACAGCATTGTATTTGTCACAACGTTCACTCTCAAACCAGTAAGGCAGCACCAAAAGTGTTACTGGGCATCAGAAAAGAAAGGGAAACAGAGAATAGGCAGTTAGCCACAAAGGGCTCTGAAAGCTTTAACTTAACATAACAGTGATTTTTTTTTTCACAAAAACTTTCCTACAGTATGGTCATATTTATTTATGTATGTATGGTTTGAATATTAAAAACTGATTTGAGGACAAAAATGCAAACAATGCGATCCTTCAGGTTTTCCTAATAACTCCAGTAGAAGCTTTTGCTGCTTTGAATTTGTTTTCACTTCAGTAACTAAGAAAGGGAGTTAATAGAAATGTGAACTTGAGGTCAAATAATTCACGTGTTATCTTAGTATACTGTTTGAGTGTACTTTTCTGACATAATGAGGCTATGATGGTAATCATATGTATCCCACTTTATCTGAGGTGGTTGCTTTAGAAACATTATAAAATGTATACAAGATGTAAATGAGCTCAACTTGCTATTTTTAGGAGCAGGACTCTTCCCCATTATTTACAGTAAGTTTTGCACAGTTGATGTAAATCGCCCACATACTGTACATGTAGGTGCTTCTAATGTTCATTTGGAAGCCAATTAGGTAGACATATTATTTGAAAAGATACAAAAAATGGTATTATTAGTATCTGAGTATGCACAGGCATACACACATTTTCACACAACACAATACTGTATATAGTATACTATATGCTCAAAGAGGCCTGAAACTTTACGCCTCTTTTTTCAGTGAATTTCAGAAAAATTACAGACTTAGAACAATTATCTGAAGGCTTTAAACAAAAAAGTCAAAGAATAGCTTTTGTAGTCTGAGAAAATTGTTGGAAAATTTGTAATTCTATGTTATGATCTGTGAAACTAGAATCACACCAGTCTATGGCTGTTGAACTTACTGTAGACTACAGCATTACACGTTTTCTAAGGAGGAAAGTACTGTAATATAATTATACAATCTCCAAAACATCAGTATGTATGTGTTTGTGTATTTGTAAACATACACATAAACAAGTATTTTGTAAGATCTCATGCTATATTTTTGACTTGCTTGTCATATAATTTCTTTTTCATATAACCATTAAAGTAAATGTTGCAGTTTTATTACTGTTTATTAAATAAAGAACAAATATAAATGAATTCATATATATATAGTGCAATATGATGGAAATTACATTTTAATTTTCTTCTCTATTAAAAAATAAATGTATTTATCTAGCTCGTAGGAAAGAAATCTGGTAATTCCCACGAATACCACTGTGATCCATACTTTGGCACTATTGATTAGGCCTGAGTAATGCCGTTCTACTCTGAGAGCAGGGGTGTTTTATTACAAGCTACCTGTCAAAGAGTGCTATGTGATATTTAAAATATTTTGTAATGCTTTTTATTTCACTTTTTTCAATTATTTTCTAAGTGTATTTTAGAATTCCTCATTCAGAGTTTTCCATCTGCTATTCAAACAATCACTCAGCAATGCACTGAATAGCTATAGGGGAACTCTGCCATACATACCTGGACTTAAATCTAGATATAAAAGTGGGTATCTATCATACATACACTAAACTTTAATATTGAGATTATTCAGTTTTAAACATTTCCATACATGTCACTCAAAAATTGCATTCATTTTTTAGATGTGATAACAAAGACCTAGACCTTTATGATAGGAGAAAATGTACAACACAGATCTTACCTTAATAAAAGTTTACAGTGGTGTATCACAATAAAAAAGTGAAGTTTATTAAAGCCAGTTTAAATCCTGCTGAAAGTATGCCAAAACCTAGAACGCCAAAGCTTGATAACCAAAGAAAACAACACCAAAGCAAGGTAAATGGGAAGTAAAGGTATAATAAACCTTTGGAAAATAGTTAACTGAAAATAGAACCAAATACCACAGTAAACTTCCATAAGGTTAACATCAGCTGAATTTCTGATTTACACCTACTAAACCTCTTCAGCAGAGGTCTCATTGCCATGTCTTGGGGGTGAGCGTCTGACTGGAGTAGCAGGCTCAAAGACATCATCTTCAATAGCTTCTTCAATTGGATTCATTTTTCCAGGCCTTGTGTGAGGGGACTTGTCTGAAAAAAGAGGGATGAAGGCGAATTGACTTTGGTAGTGGAAAAAGGCACTAACCATTTACTAAATATATTACTGTATGTTGAACCTTCACTGGCTCATTTCATAAGATCCAGGCGTAAAGCAAACAAAACTAGAAACTGTAACAAGACAGGAGATTCCAGTCATTTAACACTTAGTTGCTTAAACTGAAACTGAATTGAGTGTCCATAGATAGAATGTAATTTAATGTGCAAGGAATAATTAGCATAATGTTAATGAAAGCAAGCTTCTATTCTTATTTCCCATTTTGTGATAGCATATCCGCAGTATATGTTTCCTAAAACAAATGGAGTTTATGGCAAAAGTTCGGGAGGGATAACAGCAGGCAAGTTCCATCAGCCTCAGCTGCCCTGAATTGTAATTGTTCCTGATTTCATTTCCTTAAGTAAAAAAATCAGTGAACTTTCACAGTAAAAGTAAAGATAAAGTCCATGTCAGGTACATCAGCTCATCAGACCAAAGAAACCCTGGTTTCATGACTCCATCCTCCTGGATGGGAAGGTGATCCATCACTGTTACCATCTCCCATCAATGCTAACATAGCAGGGTGGACTGGAGCAACTGAAGTGAAGTACCTCATCAAGTGTACAATAGCACTGTCAGCAGAGGGGAGATGCCCCCCATAGCCTCTCACCTATGAGTCCAAAAACGTACCCACTACTGCCTCCATATTCAAAACAGGACATGCTAAATATGCCCTAGTGGCAAAATATGTCCACTGATCCATACCAAGAGTGGCAGGAGTATTCAAACATTTCTATTTACACAATGCTCATGTTAGTTGAGAGGTGCATCAGGCATCACAAAAGATCAGATAAAATACATAAAAACAGTGAGACAAATAGTATGTGAGGTCCATAAGAACTCCTCACATGGTGAAAGGGCTACATTCAGTAGGTCCGGCAAAATAAGGAATACTTGTTCTTCAGGGAATACAAAAATAATATCTGAACAAACATGACATGAATGAATCAAAGTTGAGGCATAAGCGTGTTTCTAAAGAAAATCATAAAACTAAAAATATACCGTACACCAGATATATGCACAAACCTAGCATGTTCTTTGATACCATTAACAATTGCTTTCAAAAACAGCTTACTGACTATCATGGTATCAGTTTTACCATGCTGTAGGCCTGACATATCTCTTCAAAGACTAAAAATGTTTCTGTGATTGAAGGATACATAGAAGGGGAAAGGCTGAATTATAGTATAACTTGAGAGTTTACAGCAAACATAATAATTCTGTTGTAATAGAATAATCTGTTCTAAGAGCCAAAATTCAAAATGACAATGGTTTAGAGCATACAGAGTTGCAAAAAATGTCTAATCAAGGAAAGCATTTGACATTTGACTTGAATCATTTAACCTGAATCCAACTGAAATGTGATATGAAACTCAAAGTAGCAGCCTTGGGTAATGGTAAACCCAATAATTTGAGTGTAGTATGCACTACTATATGCATTTACAAATGGAACAAAATTCGAAGAAGAGAAGCCAGCATTCCTGATAGGTAAAAAATATAATTTCATGTTATGTAAAAATATTATTAAATGATTCTAATTGTAACAGCAGTTAATACAGAAGATGGTAAGGAAATATTAAGAAAAAGCTGAGAGAGTGAATATTTTCATGCACTATATTGCTGTTTATTTTAGATAAAATCATAATTATTTTTAGTTGAAATTATTTTCTTAATATTTAAGGATAAACTCTTATTTTGACCTTTACTGCCGGTAAGTACATTTTTTAGTTTTATTTCTGTAGAACCAAATCTTACATCAGCTTCAAAGCCTTCCTGCTTTTTAAAAAAATACTGTCTCACCCATTCCTGTACTTTCATGTGTTAATGTGTGACTTGAATGTGTTTTTGTTAAAACAAAAAATTTAAACCAGATCAAGGAAGGTCACAAACAAGATTGGAATGACTAACAGTATGGAAACGCTGCCCCCATTTTAGTACATTATGTTTATAAACAACATACAAAGCAGAATTTGCTTTTCCCTGTACTTACAAAGCGAAGATGCTGTTGAGCCGCGAAGGAACTGGTTTAACACATCATCAGTTTCACTTGTGCTGGCCATGCTGTTCCTCATCTGCATCATGGACAGCTGGGAGCACAGGCTTGGTTGGCGATCAATTTTTTTAGCTGTCTGCAAAGGAACCAAAATCAAAGCATGAACTGCCATAAGGCTACCTTTACCAAAAATACATCCTTTCGTTGTGTCAGTCCATGGTTATATAAAGCCGTACCTTATCATTCAGCGTGGGATCATTCAGTGAGTACAGCTTATTTGTAATATCTTTCCCAATGAGATATCGAAACACTTCATTTAAGAAAGGTTCAGATTCCAGGAAATATGTCAAGCGTTCTCTTGACCAGCACAAGAACTTGCAATTTTCCTCAGCAGTAATAGTTACCTGTGAAGATATGAATAACCAGAAATGACAGAAATGTCTGGGAAATTTGCGTCTTCTCTTACCAAAAATCAAGGCCAAAGACTTAAAACAATCTTTGCAAATATATTCTTGAGGGCTGTTCTAAAGAAAGCCCTCTGTTTTAAAGGGGTCCATGCTTCAATTTGACACACTCTTCTCTTTCATAATGTTAAAAAATTAATTATATTTTATTAAATAACACATGAGATAGAAAGTGTTCTCAAAGAATAAAATTAAATATCTAAGTTAAACACATGGTTTTGGAATCCAAAATTCTTTACAATAACATGATTAATTCTTTTAAACAGAAAACTGCAACAAACAGAAAAGTGAGAACTTAAAATTTTAGTCAGGTGGCAGAAAACTATTATCTTAACTGATATTATGTTAGTATTAGTTATCTATATGAAAAGCCTTTTATTACAGCAGTATAAACAACGTTAAATGTTGCAAAGGAACAAGTAATAGGTTTATTCCATGCTGAAAAAAAGAAGAAAGAGAACACAACGTTTCGGCCGTGGAGCCTTCTTCAGGTGTGTTGCCTTCATATAAATTATGCTGAATAACATCAGCTTCATAAAAACTCTGAATAATGTACTACTAGATAACATATACATTTACAGGTTTTAAAAAAACACAAGTTTAGATCAATTCAAAAAGTTGAATTTACCTGAAATTTTTCACCTCTGTTCATCTGGGTTGACCTGAACTCTGGAGAGTCAATGAAGGCATTGGTGTAAATATTATGAAGAAAATGCCCACGATATGACACCTTCATTCTAATATAAGAAATAAGGTTATATTAAACATAAGCCAGGAAAAAACTTAAACCAGCAACATTATTTCAAATTGGTTCTCTGTAAATGTAGAAGAAACCATATAGATGTTTGGACATATAACATATCCTGTATTTGATAGAAAGGACTCTGCACTGTTACCAATCATACACTTATATTAAGCCTTTGTCAAATTTTGTGTTGATATTTTCACCTATTTCTAAATGTTTTATCAGACTCTGTGAAAAACTAGAAATGTAAGAAGTATAATTAATAATGAAAAATGCTGTGTTATTCATCCTATCTAGGAAGGTCTATCCGGGGTGCAAAGTATGCTACACCCTGGCCAGGAAGCCAGTCCATCACAAGACAGACAAACACGAACGCACTCACACTCACACCAGGGCCAGTTTTCCCAGAAATCAATTAACCTATGAGTATGTCTTTTGACTGTGGGAAGAAACGCATGCGAACACAGGGAGAACATACAAACTCCACGCAGATAGCACCACAGGGATTGGATGTATTTTTTTAATTATAAAAAATATCTGTTCCTACTGTATTTGTGGAGCTCTTAGGTTTCAATTGCCCTGAGTTCAGTCCCCGAGATAACACTGGTCAATACAGATTTCTGAGGTAAATGGAACAAACTGTGCATACTTTCCCTTGAGCAGGATGCTCAGCCTGTCATCAACAGATGTCTTATCCTCAGCAGCATATGCCTGTCCCTTCTTCAAAGACTGGATGGTACAAAACTGACCGGTCAACCTCTGGAACATATCCTCACGTACATGAAGGGGCTCGAACATTCTTTTGTAGACAGACTTCAGCTCCCTGTCAATTTTAATCTGTAGAAAAAGAACAAAACAAGCAAACACGCTAAGCTTATAAATGATCCTGTTACAGTTAATTTTTAAATTAAAAAAAGTAAACACAAAAAAGTACACTGAAGCAATACTATTTAAGAATTATTAAGCAGTTATAAAATAATTAACTGCTTACCAGAACACTTTGTTTCAATGGCTTCAGAATATTTCAATCAATGTATCAATGAAAGTGTAAAAGCACCATCTGAAGAGCACACAAATCCAAATGGTACTTTTCTGCATAATTTACTGAACCAAGGGTAGGAGTTCCATGTGTTTATTTTTACTTGAAATGACAATGTACATGTGTTTCAAGGAAAAGATGTAGTCATCAGTTTTACATGAAAATGTGTAACTTGTGCAGCATCTTTAACACATCTGTATCTGTGTTACAAGCTGTAATGGATTAAGCCAGTTATAATTCTGTAAAAAATTAAGTCATTGGTACTGAATTTAATTTTGTATGGTTTATTGATAGGAGAAAATATAACATTCAATGTTCCAAATCCAAATAGTCCAATTTCACAGTCACTTATGTATATACAGTATGTGGAAGATATCTTTCACAGACCACCATAAATGTTACTCTGGTTATTAACCTAGGAAATCTGAAATATCTAGGATGGACAGGGAGTTTAGTTTTTTTTCCCAATTAATGGATTAGGAAATATATACTGCCTATTATTAAGAATAAGCATTTTACTCTACCAAAAATGTATGAAAGAAACTCATTGAAGTGAGAGCACTGAGGCTGTTGGGGGGTAGTGCAGTGTAGTAGAAAAGTTTCTGAACTAATGGCTAGTGGGCTGTTTGAGTCTTTGCTGCAGACACTGCTGGTGTACCTTACGTAAGGTACTTTACCCAGCTGTATGAATGGGGAATAACATTTGCTCGGTGTCTCATGCAGTGGGAAGCCACCTCTCTGTTTTCTTAATGCCATGGGGTCCAGGGTAAGCTCTGATCTGACAAATCATTGTACCTCAAATATGGAAGTTACCTAACCACAGTACTTATTGCTGATAAGATTTTGGACTCATAACTGACAGGTTGGCTCAAGCCCTGTTGCGGACATTTCTCATTGTACCCATGAGAAACGTAATTTCTCGCAGTTTCTCCAGTCCACCCAGCTGTGCAAGGGGCGACCAGCATTGACGGGGGTAATCCCTGTGATGGACTGGCGTTCCACCCAGTAAAGTCAATTGCCATGGGCACTAGGAAGAGCTCTGGGCCGGTGACTCCATTATGGACTTTACCTTCTATTTATTTAGACTGTTAACTAGTCACATGCAAATAGATATCTTCATTATACATTACTGAGCATTGAATAGTTGGACTTAAACTCAGCTGTGGGCTGTTTGGGGAGATTCTCTCCTGCAAAGATTTTCTGTACATCAACATTGCATTTTCATGACATTGAGAATAACACAAGTATGTTGCCTATTTTGCTAATGTAAAACTTATACTGTATGTCAACAGCAAGTTTCCCCATAAAAATAGGCTATGGAACCTTGGTGAATCTGGCTTGAATGACCTGAGATTAGAGCAGACGTGAAACTAAAGCAACAATTTCTTGAATGAAAAACAGCTATTCTGGTTGTGTAAGCACCTACTGTATAATTTACTGTAGCTTACTGGTTAGCCTAAAAAGGTATCTAAAGTATCTATACAAAGATAACATAGGGTGTTTTCCACCTTATTTGTATATTGCATAAGTGTAAATATTTGCATTTATGTTAGTGATCACATATAAAAACCAAATGCAATTAAAATAGATACATAAATATAATTATATGAATTTCCACCTTAATTAAGATATAACTCCTCTGATATGTTCTGAATTTATTTGAAAAGAAACCTAGCATTTCTTTTTGTTTTGCAAAAAATACTAACAGACCACTACCAAATACAAAAACATATAAACAAGAAAAGATAGCAAATATATTACTATTTGAACACCATGTTTAGAAAATATGCACTTACAGGTCTTCTTTTGTATAAGAGGTACAGGAAATGCATGAAATTCATTACAAGGAACACAGAATTCCAAATCATGATATCCAAGGCACATCTGTACAGGGTTGCCCAGGCAATAAAAAGTGCACATCCTGAAAAATATCAGCATAAGAATTACAAGCCCCATTCATTAGGCAAAAAGCATACATTATTTAAGCTATTTTTTTCTGTCTAACCAGTGTTGAAAATCTCTTTAATGATGCCTTTAAACTTGCTATTAAAGTTTAATACTTTCTAGGCAGAGTAAATGAAAGCATTGTATTTAATAATGTCATTAGTGCTATGATTTTTTTATGTCATTAGTGTATTTAACAAAGTTAAACTGAAGCAGACTGTAGTCTATTTCTATGCCATTCCCTTACAGTAACAATTAATGGATATTTGATATCCACATTTATTTGATATAAGAATTTACTTGATTCATGCCCTGTGTGAAAGATCTAACTTACCCTGTTCTCAGTCAATTTTATATTTCTGGCATTTCAGCCACAAGGGGGAGAACGTGAGAGCTGATGAAAATGGATAATAGAGCAAAGCGGGACACAGACACACTTCTTACCCTCTTTGCTGAGCTTTCAGAAGGAAAAATGCTTTTAAAAACAAATGTTAAAATAAGCAAAGAAGAGCAGCAACCTTTATGGATATGAATCAGGCTGTTTCAAAATTCAAGAGATACTGTATTTGGGAGCTACTGAAATGTTTATGTTGTCAATAAAAACAGGCACTAACAACTAAGTTTGTCTACATACCTATTATCAGCATGGTGCGCAAAAATATCATATGCAGGTTGAATGTAGTTGGGATAATAAGGCCGACGGCGAAACAGAGATTAGCCATGTGGAACACAAAGTGGTGGACTTCTTTCCAGTCTTCACAAGAGGTCACATTTTGCTCTGCACTTCCGCCACTTACTATTGTGCTATAATCCATAGGTAATGTAGTCAAAAAGTATTTGGTTGTTTCTGTGGAAGCTGCCATTCTGGAACTCTAACTAAAATAGGAAAAAGAAACTGAAAGAGAAAAACATTTCCCATTTAGTTGTTATTTACTATGTAACTGCAAAAGAGTGTATTCTGTCATATGATGTACTCTGAGTATGTCTTTTGTACCACAAAAATACTTTAAGCTATAATTGTTTCATTTTTATATAACATTCCAATTCAAAATGATCAATATCCAATGGTATTTATTTTAATGAGCATCACGGTATGGAAGTGTGGAACAAGCTAACCTGCCATGTTCAGATCAGCTAGCTACTAGGATACAGCATTAGATGAACCAAAAGACCACATAAATGTACAAGCATTCACATAAATGTACAAGTAAATTATAGAGCTAGTACCTGAAAATCCAAACATATTTATCTTGTATCTGCCCCTTCTCAATCATTACATCAGCATTATATTTTTCAGTGAATACTAGGTAGAACTAGCCTTGGGTAAAGGTTGTAAGTCAAGGGGAAATCTTTTTTTTAGAATATTATTAGCTTTGATTATGCGAGAGGTTGATTAATCATTTTCAGTGAATATTTGGAGTGTTGTGTTTAAAATAAATTTTATTACATTAACGAAAAGAAAAAAAAACATTATATATTTTCTGTAAGCCGATAATTTTTTAAAGGAGTTATGAGTTTCTAATAAACAGATGAAAGAAGACTATATTGTGTTAATAAAACTGTATAAAATATTGTTTATCTTCCTACAATATTTCCTTTCTTGCACTGTTTTCTATTTTCATGTCTCTAAAAAACTCAAAGAAAGAAAATGTTATTTTACCAAATTACTCTAATAATGGGGAAAAACGCTATTTAATAAAAATATAAACACCAAAGTTCTTTTTTAAACATTTGTAATTTGTTGGTGATGATAATAATGTAACCAAAACTTAATAACTGTTAATTTAATTACTGTCTTAATTAATTGTCATGTCATTTCACTTTCACATAATTAATTTTTTGTTAAGATAATAATCCAGGTATCTAGAAAAAAACTCTGAAAGACTTAACCAGCTTTAGATCTTAAACAGAATCTGACACTGGCAAGGCATGAGAAGTCATGAATATTACCTAGATAAAAATGTGAAAAAAGGTGTTGGTCAGCTATTAATCTTGATATTGACTAATCGTGATTAATCACGGTTTTTATCCTTGTAACATGTGCTTGGGTGTTCTCTTGGGTGATGTACATACAGAGGAACAATCTCACTCTCAACCATATTACCTATTGTGCTATGTTACCAGGTCTATTTGTTGTTTGTATCAGTAACAGTATAGTAATGTTAAAAGACATGTCAGTTCTTGATCAAGTCAAATCTCTCAGTACACATTAAATATTTAGAAAATACTGGAAGTAGATGCCTAGGTTGTTACAAATATATTGTTAAATTAACAAATAGGTCAAACTGGTATAAGCCTACTTGGTAATTTCTGAAGGATTTAGCTTGAAAACAAGGAGGGAAACCCAGCTGTTTTATTGAAATCTATTAAGAACTAAAAGTTGACTTTGGAACTATGTAGACCTTAACTTTGATAAAATAAATTGTTTCATCTTTTTTTTAAAGAAATCTTCTCCACATGATCATGTGACTTAATTTGGTTTATTTTCTTATACGTATACAGTGTTTGCTGAACTTCCAGTGTATAACCTGACACCGTTATTGATATTGTAAGAATTTAAGAGGAGTAGTAAACTCTACTCTTTGTTCTCATTCAAAATGATACAACATTACAAACGTAAAATATAGAAGTACACGTAATGCAATTATATTCACAAAACACGAGTATAACTTACAAACATTCCTTAAATTAATTTTATTATTCGGTCTTTTAAAGATATTTTAAAACATCAGTATATAAATAATAATTAGTCAATGCTACCGTAACTTCTGCTTCATGAAGGTCAAAGTTAAAATATGCTTCAGAATCTAACTGCGGTTACTAGTGCTTATAGCAGAGACCTTGGTAGTTCCAGGTCAGTAATTTGCCTGTATTCTTGAAATACGATTTATTGTGCCTCGAAAATATGAGTAAGTTTGTTTACAAGGTAGTACGTTGTACTTTTTTGCAAGAAATGCCATCCAACCTAAATTGCACAAAATGCTACTGAGAGTAAAGGTCCAGACGACATTGTTAGAAAAGTATGTAAAAGATACAATTGCAATATAAAACTTAAAATATAAACGCATGCCAAACACTGTTACAAGTTAAGGTTATTATGTTTCGTCACAAATAGCTCGTCACCATGCTTCCTTCCACCAACTTTCTTTTTCGTCCAAATTAAAAAATGTGTGATGGTGCAACCAGCAATATTATTAATGGAATAAAAATATCACAACAAACGTTGAGACACGTGACACGGAAACTTACCTTACACGAACCTTCCCCGAATGCTGATTTTTTTTGTCTGATTTTAATAATCCCAAATATATCCACTTTAACAAGGAGCTGACAAATTCCAGTTCGAAAATATATGGACTGAAATCTTGCTATGTGCACTTACCGTCTCTTGAAAACACCTCTTGGTAAACTGCAGAAGAAAATACAATCTATAATAATCAATAAAGAAAAGAAACCTAACAAAAAAGAAGGTAGAACTGTAACTGTAAACCCGTATGAAGCAGGGCTGCACAATGTGATCTTCGCATTCCACCTCTGCTGCTGACAGTCTTTTACTAAAATGGGCAAGAAGCGAGGGAACAGCCGTCTCCGCCGCCCAGACATTCCGAGTGTGCATAGTGCAGGAACGCCACCAGGGGGAGACAAAGTAAACTACAGGAGAATTTATTAATATTATTATTTAACTTTTTTTAGCAATAATATTTTCGCTACCAAGATCGAAGGCCACCTTGATATTTTTGTTATCTTGAGTCTTTGAAAACTAGTTAGTAAGCCATGGATGAAAATCGCGGTATATGGAAGTCTTCATAGTAAAAGATTACTTCATAGCTAACATAGCTAAATTTCGACGCAAAACACCGTGACTTCCTTATCTGATTAATTTCACACCGGGATGGTTTTGAGAAACTATTCAAACAATAGTCTCTGTTTACAATTTGGAATGGAGTGAATGACAGCACTTTAATCGTTTCCACTGGGCATGCTTTTTCCTGTAAGGTTACAGTAGTCTTTTTTTTTTTTCAAATTTTACAGTCCTCACTTCTTACAGCTGACTTGACAATATGCAAGGTGCGTTCAGCACCCTGGACAGCGCTTTAAGGTGACAGGTAATCTCAGATCCCTTGTCAGTATTTTAGAGACTGTACTTAATCAAATGTTGATCAGGAAAGTGCTGACATCAAAGGGAAACGGCAAGAATAACAATCAACATTATGAGTTTTACTTCATGTCTGTGTCCTGTCGACTGGATGTTAGTTATCAGCCACGAGTCAGTGTTATGTCTAAAGAAAATTGTTTTAGAGACCCATCACAGAAAAATGTATACCCGCAAAAACAAAGAAAAAATAATGAAGTGTCCATAAATTAAGGCAGAAGTATGAAAAAAATTATCACAATTTGAAACTGCCAAACGTTTTAGTACTCTGAAGCATAGTTCTTAGCATACAGTGCATCAAATAAATCATATGGAATGCTGTAAGGCAAATTGTTAATTATATAAAGAACCCCCAAATTATATTGTGTTTTACAGTCTAATATGATGGCTTTTTTCCATTTTAGATGAGACTGTAAGATCAGGAACTTTTGCTCTATTATTTATGCAAATACTTCACCTGCATTTTTTGAAAATGTCTCATAAGCAGAACATTGTTCACTACTCCACAAAATCTTATTTTCCACAGTCTCTAATATAATTGTGAAATGGTTAATGCAGGCCAGAGAGAGAGGAAAGGAGGAAATATGCGTTTTTGCTTGTAAGCACCTGAATTCGCAATGTGTTTCATATAAAACATGCTCTTATATATTACTTTACACCTCTTGTATGAAAGACAAGTTCAACATGCATGCAACTTAAAAATAGCAAACATTTATTAGGATTTTGAAAAAAAAAGTGTTGGAAGGTTATAATCATAAAATAAACAATTTCATTTTTTTCCCTTAACACAGAAGAAACAACTACCAACAACAACAATAATGGTTTAACATCACCTTGAAGCTTAATATACTGCAGAAACAGTTATGGGAAAATTACAAAGAGCTTCACTACATTCAATTGTTAATCAAAAACAATCACATTTTGTTTACTGTATTGTAATTATTCTATTTACAATAGAATCCTTACAGTACATTAACATTATATGCAAAAACAGTTGAAAAAAAGAGAACGTTTTGAAATTTAAGGGAGAAAATGACTTTCACTACAATGAAGAACAAATTTACTGCACATCCATTTACAACAATATACTTTCAGTCCAAAATTCAAAGCTTTGACCTAATTTTTTAAAAAAAGTTAAAACATAATAGTTATTGGCCACCTACCCTGATTACTTCTTTACTTGTATGATTTAAGACTTAACATGAAGCAGTACACAAATCATGGATATCAACATTACAGTTCGTATTATCTCATTTGATTGTTTACAGTTTATCAGTTTGTAGTAGTTACACTTTGATTCAATCATTTGAACATGCTTTTAAACAGGTTTAAACAGGCTTGTTATGAATTAAGTATGTATTTTCGTCTGCTAACAGGAATGCTCCAACACCATTCCAGCCGAGATATAAATAGTCCAATACTGGTAAAAGTGTCTGTGACTCATCATGAAAGCTACCCTGCATTCTAACTAGCTTAATACATGTGCTTTTCATTAGACCCTGTGCAAATCATTTTGTATTTTTTGACAGCATTGCATGTAATTTAGATTACTGCAGTCAATCAAAAGGCAAAATTCTTAATAAAATGTATTTTATTCTACACTACAATAAATACATCTTTCCTGTTCCAAGTACAAAGTGTTTATTTTGATTTTTTATTTAGAGTATGTAAATAATATACATTTATTACAAAAGTTTTGACCTCTACTTCTACCAGTGGGTAATAAACAGTTATTTCACTGACCAAGACACAGATCAACTTTTAAAATATCACCTACATTTTCTACATTTTAACTTCCCCATACAGTACATTACATCTCTCACAGGCATGAAGGGACAATTTAGGATTACACTTAATCCATATAACCACATAAGAATGACTTGAGTATATAGTATATATAGTATATTGGACTGAGCTGTGATGATCAACTCTGAAATATACTTGTAGCACATAATAAACAGTGAAATTTTATAAGGATTTATTGTGATTATGAAAATGTATTAAAAGAAGGCTAAACATCAATGTGTTTAAAGGAAGCAATGACTGCAATTATAAAATACTATAACTCTATATTTACAACAGCAAATTTCAAATGAACTGCTTTAAATGTACACAAAACATTGACATCTCCACACCAAAAGGAATTTGCTACACTATAAGACTTTCCTTGAATATCACTATTTCAGTATTTCAAATTTCATGTTTAGGTCAGACATGTTATATTGCAAGTACTGTAAGAATTTCAAATTGAAACCATTTTAAATTGATTTAATCTTTCCTTCTAAAAGTCAATCCCTGTTCCCCTGAGATATTTCAGTACAAATCTAAAGGCCAAAGACATATTCTTATGCTCAAGTCAAATAATGATCAATAACACTATGGTGTTCTTCTGTGGATAAACTAAGCTGAATAGACCAGTGGTTCGGATATTATAGCACAATTATAGTCACAATTTATAGACAGATCTGAGACATTTGATACAATATCAGGCATGAATGAATGAAAAAAATGCAATGCAAATTAATGTGAGATAATTATAAGTTTCTATTTAAGTAGTAAAGAAAACTATCTAATTAATATTATTTTTGTGTTTGACTTCCTCACAATTCTTTGAGTCAAATATAAAATATAAAGGTATCTGTTTATAAAATCGAAAAGCCTAAGACGTATTTTGATCATGTAACTGACTTGTGACTTTGTATACCAGGATGGTGCAATTTTCACCTATTCTTCCTTGAAAAATGTGCTTGAGCTCTGTTAGTTCGGTTGTGGATCATTAATGAACAGCAATCTTCAAATCTTGCCACAAAGTTTGCGAGTCACTGTGCAGCTGAAAGGTTAAATTTCATGCCAGTTGCAGTTTTTTTTTGCAGACTGAAGCAGGTTTTCCCCTAAAATCTCCCTGTTCTTTACTATATCCATTTTTTTTATCTTGACAAACATCACAGTCCCTCCTGAAGAGCCCCACAACATAATGCTGTCACAGCCATCCTTAGCACAATGGATGCTAATCACAGAAACTAGTTTGTGACTTCTCAAAGTAATTATATGCAACTACTGATCTAATTTAAATTTGTCATACTGTAGCAAAGGGGTGAATACGTATGCAATCAATACTGTACGTGCAGTTTGTCCTGACATTTACCTATAAAAGTATTCAGTGTGAGCAATCAAATTGAAAAAAATCATATAAAAAAGTGTATACATCATTTTCAATTAAACAAAATGGAACATCAGTAGAAGTGAATTAAAACCTTTGAAAGGCAGTGTTTAAACAAGGATCTACTGTGGATATATATCAAGAAACTCAGGCCAACACTTTATTGAAAATTATATTTCAAAATAAAATATAATTCTGAATGTATTGTAATAGTTTTTTTCAGATGATAAAAATACATATTTAGTACAACTCTTTTGTAGTATTGTTTATATGTGCTGCATACAGTTCAGAATTAAGAAGTCAGCACTTTCCCAGAGTAAAAATGACTAGAAAGGCAACTGATGATAAACAGACCATCAATAAAATTATCCGACCGTGCTGGTCAGCAGAGTTCCTTTCGATGAGGATCAGTTTAACTCTGCTCCTCTGGTTCTTGGATGCCTCTCTTTTCTAAATCCGGGACAACCACGTGACAGAAACTGGGTAATCTAAGATCATATCGAAATCCATTGCTGTCATAGGCCTTGTCGCTGAGTGAGTAGAGTTTATCTGCTATGTCATTCCTGACAAGGAGGGAGAACACTTTGGCGATATAACGGTTCTTTGCAAACAGTAAATAAAGTTTTTTACGCCTCCAGCCTACATATCGACAATGAGTGTCGGCTGTCAGCGTAACCTGTGGAGGAAAAACATTTCAGTAACATTTCCCGTTTCTGGAAATCAAGTTGAACTGCAACAATTAACATTACGACATTTGAAAAGTTTAAAAGTGAAACATAAACGTTCATATTCAAATGAAAGTCAATTCAGTTTTAGCCCTAAGAAAGAACTATTCGCAAAAAAACATCCAAAACTGAAAACACCGTAAAAAAACAGCGGAACTGTTGAATATGTCGATAAAATAGTTTACTTTATTCTAGCACTGATATAACTACTTTGCGTTTATCACTCCTACAATTTTAGCAAGTCTGGTCAGTCTGATTACAGAGGTGTGCAAACCGGGATGCATCAGCTTCACAAATACCTTTCGTCAGTTTCAGTTAATTAAATTTGTTATTAATGCACTCTAACATTCATGGAACATTCTTGAAACAGTTACCTGAAACATCCCCTCTTCTGAAGGCCTCAGAGAATCCCATTCTGGTGAATCAAGGAACTGGTAGGGGTAAATATAGTGTAAAAACTCACCGTTAACTGTCACCTGGATTCTGCCAAAACAAAAATACCGGTTACATTATAAGAACTGTATGGGGATAACTAAAATGTTACACGCATTAAGATGAATATAAAGTACAAGAGAGACACACGCTTAACTGTATTAATTTAAGGTGAACGAAAATCTACATTTCTAACCTACCTTCCAGACAAAAGAATGGAAAGTTTCTCAATTGCCGTTTTGCCTTCCATTGCATAGCAATGGTCTTTTTCGATAGTGTGGATCTGTCCTTCGGAGCAAGAAACTATCTTCCCATAAGCGGTAAGGGACACCCCCAGTTTTTTGAACATAAAAGCATAAAGATCTTGTAAGTCTTTATCAAAGGTGACACTCCGGAGACGATATGCTACGTGGACGACTTGAAGCAGACAGATCACAAAAAGGCTGAAATTCCACGAAAAAGTATCTGCAGCACACGCATCTAACCATGCCCAAATCGACGAGCAGAGAAAACCAAGTGCCACAAAGAAAAACAAGTAAAGAAGCCCATAGAACCCGCTTCCTCCCATGAAACCCAAAACTAAGAAAATATTGGCGAGATGGCAGACGGCACCTTCCACATCATCCTTCCAGTCAATGCAGAAAGGGCGACCATCTATCACCGTGCTCCACAAAGTTGAGTTATCGTCCTCCAAATACACTTGCTCCATTGAATAACTGGACGCTTAAAAAGAATTTGATTGAAAAGGTTTATGAATGTGACAAGTAAGTTTAAATCGCATTATCTTCAAAAGCCAACAACACGTTTGAGAGGATCCTAGAGGCTTCAAGTTCTAAAATGAAAACGCAACGAATAATCTCCGGTCCTAAAATGTAACCACAGACTTTGGCGTCTCATCCTCACTTAGAACGATCTGCCGTGTGCCTTCTCCCCCAGGTCCCGTTGCCTTCCGTTTTCAGAGGTGAAAACCTGAACGGATCTACCTTATCCTTGCATTCGCAAATGCTGCAGAAAAGCACCGGGTAAGTGGGAAAGAACTATGCTTTGGACTACGTAGGTGCATAAAATCTACTTCAACAACGACCATCTGAAGTGGGTGCGGTGTTTTTACCATCTGGTAAAGAAGGTAACATCCTCCGCCGAATATAGGCAATGTTGATTCTGAAGAAATAATAATAATATTATAATAAAAATGATCAGTGTGCAAATTCTCGAAACTGGTTTATCGACCACTCTCAGCGTCTCAGCGTGTAGGCTGTCACAAAATGCTACTATATTCTAAACACCCTATTTATTAGAACCAATATTGTCTTAACTGTCATTCGTCTGTTTTTAAAGAGCACTTGCACTGAAGACGGCTCCACTGTCAAACGCTCATTTTGTGTATTTTTGCTTACATTTTTTTCTTTTGTTTTTTTTTGTATTTTTAAAGAGTACATCTTCCAAATGTTATCCAGTGATCACACCTTTGCCTTCACTCCAAGTCCCTGAGTAGAACATTTTTAGAGTCTCTTACATCTTTGTATCTTAGTTTAATCACCATTTTAATGCATAGAGTGCCGGTCAAAATATCTCATACCTTAATACAGATTAAAAACACCAGGGATAGATCAAATAAAATAACTGAAACTGAGACATATTGATCTTTCTGATATTCTATCTAAAGTGGGATTATTAATAACGCACAGCCCATTGCTAAATGACTTGTGCTAACTGAACAGAATTCACTGCTGTACTGAAGTCATGAGACATCTTAGACACAGACCTTGCAGTATACTGTATACACTTTTATTAAACTGATAAGAACAGAAATGAGCATCAGCTATTTAGTTAAAGACTCAATCAGGTTTCTTCAATTGTAACAACTTTGATTTGTCATTAAGGAGTCTTCAATTAAAATGGATGAAAATCTTCAAATATATAATCACAGCACGTGAAGGTAACATACTGTACAAAAAAGGTATTATGAAGTATTTTAGTAGCTATTTATAACTCCTTATAAAATCCAATTTATTTTCTGTCATTCCTCATCATTAACATGGTTTATTTTTTTCTCTACACCAGCAGTTCCTAAGTGTGGATCTGGAGGAACAATGTCTTTTGTAGTTTTTGCTTAATCATGAGCAAATGAATCTAAGTTTTCTATTTGGGGCATATTTACTCATTTGCATTTGGCTCTTAAAAGGTCAAATGTCATCTCTAATTGGTATCAATTCTATACTGACGTCTGCGTTTCAAATCAGCCCTGATTCAGTTGTGTTGACTGAAAATTAACCAATTGCACTTCTATAAAAGGAAAGACCACTCAATGTGGGAGTGTCTGATACAGTGTCATTCCCACCTGTGTCTGTTCATCATAATCAACGAGCTGTTTAATCATAAATAACATTAAGCAAGTTGTGGAGAGTCCCTCTAGAGATTGGAAACCACTGCCTCACAAATCTATGAAGTTTAAGGCTACTTTTTGTGCCAGAAAATACACCCATATCAGGATGAACTATTTTTTGCATATAACTATTTCTTGATACATAATGAAAATTGAAGGGAAAGAGTAGGACAATACAAAATGTCTAAGAGGTTTGCACAGTTTGTTTTATATTACTGTATGTGTTTTAATGTGAACCAACTGTCATGAACAGCGCCGTCCCTCAGGAAATGTGACGACGCTGAGGGTGATACAGACCCAAGACAGTAAATGCGACAGACCAGGGAGAGTGGCCGGCTCAAAGCACCACGGGCACAGAAGAGGGTAAAAAGTCAAATTAAGTCCGTTGACATAAACTGGGAGCTGGGGCCGTTGGGGTGTTGCTCTCTTCTGTCCAGGAGCAGATTCCTGCATTCGGGTTCCCTGGAAAAGTTGGCTGCACAGAGAGGGCAGCCAGCTGCTGGAGGGGTGGACAGCTCACTGCAGTTGCTTGGGGTGCAGGCAAGCGGACTGGAGAGCTGTAGCGACTGGAGGGCTGATTCAAGACACAAGCCCTTAAGAGACCAGGCCTGGCATGTGCTGTTGGCGAGGCTGCCTGTTAGGCAGTCCTCCAGGGAAACGCCCGGAAGAGGACGGAAGGCAGGCACCATCTGGACTGGTCCAGTGGAGACATCTGCTTAGGCTGGGTCTCCGCTTCAGACTTGACGTCCAGTTCCCTCTCAGCCATTGGAATCCTCTGGGCAGCACAGCCATGGAGAAAAGCTCTCAGATAGAACCCTAAGGAACTGGAAACCAGGGACAGGAAGGGCTCCACTGGGAAACTGGAATGGTGGCTCAGGAGTGAGATGAAGATGTCATTGCTGGCCACTGAAACTGCAACACGCCCCGCCGGAGAACAGTGAGGGTGGGCACAGCTACGCCCCACTGTGGGGTGGCGGGGCGAGTGTAACAACAACACAATAAAAGGTATGGATCAATCCAGAATAATGCAATTTCCAAGTTTTAGTGATCTTACAGTTTTTCCCAGTTGCTTATTTACTGTGACCACATGCACACACAGAGCGATCTGATCTCAATACAGAATTCCCAGAATAATGCACCAGCTCTGCAGAACTGAACACACATTCATTACATTCAATTTGCAATTCAGGTTGACTCATGTTGCAAAACACGCCACACAATCCTCAGTGTATAAGCACATTAGTCATTGTAAGAACACTTGGGCCATTACTACTAATACGTGAATCCCCTGGTAACACTCAAAGTGACAATGAACTATAACAGTCCTCACCTGAACAAACACAATCAGTCAAATATTATCACTCAGTTCTCCAATATAAAAAAGGTTGCAGAAGTGGTCAATACAGAAAACAATTGAGCAACAAAGAGCACATAGAGCAAGAGGTAGGGGAAGAAATAGAGAAAGACAACAAATTTCAAATGAAAGAAGAGCCATTCTGATTGATAATGAAATCAACATTGGAATGAGTATGCGGGAAACAGGACGAGGAGTGTAATAATAATAATAATAATTGCTTACACTTATTTAGCGCTTTCCTGGACACTCCACTCAAAGCGCTTTACAGGTAATGGGGACTCCCCTCCACCACCACCAATGTGCAGCATCCACCTGGATGACACGATGGCAGCCATAGTGCGCCACTGATAACTGATGCTCACCACACATCAGCTATCAGTGAGGATGAGAGTTCATGAGAGGATATTTGGCTCTCATAGCAGCAAGATGACAGGATGTTGGAGCATGACTTACCGTAGTTTGTATGCAGAATTCAGAGAAGACCAGTGGCTGGTGGGTGAAACCAACTGCTCACCCCCATAACAAGAGGCTGAAATAGCTAACATGGTGTTGGCAAATAATGCCTTAAGACTCAAAGAGCCAACACCATATACAAGAGGACAATGGAATGTTTCTCAACGTAGACCGTACAGTACAGTATATCCATATCCACCATTGAGCGCGTGCCGAGAAGGCACAGGATGTCTATGAAGCAAATATATTGTGTGCCATTTGAGAGGAACAGTGATCGTGTGAAAGAAATGCGCTACTTATACATGCAGGTAAGCTATGAATCTCCATACAGTAGGAACAAGTAATAGGTTTATTCCGTGGCCTTCTTCAGGTGTGAGCAGTAGTACAGTAGTGTGCACTTGTCTTGCACAAAGGTGTAGGGGAGTAGTGTTTCAGTATACAGTACTGTAAGAGAAATGCACAATGTCCTCATCACTATACCTATTTAATTTGTCTTTTTTCAGAGGATCTTGAAGCAAATGGTGCCCTAAATAAGTTCATCTATGTTGATGAGGCAGGATTCAACCTGCCTACAAGGCGACAGCAGAAAAGAAACATCACAGGACAGAGAGCAATGGTGGAGGTCCCAGGCCAAAGGGGTGGGAATGTCACCTTTTGTGCTGCAATCAGTCACCAAAGGGTTGTCCATCAGCCTGCAACACATCTGCTGGCATTCCTTGATGCACTGCATGACAAATTGCTCCAACTCAGGGCCCCAGACAACACTTACATATATTTTGTCATTTGGGACAATGTATGCTTCCACCGTGCAGTGGTTTTCAGGGAATGGTTCACCAACCAGCCTCAAATCCAGGTTGTCTTCCTTCCACCGTATTCTCGGATTGAGGATTTTTTTTTCTGCATGGTGATGGAAGGTTTATGACCGTAAGCCTTATGAGCCAGTCAGTCTACTCCAGGCAATGGAAGAGACCTGTGGTGATGTTCGCATAGGTGCTTGCCAAGCACGGATTTGTCATGCTAGGAGACTTTTTTTCCCTGCTGCTTGGCCAGGGAAAACATCAACTGTGATGTAGATGGAAACCTGTGGCCAAATCCACAAGACAGACAGGACAGTTTCTGAATGCAGCATTTTTTTTTTGCTTTCATACAGTAGTTGTGTTTGGCAGTTAACTGTGTTTTTCTTCATTTACAGAAAGCATGTTGTGTATTTTACTGTAATTTGTGTAAAAATAAACCATCTGAACAGTCATTACAGTGATTTTTTTTCAAAATGGTTTTGTTCAATTTGTTATGTTCCTACATGCATTTCCCCTTTTTATCAGAGAATTTACTTTTTTGACACACTGTGTTTTATTGTTGCTTTCTGAGAGTTACACATACAGTATGGCATAAGTGTGTGGCATTCAGACCTGATAGTTTGGTTTTGAGGGCTGTGTATCTAGTTTTTCAGAAGAAGCTTCTTATTTCAAAGTAAAATATTCTGCTAATAGAAGACACGATACTTATTTATCCATTCAAACACTATAAAAGCAGTTGGGACCTCACCAGTTTTTATTTTACTTTGTAACAACTAGACCTAATTACTTGTCTGAGTCACCACTGGAAAACAGGGCTACTATAATGCCTTTTAATCAGGTAGACAGAACATAAAAACAAGCACCCCTCAGAGATTAACAATAACCATATTTTTTTCTTTCCTTTAGTCGAGTCTCTTGGTAGTTTAAAATGTCTTTATGCTCTTAAAAAGACAGCATTTTTAGTCTGTTGCAGCAACAGGAGTAAAACAACCCCAGAAAACTAATTGTTTAGTTTAGTTTTGCGTTTCAGTTATGAACAAACTAACTTCTTAAGATCTAAAAACATAATGTACTATACATATTGTGACATAAGTATTCTAGCAATATTTTGTAAATTGTTTAGAAATAAAATTCAGATCACACTGTATGCAATGATATTTAAGGCTTATGGAGTACATTGTGATAATAATCTTGAATGTATATTTTTCCTATGGAGTATTTCATGTAAAGAAGTACAGTTTTCCATTTAAATTCATTGATAGTTCATTTATAATCCAGAATAATGAGAAAAAGATCAATCATTATATCACTTTAAATGGCCACGGTAACATGATTAATGTCACTTAAAACTGTTTGATTTTATTAATGAAAACAGGTAAAACATTTGCAAGTGTAGAGACCACTTTAGTAGATAAATTCAGCAAACGATCTTGACAAACATTACCTCAAACATCAAAGTGATTTGAAAATGTTTTCAGTCCTGTTCAAAGAGTATTCTTGGTATCTTAAGAGAAATAATACGAAACGGTTAATATGAGGGGTCAAGAAAGAATAACTAATGTGGTCAAGAAAAGAATAACTAAAATCCAATATGCAATATTAAGTTGAAAATGAATTTGAGTATCTATAACTGAGTTCTACAAGATATTTTTGTGACAGGTTTTGCACTTCAAATTGCTTTTGGAAAAACTAATACATTTTCAAACACCCTCAACAATTTGAACAGCAGTGAAATTCCAACATCCTAAACGGTTAAGCCAAGTGTTACAAAATTCTTCTTCATTAAAAAGGTTTAAATAAACACCATTTAACATCCTAAGGGCATGCATACCAGTAACATTACTAGACAGGCTGAAGCCAGTGTTATATTTCTGCTCCTAAACTAAACAGATCAAGTGCAGCTACTGTGTTTTTTTATCATTCCATAAGTACAAATGTTTCATTTGTTCCATCTCCCAAACATTCATTAGACTAAGAAGTACACATTTGAAATACTATAATGTTAATTCAAATATCTGTATTAACCAAGAATATATATATATAACAAAGCAGGCTGGCAAGGTGATGCAGTGGTTACCATTCCTGTCTTGCAGCACTGGGACCCTGGGCTCGGTTTCCTGGAGTGCTTTCTGTGTTGTCTCCATGTTCACATGAGTTTCCTGCAGGTGTTCTGTTATACTTCCACAGTCTAAAGACATACTGGTAGGTTAATCAGATTCTGGGAAAGCTGGCCCTGGTGTGATTGTATATATCTGTGTGTGCCCTGCAATGGACTTGTGCCTGTTCCATGCTGGGATAGGCTCTGGTACCCCTGCAACCCTGAATTGGATGACATGGTTAGAAAATGGGTGGATATTAAACAAAGCAGTACAGATGAAATATTTTCTTTGGAAAAGGGTGTATGGTTATGAAAAGGTCAGATACAGCATTTATTATTTTTAATGTGAACAGCATCCAACGCAAATAATCCTGATTTATGCAGGTAAATTTTACTGCAGGGAGGATCACTGATCTTTCAAATTCTAACAAAAGTATAACCCCTGCTATGGAAACAGACCTCTTCTCCATTCAAAATCTCCCTCAAAGAACATCCTCCAATTTCCCCACTATTAGACCTCAGATGATCTGTTTGGTGTAACCATAACAAGATTTATATCAGCTAAATAACAAATTGGGTTATATTTTTTATAATGTAGAATAGATGTTCAGTAATAAATTAAAGAAAAAAAACATCAATTTATATTATTTAAAATGTATTCTTATTAGTGATTAACAATCGAGAAATGAATTAGAGCCAGTATTTGACTAAATAAATGCTAAGAATACACATGTGAAGTTGTTCACATTCTTACTAACAATGTAACATGCCAAGGTGTACGATAAATGGACTGACTATGCCAGCAGCTATATCACCCTGCAAATCAGGTGTAAGCCTGTCCAGTACCTGGATGGGAGATCTCCTGGGAAAGCTAGTTGCTGCTGGAAGAGGTGTTAGTGGGACTAGTAGAAAGCTCTCACCCAAGAGCATTTGTTGGTCCTAATGCCCCAGTATAATGATGAGGACACTATACTATAAAAAAGGAACCATCCTTCATGACCATCCTACTTATAATCCCCAACTATGAATTGGTTTTATTACCCTGTTCTCCTCTCCATTGCATCATCCAGTCGGTTGCGATTTTAGTAGACTGTCTAGAAAAGCGCTATCAAACTAAAGGAATTTTTAATACAGAGAATCCTCACTATCAAAGAAAAGCAAAATAACCAATGAAAAATACTTTGACTACCAGTAATTAAGCAGCTGAAATGCACTCTTTTACATTAGTATGTTATTAAAACTATAAAATAAAGTGCAACACCAAGCAACATCAATTGTTCAAATGCTATTTATTGTTGACAAGAACTGTATTTTCTCTCTACTTAGAGGTAAACACAAACAGCTTATATCTAGAGGTAGAAACACAATGTAGTCTACAGAAATACCAGGCTGCAAGGATATGAATCAATACAGCAGGTTCACACAAAAAAGAAAATACTGTTTTTTAAACATCATGCTTTAAATAGTTTTTAAGAATAAATGTCCTTGTGAAGCAACTGCATTGACAGAATGTGAGCTCCTGTGAATGCCCAGTTACAATTACTCAGTTAGCTCACAGAAATGAATAGGACCTGGTGGAACTGTGACAGAGAACCTGTAAAAGTTTATTTCATGGCTTTGATAGTTTTTTTAAATATTACTTACAGTTTATACACTTTGATAACACAGGATATACTCTATTAAATGTACAGGATGCATTTTTTTAAAAGTTGGACTGTAAATGTAATGGCTCTATACATTCTTGAGAGCTTTGAAAAGAATCACGAGACAATGAACCAGTTCCATCTTATTGCCTTCTCTGAGACTTTCTCATATATGCAACAGGAAAAGTAAACAGAACAGTCTAATTTGTTATATTTACCATCTTTGAAGCAGCCTTATGATAAAAGGCTTACAAAAAATGACAAATGAGGGAAAGTACAAGTATTGACACTACAATGATACCAAATCTACTGTATTAGCACATTTGAAACCAATAACAAAATGTAATGTTGGAAATAGCAAAAAAGCTATTCAAAAACTGTCCCACCCAGGTCTGAAACATTTTATTTTAAATACTTCCTGGACCTGCCTTGATAAAAGGTTGAACATTATTAGTGTTAAATGATTAACAAGCTCATAACACTTGAACAATAAAAAGTTATTTTATTTGGTAACTAATTGTTTCAACAAAATAATATAAATTAAACCTACCTTTAATATAACTAATATTTCACTAGAAGGTAAACAAATATGATATTCCACTACAGGCTACAATTTGGTGCACATGGTGAAAGGAAATCAAGTGACAAATTGTAAGTAATATCCACAATTAATTTGCATTCTTCTGTTATTAAAGCCCTTAATTCTTCTTCTTTTGAGAAAAAGAGGGCTATGATGTTCTTATTTATTAATCCACGGGATATCAAGGCATCTAGAAATGAAGGCATACATATCAGCCACCTCCTGTATGACCTTGCTGGTTGGCTTTCCTGCACCATGTCCAGATTTGGTATCTACATGAATGAACAAGGGATTGGTCTGTTTGGGATTCTGGCTGGCTATGTACTGCAAGGTAGCGATGTATTTCAAGGAGTGCAGTGGCACCACTCTGTCATCGTGATCTGCAGTGAGCAACAGCACAGCTGGGTACTGCACTCCATTTTCTTCTGGGACCTTGATATTATGGAGAGGGGAGTACCTGCAAAAAGAGAAGCATGGTTTTAACTCGGGGTGTTTTGCTTTTTTCACAGTTTTAAAAAATGAGCACAGAATTTCAGTGACAAATTACTATTTAGCATTTCACTTTCCTGTCACGTATAGTCATTTTTCCTATAAATGTACATTTGTGCAATAATTAATCAACATTCTGAACAGGAATTAAAAAAATATTTTTAAACACTGCTTCCTATTAAAAAAAATGATATTGGTTATAGTTTTTAAATTCTTCACTCATGGTTAGATCCAAAAGAGTAGTTAGATCTACTCTTTAATTTATAGTCTATATTATAAGTAAGAACTAAACCTAAGAACACTGCACATGCAGTAATGACTTTTACAGTTTCCATCCATTTAAACAATGTTATAATAAACTCTTAAATTATATGACATTTTATTTACTTTAAAATTATATTCTACAGTGAATTTTAGTGAAGAATACTTAAAACCTATTTCACCTAAATGGAAAGATTTCACCTAAATCTAATGATTCTGAGAAAGAGTTCAATACAGTGTACAGTATATAGCAAAGCTACCAGTAAAGTATTTGCAGGTCTGAAATAAATGCAATCCTTTACTATTTTACCAACAGATTTTCTTCAACATCTCTTATGGCATATAATTAAATAAAATTTCTGTATTTAGCTAACTTACTTGATTAACCATTCATACTGTTCTTTTATCTCAGAACACCCAAAATCAGTGGTCCAGGCATGACCTATAGTAAACTTGTGAAACTTCAGCATATCCATAACTCCAACCTGAGCAACAGCACAGCCAAATAAGTCAGGTCGCTGATTCACACACGCAGCTAAAAGAACAAAGAGAATTGTAGTAATGTCAGAAAAACACATATGTAAAAAATATGTAAAATAAAAGTTATTTGAGTATATTTATTTTAAATAAAGTATTTATTGTTTAAGTATTATGGTTTAACATAAGATCAATGCATATACAGTACAGTAACTATGCTATTTCTGCTTTTGTGCAAATGACTGAGGAACATATGGGACGCTGAGCCTATACACCTAAGGGTATCAAAATCATTTATTTCACTGAATTCAGTTTTTTGCATTTACTTTGTGAAGGCAGTGTGATTTTGTCAATACAGAAGTTTTGTTTTTTGAGGAGACATTCACAGCAATCATTAGAACTGTGTTAATATGACTAGATTCCTGATCTCAAGATGTACAATGGTTCATTATTTTTTAAACGAAAAGTTATGATCACAAAAAATAAACTTTTTGTTAAGAGGTTTAGTCTTCATGTTTCATAATATAACTGTAACTTATATTGTTGTTTCCTCAAACAATTCTTAAGTCAAAACTTAGATTCAAACTTAGATTGAAACAGTACAGCTTTGATGACATGAATCAACAACATACCCACTAAAAGGCCACCATTGGAGCCTCCATTAATGGTCAGCTTGGAAGAAGATGTGTAGCCCTGTTTCACAAGGTATTCAGCAGCACATTGGAAATCATTAAAACAGTTTTGTTTTTGTGCCAACATTCCACCTGTAACAACAATCAATGCATAATGAGAACAGTAACAACATACAAAACTCAGTTTTGTCATTGTTTTACTCTCCATTCATAATACAATAGCATGAAGAGCACTTGTTGAGCAAATAAGCCTTTTGAGGAAAATTACATTTAGACATTGTTACACACTTATTGTAAATAAGTTGCTGTTTTTTTAGATGTGTAGAATTTTGCATAAAAGTCAGGTTAATATTAATAAAAAAACACTTGCCATGTTGGCACTGGTGTTTAAGGTGACAGTATTTCATCAAGAGTAAATAAAAAAACATTTACAGCACCAAAACTAAAATTAACTGTGATATTAGAATAATGTGCTGCAGGACACCTACTTCTACACTGCAAATGTTCTGTGTTGAGATGTGGGCAAGTTGCAATCAACACAATTATTACTGTCAGAGAGGGAAACTGGAAAGATATTATGCTTCATGGTGGAAGAGACACAAAAATGAAAAGATTATTCTTATGGGTGTGGGTGTGGAAGACAATGAATCTTTTTCCGTGGTTTTGGACAATAATGAAGGTGTCCGACAGCGACACTGACCAAGGGTTTTAGGGTTTATCATGAGCTAAACTGATGAGCATAGTACATTTAATCTACTCTGATTTATACTCTATTTTTCATTCCTCAATTTCAGTAAAAGATAGAAGTAGACTGGTATACTATTTTATTACAAACTAAGAGGCATTGTAAATGCAACAAAAGAGTACTGGAACCAGAGCCTCACAGTATATTTTTAATGTAAGATTTACAAATAAAATGTGACATTATAGTTGTCAAAAGCATGGCAGTAGCAACAGTACAGGATCTTCACAGAGCGAGCACCCCATCAGAAATGAATGATTCGCATTTTATCTTGAATGTCATCTAAGTTCCTGATTTATCATGGGAAGACTAATTTTCAGCCGAATTCTTTAAAAGTATTTTCAGCAAATCAACTCTATGTCTTTATTTTTTAATAATTTCACTGCTCATATGTCCTTGGCATTTGTTCACATTTTTGACTGAAGTTCTTTCAACTCCCTTTCTTTCATCCTAATCCAATGTTAAAGTTACATTTCCATTAGCAACTGATTAAATTACTGATGAGATTCCTTCTCTTAATATTTTGATAAGATGCTAAGCTATTGAGTGTGAAACAAGTGAGTGAAGGCTCTGGTCTTCAGTGATTCATTTATAACTGTAAATCTTTCATTAAACCATAATTATTACTTTTAAAGTGATCTATGTGTTCTAAGAGAATTGTTTTTAAAAAGCAAATCGCTAACAATTATGTGAGAGACTGTAACAGCTAGATGGGGGGTGGTCAACATTTGCAGTTCCTGGGAGCTTCAAAGCAAGAAATGTGCACTGAGTTGTACTGAATCTGAGACGCATTGAGCAAAGGAATCATCTGGTTTACCTTGGTTAATTTAAGTTCTTGGTAAATCCATCAACATTAATTGCCAGCAACAGTCCAGGGACACAAGATTAAGGATAGAGGAAGGAGAGGAAGAAAAAGGAGATAAAGACCCAAGGAGTGACAAGAAACAGTGCCAGACAGTAGGTCCTTGTTCTAATAAGCCTTTAAGACCAGATTCGAGTTAAGTACCTGAACTTTGTTAAAAAAGCTAGCCATTCTGTTTTTTTAGGAAGCTCTGATTTCCTGTATAGAGTTTTGCTAGGTTAAAAATGGTCTCTGCTGGGTAGTAGATGCATTTTAAGAACAGGGAAATACAGTAGGTTCCAATTCATTTAGTAGCACCCATATTGACAGATTTAACTGTAGGTTGTTTTCTGTTTGGTTTATAAGGCTTGAGGTTTGCCTCTTTTTCGCTTGTTATGCTCGGATAATTGTGTTTATTTTTGGTTGGTCAAGAAGTAGGCTTCTGAGGCACCTTGTGTTTAAATAGAGTAACTTATACAGTATGTGGTATGTTTATATTGTGTGTTGTTTATTGTGTCATTGTCATTATTAATAAATATTTGTTGCACACCCTTCCCCAAAGGTCAATCCCCCTCCCCCTAGGTCAATGTCCTCCTGGAATGTACCCTTAAATATCTTGAATTATCTTGGAAAGTAGACACAGAACAGGCTTGGCTAGGGTCTTCAACTAAAGGGCATCTTGGAAATCCTGTCCCAACCTTCAGATTATTTATGTCTTACTCGATACTCCCATTAAAAATATCCAGAACAAAAACAGAAAACAACAACAAAAGCATTGCATTGCCCTTCTTCAAAAGTCAAGTCCTGTCACATATCCATCTTTCCATGTCTTCTGTCTACTGCTTGGATAACAACTTGAAAGTAATTGAACAAATCTAAAAAAAACTGCATGAATTTTTATGAAGATAAACCCTGGAATGATTTTTCTATGCCTTCCAAGAATGTGAAATAAATACAAAAATAATTAAATGAATAAATCATTTGTTGTTGCTTTTTCTATTGTTTTGACTTGTAGCAGTGCTAGAGAGCCTATTTATGTGTATTTTTGCATTTTTTGTACACTTATGGTGTGTATTTATAGAAGATTAACAAAAAGGCTATATGAGCTTTTAATTTCACTGACAGAAAAAAGAAAAAAAACCCCAGAAAAATGGCAATAGGGATGAATGCTCAGGACCTCCCTAAGTCTCTGAATGGTCAGAATTTGCTGAACCACAGCTATTTTTATTAGATAAACTTTACTCATTATCTTCTTTCCCAAAGTAGGGGACAAAGGTTTTTATGTATTTTTGGCAAATTTTAGCTTTTGCGATTGAATTTTCCTGGAGAATTGATATATTGGTGCTTCTCTAAACTGAACTGTCAGATAAATATTCCTATGAAAAAATATTCATTTGCTTTATGCCATTGTATCTAGTTGCGAACCACACTGTCTTGTGTCTGCTGACAGATAGTCTGGGGTGTGGTTTTGATTTTGCTGGTAAAAACATAATTCATCCTTTGTAATAGTAACATTTGCTAGCCATGCAAAAAATGAAAAGCTCAGAAGGTCTCATTCACAAAATATTTGATTGTTAGTACAAATCATAGATAAGGGGTCCATAGTGAAATATCAAATTCACAGAACAAAAATGAGGTACAGTACCTCAAAGCTTGCATGTGTGTGCATATACAAATCCAAGGGGCTGGAAGTCATCTTCATGCAAATGTGCTGAATAGACTACATGTATGCAAATATATTTAAATATTATAGAAAATATAGAACCTAATTTAAATTTTGGTAGTTGAAAATAAAAACAGTAGTATAACGTAATACATACCTAATGTACACACAGTAGATGTGAGTGGTAGCTAAATATAAAAAGTACACAATAGTATTCCACCTTCTTCATAAATATTTTATGCATCAAAGTCTTTAACTTGGTGACTTACAGTGCGTTATGGTTTTAACGTGCTTGTTCTAACACTATATAGTTTATATACTGTATTCCATTAAAAGTTATAATGTTTTATCATTTCTAAGAATACGTAGTAAGTACACCACTTGCTGTTGTGAAAATATTTTACTGATTTAATACCACTTGAACTTAAAGTTAATATTAGTATGGAAAAGTGTAACTACTGCAAGCAGCTAAAATATCACAAGTGGATGTTTTGGATACATTATATAAAACAAAACTTTTATTGTCCTTATAGTGGTAATGGACAGTGGACTGTAATATAGCGCGCTGCACCCAGGCAGTTAAAAGCCCGTTCAGAGAATTACTTTGTTTATTACATAGCCGAATATATAAAAATCGTCCATTATTATAGCTTGTTGTGAACGCGATGTTCAGGTTTACATTCGAATTGAGAAAATCTATATTTTGTGTTTATTTGGCCACTTAGAAACATAACAGCTTAAAATGTTTCGAAAGGAATCATGAGTGAATGATTCAAAGAAAAAATAAAACATTTACAAAGAAAGTGGACTACAGTAATACTACCAGGTATATAAATGTTATATTTAGATCCTTAAATTAATATTATTAATTTCTTTATAATATTCCATATTATATTTCCTATTAAGCAGATTCTAAAAAGTACACATTTAATCTACTGAAATAAAAAGTATTCATAGAAAAGGTTAAAACATTATAGCTTTTTACAAAGTATATAAACTTAATATAGTCAGAACAGGCACGTCACCTTTTCCAAAAGAAACATTTTATGCATCAGTCTTTAATTCAGTCAGTTACTGCGGTTAGGAAGAAAGTGGAATACTGTTGTGTACCTTTTATTTAAGCTACCACTACCAGCCATATACAGTATGTATAATATATTTACATTCCTAAATTAATATCGTTTATGATGATATGATGTTCAGAGGTGTTATGCTCCTGTTTATTTTTATGCTCAGCTACAAAAATTTCCATTTAGTTGTAAAATTCCATATTAATATTCCATATTAAGCGTATTTAAACATGCACAGTAGGTAGATTAAATGAAGCAATTGTTTCCCTAACATCTAATGCACCACAAGTACTGCCTGTCGATCATCTTCGGCAAGTGAATCACATACCACGGCCGTCTGCGCCACAGTATGGGGTTTTACCATGTATTTTGAATGGCTTCATTCACGTGCTAATTGAAGCTGTGCTAAATATACACTCATGTAACTTAGAGGCATGTACTGTACCTCTGCAAATAACTTTGATTGCACTAACCTTTATGAATACAAACTTACTTGTGGTTGTTACATGTCTAATGAGATCCTGTTTATATGTCCTTCTAGGATACTTATTACATTTTTGTGAATGACACTTTGACAAATGCTGCCCATGTCCCTCCTCAGCCATCCTAACACTGCCAGCATGCCTCCTTAGTTTTTTCATGTATCTTGAGGCCTGTCCTGTTCTTCTATGCTGGTCTTACCTTAGCTAACACTACTCTTCTTCCAGCCCATCTTTCTATCATTCACTAATCCCTATCCACCCAGTCACCGGACTATTCAACCTGAAGTCTGTGCTGCCAAAATCACATTCTTCACTAGTCACTATTTACTTTAACACTGACTTTTGCAGCTGATCTTGTGTGAGCAGGAATGCCTCTCGGTAAACAAACCCAAACTGCATTTACCCACTGGTTGGTCTTCTTAATTAAGAAGAGTGGCTAATTCCATGCAGATCTTGACAGCTCTTTTCCTTTACATGGAATCTCACTCCCTCTGAGTGTCAATTACTCATTCAGACCAGCTGTGCCTCATTCTGGAGGGATTCCCAATTAACAGGTAGCCATCTTGGTTTAAAGCCACAATAGATGGTCTGAGCATTGAGCCAAGATGGTGGCTTTCTCACAAAGCTATCTCACAGCCTCACAGAGACTTATCACCTTTGATGATAGGGTAAAAAACTAATGCTTCAAGCTGAGGTATTCCTACTTTTAATAAACTTTTTTTAAATTACTAATGGCAAAACACGAAAATGGCAAATTACCTTTGTGCCAGGTTTCTCCATATTCTCCACCTCCTCTGATATTAGCAATCGCTAAGACCCCGCCCAGGTGTCTCACAAAGATAAGCCTCGAAACACTGAAATGAACAGAAAACACACTATTTCAAATCAATCTGGTGGTATATTTGAAATGTAGGTACACTTAACAACATAAAACCATGTTATTAAGACAAGGGAAGAAAAACGATAACAAAAGCAGATATGTTTATTTTCCACCCACTCCACGAGTTACATAGAGGTTTCACGTCAAGTTTTTATTCACGTCACAAGAGCAAAACTACAAGCTCAACAAGGTTTATTTTCTTTTAACGGTTAACAGGTATATATGCTAATCTCGAAGGTGGGTAGAGAGCAAGAGTGAGAGAATGTACCAGCAGCTAGCAGTCCATGAGGCAAAGAGAAAAATAAAAGGAAATGTCTCCTCTTTATATAGGGAAGAAAAAAATAATAACCATGAACTGAAAAAAAACATTTCAAATCCCTATAATTACAATAATTATATTTTTAAGTTTGCTTTATTTGCTGTTTAGTTTTAGTAAATAAGAGAGAATGACCTTTTAATTTATAAATACTTTGGATTTCTTTACCCTACACTGTACTCATCAGTAAATAAAAATATCATGGGTGCTTCCAAGACACGACAGCAAATACCTAAAGTTGAATTTATGTAAGCAGTCTTGAGTAACCCAGGGAGAGGAATTTGATCTTTTACATAGTCACAGACATATAAATATACTTAAAGTAATAATGCTGAAAAGTTTTACTTTACAAAAGACAGAGAACCAGTATATGATAATTGTCTGTGAAATGTATATTTCATTTTCCTCCAGCATTATAACCAACTTGCAGGACATTAAATGAGATCAGCACTCATCCACTGATACTGTATGTGATGAAAAATAAATACTTCAACAAAAACAAAAAGAGCACAGAACATTTTAAATCCTGTCTCTCAATTCCTTTAAGATAACAGAAAAGCAATAAGAAAGATGAACTGATTAAAGGTAGCATCACATTCAGAATGAAAAAAGGTGGTAAATGTGACATGGTTTGATAAATTAGTTTCAGTTCCTAAACTTAAAAAGTAGCCATAATTTTATTTGAAATATATTTAAACAAGTACAATATTAATGTTAATGTACAGAATTCATGCTTAGGCAGGGAAACAGACAAAATGTTTTCAGACTATTATTGAAAACAATGTCCAAAAGGCATTTCACTCTTTAAATGATTAGTAATATGTAATACTATGAGAATTAATAATGCAAAACAATTTCACAATTCTCAGCATTTTATACTATAACAATGAACTATGCTTGAATTACAGGGATAACGTACAATCATTCTAAAATACTGATGCATATTTTTATCCGAACACAAAATGGTATCATGAAAGGCAGTTGTAGAATCCTTGCTTCCTGATTCCTCTGAGACTTGTGAGTTAAAATATGCTATATTTCTCTGTCCCATTCTGAAAGGTTTCCCTCTAGGATTTCCTAACAGTAAAGGTGACATTGTTTTTTCAGGACTGCCGAGCAAACTACATTACCATGAACAGCTGGAGGACAAATGTAGGACAAACGGACAGAATTATTATAATGTTTTTTTTTCTCAAGAATAGCACAGATTTTTCTCTATTATTAGGAAAGTTTATGGGATGTTTTAGTGTGCTCCAAATTAAATTGTTACTTCACGTCATTTACAATAATAGCACATTTAATTTGACCTTGATTTAAAAAAAAACTTTACTATAATTAAAATGAATAACAATATTAATCATATATTAATTAATTTTAAAAGGAAATGAAGAAATTAATAATCATCTAATAGCTTCTTTCCTGCAAAGTAGCTATGTGGACAGAAAAACAGTTCTTACCTGTAACTGGGAGTAATGGATATATTGAATCCTCCATATCCATAAAGGAGTGCTGGATGAGAACTATCCATATTAATTCCCTTCTTATGGACAATAAACATGGGTATCTGAGTTCCATCTTTGCTGGGGTAGAACACCTAAATATACAACATATTTAAAGGTTGTAAATCATTGTTACAAATACTGCTCTGATAAATATTTCAATATGTACATGATTTAATAAACATATGGAATGTTTTGAATTTTTTCTCACTCGGTTTAATTAGACGAAGTATTTTTATGAAGACTGAAGCTTGCATTTAAATATGAAAAAAACATTTCCAAGAGCTAAAGCAAATAAGTAATTAACAATCACACTGGTCTCACATGAAATGAAAACTTAGATCTGCCAATAGGAAATTCTATGCAAGTCTCTGAAGGTAAAATAAAAATTCTGTATATCAGGTCGTTAAACTCCTGTCTTCAAGAACTGTGTTTGGAATATCTGACTGACAGGTGAGTCTGAGTTTTGATTTATCCCACACCCTGATACGCTTTAGGCAACTGATATTAAAACTATGTTTCTTCTGTTTCTCAGTGTTCTTAAATACACCCATCATCTACTATTTTGAGAGTTGTTGGTGACAATCTCATTCTCTCAGACACACAGCCACACAGCCTCTAGCAAGGAACATTTTCATTATAGCCAATAACATGCTTTTCTTCTATCTTACAGATTAAGAGGCTCTGAGCCAAATCCAGAAGAGGAAGGAATGCCCGATAGGCATAGCTGCAATGCCAGCCGATGGCTAATTTTAGCAGTTTACACTTTGCTTTATGGCAGCTAAATGAAAATGTCCATCTTCCAAAGACTACAATGTTCAATGCATGGCATTTATCACCTTCTCTTAAGCCAGTAGAGAGTGAAATGGAACAGGAACAATTCGATTGAATTATGAAATGGAACAGGAACAATTCCATTGAATTGTGAAATGGAACAACAATTCTATTGCTGGGAAACAATGCAATTAATTATATTTTAAAAAAGTAATTTTGTATTTCATAGTTAAAACATGTTGCCTCAATGATTCTCATCACATTTTAAACCCTCAACAAATGCAAAGCTTGTTTCAAACCATTTTTCCCCAATCCCTTGAATAAATTTCAGGTGGTCTGACACTAACTTCTCAAATTCGGTAAAGTTTTTTATGATTTTTTACAAGACTGAATACTAGCTGTATCGTTAACAAAATAAATAGCTTTAATTGCTATATATTTACAAGATATATACAGTACATGGTCTGTCTTTTCTCCCATTCTACCTGAATCTTTTAGGCGACAATATACTGTACAACTCTATCTAATGCATTTTGAAAAGGGCTAACTGTGCTTTTTACTGTCTTAATCTTCCCACTGAAAGATGCAGAATGGTAGCCTAAAATACCAAAATAACATGATTTTGTGTTTGAGCCGGAAAGCAACATAGTAAATTTAGTATTTCCATCTGAGGAGTAAGAGAAATCCAAATATAAATGTGGTCCTCCTTTTGAAAAAGGGCAGGACCCACCGTTTTATACATTTTTTAAAAATCCTCCTCTTTGCACCTCTTGCAATTCAGGGTGACTTTATTTTTAAATACAACATTTCTGAACACCTGAGAAACACACTAATACCCTAATCCTGTACAGTTTAAGTACATATAGATATAGATTTTAACTAAGGACATAAGAAAGTTTGAAATAAAAGGAGGCTATCTAGTCAGTAGTGAACTGATCCAAGGATCTCACCCAGACGTTTCTTGAATGAAGCCATGATCGGCTTCAACAACATAGCTGGGTAGCTGGTTTCATACAGTACATCCATTACTTTATGGGTAAAAAAGTGCCTCCTGTTCTTGGTTATATCATATATACCATTAGTTTTTTAAGCTAACACTTAGAATATATTGTTGTCACTATTCTCTACTCATTGCTGAGTTCGAAATAAGTGTCCACAGATTTTCAGTTAGTTCGCACATTCCTAATGACCCTTTTTCCAAATAAAAAGGCTTCTTTGAAGAATACAGATTACTTAAAGAGATATCTAATCAATAACAGATAGTAATTAGTTTTCACTCATTACAAAATGTGTCAGGCGTTATTTCACATCATCTTTGTCTAAAAAAACTAAATTTGCAGGGTTTTAGAAAGAGAACACTATTTTTAGTCACTTATGATACTGATGTAGGGACATGATGGCAAAAAAAAAACTGATAAAGATTTCATAAGTTGGCAAATGCACTTTAAGGAAGACATTAAAAATACATCATGATGTGATGTCTATATTGACTATCTGTCATAATAAATCATTTATTTAAAAATCACAGCTTTCCAAATAATGAATACACCTTTTTCAAATTAACACTGACTACTCTGAGTGTGATATAGTCATTAAGAAGTGGGTGAGATACTTATAATGTCCTCATAAATTACTTCATATTATTAAATAGCCAACTTTATTGAGTTCCATTAGAATTTTCTGAAGTGAAATGTGATCATACCTGTAAGCGTGCAATTTTCCAATCATCAACTATTATTACTGATAGTGCTAACCAAAATGAGCACTGAGCTGTCAGACTATACTCCACAATAAGAAGGTATATTGTATTTTCAAAGTTATTACCTGTGGTACGTGAAGGTCTCACACACTTCTATAACAGCACTATCAGAACAAACTCTGAACCTACTAAAGGTAACAACATACATACATATTTTTCACTGTCAGTTTAAATTAGAACAAGACAGATAATCAATGCAATTTTTTTATACAGTACATAGCACCACTTTACAACCACTTCAACGTCATAGGAGACGTTCCAAGCCATGTTCCGTGTTTGGCTTGCATTTTTGTTATTTAAGTGTATATTGGAGCCTAATGGCAAGTGAAATAAATAATAGTTCCAACGATGATTAATCCCACCATTTAATTGGAATTGTTTAAGACCTTCAATCACAAAACTGAACTTCTCCATCATATGTAAGTGAAAGGTGCAAATACACATACGCTTAAAATAGTTAAATTATAACTTAAATGTAAAGTGGTTGAATGCAAAGTAAAGCAGACAAGTTCAAGTTTAAAATAACTTTTATCAGTGTGGAATATTACAGTGTGTTAAACTGGGTTTGTTCACCTAGTTAAGGGGAGGAGAAAAGCTGGTTTGAACATAATCCAACATTGTTCTGACACACCAAATATCACCTAGAATACTGTCTCAGGCCTTGTGACCTATATAAGCCACTAGTACACTTAATGTGTTCAGGTTTGAATAATATGAGATGTTTAATTTTTGAAAGTTCAAAGAAATCCAGGTCAAAATGGAAAATGGTGGATTTATTCACCAATAACTGTGATATGTACCTTCTTTAGTTTCTTTCAGATCTTTTAAAGTTTTATTGTAGAAAAATGCTTTACAGAAAATAGGCCACATTTCGCTCCTGATAAATGTACTGTATTCAATAACATTTTATATAGCATGTTTCATTTCAAGACATCTCAAAGTACTATACAGTGAATTTAAAAAATCAACGTTTCATAAGCAAAAAACAGCATTTCTTTATTGAAAGTGAGAGATGGGAGGCTTGTACAGTCTAAGGTGTTGTCATTGGGACATGCAGCAAACCAGAATTTAAAGAGCTGAGCTGTCACGATAGAGTGTATAACTCAGCAAAGCACTGATGGCCCTGATTGTTGAGTGTTTTGTAGTTTAGAAGAAGGGGTTTGATGTCAATGAAATACAACACTGAGAACCAATGCAGGAAGTCAAGAATAGGGGACATATATATGGGAGACATGGACTTGCTAAAGATTTTAGTAGATGAGTTTTGAAGATAGTAAAGTCTGTTTATAATGTGCTTAGATGCAACAGCAAACAGTGCATTACAGTGTAGGCTAATCTAGAGAAAAACTGGCATGCACCTGTTTCTTACAATCTGATTGGGACTGAAAGGTCTGTATACGGGCAATATTACAGGTTAAAAAAGGATACTCTTATAATAATTCTGACATGACTCTCCAAAGACATACTTAGAATACTAGTATTTTTCCCTTGTATATCTGATTTAATCTCCAAGTCAACAATGATCATGTCAAAGTATCCATGCTAAGCTGTTTGTGTGGCCTCGATACTTGGCGTATCAATAGAGACTAAAAATCTCTATTAACATTTAATTCAGTCATATATTAACATTAAATAGATGTTAAATTCATCTTACCTACTCTTTTACATTATGTGAATTTACATCCTTGACCTTAGACTAGAGATTTGCTTCAAATCTTAGAGATCTGTTCAACGTTTCGCTTTGTAATTACACAAAACACAACCAAAATTTCAAAATATTTGTTTTAATAGTCTGAAGGTCATGCTAAAGTGCAGTACACACCAATTATCTTCTATCACAGTAGCTATCAAGGCAAACTCTTAGCAATCTCTGTTCTTTGGAAGTGCTATTTTGGTCTTTTCAGATCAATAGGTATAAACTGTTCCTGCTGAACTGCTGAAGCTACAAAGTGGCAAAAAACGCACACCCCAATGCTCATCCTAATTCACATCAGTGGAAGCAGCAGGGTGCTCCTTCTTACTGTAGCTAGTTGGAAAACCTTATCTGCTTTATATGAAGTGCAAACACTAGAAAAGAAAAAATTATAATTAAGGCATCAATAGAAGATCTCTTCCGCTCTTAAAAAACACAAAAGAAGATAAAGATCAAAACTTGAAACAATATTTGATTTGCAAAAAGAAGAACACCTGCTTTGTCTTTTGGAGATAAGCAATGTAACATTATGGACTCTGCTGCAGATGTGAAATGTCTATAAATTATCTTTTAAATGAAGCCCAAGCAGGTTATGTCAACTAAAAGATCCAAATGCATTCATTGACATTAAAAGGGTCATTGACTTGTTTAATCCTGACAATTACAAAAAAATGATTAAACCAAAGTCCTTGCTGTGATGAACTGCTACTCTATTTTTCAAAATACTCACATTTAATATTGATAGAGTGAGAGGTTACCCAGCAGGATTCTTGACATGCCCTCACTGTCTTGGCTTTCATATAATAAATGGCAAAAATATTAAACAGATAACAGACTGAAAAGAATTGCAAGGCACAATAAGATGACTTTCATTCATTTCAAAGCTAAAGGCGTTATATCTGTGGTTTAAACAATTGCCTTTTTCAGTTCCCATTTTTATCCATAACTCCTTACCTTCAAGATTTTGTAAAATAAAATAAATATGAAAACTATTCAGGAAGTGTAGTTTCCAATCATCATTCATACAATAAATAAAACAAATACTGGCATGTAATGAAAATGTTGGAAAAGGGAGTTTATGCCAGATGAACAGGAGCACAGTACACATTTTGCCATTTTGCCTTGTAAAGTTTCTTTCGTTTTGTTGGTTTAAACTTCGCAGTCATGACGCTTTGAAGTAGCAATCAATACTGGTTGTATTTACTCCTTCCTACTTATCCACGATTTGTTCATCTGCAGTGTCGCACATTTGTAGTGTCAATCCAAGCCTGACATGAGCAGCATATCTGAAACTGAAAATGTTTTACAGTAAGTGGCTCTAGCGTCTCAGACCATTGGTAAGTCTCAATTCAAAATAGAGAGGGAAAATATTTCCACTGCATTACCCATGGCATCACTTTCCAGTTCTTTGTCTGCTCCGCCTCAGTACTGTTTGCTCACAGTCCTTTGTTGCCTCTTGTTGGGATTTTGCCTTTAACTCCTTTTACACATGCCAAACCACAAATCAAAACAAGCAGGAAACAAGGGCTGAGCATTACTCTCATTGCCATCAGATTTACTCAGAGTCACAACGAACACATTGCCATGCATATTCATGTACGGTACTGTAGTCTCATCACATCTTCCTAAGGATTATGGCACTTAATAACAAGCATAATGTATATGCGTCATGTTTATTTCTTTAATATCACTTTTTATCACAGAAAACTTGTAGTACTATATTTTCTCTTGTGTTCTTTAATTATTTAGCATATTTATATCGATAAACATGGTATTGGTATACCTGTAAACAGTAAATTCTACTGTTACGTGATAGTTGTGTTCCTGGAAAACATTGTTATAATGTACAATGTGCAAACCACATTATAGATACGTTAAGGGTTAAGGGGTAGAGAGTTCAGATTCACAATATCTAAGGTATTTTTTCTATAATAATTGTCCATATTATTATTTGAATGTATTATTTCTGCACAATGTGTTTTTGTAATCATTTTAAAAACAGGGAAAAACAGAAAAACAGTGGAAAAAAAGATAAATAAGGCAGAATATATGTCACTATTTACATCGCTAAGCTATAAGAAATTCTACAGTGGAGGAGGGTGAGACAAGATTTTGTGTAAGAACAATACTACTCTAAGCCCAGTGGCAAAAATAATTTTATATTCTTTTGTTTCTCTCATTTTGTTTAATACTATTAAGCTTTTATTTCTGAGTAACAGCTATCATTTTCTTTTAACTTGCAACACATGCACTAGCAGACCAGTTCACACCCTTGCCATTCATTGAAACAGCAACATTTGTATCGTTTTCAAAGAATAAAAATACAATGACCGAGCACAGATACACAACTGACACAGAATCCAAAGTGTGAGAGAACCGTGTTGCTGACTGAGGCTGTAGCTCAACCATTTTTACACACTACATATGACTAATTCCAGTATACTTAAGGGGTGGTACAGCCTAAGAGAAACTGCTTCATGGCAGAAGCATCCCCTAATAAATTAATTGCATAATACCCAGTTCATGTTAAGTAAACTTGTGTAATAGCAGAAATGACTGAGTATAGTTTAACAATTCTTTTTTTTCCATTATCTGCAGACTATTTAAGAATATTTTCCCCCATGAATAAGGAGGACTGGGTGTACCTACTCCACACAGTCGAAACAAAAAGATAATATGAAAGAAAAACAGAAAAGGTATGATTGCGCAAGTTTTCAAATCTTTACAGTGGTAAACCTAAATTTTCAGTACATTTATAAAATTATCCTAAAGTACCACACAATTAGTTGCCATACAATGTGACGCCTCTATTTATAATAAGTTATTCACATGACCCCGGAATAATTACACCTACTGTATCTTTGTAAGGTTCCTCAGCCAAGTAGTTAATTTCAAGCAAAGATTCAATCATGCAGACCAAAGAGCTTTTAAAACAACTCTGGGCTAAAATTGTATAAATACACAGATAAGAAGAAAGGTATCTAAACATTTCAAATTCCCTTCATGTTTTATGAGTACAGTGAAGTTAATCATTTACAAGTGGAAGGCATCCAGACACTGCCTAAATTGGGCTGTCCTTCCAAATTGAGCAGTTGGGCAAGAAGAAAATTGGTTAGGGATGCCAATGAGACCAAAAAACATATCCCATATCAAATCTCATATCCCACATGGGGTTTGCAACAAAGATTCTAAGTGATAATTGAAAAAAAATACAAAACAAAACTGGAACTTTGTGTAAGATGTAACACTTTGCAATTAGACAAGTGCATCACTGAGTCAACACCATCTGTACTGTCAAGCACAGTGGTGGCAGTATAATGTTATATATCTGCTTTTCATCAGCAGTAAATGGGACGCTTGTCAAGACTGATGTGAACATAGAATGAGCAAAGTACTAATCTTAAAGAAAAATCTGCATTAACTGGGGAAAAACAATCTTCTCAGCAGGACAACGATCCACAGCTTAAGGCCAAAGCTATACTGGAGTGGCGTAAGAAAGTGAATGTCCATGAGTGACCCAGTCAAAGTCCTGAATTGACTTTAATTAAATGGTTTTGGCATCATTATGATTAACTGATCATTCATACCTAATCATGATATACGTGAGTGACTTTTGTTGCGTAAGTGACAAATCACTTCATTTGCAAAATTTGATTGAGCACAGGTGATAAAGTTGAATGTCAATACAGATGAAAATGAAAAAGAGAGGAACCAATATGTCCAAGGTATTAAAAGAACACCTTTTTATTAATCAATATTTTGAAGCAACCCCTAAGGTAAACTCACCAATTTCATTTGCTTTTTGCCTGATCCTTATTTTTAAATAGTGAGGAACTACCGCATATCTTATTAACTTAATTTAGTAGCTATACACTCTGCAGTTCATTCAAAACTATGCTGCTTTTCAAATTCTTTTTCAGCTTCCCTTAAACCCTTCCTTTGTGCTCTTCTTTGACTGTTGCTTAAATTCAACACTCCCCTTGCTCTTACCTATGTCTCGGTCTTATTTGCTCACTTCTACCACCTGTCTTTTATCTTCCTACACTTCGTCTCCTTCCCTATTCCTCCTCTACAGGCTGAAAGCCTGCCACACTTTGATGGAACCATCAGTGAAGACCAGGTACTATTAAAAGACCATACAATGTTAAATGATGTTGTGATCACAATTGTTACAATTTTGTTTGTAATTTGTGTTCTAATATACCTATAAATACTAGAATCTGAAATTATTAATTTTCAACAATCAATAAATGTATATTCTACTAAATGATACATAATTTTTTCAAATTTGTTCCTCCTCAAAGGACCAAACCATGTCATAGCATCTTATCCTTTGATCCCTAGAGCAGACAGAACCAGACTGGTGAGGTGTTTAGAGAACAAGCAACAACAGTACTGTTTTATACACACAACTAGGTGGACTGTAATAAGCTTTGGCTTTTTTCCTCCCAATATATCTTCAGCCATGTCAAAGTTGTATTCTACGATGCAGTGTGGTACTTTGAGGAAATGCAAGTTATGCTTTTAATATGAAGTCTCCATTTTCAAATATAAACAATGATAAGTGCCCTCCAGATTTCCAAATACTTGCAGCACAACTGGATCATATCAAATCATCTGTTTATCCTAATTGTATAATTAAAATTTGGTATATCTACAAATATTCATTATATACTAAAACATTTCCCACAACTTAATCTAGTTAAAAGTCCCAACAGTCAACATCCATTTATCTATTGCTAAATATGAATGATACTAGAATATCACCCCATCACACAAGCCTTATTAAAAACATTTATTCAAGAACAGTGAAAATGTCTAAATAAAAATATATAAACCAACCTAGAACAACTCAAACATACAAACTGAATGCTTTCACAGTATTACAATACAATGTGGTCTCACAAAACCGATACTTTTTTACTGATTTTGCACAGTACACAAGTCACCTTGAGATACAGTATAAGGGTATAAGACCTACACTCTTTTAGGTTCTATTGAAGTAGGACTGCTGTGGCTCTCAAGGGTTAGGAGCTATCCAATGTGTGTATCTATAAATAGTGCAAGGCTGTCACTGAGCTGGAAACATGGGACAGGTTCAAAAGCTGTCCATAAACAGAGGCTGTCATCCACACAACACCAACAAATTAGATTGCAGATAAGACAATTCAGGTTTTTTAGATTACAGATAAAACAAATATGCTTTTTTTAGAACTGTAACTTCTTGTGATTTTGTTGATTATCTGCTGGATTCCTGAAAAGCCACAGGGAGAGAGGACAACATATTCTTGTAATCAGCTGAATTCCAGTGTTGCAATCTAGACACAGGGCTGATCTATTTTCTCTGCTGCACTTGGTCCCTTTTTAATTTGGCCAGACCCGATTTGTTAACCACCAGCAGAAGGCTATGGACAGAAGAAAGTGAGACTGTGCAAATTAAACCACATGGCTTTAGCCAGCATGGGTCTGAACACTTGACTAACAGAGTATTTATTAAAATCCCACTTTCTCTTACCTTTAAGAAATTAACACCCTAAATACATTAACAAATAAATATTTCCCACTTTTTCTGAGGCATGTTACCCTGAATGAAGTAAAAATTAGTTCCTGACATTAAAAGAATGTAATATTTTCACATTAAATTCCAAAACTGTAAAACGCTGGAAAAAAATCAGGCAAAAGGAAAGATGGCTACAAGATCATAGCACTTCAGTGTAATTAATATTATCCATATTTTTACATTTATTGGACTAACTGACAACTAGAGACAGTATAATTAACATCAAATACTTAATATCGCTAAGAGACCTTTTAAAGATATTACAGCCAGGATTATGTGACCACACAGATTTAGGTTAATAGTGTAAAACATTTAAATAATACACTGTATAATGGGTGAGAGTTGTAGTAAACAATCAAAAGATTCTTAAAATAAATAGTAAACTGTAAATTTGCTAGTTTCATAAGCGATTCAAATTAGAAAACTTTAAATTAGTATTTAGCCCTGGAAAAACACAGAGATTGTACACTTCCTATACAAAAAGCTCAATATTTAATCATAGTATGGGACACATTAAGAATTTACAGCTGTAATAGAAACAATAATGAAATACTGTGTGTCCATCTATATCATCTAAATGACAGAATAGGAAATGATAAAATTGTACTCCAATGAAGGGCGCTCAATTTCACCTTTTCACTGAAACATTTGTTTTAGCCCATGACAAAAGGTTTGCGGGTAGAAAATGCCTCATGACCAGTCTTTTAGATTAAGGCATCGTGCATCAAACACACGATGCCTTTTCAGAACACTTGCCACAGAATTATATTTCTGCACCACCCCCCATTAATGCCAAGCACGTTGTCCTGTAGCTCGAACCATTTCCCTTAAACTTTGCCCCCCAACTGCCCGGCACACTAGTGTATACATGTACAAAACCAATAAACCACTGGCACAGTTTCAGGTCATCCTTACCTCTCGCTGGCAGCTTGAAAACTCATTTAGTCATTAATCTAGTAAAGGAATTGGCTACCTTCGTCCGTGAGGCCTGAGGGATGAAATGTCCTTGGCAGCAGAAACTGCACGGGAAGGACAGGGGGGGAAACATGGGGCTAAAACTGAAAACAAGCAATCCAATGCGAAGTGGGGACTCATTTGTCAGGTACACACAGGGCGAGGTCCATCGCACACTCCTCTCGTCAAACACAACCTCTAATGACAAAGAACCAATTAAATTCTGAATGAGAAAACTGGGCTACTTTCATCTTCCCTTTAGGGTATGTGACAACGCATCCGACAGATAATATTAATTCACCGGATTCTGAAAAATATCTCCCTGTCTGTTAAAGGCTTGTGTTATTCTTAGCTATTCCTCAGAGAGCGAGAGAGCCATCAGCCTATTAAAATCAAACACAGGACAACTCTAGTATTGTACATGTTCATTTAGACCAGCTTTTAAAAAAAAATGATATCCACTTTACTGAAAATTACGATTGCAAGTACACTGTGGATTAATTGGATTATATGTTTGAAGTTGCTGTTTTTAATCTATGGACTATTTAAAATAGCAGAAATGATTCTAAACTTTATGTGCATTTCTATAAACCTGTGTGTGGTTCTCAATGTCGTATTTTGTTATTTTCTTTAATAAGAGTTTGCTTATTTAGGCAAATTGCAAACTAAGAACATGACCAGAATCCTGAGTTTTGTCTTTCTGAAGCCTTTAGCAGATATTTTAGTCCAAAAACCAATGCTAAAAAACAACGTGATCCATTCTAAAAAAATAGTACCACTCTATAGCTCGTTACTATTTTGACACAAACTGATTCCAGTGAGTATACTGTCTGTTCTGTATATATTCACATTTTAATTTATATGCAGTATATATGCATTTTGACATTTGTAGCTTGATGTTTTTCCATGGCTTTCTTTCACAATGGTTCCAGTTCACCCCATCTACAAACAATTATTTGAGTCAATCCACATTAATTTAAAACATGAGGTTCTACTGATCTTGTCTGACAGCTAAATAAAAAAACATAACGTAAACATTATTACTGGATTAAACATCAACATAAAATAGCAATTCTTACTTTAATTTTGATATCATCTTTATTAAAGACACAGCATAATCATTCTATGACCATGCAAGCTAATGTGTGGTATAAAGGTGTTGTGAGCACATGTAATATATTAGCAATGCTCCTTACAATATTGATTAAAGTGACACCGTTTATAGATTTCTCATTATAACAGATCTTAAAGACAACATTTGATGCACCTCAGCACGTAATTGTGTGCATTCAAGACCATTTTATTTTTAACTTAATGACTAGAATTTGTATTAGTTAAAACACTGTCAGCACTAAATGGATATACGTTAATAATGTACAATACTGCATTTTTAAGAGCAAAGGAAAACAATGATAGGCTATAAGCCAATGGTGACTCCTGAGGGGACAGACAGAAAATACAGTTCTCAAGCAACATAAATATACAAACAAATCAAAGATATTTAAGATAACTGAGATGTGTTCCATGTATATTTGTGATGTTAGATTGTAATAATTTCACTGGGAGACTCATAATCTATTCCGGTTCTGTGTGAAGCTAAATTTGTAATGTTTCTCATATATATATATACACACACACGAGTTGGAAGCAGTTCTCTTATCCCTAATGCATGTTGAGTACATCTTCCTCAAGCAAAGCAGTACTAGTAGTCAGTGTGTACAAAGGAACTGCTTCTAATTATTGGTAATAATGTACAAGTTTCCAGACATTGTTACTTATAAGAAATAAAAACTTTGTCTGCTTGGCTAGGCTCCAACTCACAGAGACTCTGTATTGGATTAAATGGTTACTGAAAATAGAGTTTTACTATATGTATACCTATGAATTCATTTTATTTTCAATTAAAACAGGCCAAAACATCACCATCATCCTCTACAATATTAATCAGTTTACAAACTATGTGAAACATCACCATTGACAAAAATTAAACAGCCCTGCTAAAGGCATTTATGCCTCTACGATATATATTATCACTGAACACAACTTAACAAGCATTGCTGTCTTTTAGAGATCCTTGTGCAAATGGTTTATAAGCTTGGAGATCACAGGACTTCTCTGTAAAAACAGAATTCAAACATAGTTTTGGCCTTATGCATCACCACTTTAAATGAAAGACATGCTTATCCACTTGTTCTAACAGCAGTGTAATAAACGAGGGTATTCCTTAAGGATATATATTAAGGGTATTCTCTACATGGAATCCCACTGACGTCAAATGGCAAGACTGATGCCTCAAGTAAAAATAGAACACACAGGCAAATTAAAAAAATATAGCAGTTGATACATCATAAAAAATGCATATCACATAAATTCTCCACTATTGCCACCATTCAGTTTAGCTTATTAATAAGAACCATAATGTAAAGATAAAAAAATCACCATTCTCTAATCTATGCAATAAACACAAAATAAAATCAAGGAGTTATGAACCACGTGAGTATCCACTCTTAGTTTCAGTATGATTAATTCTTGGATATAACATCCAATGACAAAGGGTTGTTTTTCTTCAAGATCATTCATCCTGTTCTTATATATTTGTCACTTAAGCTTGTGTTTATGATTCGTAAACACACACGATATGTGT